>NC_135578.1:23498860-24123860 GCF_965152235.1 Eretmochelys imbricata
CTGGCTGCACAGCAACGAATACAAATTGTTTCCATAGAATACAAAAGTAGTAAACAGAACGAACTGGAAGAAAAGAACTTCTCCGCTTAATGGAGTTAAGATTGCCATGCAAAGAGAGAGTGCTTAGAGAAGCTTCATACAGTTCCTGTAGCCAGGCAAGACAGACCAGGCTTAGGAGTACCTGGTAAAGCGGCTGCCAGTGTACTACAAAGGCCACAGGATTTCACTGCTTCAGGCATGGCTGCTGAGGTAGTTTTCTTAGAGAGTGGGGAATCCAAATTGGTGCCCAGAAGACTGGCTGGTCCTGTAGGACCATTTGGTGGCCTCTGTCGGGACCGGAGCAACAGACTTCACATGATCGTGCTGTCTGATAGACTCACAGACTTTAAGGTCCGAAGGGACCATCATGATCATCTAGTCCAGGGGTTCTCATAACCAATTTTTTGATGGCCGTAGAGCGCAGCCACCAACTCTTGCTGGTGGCTGCTCTGACAATTTTTCCAACCTGAGTTCTACCACCCTGGCGCTGAAGCTTGAAGCTCACCGTCGGAACCCTCCAGCTGAAGCTGGGGAGCGGGGGGGCTGAAGCCCAGAGTCCCGCGGCTGAAGCCGGCGGGCGGGGAGCTGAAGTCCGGATCCTGTCCCTGGAGCCCCTCCACCCCAGGAAGGTGAGTCACTGGCTACCGGCGGAGTCAAAGGCTCCTCCCACATCTAGCACACACACCAGCCCCACGTATCTGCAGAATTGCTGCCTGGAGTCCCCGGGAGACTGTGTGGTGCAAGGCGCAAATCCCTGACTGGCAGTGCCAGCAAACACCAAGGGAGTACATCCAGGAGCTGCAGGCAGGGGCTGCTGCTTCTCCACCCGCCATCTCTGCCCAGGAGGCGGTTGTGGCTGCAGAAAAATGCCCTGGTGGCTGCATTGGAGAAACACTGATCTAGTTTGACCTCCTGCACATAGCAGGCTACCAAGCCTCACCCACCAACTCCTGTAACAGATCCCTAACCTCTTGCTGAGTTACTGAAGACCTCAAATTACGGTTTAAAGACTGCAATTTACAGAGAATCCATCATTTACATTAATTTAAACCTGCATGTGACCCATTCCCCACACTGCAGAGGAAGGTGGAAACCAGCCAGGGTCTCTGCCAAGCTGACCCGGGAGGAAATTCTTTCTTGACCCCAAATACGGTGAACAGCTAGACCCTGAGCATGTAGGCAAGACCCACCAGCCAGGCACCTGGGAAAGAATTCTCTGCAGAACTCGAAGCCCTCCCCCTCTAGCCCAAAGCCTGAATTGGCTGTGTCCCTTTCCTGGCCTACAGAATGCTGGTGAAGGAAAAAGGAAGACTGCCTGGGACTGGTTGGATTGGATCTCTCCTGTAGTCTGTTGCTTCAGTAATGGATAGCACTTGGGTTGCTACTGGGATTCTGGAGGAGAAGGAAACTCCGTATAGTAACGAACAGAAAATTCCCTGGTTCGGGAGACAGGTGGTTCGGGGGGTAATGATAACTCTGTGTACATACGCACATTAAGCCATGGCATTGTAATGATAATGGACACCTCTTTACAGTGGGAAATGGATTCTGCAGCACCTTTGGGGAAAACTTTCCCATTTACTCCCAGTATGGAAAGGGTTAAGATGCTGGAGCCCTTCAGAAGCCCCACATTTAGCCCATCCTCCTCCCTCTCCTCTTTCCTTTGCTTGATGCTGTTGATGTGTTCCTTCACTCACCTTCATTCTGTCTTCCTTCTTTTCTGGAGCACTGCAGGGCTGGCTGAAATGCCATGAGCCCGGCATGAGGGGAAGTAGAAAAGATGATTGTCTCCTGGAAGTCTCCTTGACTTCATTCCCTACAGCCTTGTTTTCTCATTTCGTAAAGTTGGAGTGAATGTAAACATCTAGAAACCTGACTATCAAGGGAAGACATTGTGGGGTGTAGCATCCCTCTGTGTGCTATTCCAGCGCTCACACTGCTACCTGCAGCACTGCCCGTATATCTCGGTTGTGACCTGCAGTACCCTTGCTATGCTAATCCTGAGTCACACGGCAAGTTTTAAAATAATGTTGGGGTTTGTGTGAGGGAATAGGGGCCATCATTTACCGAAGGTAGGGGGATGTGACATTAAAGTTGACTGCAGTAGGAATCACTGGGGTTCCCCGGGTTCTTGATATAGGTTAGCATGTTTCACTTCAGACAGCAATCCCTCCCTGGACTGGCCACTTGTTTCTTGTCAAGGATTGGAGGGATGATGTGGAAAACTCGGCTAGTCCTGTTTCTCAGGACTTTACTCATTACGGTATTTACTGAGCACCAACACACTTAGCATTATGCACATAGACATGAAGATTCTCTCACTGCCAGAAGGACCTTGCAATCTAGAAAAAATGCCGACCAAACTGTTCAGACAACATACACTGGGTGCTGCTCAGCATCTGAAGTGCAATTTTAAAGACTTTGTGGAAGTATCTTTTTAAGGAGGAGCTTCTAACAGGAGAGGATGGCACAAACATGAGGGGTGACATGGAGATGATGCTATGTGCCTAAATACTGGTGTCCAAACTTGGTGGAGAGTGGAAGGAGATGAAGGCAGCAGGGAAGGGGGATGCTTGAGATGGTTAGGAAGAAATGAGAGCAGAAATGAAGATGGGGTAGATTTATGCGAGGCCTTGAAAGTAGAGATGTGAATCTTGACATCTTGAGAAAGGCAAGGAAAAGCTAAGGGAGGGATACAATGAGGGGAACACAGTGGGGCTGAAACTACTTTAATAATGGGAATCTGGGTAGACTGGAGGGGAGTGAGGTGAGATATGTTGGAGACCCCAGAGATGGGGGTTGCAGAATAACCAAAGGCAAGGATATAGCAACAGCAGGGATGGGGAGGAATTGATTAATTATTTTAGAGAGGTTGATGTAGGTGAAGAACTGATAAGGTTTGGTGATGTTAGAGCCTGAATCCTAGGGATGAACTTGAAGCTGAAAAAGAGTTTGTGTGTGTGGGGCAGTGAGGGTGAAGGTGATGGAGTTACGGACGTGAGAGGCCAGATCTCGATCAACTTGTGGCCTCCATTACCTCATGTGGTTCCCAGCCTGCTGGACCCCAGTGGTTTCAAAGCACAGTGCTTCTGAGAGAGCCAGCTATTGATAAACAGTGTTTGAAGGTGGATGCAGCCGTTGCGGTTCTGATCCCAGAGTGGACTGAGCTGGGAAGGGAGAGTACTGATAAAAAGGCAGGACAATCGCTCTGTGCACAGGAAGCTTAGATGCAGCAGGGGACTCACAGACTGACATTAGAATCCCTGCAAAGAAGGTTCTAGAATGAGTCTGGCAGTTGGAGAACCAGTGAGCCGGTCAGGGAGTCGGCTCGCCAGTCTAGATTGTGAAGGGGCAAAGTCTCAAATCCCTGGCAGGTCAGAGATTTTTAATGTTTTCTTTCCTGTCCTCTAGGCCAATCCCTCTGAATCATGCTAGCCCAGCAATCCCCCTGACCACGGGAACGAGACAGGTGAGAGGATAGCTGCAGATAGCAGGATAGCAGATCGCAGGAGCCAGAGCAACAGCAGCTGCACAGGGAAACTCGTGGACAGCGAGACGAAGCAAAGGCTTTCTCACCATATTTCCCGAGGGCCTCACCCTGCAGACCCAAGCGGTTCCATAACCAGCATCACAGGGATCCTTGGGGTGTGTGAGCGTTTGCGGCGTCAGGCCCTAACTCCAGTTGCGGGGAGAGAGGGGGCCTTGGTAGGGACGGAAAGGGGAGGATAAGAGGGGAAAAGGGAAGGGTGTTCTGCTTTAGAGATACCCTCTGCAGCGCCGATTCACTGGGCTAATCGGATCTCAGTGTTGTTTTTCCCCTGGTATCTGCTCTGGGCGTCTGTCACTGTTTTTGAGAATTTATCTTTCTCATCAGAGCTTGGGTTTTTTCTTTCTTCACTCAGTGCCTGAAAGAGGAAAACATTAAAAAACGGTGTCCTTTTCTCAAAGCTGCGTTTGCTAGGCCTGAGCCAGGATAAACTGCCGCCTTATTCACTTGGTGTGTGAGGCCCTGAGTCATATGGGGGCTTTGTGAGGCCAGGCTGATCAGAGTTATCTATACAGTGTCTTTGATTAATGGGTTTTTGTCAGAGTTTTCAGTTACAGGTCTCCTATCCCAAAAGCAGTACGTTGGGTCCTGGCAGTTGCTCCCCAGTCTCTTTCCTGTGTCACACTTCCTGTCGTAAATGATACTACTATGCAGCCAGGTGTCAGCTACTCTGAAATGGTTGTCTTGGGTCACTGAGGACTGGGAACTAGGATATGGAGCCTTTCTTTTCTAGGTCAACCTATTCCAATCAGGCCTAGGGTACAGTATGTTTGACTGAAACTGGTGGTTCCTCTGAGAAATGATTTTGGCAGGCAGGCTCTTTGTCTAGTTCCCAGTGGGTAGGTGTCCACACCCCCAAATAACCCTGTCCCAAGTGGTGCTAATTGTGGCTCCCTTGTGACATTATCGGGCGGCTAAGACTAAATGGGCCATGGAGCCCAAACTCCCCTCTCACCCTTGTAATTCCACCATCTTGAATTGAGGCACATTCACTGTGAACCGGAGGTAGTTTGTGACTCAGCGACATCTTTGGTGTGCCAAACCTCCATGCTCTGCAGCAGTGGAAAAGGGGATTAGGTTTTAGTGGTTATTGGACACCAATCCGTGTGCTGTGAGTAATTTTCAGCAAGATACGCAAAGGAGGCTGTTCGATGGGTGTGAAACTTCTCATAAAGGGTGCAGAGCTGTGCAAAGCTCCATTAGCTAAATCTCTCTGTAAACATCATCTGTTGTTAATTCCATCCTGGATTTTTACAAACAGAATTTCCTCTCTTTATATTTTGATTTTATGCTGGGAAGATTTTTAACTACATGAATGAATAAGAAATATTTGCACGATAAGTTAAATAACCATAATAAATCCCTGTTAATATTTGTATTACAGTAGGGCCTAAAGGCCCCTAATTATATTGGGGCTCCATTGTGCTAGGCACTATAGAGACACCTAGTGACAGACAGACCCAGCTCCAAATAGCTTTGTAGACAAGCCAAACAAATTTCAGGAGGGGAGAAAAAGGCACAGAGGGGTGAAGTGACTTCCCCCAAGGTCACATAGCAAACTGGTGGTAGAGCCAGAAGTAGAATCCAGGTTTTCTGGCTCCCAATCAAGCCATTAGACCAAACTGACTCCCAAAGATGATGAGGTTTAATGATAAATAAAAGAACCTGCATAACCCTCAAGAGGCATGTAATAATATTGCTGTGGTCTTGTCTTTGCTCCCTCTCCCCTGCAATATTTTAACTTTCCTTCTTCATGACATGTCAGAACTTAGACTTCAAGCTCTTCATGGGGAGGATGTCATTTTTCTTGTCAGTAAAGCACTATTGTACAGTTGTGGTATTATTTAATAAGTATCAGAAGCTGATACCTATTTCCAAAGGCCTTTGTGTTCCGGGCACCCTATAAATAAAAATGTTTATTATTTTAAGTCATCTTAGAATTCAAAGAATGTTCTTAAGGATAAGTTTGTTGGTTTATAGCTATGTATCATTCAGTATATTTGGGTGAGTGAGTTAATCGTACCGGTATGTTGTCAATGAAAAGAGCACTGTTTAAGTGTTCCCATGTACTTAAGTACTTCAAAGTACTTTACTGATGCTTTAAATACCTTTGATATTTAACTTTTTTTATCTGCAGGCACATTTTCAAAATAATTTTTTGAAACTATCACATCCCTCAAATGGTCCTGGATTCTGGTTGGCCCCAGGGCCCACTCCCCCCACTTGGGAACTTCAGGCCCTCAGTTCCAGTGGCGAGGGATTTCTTTTTGTTGGCTCTGTTTTTCCACCAGCCATAGAGGGTGCTGGTCGCCCCCCTCCCCCCCAGGCCTCGCTCCTTCACTTCTGACTGGTCCCTGCAACTAGTCGCAGGAAGACTGTCAGCCTGGCTCAGCAGATGGGTGAATCACTCTGTGTGTGTGTGTGTGAGAGAGAGAGAGAGAGAGAGAGAGAGAGAACAAGACCAGTAGCTGTGTCCCCTGAAGGGTGGAATAGGAAAACGGCTACCAGCTGCTGGTCTTGCTCCAGTGCTGAACAGACTTCTGGGAAATTGGGACCTAAGCAATTGCTTAATCTGCTTCTGCCTAGTACCACTGCTGGTGATTGTCATTGATGGTACTTCCCATTTCATTTCCTGTTGAGTTGTAAATCATTTCTGGGTGTTCTTTAATTCTGGAATATTTCTTCAGGCAATAATGGAGTCTGAAAATAAAGACAATCTCCATTTGCAGATTGTAGTGAGAGCTCCAAAGCACAGTTCTTGCTTGGCCGATAATTCTTCTTGAAGTCTTTAAACTATGATTTGAGGACTTCAGTAACTCAGCCAGAGGTTAGGGACCTATTCAAGGAGTGGGTGGGTAGGTTCTGTGGCCTGCAGTGTGCAGGAGGTCAGACTAGATAACAATAATGCAGAGGTGAAAGTAAGCCGGTACAGCGTACCGGCAAGAGCCAGTGTGCTGTACCAGGGTGGATCGGCTTCCCCAGGCGCAATTTAAAGGGCCTTCGGCTCCCAGCAGCGGCTGGAGCCTCTGGCCCTTTAAATTGCTGCCGGAGCCCTGGGGTAGCGGCGGCGGGGCTGGGGCGGTGATTTAAAGGGCCTGGGCCCTTTAAATTGTCCCTGGAGCCCCGCCGCCACTTCCTCAAGGCTCCGGCAGGCTCTGGGGATGATATAAAGGGCTTGGGGTGGTAGCGGCTGCCAGAGCCCTGTCCTCAGAGCCCTGCTGCCAGAGCCCTGGGGAAGTGGTGGTGGGGCTCTGGGGATGATTTAAAGGGCCCAGGGCTCTGGCCACCACAACCGTCCAGGGCCCTTTAAACCGCTGCCAGCTGTAACCCCCAGGGAGGGGGAAGGAGGAACTTGTTGGTACAGGATGGGCCAGGGCCGACTCTGACCTCCCCCAGCCCCTCCCCTTCTGCCAGAGGCCCCGCCCCTTCCGGGGGCCAGAGCTGGCCCCAGCCCAGCCCCATACCGGTAAGTCCCTAGACTTACTTTCACTCCTGCCATAATGGTCCCTTCTGGCCTTAAAGTCTATGAGATATCAGTGAAGATTATGGGGAAACAATTCGTGGACAATATAAGGCACCATCAAATTTCACCAAACATTGCAGGTAAATAATTATATATTATTAATTAAATATGATTCATTTAATTTTTTGCTAGCTGCATTTTCCCCTTAGTTGGACATATTTATTATTTCTTGAAGTGCTGTTTTGATGTGTTTTCTGGCCAAAAAAGGCCACAAATACCATATTTATTCTAATTCAGTTAGTAAAACATACGCACAAGCAGTATTTATAATATGTTTTATATGTGACGTTAGCATTTGTTTTCCTTTTGTACGTGATCAGAATAATAATTAAAAATTAATACATGCATAGTACCGCTCAATAAAATAGTTATTTATTTTGTAGAGAAACCATGGAGAAAATATTTGAAGATGATGCATAAAAGGAAGGATTTTGGAGCCAAGCAAGCTGGTGATGACTTGTTTACAGTGTCTGAGGATATCCCAAAGTACAAGGCCCTCTGTTTGGGTACTTTTCTGCACTAGTGTCCAAATTAAAAACAGATAAGCTAATTCTCAATTTTGTTGTTAGTGATATGCTGCCGTATTGATTGTTGAAGCTTTCTCATTTTACTAAATGGAATTATTCCCAAGACCATTGTTATGTGTACAGAAACATTTAAAAATAAATTAGTGGGACAGTACAGCATGGTTCTTGAAAGAGTTAAAAACAAACTGGCATCTGTGCGTTATGTTTGCACAACTACCGATGTGTGGTCATATCAAGCGAGAAGCTACGTGGGTGTTACCCAGGTGGATTGACTCAGCTAACCTGAGAGTCAGTAGTCTTAGGTTTCTAACACTTTGTTGGAACACATCCGTACAACAAGATCATTTCTCTAGCAACTGAGAAGCCACACATAGTCTGATCTGGCCTCAACAAAAATAACATGTAGTCACAGACAATGGTAGCAATTTTGTTAAAGCCCTGTTTTCAGGACCTGGAGGGATGGAGGATGATGCTAGCAAACAAGTGGACAGGCCCAGATTCTGATATATACAGCCATGTGAGCACTGAAGTTCTGTCATGCGATACTGCTGACTGAATATTTTACTTACCACCATTGTGACCTGCTTTTTGCACACACTGGAGTGCTAGCAACTATCAATGCTTGTAGGACTCTTGCCAAGAATTCTCAATATAAGCATCTTTTCAGATGTGTGGTGGGTAAGTGCCCTGACTTAAGCAATGCTGCACACCAAAGTCCAAAGAGTGCTGAGATTGTAAATGACACACTTGGAAAAACAATCCCCAAACCTGCCTTCACACAATAGAATTCAGAATTCAATTGCTTTCACCACATTTATGACATGCGTGGTAGCATTAATATTGTGATGGAGTGACTTCAGCTGCCAAAATTCACCAACACAGAGCTGGAATTTTGATGTGAGTGGCTGAAGGTGATGTCCCAGTTTCAACTGCACTTTACAGACTTCCAGTGGAAGAGAACATAGTCTTTCTATGGTACAGTTCTGTCTACTGTGCTTGTGCTGAAATCCAGACTTGACTCATTTCCCCCAAAATACAGTTCTTGCTTGGTAGATAGTTTGAAGAAGTGACTTAGAAAATGATTTGGGCGTATTTTGATCTTTGATACAGCTGTGAGTAACAGAAGTACAAAGTAATTCATCATTATTTCTGTGTCAGACCCATTTTTTAAGTTGCACTGGCTGCAGAATCAGGATTATAGAAAAACTGCAGAGGAAGTTTTTTTTATACAAGATCTGATTTGTTATGACACTTGACCAAAGCCGATAGAACAAGTTACAACACCCAAAGCTGCCACTAATCTCTGTGGCCTGGGTGATCACGGGGCACCTACATCCGCCTCCGTTTTACGGACTGTTGGGATGCAATACCTTAGTGATCCATCGCATGAATTGAATCAACTGAAAAGATATCCATCAATTGCTAAGCTTTTTATCAAATTTAATACCATACTGCCAAGTTCTGCTCCTCTGGAAAGACTATTCAGTAGCGCTGGGCAAATCCTTTTGCCAAGAAGGAACCGTCTTCAGGATATGTTTGAGATTATGCTGCAATTGAAGAAAAATGTCCATTTCATGGAGTGATGCTGCTGTCTGTACAAAATATTGTAATAAATATATATAAAAAATGGAAGGGAAATGTATTAATTTATTTACATTTATAAGAGATATTTTTGTTATGCCATGCTTATTTGTGTATATGAATACAATTTCAATGTTGTTCTTTTTCTTTCTCTTCTACTATGCAGTTATATTATTTACGTAGTTGTCCATATATTGACCAGACAGTTGATTTGGGAGTTAAAACTACTTGAACTAGTACTTATGCTTTCACTTGAAAATACATGCATACTATTTCCACAGCATACTTATAAGTACTTCTGTAATGGTGTTCTTCGTATTTGTACTTAAGTACTTATCAGTATTTATGGCAACACAAGATAAAGATATGAACCAAGGAGGCAATGTACTGACCTGGATTAGGCTATGGTTCAGGGTTTAGTTTGGAGAGAGAATCTGGATCCACTTTCAGTGGTACTGAAATGTTGAGAGTCAGATTTCTGCCATCTTGAATATTGGAAATCTCATGAGATCATCTTGAGAATTCTGGTATATTGGGATGAAATCTCGTTATTTCTGTTTGGGATGTGGTTGCACTGGAAAATAATCCCTTACTGGTTTTGGATCCAAGAACCAAATTTTTAGAGGTGGGTTCAAATCTGGGATTCAAATCCCTTAATTTCTAAAATTCAAAGTGGTTGAATTCAACTCTGATATCATAGGGTCAGATTCTTATACCTATACTTACTCATGTTGATCCAATTGCCCTCAATAGTACTATCCCTGGATTAAGGCACTACTCAGCATGAGTAAGGGGGTTAGAATCTGACCTATGGTGTTTTTGTTGTTATTAAATGGACTCCTTCCCGGAGTCTAGGTCACTTGCAGCATTGGGCCAATCTGTTATATTCTAGGAGTAAAGATTTCCGTAATTGTAGTGTTAGTCTTTCTGGGTGAGATTTTCAGAAGCACTCAGCATTTGCCTAATTCTGTTGCTGCTGAAATCAATAGTGGTTTACTCTTGAGTTAAATCCTCCCTTTTGTGAGCAGTCAAAAAGATAGTGAGCAAAATGAGAGTGACTGACAGATGTGAGTGAGGCTGCATGAGGGATGTATAGTTGGTGATCAAGACAGCTTGGATATTCCTCAGCAGAAACTTTTGTTCATAGTACCACTGGGAAATTAAACAATATATCACTCTGGTACCAGGAAGCCTATCTGGATAAACTGAGGAGAAAATGGAGTCTGTGTTAGCGGCTATTTCTCCTAATGGCATAGCTCACAGAACATGTCCCTCTTGAGAACAGCCTCATATTGTTATGTGCTCACTAGGGCAGTTTATCACCAGTCTGGATGCAAGAGGTTTTTTGGTATCTTGGGGATCCTGTTGAGAAACTTTTCCAGAGAGTGTGGGAGCATTTTGATGGGTTTAGAGGGTGTAGGAGATGTGTCAGCTGGAGGGTGGGGAAGTGGAGGTCAGGCCAGGGGTGTTTTTCTGGGAGATGCCTACTCATTGTCTCCTATCTAGCTCACAATGCACATATACCATTCCTCTGATGACCCATTTCTTTTTAGCCTCCAGATCTGCATGATTCTTGTCCTTGCCCCTTGCAACATCCCTCCTTCTCCTGAAAATAATCCTTGACCCATTTTCCCAACTCTTAAAGGTGAACTGGGTGCCCAAGGCCTGCAAACACAAATGTGAAGTGCAGTATTGAGGGTACCAAGTCCTGGTCTCATGGGTCTGGTATACTCCAAGGCATGGAGCTTCCCACCATAGCCATGTGCACAGCTCACCCAGGGAACCCTATACAGAGGCAGCTGTATCCAGGGTTCATCTGCAAGTTAATAAGGGAGGATCTGCCCAGAGTACTGAATGGGGAGCACTGGTCAATCTATTTATTATAGTGAAACTGATTATTAAAAGGTTCCAGTGATGAGGATCCTCCATGTAAACCATCCTGTTTTCCAGAGGTGCAAATTGATACCATCAGCAAACAATGCTGCACTCAACAGCTCAGGAAGTGGCAAGCATGCACTATGTTAAAAAAAAAAGACAGCAAAACTCCAGTGAAACAGTGAGTAGAAGCTAATCAGTAAGACAGACCTGGTGTGCTGAACATCTTGTGGAAGATAAGTCTGTGCTGCTTGATTCTTTTCAGTCTTTTTGGTGACTATGATAAGGAGGAGGCAGTTGCTATGTCAGGGTTACTCGTGTTTTTGGAACAGTAAGTTCAGAAAAGACAAACATCTCAACTCCATTTCTGGAGAAACATACCAGGCTTTGTGCACAGATACTAGTTTGTTACTGGACACTGAGCATGTGTTGAAAGGCCATGAGAAGGATTCACTGTAATAGCTTTCAGTTCTTTATCTCCTTTTGTCCCAGTCAGTCTCAAAGCTCAGATCCAGATTTTCAAAAGAGCTCAGCATATTGAATTCTTCTGAAAATCTGTCCACTAGTGTCAGACTGAATGATACTGAACACTTTTGAAAATCTAGCCTTCCTGGGAACCTGAGCTCTTTTGAAAATCTGACCCCAATTGTGGGCACTGAGTACTTGAAAATCTGGCTTCACACACTCTTTAGGCCTGATCAAGGCAGGTGCAGAGCACCTGCAACTCGAGATTGAAATCCATGGTAGTTGGGCGTGCTCTGCACTGTCAGAATAAGGCCTTTTATATGGAGGAAATGCTTCATCCACGACTGAAATAGATCCACATTTCTGGGGGGAGGAGGTTTAAAAAGGTTGGCTGACTAAGGGTACGTCTTCACTACTCACTGGCTCGGCGGGTAGTAATCGATCCCCGAATTGACACCTGTACTCCACCTTGGCAGGAGGCGTAAGCGGAGTCGATGGGGGAGCTTCCGCGGTCGACTCGCCGCCATGAGGGCGGCCTGCTAACTCGAACTAAGATACTTCAACTGCAGCTACGCGAATAGTGTAGCGGAAGTTGCATATCTTAGTTTGAACCCCGCCCCCCCAGTGTAGCCCAGGCCTAACAGTGTATGTGACACAACTGTTGAAGACAGACAGTGAAGTAAAATTCCATATCCAACTTCAAAATACATAGTGACTTTAGCATGGCAGAATGTAATAATTATACAAGTTGGAAACCATCCAAAGCAATAGGTAAATACTCCTGCCCTTGCAAAAAGTGCTATGAGAACTTTAATGGCTAAAAACAGGGCCTCTTTTTTTAAACCTCATCCTAAACACAGTGTCTCTTAACATCATGCTGGTGGTTTGATTCAGCAGTGACTCAGAGGGAAGACCATTCCATACTGAATCACCAACACCGCTTTCTGCAGTTCCTGGATTTTCCGTGGAGGTCTCCCAATTTAATGACTGATCATGCTTTAGCTTGTGAGATCTGAATAAGATCCTAGCCTGAGGTGGGATAAGCCTATGGCAGTAAACAGGCACTGAATGGTTAGAACAGTCCCCAGTTGCCAGCTGCTACATTTGTGATAAGTGGATGTGAGACAGAGTAATACAGTTGGAATGTCAGGGATTTGGGGAAGCTTATCTGCAGGAATTAGCTTAATTTTCTTTGAGTTTTGTGACAAACCTAGAAAGGCTGAGGTATGGTTTGAATAAGCATCCAAAGACCACAGGCCCACTGTGACATCTATGAACTTCTTCAGCTGGAAGAGACTTCCCCGTGTGATTTCCGGCTTCTCCTATGTCTAGTGAGGATGGAAATACCACAGGAACTGTCTTTTGCCTGCACCCTGGAAACAGGCAGGGAAAAAATATGGAACAAAATTTCAAACCTCAGAAAAAGTTTGGTTCCCGCACAAGGAGCTGGTCATCTATGTAGAACTTGATATCTGCATGTTAACAAGGTGGTATGGCCTGCTCGCTCAGCATGCTGATCAGCTGTACTGTCTGATTTCGTTCTATGCTACCCAATATCATAGCATGCTAACTGCTCTCTCCATTTTTCTTTCATTTTCCCATTTCATGCAGATCCAATTTAAGCGCCACAATATTGGTCTGTAGTCATCTACTCCGCCAACTTTGAGGTTTAATCAAGTTGACCATTTGGAAGATGTTAGAAAAATGTCATTCATGTTAATTTTGGGAAGAGGGGGTCCCAGTAAGAAAAAGAGTGTGCCTGTCTGTGTGTGCACATATATGTGCAGTCTCGATTTTCCAATCCAGGAAGCAGTGAGAATGGAGAGGGAAACAACTTTAAACCTAATGTCCAGTGAGAACCGCACAATATTGTGATCTCCAATTCACCAGGCTCAGGATTGGCTCCTAACAGACTTCCCACAACTGTAGGTAAAGCATGAGAAGGGTCAAATGCTTGCCTGATGAGCAAAGGGGATTAATTCCCTAGAGCCACACTTCCTCCCAGAGAAGACTCTGCTTCATGAAATTGCAGTCTCATTCAGGGTCAGTTTATGCACCATGACTCCAGTAACCGAGCAGGAACAGATATAGCCAGCAGTGGCTTGCACTGAACTGTGTGTTTAATTCTGCTAGTGTTCTGCACTGAAATCAGGTGTAGCCCAGACATCCAAGAGAGATAGCTACTCTAGAACATATTGAAAATCAGCTTATTGGGTAGCTACAATAATCTATCTTCTGGGATGATCACTTTTAAACGGTCCCTTTTTCGTCATCTAGCAGAGCTTTACACTAAAAACATAGAGGGGACAAAAAGGAGCTGAGGTCCCTCTGCAGTTCTAAGGAGTTGACTCATGGAATAAGCCCTCTTCTGACAAAACACTCTCCTCACCCCGATGTGTTTGATAGTGGAATAATTCCTGAGGGATAATTCCTCCCTGACCCTAAATAGTCATCAGTTTAATCCTCAAGTGAACAGCAAATGCTTCAGTTAAGCATCTAATCCCATTTATACCCTCAGATACCAATTATTGTAAATAAAACACAAAAACTAGAGATGGAAAGGCCTAGTATTAGGTCCTCTAGTGCACGCTGCTGCAAGCATGGGGGTTATTTGATTAGTTGGGATCCAGGTCACTAGCGTGGCTATTTTTTTTGTTAATTTCTTAGTATTGGAGCAATGATATAAGCCATTTTAGAATTTTGATGAGATTTCCTCCAATAGCAGCTTTTAAAGGGTCAGGTATTGCGCCCAAGGCATTTAACAATGTGATCCTGAAGCAGCAGGAAGAGAGCCTAACATAGGAAAACCTGTTCCTGAAAGCAATGGATACACATGAATTAGTACTCCCTTCTCTTGCTGCATTAAACCCTACTTTGGGTGCTACTGGGTTTGGAAGTGTGGGGATTTCCCAGATTTTACTGTGCCAGTTTAGCTACCTTTAAGAGTTGTTTTTGGAAAACAATAATGTAGCCTTTGTAGCAAGGCCTTTGTGGGATCCATCATCTCTCCAATATTTTTATTGTGTTCAAATGATGTGCTATGGAAATATAAATAATAGGCTTTGTCTGCAAACTTAACCTCTTGGATCTTACTTACTATAACCAGCATAACCCAGGGGGAATGCATCTACTACAGGGGTAGTCAATTATTTTTTGTCAAAGTCCAAATTTCTTGGTCAAGGTATAGTCAAGGTCCAGACTCCACAGAAACATATTTCACACCATAATAACAATAATAAGTAAATAAAAAAAATTTGTGGTCCATTCAAAAGCATTTGGTGGTCCAGATTTGGCCCACAGTCTGCCTATTGGCTACCCTGATCTACTGTATAGTTTGAGGGATCCTTGTGGCACTTTAGAGACTAACAAATTTATTTAGGTATAACCTTTTGTGGGCTATAACCCACTTCATAAGATGCATGGAATGAAAAATACAGTAAGCAGGTATAAATATACAGCATAAAGATGTAAGTTCCCTTACTAAGTGGGGAGTCAGTGCTAATGAGGTCAATTCAAACATGGTGGATGTGGCCTATTCCCAACAGTTGACAAGAAGGGGTCAATATCAACAGAGGGAAAAATTACTTTTTGTAGTGACCCAGCCACTCCCAGTCTTTATTCAGATCTAATTTGATGGTGTCAAGTTTGCAAATTAATTCCAGTTCTGCAGTTTCTCATTGAAGTCTCTTTTTGAAGTTTTTTGTTGAGGAATGTCCACTTTTAAGTCTGTTATTGAGTGTCCAGAGAGATTGAAGGGCTTTCCTATTGGTTTTTGAATGTTCCAATTCTTGCTGTCTGATTTGTGTCCATTTATTCTTTTGCGTAGAGACTGTCTGGTTGGCCAATGTACATGGTAGAGGGGCATTGCTGGCACATGATGGCATATATCACATTGGTAGATCTGCAGGTGAACGAGCCCCTGATGGTGTGGCTGATGTGGTTAGGTCCTATGATGGTGTCCCTTGAATAGATATGCGGACAGAGTTGACAACGGGGTTTGTTGCAGGGATTGGTTCCTAGGTTAGTGTTTCTGTGGTGTGGTGTGTAGTTGCTGGTGAGTATTTGCTTCAGATTAGGGGGCTGTCTGTAACCTGAAGCAAATACTCACCAGCAACTACAAATTAGGCCTGAATAAAGACTCGGAGTGGCTGGGTCACGACAAAAAATAACTTTCCCTCTGTTGATACTCATACCTTCTTGTCAACTGTTGGGACTGGGCCACATCCACCCTGATTGAATTGGCCTCATTAGCACTGACCCCCCACTTGGTAAGGCAACTCCCATCTTTTCATGTGCTGTATATTTATACCTGCTTACTGTATTTTTCACTCCATGCATCTGATGAAGTGGGTTATAGCCCACGAAAGCTTATGCCCAAATACGTTTGTTAGTCTCTAAGGTGCCACAAGGACTCCTCATTGTTTTTTGCTGATGCAGACCAACAGGGCTTCCCCTCTGAAAGCTGTACAGTTTGACTCTACTTAGCATATCCCAGATGAAATGCACCTGCTGTGCAGCTGAATGCACTCTTCCAGCCTCTGTTCTGCTTCGTGCCTCCTCCTCAAACCCTCATCTCATCACAACAACCCCTCCTTTCCCCCTCACCCGTTCCAGCACTTACTGCCTATCCCTTTCTAAAGACTGTATCTTCCTGTCTTGTACGAGGCAGCTCACACCAGCAGGGGAAGTCCTGAAGCTCACCCGAGTGCCGAGCAGTGAAACTTTTTGTTGTCTCAAAGTCACGTTGACCTAACTGCTGCAGCGCAGGCATACACATAGCATCTGCTGCTGTTGTCTCACATGAGGGAGCTGCAGTCCAATATTAAAAAAGCAACAAGAGCATTAAATTATTCAGCAATGGAACATTGTCATCCCCCCATAAAATTATTTTGACCTGTAGTTTTCTGTGGAGTCCATTGCTCTTAAATGTGCAGTGAGAAAGGAAATTAAAAATTAATCTTTATTTCCATCTCAGAAGAAAACCTTAATTCTCTGCATTGAAATTATACTCGTAATCCGGGATAATAAATTATAGTTTTTAATTGCAGCTAGTCACAGCCAATCAAATGTGGATGTCTCTCTCTCACTCTCGCTCCCTTTAACTTTGCTATGCAGAAGAACTCGTGGAGTGCTGGAAAAAATTCACATACAAAGATCAGAGCTCCTAGCACCATCCAAGACAAGTCCAGGCCACCTCACAACAATAATACTTTTCTCTGGAGTTTTTTACTTGAGACACTTTGCAAACATTAATTTTCAAATGCCTACGTAGTATGTGTTAGGCACTTATTATTTTCCTCATTTTAAAGAGGGGGAAACTGAGGCATAACGCTGCTGAGTATCTAGCTCAAGGTCACACAGTGAGTCAGGTGGCAGAATGTGGAATAAAACCCAGGGGTCCTGACTCCAATTCAGTTGCTCTTAACTACCTGACAACACTCCTTCCCAGAGGTGGGAATCATGACTCCCAGTTCCTTGCTCTGACCCCTAGATGGACTTTCTGGTCAACCGAGGCAATCTTCCAAATAGCTATCTGTGATGTCACTTCAGGAAGAACTGCTTTTTGAAGAACAGGAGGGTTGTGTAAAGTTAAAATGGCTGTTGTCGTGTGTGTTCTATCCTGGAAAGGTGAGACCTCCAGGGTTTGTACACATGTGTGGAGAGGGGAGTCCAGTCACCCTGCAGGGTTGACTGCATGCAGGGGTTTGCGGGACAGGAGATGGAGAGCTCCCCTATTCTGCCTCTAGGAATTCAAAGAAATTCATCTGCACCACATCCTTAATCATTTTTCTTACTCTTAACATCCTCTTGTGCTTGTCAATATCTTTCCAGTAATGTGGTGGCCGAAACAATTGCTAGGCCAACTCTTATGGCACTTGAAACCAAAAGATACACTGATGGGGGATTTTAACTGCCTGGAAGTCTGTTGAATAACAAATACAGAGTCTCAAGCATCACCAAAGAGGTTTTGAAGCTGTGTGGAAGATAATTTATGGTCCAGAAAGTAGCGATTTCAAGTAGAGAAGAAGCCATCCTGGATCTAATTCTTTCCAACAGAAAGCAACTAATGGAATTACAAGAATACTAGGGGAAACACACATACACAGACCTCTCCAAGGGATTAATGGAAATAGCCAACAAACTTGCTGAACTACTGACAATTCCTTTTGATGCCATGGGCATCAGGAAGAGATACCAGAAGGTTGGAGAAAAGCAACTGTTGTACTAATTTTCAAAAAAGAAAGAAGAGTGATCCTGGCAATTACTATCCTACAAGTCTAACTCTATACTTATATATTTTACCTAGCAAATAATGGAACAAGGATTAAGAGCAAAACAAAAATTGTTAAACATCTAAATGATCCAGCCGTAAGTAACAAGCAACAGTGGGTTATGAAGAATATATTTTGCAGGAAAAGCTTGATTTTTTAATTTTATATAATTAAAAAAATAGTGACTAAAAGTAAAGAGGTAGGTATATTTGAATTTTAGTAAAGCATGTGAATGAATTTCATGAAGTCTTACCTGAAAAGATTAATTCAATTTGGCCTGGGTAGGAACACATGGAAAAGAAGGGCAAATTAGAGACAGGGAACATGAGAATTGAGGAGAATACGTTGATGCAGAAAGAGAGGAGAGCTATGTACTTATGTTTGGTTGACATTTGATTGAGAGAGAAGATAGTCCAGAGATTAGCAGAGTGGATTGATTAAATCAAAGCAATTTAAATCACCAATTATAATCAGGATTTAAATCAACAAGCAGAAAAATGTGATTTAAATTATTGATTTTAATTGTGTTTTACATGTGTACTTTTTAGTTATTTTTCTAAAGAAAGGTTGTTTCTCATTGGTTGGTAACCATTAAAACTTGTTTATTTGCAACTAAATATATTTAAGCAACATAGCATAACTTTTTATCTGATGATTGAATTTTTACTTGCAGTTTGTGTCAAGTTGTATTTGGATGGAAATTCAAACTCAATTAAAATGCACTAGAACACCATTTACATTTTTTTTATTAAATAAAACTACCTTAAATGTGCTTGATACATAAGGGGGGAAATGTTTATCTGAACATGTTTTGCACTGAAAGCTAACTAACTTACTAAATAATACTTCCTTTATTTGTAATTATTGAATTGAACCGATTGTTTCTGATCACAATGTTCTTCAAGGCTTTAGAACTAGTAGATCCCATCCTCGTTGTTATTCCTACGTTGGAAGAGGAAAATAAGCTTTCTTGCTTTTTTTGGCCCCCAATTGGTTCCTTAACTTTGAATGAACTAGTCATTGAATTGAACTAGTTGAATAAACTGAAATGAAGAAGATATTCTTTCTGCACCTGCAGAAGAGGCTACTGCTGTCAAAAGCTGTTTTAGCACTTCAATGAACTCTGGTTCCAGGTGCTTAGCCAGTGATTTCCATCAGTTCAGTGGTCTGACTTTCTTTAAAACTTGTCAGCAAACATGCACTGCTTAATGTTATTTTTTGTATTTAATTTAAATTATTTTAATAGATTATAATAATTTTAGGCCTTAATGTAGGTTGTCATGATTTCAAATTTAATTTTAAATAGGTTTATTTAAAAAACCCTATATTTAATTTAAATAAAAACATTGATTTAAATTAAAAACATCTGTGGTTTTTTTAATTGACTTTTATCCACCCTAGTAATTAGGTTGGTAGTCTGGGATTTCAAAGACCTGGGTTCAATTCCCTTCTCTGCGATGGGCAAATGGAAATGGTAGCTCTGTCCTGCCTCCCAGGGTTATTGTAAGGATGAATGCATGAAAGACTGTGAGGTGCTCAGATACTATGGTAGTGGGGACCACATAAGTACTTAAAGTAGATTTTTCTCAGGCACTCTTGACGTGTTACTCATAACTGCTCTGTAGGTCGGACATGCATCACACACAGAGGATCTGATTCTCTGCTTCAGATCACAATAGCAGAATTTTAAGCTCACTTTGTGCTGGCATAATTGATGGTACAAGATGCAGGGCCAAAATGAATCAGCTGTGGAGGTCCATAAGGGAATTGGCAAACTTGTACGTTACATTTTACTATTCTGCGTCTGTGATAGGCCATGACGCCTGTTCCTTGAACTTGGCCCAGAATCATGTGAGACACGGAGGGATAGCTAAATAGAGCTCCAGATATGTAAGTGAAAGGGAGTCATTTTAGTACATCTGAAACTTCACTGGGAACATTCAGGCTGCTTTTCTTCTCAGTAGTGGGAAGTAATGGGGGAAAGTGTCCTCTCTGTGCCACCTTCACATGTGTGCGGTACATACACTTATGTACATAGGCTATACACAGATATTCTCTCTTGCGCACACACACACATTGTACAGCTCTCTCATATACACATTTTCTCCTGTATCAAACTATTCCCACCTTGAAAGCTTCCTTGGTTAACTGCTCATTTCAAAATCATTATTAGCGTATTTGCTTGGGGATTTTGGAATTTAATTAGCCTCTTTTGAACTGCTCTTAGCATGTTTGACTAGAGAAACAGAAAATCCCTCCCTGACTTGTTTGCTTTCCTCCTTCATTGGTTTTTAACTGGAAGAGAAAACCCATATCGATGGGTTTTGCAGCCCTCCTGATGCAACTGGTGCTGATTCTCAGGATAAATTCCCTGAAGAAAGTTGCTTATCCTTTGAGGCATCAAGGTCTCTATTGTAAGTGTGCAGGATGTGTTGAGATCAATGTAGAAAGGTCCAGTATCCTCATTTACCACAGCAGAACTAGACTAGCTGCTGATAGGTATCATGTAGTTAGGTTCTGTGCAGTGTCCACACACAGAGCTATATCATCCACCTCAAGTCTGACCTGCAACAGCACCTCGTATTCCAGTCCCAGGATCCTGACAGCTCTGCCAATATACCTCAATTCTCAGCTCCAGCAACACCTGCTTTTCAGTCCTGGATGCCCAAGCAGCTCTGCTGGTGCACCTCTATCCTGACCTGTTCTCTGATTTTTCAGCTAGTCCCAAGCCTCTCCTGAAAAAAAGATTAGGAATTGTGCGGTGACTTTGCAAAGTTGGTAAATGTTCACAAGGAACCAGGCTGAGGCTTCTAAAATCCTTTCACTTGCTGAGCTAAGATACAACTGAACATACACGTTGCCTCTGGAGGTAAAAAGGCTAGTGGATGCAGAACATTTTTCATCCTTCATTTTGGTAACACTTTATTCGTATCAGAAATGCCTTGGATCTGAATCTCAAACACCTACTCTCATAGTACAGACCCACAGACATAGATTTTCTATTAAAGGTACATCTTCAGAAGTCTAGTTTTGTCCAATATTGATTTGAAAAACTAGACTCAGAAAAGTACAATCATGTGTCTGACAGTTGCTGCTTACACTTACTTACACACACGCGCGCGCAAACAAACCACAGTGGTTGTGACCACTGCCTCTGGAACTGGTTGTATTGGTCCTGAATTGAGGAAGGATGACTAACTTAATTACTTGATAGTTTTGATTTCTAAAATTAAACAGCCCCTGTGGCCTGCCATATGTGCAACTCTGTTACTATATTTACACCAGCAGTTAGCAAACCGCATCGGCTGAGTGAGAGACTACAGCTGCAGCTAGTGTCTGTGCTGGAACTGTGTTCACAGATGGTGGTTTCCCCATTTTCTTGACTGCCCCTGATTGCAGTACCATAGGCAGCTGCCATTCATTTTTCTTATATGAACAAATATCCATGTGTTTGTGCAGCTTTTCCAGTTAATTCTCAGTGATTGGTCTATAAATGTGTCCTGAGACTCCCTCACTGTATATCAGCTTGAGAGAGTGTGGAGGTTAAAATGACTCGCTCTAGACCAGTGATTCTCAAACTTTTGTACTGGTGACCCCTTTCACGTAGCAAGCCTCTGAGTGCAACCCCTCTTATAAATTAAAAACACTTTTTAATATATTTAACACCAATATAAATGCTGGAGGCAAAGTGGGGTTTGGGGTGGAGGCTGACAGCTCGCATAATAACCTCATGACCCCACATAATAACCTCATGACCCCCTGAGGGGTCCCAACCTCCAGTTTGAGAACCCCTCATCTAGACCACATTATAGAACAGCAAAGCAGAGTTCAGAGGTTCCTACCCAGAATGCAAAAGGAGATGCTTTCTGATATACAATTAAACTGCAGAATAGCCTCCCAAGGGAAATGGTGGAATCCCTCAATACAGAGTCATTGTATTGAATGTATTGTAGTTTATGGCCCTGCATTGGTTGAGGGTGGTGGTGAGGAAATGAATGAAGTGACAGTTTTCCTTTCTACTTTATATGATGGCAATTAGTGGGACTACAAGCACTATACAGATTTATTTAAAATCAGATGAAATAGCAGACACAACTAATGGATAAAAACCAAAATGCAATGTATTGCAATGGGGGGATCATTGTCTAGTTCTCTGAGAGAGGGGCTGGGAGTCAGGACTGCTGAGTTCTTCTCCTGGTCAGGCAGTGTATCAATATGGCCTTAGGTAAGTCACTTAACCTCTCTTGTTCCCCAGTTTCCTCATCAGTAAAACAGACCTATCCCACAGAGGGATTAGGAGACATAATTAATAATTAAGTACTTTAAGATATTTGGATTTAGGTGCAATTGAATTGCAAAGTATTGTTAAGTATTAAATGGGATTTTGTTGATTGGTTGTAAGTTTTGTTGTGCGCTGGGATGCACAGGAGCTAGCTTGCCATTGTAGAGTTGCTTCAGACTGTAGATCAGCACACATCATTTTGTTGTTGCATGTACTTTGAGTAGCTGATACTGGGGGGGGGGGGGTTAACTTTCAAAATACATATATTATTTTATTTTTAAGTGGCAAAACATAGCTATTTGAATCTTGCAAATTGATTTAAAGGAGAAAAAAGAGACAGTAGGTCAAGTTTGGAGTCTCCCAACCTTGACAGTCTCCCTTTGAGACTGGTAAATTAACAAACAAACAAAGCCCACAACAAAAGCTAACTTATATAAAAGTGTCAAGCAACATGTATCAATGCAGTCACCTGACTTACACCCACACACGCATTTGAGAATGTTTCCCTCTGTGTTAGAAGCACAAAAGGAATTGAGCCAACAGAGCCCTTGTGATTCCTTGGAATTGTTTCTGGAATAGAATATTTCATAGCCTTTTATTTGGATCCACAAGTTCCAGTGTTTATCTTCAGCACCTTGATCATCATCTTACTGCTCCCAGCCAGTAACCATTACCTGAGTTCCATGGAAATATTGGTGGCTCTTGAGAAAGAAGGAAGAAAGGAAGGATGCTTTTGTGGCTAAAGCATTGGACAGGAAGTCAAGAGACCTCGGTTCTCTTCTGGCCTCCACCGTTTACTTGCTATGACATCTTGGGGAACACACTCAACCTCTCTGTGCCCAGTTTTTCCATCTGTCTTTTGGAAAATCTATTTACCAGCCTGCCACCAGGTGACACTGGCCTTTAAGAGGGAAGAGGCCAGTGCACCTGCAACTTGTCAACTCACTCCAGCTGATCTTATAAGAGGGCTCCTGGGCACTAGAGAGGGGAGAGAGCTCGTGAGTCAGAGATGCCTGAGAGCACGGACTGAGAGAGATAGAGAAGGGCAGGTGAGAGCTGCCTGAGGAGCAAAGGAGAGACCCACGGAGGAGAAGGAGAAGGAGAAGCAGTAGCAGCACAGGAGAACTGGTACAGGGAATCACTGAGAAGGGTAAAAGTTCAATGGTAAGGACTGGCCAGAGCTGGGGAACCCTTGCTGAGCTAAAGGAGAGCTTGTGCAGAGGCCCCTATGAGGAAAGGGAAGAACCACCCTGGTTAGGAGAAGCTGAGTCCAACACAAAAGGGTTGATGCTGGAGAGTGGATCTCAGGAGCAGGGGTAGGACTTACAGGTAGGGAATTCTGTTGCAGGAGAAGACTCACAGGAGAGATTCAAAGTCTTGGCACTCTCTGTTACGAGGCCTGGAGAGTGGGGCCTTGGAACAGAGGCAAAAGGAACTGTGACAGAGTGGTTAATGATTCTTGGGTGGGTTACATGGGAACGGTGATTTAGGAATGGGATTGAAGAGCTGCTGTATTATAGCCTGGTTTTACTTTGCAGATTTGAGAAGAATGATTTGTTACACATCATGTTGTATGCTGCCCTTATTTTGTCCTGTGACTGTTAATTGCCCACTCCATTTTCAGTGGTCTCCCCTCCAAATGTGTTATACTTAACAATCTGTTCCACTTTGTAATTAGCTTGAACACTCTGGTTACCTTCCCCAGACCTGAGAAAGTGCTCTGTGAAGCTCAAAAGTTTGTCACTTCCACCAACAGAAGCTGGTGCAATAAAAGATATTACCTCATCCACCTTGTCTCATATTTAACCTGAACTTTTGGGTCTCACTCTATTCACAAAACGGAATCGCTGTGTGAAAGTGCTTAGCTGCCAGCATCTGGAGGGCAATACCTATATGAAAATGACAAGGCGAATAAATTAAAGTAGCCACCACTATCTCTCATGCTGTATAAATGGCTTGTACTGATTGTTGCTTTTAAATAATTAATATTGTAATCCATAGCATAAGAGACTAAATAACTCTACTACCTTCTTACAGGTACCTTCTTTTCTGCGTCCTCCTGCTCTTCCTGGTGAAGACTGATTTAACAGATGTACCTGAAGAAGACAAGAAGAAAGGCAGTAAAATAACAAGGCAGGACAGCTTCTGATAGGGGTGAGGAAGATCAATTTTTTGAAAGATTCCAGGAGAGGGACTAGGATGTCTGGAAGGTCAGAGGGTTGCACAGAATAGGACAGGGGCTCTGGAAAAGCAGAATATTGTGTAGCCTGGAACTGGGGGTGTCTAGAAAGCCAGGGCAATGTACAAGCCGGGGACTGGAGCTCTGGAAGGTGAGAAGATTACTCTGTCTGGACATGTGGAACTTGTGAGAGATGAATGGTGGCTGAGAGTTGTTGTTCAGTATCTGAATGATAAATTATAAAATGTTATACACCCGATGGGATTATAGATAGGGTTAAAATGAAAACATTCATGTTGTAGGAGAGGGGAGGTGGGCAAAGACCCGAGATGGGGATGGGCTGTGGTTTGGATAAGGATCTCTGTTCTTGGACTGGGCCCTTTGGATGGGGACACTGACACACTCCAAGATTTAATTGGCTAATCCTGAGGGGTGTTATAACTTCAGAACAATAGGTTCACTGTATAGGGGGCACTGTGCTGGGGAAGAGGGAGAGAGATTTGCTAGAGCTAGACTTTTGGAAGGAGTGAGTCCCAACTTGTCCCTCCCACTGATGCATGGAATCTCCCTGCTGCTCCCCAAGATTCCCTCCCTCAATCTAGGAAGCAGCAGAGGTGGGCCTCGGTTGATGCTGCAGCCCAAGCAAAAGGTGGTGTGAATTTTTGCATGCTCAGTTCGGCAATACTGAGAGAGTCTCTAGGGTCAAAGAAGGTGGGTGAGAGCAGAAGACTTGTAGTGGCCAAGAGAAGTGGGAGTGGTCTTATTTTCAATTGGGTTGGATCGGGAGCAGGTTAGCACCTCCCTTTCTGTTCCAAACAGGGAAGAAGGATGAGGATTTGGGCTCTCTCTCTACTTACAGTTCTTAGGCTCAGTCTGAGGCAACAGCTCCTTAACAATAACACTGCCTTGCTCTAGCACCTTAATCAAAGGCTCTCAAAGTGCTTTACAGACATTAATGCATTAAACCTAATCCTCAGTCCCCCCTCCTTCCTGTGATGCAGGCATGTCTCTCCCCCCTTTTATAGAAACAAAGACTCAGAGATGCTTGAGCTCAGACTTTTAAAGGTATTTAAGTGTTGCTCTGCTCAGAATTACAACAGCTAAGTGACTTGGGAACCTCATTTCAAAATGACTTAGGCATTTAGGAGCCTAATTCTCATTGGATTTCAATGAGACTTAGGCTTCTATGTGCCTAAGTTACTTTGGAAAATGACTTAGGCTCCTAAATCACGTAGGGCTTGCATTGCTGAGTGGAGCAACTCCTAAATATCTGTAAAATCTGGACCTGAATGAATGCCCCATGATCACACGGTAAGTCAGAGCCTGTGAGTATCCTCCTCCCCCGACACTGAAAGTCAACAGCTAAGAGTCCAGGAGTCCAGACTCTCAGGCTTATGCTTTAACATACCTGGGTGCAATTCCATATCTATCGGCACCCTTTGCCTGCTCATCTGGAAGTCTTTGGCGTGGGCAATTTTACACAGAATTCACAGTTGTGACACACTAGTGGTCTAGCGGATGGATGGATGGGGTTTTCGTCCCAGTTGGATTGGTCTCTGGCAACATCTAACTATGTGACTTGTAGATGAGCCTTGGCTAAAAGAAAAGAGTTCCTGCCAGTTGCAATTCCCAGGAACTCCAATCTCTTTTGAAATTCCCCTTTCTTGTAAGCATCTTATTGTTGCAACATAGCAGCTAATATTTGTGTATTCTCATCGTTTTCACCCCACATTTCATTCTCAGTGATGAAGTAAGACATTAAAAAAACCTGTACTCAGCCCAGGAGTCAACTCAACTAACAGCTGCTTTCATTAGTTGAGACCTTTGCCCTTGAGTCACTCTGGCTCCACTGGCCCTCCAGATGTGTTTGTGGGAGCCAGACTGCTGTACATCCATTGTGCCTGATGATTCTGCTCCCTACTGTTGCTGTGGCGAGTCTCCTAGAATGCCAAAAACAGGAGCTCATGACTGTCAATCCTGTCTCTCCTGCTACAAATCTCAGTTCAGGAGCAGTGTGTGTGTCTGTGTGGACAGAGAGAACAAAGGGGGAAATTCGGAGTAGGGTGATGGGAGACCCTGAGGTGTCTGAGGCAGGTCTTGGAGGACCCCATCGTGGAAAGAAAAAAGATGGTGTGATATAGTATAGCCACAAAATTACAGGTGGAAAAGTCCTATGGGGTCCCATCCTATCTAGCCCACTAAAGCCAAATTTTACACTTTTACTTCAGTGTAAATCCAGAGTAAAGCTATCATTTTTCTTGGAGTTATTCCAGATTTGCATGATGAAACAGAACAGAATTTGGCCCCCACACTCTATTTGATAGTTTAGTATTAGGTGTCCAAAGTGAGAGGGCTTCCACCTCTTCATTTGGAAGACTACACTACAATCTAAGTGAAATCTATGAAACTGCAACACTTTTCTTCTTTCTACACTGCACCTTTACATTTCTAAGAATGCTGCCACTGGGCAGAGTCCGCAGCCAGTTTGTTCTTAGAGGCAGCCTGTTCCAGAGGAGACCTATACACTCTGAGCTTTTCTGAAGACTTGGCATTAGTTCTTTGTTTTCTTAATCTAAAATCATTCAGATTGAGAACATGTGTATGGAAAATCATACTATTAATAATAATGCATTATTATTTATAATAAATCTCTATAAGGCCTCCCATCCAAAGATCTCAAATAATAGCAGATCTCACTGCTAGGAAGTGTTCGCTGGTTTTGGTGATGGTACTGTATGGTTTAGGAAATGATGAGATGTCTTAAGCAAACAGCATAAAGAATTATGCCCTGCTGAGCCCTCCTTCCCTCCCCCAGTCCACAAGTGTGCCAAAACCTTGAGTTTTGTGTAAAGTTGTTAAATAAGCTTCCAGGCAAAATAAAGGATCAAAGGGGGCCTAATTAGCTGCAGTCTGCATATGAATTGTGGCTGTTCACCTAGTTTTATAAATTGACACTTTTAACATTAAAACTCAAAGCAAAAAACGATGTAATTATTCCCGTTTTTTTGAAGCTTAGGTTTAATATCTTTATTGAAAATTGGGTACTTCTGTTGCATCTCAAGATGCTTTATTCTATCAAATCTGGAGCAAGTCATTTTTTCATTTTGGATTGTAATGTGGTATAAATGATAACAGCCTGATTCTGAACGCTTTCTCCCTCTCCTTCCCCATTGGCAGGCTGACGAGAAAGCTCATAGTCGAATCACAATAACCCTGAAGATAATCTACGGTTTGATTCTTTGTGAGACTGCTCGCTTTATACAAGGGGGGGAAGAGTGGGATTTTAGCTCAGCTTTAGAATGCCCAAACCCATTTTGTCTCCACAGGGATTATTATTATTTTCTTTTTTTTTTTTTGGTCAAACTAGGATTAGCATAAAACAGATCCCTCTGATGGGACCCTTTCTGGGCTGCCTTCCTCAATAGCAATGTTTATTTAGGCTGTCTCTAATTTAGAGATGCAGTGTATGGTTGGATGGACCAACATGCTGTTGTTAAGAGGTGGAAAAGGAGTGATATACAGATGATTTTTTTCCATAGACTTTTTTCATTTTTGTTCTAATTTGACTTAGTTAGGTGTTTCTCTTGCTCCTCTCTGATCACTTGGATGCACCGTGTCTAATGAATTTTCATGTATTAAAACTTGCCTGTTTGCTGAATTTGACACCAATATTATAGCGGACTGGACTGGTGTGGACTGATGGGGGAAGAAGGTCCAATTGTTTAGTCCTGGCCCATGGCATCAGATTAAGATTTATATCACAGCAGCGCCCAAAAGGCTCAGCCTCAAGGTCTGATAGTGCTGGCATTGCACAAATGCATAAATTCATGGTCCTTGCCCCCAAGACTGTACAACCTAAATAGACAAGCAGCATATGAAGGGGCTGTGTGAGAGGTGCAGTAGAAAAGGCCAATTTCTTACTGAATCTTAAGCATTTCAGATGTTTATCCAGAGGCTTATGGAAACTAATCTGGAGTTCTTTGGTCTGGGAATCTCCTGAGAACTGTCTTTCTTATGAGAGTTTTACTGTTCTTTGGCTTGTGTTGGAAATACCATGAGTGGGTTTTCCTTTGGGATTTTAGTATATCCCAAGTTTTGCCCTGGGCTGGAAGTGAAGTGCAGCAATATCTATGCAGTGCAACAGAGCAAGAATAGAAAAATTACCATTTTGTTTTGTATCTTCTGAAAAATACTAATGTGAAAATCATAGATTCTGGCAAAGTTTCAAGGCTGTTAATGTTTCTTCTGAATTTATTGGCTTATCTCAAAGGGTAGAGAAAACTTTCACTATAGAGACAAAGGCTTTTCCTTAAATAATCCACTTTCTCATTGGATTATAGGTCTTGGATTAGTGCTTCCTTATGAACCCAGAAATGCTTTGCTTTGCTTCCTTCCTCCTCCCCCGATAAATCTCTGATCATTTGCAGTGATTAAAGAAGACCCCACAAAAATTTCTGCAAGAATGTATTACATTGCAGCTGTGTCAATTACATTTTGGCTGCCCTGAGTTAGCTCTATATTTTTCAATTATAAGAGCTGATTGAATAAAATACATAGCAATTTTGGCACATTATTTTCATTGATTCACAAATGAAAATTTCCACAATATGAGCAGGGTTGGGTTTTGCCATGTTGTTCATTACTACTTCTCCTAAACTGTTGTGTAGTGTTTGTGGTAAACAAGCATAACATTCCCCTCCAGAGGTGGCTGCATTTCGGGAATGGATAAAACAGTCTTTTTCTTCTTGTGCACTGTGTGTATGGACTTTGGTGCCATATGAAATACAGTCCAACCCTGCTTGCATTGAAGTT
This sequence comes from Eretmochelys imbricata, assembly GCF_965152235.1. Taxonomy (NCBI): domain Eukaryota; kingdom Metazoa; phylum Chordata; order Testudines; family Cheloniidae; genus Eretmochelys; species Eretmochelys imbricata. The sequence continues at coordinate 23,527,963 of NC_135578.1, forward strand.
GGTGGCAAAACTCCCACTGACTTCAAAACACTGTCTCTGACCTGAGGAGCTTACAATCTAAATAGACAAAGATCAGACACAAAAGCTGCTGCAGAGACTACTGCAGCTCTGAGGCTGCAGAGTACTGCTACTCCTGCTGAGTGATTTGCTGGCGGGGCGATTTCTTTCCTTCACCCCAACATGAACCTGTAGAATCCCAGTGCAGTGTTGGGCTGTGCATTGTGTCAGGGATTTGACTTTTAGTAAATAGAATTTTCAATACTAGTTGGTGTTTTGGAGCTACTTCATGGTGTCTGCCATATCGCTCAGCAAGTTACATCACTTGGGACAGCGTCACTGAGAGGCTGATTTCCAACAGAACAAAGCAGCTTCTGTCCTGGCTCTACTATTAGTATAACAATCATTTTAAAAATTAAAGTTTTGCAGCTTAACATTTGTGTTTAAATATTAAACAAAGTTTTTCCTGTAAGGTGATTTTGTTTAATCATCGGCTTCTATGGCTGACAAGGCTATAAGCACTATAAAAGTTTGCAGAATTCCTAAAATGCTCCAGAGAATGAAAGTTCTTATGAATTAATAAACTATATGAGTGAAATACAGGTTGCAAACCCATCAAACCAGTTATCTGAGGGACAGAAACACGTATGCATAAGAGGACAGAGCATGACAGTCCCATCAGATACACCGTTGAACAGATTCCTTTCCATAGGTACCAAAATTATATTTAGTGTGTAGATGAGTGGCCCTCGAAAAGAATGTCAGCATTTCTGGGAGTGCCAGTTGCAGCCAATTCTAACCTGACTGACCAGCCATGGCTCTAAAATGCTTGACAAGGTAGGCTTTGTCCTAACAGGATGGAGATTTTGAACTCATGCATGTATCTGATTTAGGCCTTGTCTACACTGGCAAGTTTCTGCACAGTAAAGCAGCTTTCTGCATTGTAACTCCCGAGGTGTACGTACTGCCAAGCCACTTAGTGTGCAGAAAACCACCCCAATGGGAGACACGGTGCCAGTGTAGACACTCTGGTCGCTTACAGCGCTGTGAGGTGTGCCATAATGCCTGTTCTCACCTCTCTGGTCATCGGTTTGAACTCTACTGCACTGTACGCCAAAGGAGAAGGTTGGATATTATACCTGGACATACGCAAATCTTTAACAGTCCCGGGACCCCACCTCCTCCTTTCCCCCATTCCCCTCCATGCTGATGTGTTTTTTGTTTGTCTCTCTCCCCCGGTTGTTGTTTTTTTAATAATTGTTTTGGTTTGAAAGCAATCTTTATTCCATTAACTGAAAGCAAACATAGCCCTGCAAAGCAACAGGCAAATTTCTTACACCTTCAGAGTGCATTGTCTGCACCAATCACAAACACCTCCTAGCATTACAATCACTGCAGTCCCGAGCATAGCAACAAATATTAGTGGCTTTCCGCTTCAAATTGCTGCCTCAACGCATCCCTGATCCTTATGGCCCAGCACAGTGCCCCTCTAATAGTCCTGGTCTCTGGCTGTTAAAATTCAGCCTCCAAGTGCTGAGCCTCAGTGGTCCAGCTCTGAGTGAAGCTTTCACCCTTCCCTTCACAAATATTATGGAGTGTACAGCACGCGGCTATAAGCACAGGAATATTGTCATTGGCCAGGTCCAGCCTCCCATAGAGGCAGCACCAGTGGGCCGTTAAAGGGCCAAAAGCACACTCAACAGCCATTCTGCACTTGCTCAGCCTGTTGTTGAACCGCTCCTTGCTGCTGTCAAGGTGCCCCATATATGGCTTCATAAGCCACGGCATTAAGGGGTAGGTGGGGTCTCCCAGGATCATAATGGGCATTTTGACTTCCCCTACGGTGATCTTCTGGTCCAGGAAGAAAGTCCCCGGTCATGCACCTTTCCAAACCAGCCTGTGTTAATGTCCGTGAAATGGCCACATGATCCACAAGCGCCTGGAGAACCATTGAGAAATAGCCCTTCTGATTAATGTACTCAGTGGCTAGGTGGTGTGGTGCCAGAATTGGAATATGCGTGCCATCTGTTGCCCCTCTGCAGTTAGGAAAGCCACCCACAATGTCATGCACATTGCCAAGAGTTATGATCTTTTGGAGCAGGCTGTGATTAATGGCCCTGCACACTTCCATCAACACGCATCCAACGGTTGACTTTCCCACTCCGAACTGGTTAGCGACTGATCGGTAGCAGTTTGGAATAGCCAGCTTCCACAGTGCAATCGCCACGCGCTTCTCCAATGCAGCTCTCATTCTTGTGTCCTTGCGCCACAGGGCTGGGGCGAGCTCATCACACAGTCCCATGAAAGTGGCTTTCCTCATCTGAAAGTTCTGCAGCCACTGCTCATCATCCCAGACGTGCATGACAATGTGATCCCACCACTCAGTGCTTGTTTCCTGAGCCCGAAAGTGGCATTCCACTGTGGTCAGCATCTCCGTGCATGCTGCAAGCAAGCTCAGGTTGTAATTACTATGCATGGCGAGATCAATTTCGCACTCCTCTTGCCTTTGTAGTTTAAGGAATAACTCCACTGCCACTCGTGACTTATTGGTGAGAGTGAGCAGCATATTGGTAACAGTGCGGGATCCATTCCTGCAGACCGAAGAGGCAGAGCGCACAGTACACAAACCATTGAAAGATGGCACCAAATGTGGACGGAAGCACAGGGATTGCTGGGATGCGACACAGGGCATTGGGACAGGACCCAGGATGCGCCGCGATCCCCTCCGTCTTCCCACAACTCTTAGCAGCAGAAAAGGAAGAGATGCTCTGTGGGATAGCTGCCCAGAGTGCACCGCTCCGAATACCACTGCAAATGCCGCAAGTATGAAGACCCTATTGCGCAGGCAGCTGACAGTGTGAACACACAACAGTGGTTTCCCTTCAGTGCTCTCTGAGTGGTGCTGTAACTCTGCCAGTGTAAACATACTCTTAGATAGTTCCCTGTTTTATGGGCCCGGATGGTAGAGATCATTTACTTAAACAATCATAATGGGAGCTCTTTAAATGATCCTTAACAGGAGTCAGCTTTTCTGCCCTTTCAATTTGGTCTAAATTTCCCTGTCTTTAGTTTCATTGATTGTGACCCCTTTTTCTTATCGTGTGTCTGTTACACAAAAGATCTGATCTGTTTTCAGTAAGACCACTGTCAAAGCCCCTCTAACTCTCCATTTTTCTAAGTGAAATTGTTCCGCTTTTGCAATTTCTTGTCATATGTACGCCCTGTCTTGATTTCCCTTCATCATAATTATACTACTCTTTACCATTTTGGTCTCAGCCGCATAAGGAGTCAGAATACTTTGTTTTCATCCCGTTTTACTGGAGATTAGCAAATAAAAAATACCCCATCAGATAATTTATAGGCGTTGTTTTGGGAGAGGGCTGGATTGTGACAGAGTTTTATAAGAAAGGTCCCTTCTGCGCCTTCTGAAGGATATGTGCCCTTTATGGGGTCCCCATTTAGGTGTGCTGAATTCCACTGGTTATCTGGTTTTAGTAGTAGAGAGAAGGAGGAGCATTTTGAATTCAGAACCTTCTCCTATTACTCCTGGTCATCCTTTGTGTGTTTCTGGACTTGCTATGCGTCTGCATGTCCAGACTTATGGACATATCCTGCTTCATAGGAACAGGAAAGGAGGACTCCTGATGAAGTGTGTGGGGGGGGGCACACTAAGAAGGAAGCTCTCTGTTACACATGGGGTACATCCTCAGAGCAGACAGCCACACATGCTTCAGCCTGACCTTTTCTTTCTTTTTCCTCTCTGCAGGCTCCCATGGGAAGATCAACAAGTGACATACATTTCCATCCTTCTGTTGTCAGACTTGTGGATAGAAATCTTCATCTTGGAGGTAAAAATCTGTCTGTCACTTGGGTAGTTGTCATGTGTGGGAGGTCACATGTTACAGAGGACCCTCTTGTTAATTAGAAGTTTTCGAAGTTCTGTTTTTGTCAATGATTGCCTTGGCTTTTCAGAAGTTCTACCATAAGCATTGTGGTAACTTTTTTAAGGTTCTTTGGGAGCTATTAAAGTGTGATATCAATCAGATATTTCTGACCACAGAGATCAAAAATGTAATTTAGTGATATGATGATAGGCAGCTAGAGTTCTCCACAGCATTCTTGTCGGTATTGTTTAATGACCCAGACTCTATGACTGAGTTGAGTAATAACAGCTTGGACGTGAATATAGAAGAGAATGTCTGGTGGGTCAAAATTTCTACAGTCTCAAAGCAGCAACAGTACTAACTTGCCACCTCTGCTGTATTTCTCCTACCTTGCTCTGCTTTCTACACTGTTAAAGTCCTAATGTTGTGGCTGTCAGCTGGGCCTAGATGCTAGGGCGGGGATGATACCAATCCTAGTAGAGCTCTGCCTGGGGCATATGGATGACCCTTCTTATCTGGCATTTCATAGGAATTTGGGGCAGGAGAGAAGTTTGCTTGCTGAATCTTGAGCCTTTCACTCATATTCATTGCTTGAACCAGCCATGCTCTGCAACTGCATGAATCTCCTCCTTGTTTCTGATGACTAACAGCCTACTTTTGAAATGAATTAACCCCATCAGCAGAGTTTGCCATGCAGTGGCTAAATGTGTGCATGTCGTAATATATCATTTCTCTAAGGCTTTTGTTTGTCTCCAAACTCTGGAAGGAAACCTGGGACAAGTTTAGACGTCACTAAAGATCACTGGCTATCGTTTTTATAAATTACATTTAAAAACCTATATTAAAAGAACATTAAGGTTGCAAAGTCAAGCACTCAGAAGAGAATTTAGCTCCAAGCTCTCTCAAATCTCCAATGAGCATGTTTGAACTATGATTTTTCAGAGGCTTACAACTCGGCCAAATTTGGGTGAATTTTACAGGGATGGCAAAAGGCACAACCCTGAACAAGTGTGACCTCCCTGCCAAATTACAAGCCCCTGCTCTGAAGCATTGAGGCCCTAGAGCTTCTCAATGAAACAGTTGTAAGATTTTTAACATGGGCAAAACAATATGATATAATTAGACACCCACTGCTGTCCCGTGCCAGCTGACTCAGGCTCACAGGGCTCGGGCTAAGGGTCTGTTTAATTGCCATGTAGACACTTGGGTTCTAGTCCAAGCTGTGGGACCCTCCCACCTCACAGGATCCTAGAGCCTGGGCTCCAACCCAAACCCAAACATCTGTACTAGAGCCCTGTATGGTACTATTTTTAAAATTCTACTCCAGTGCCACCCCACAATACTCACTCCCACATTGTTTCTTGCATTTTTATCCTGCTCCCAGATGCAAAAACCTTAAATCCTGCAAATCCCGCAAGAGAGACCAATTCCTCCCGCAAAACAAAGAAATGCAAATGGCATGGTCAGTTAATATATTTTATACATATAAATGGACTTCAGACAAAAATTTTATCACTAAAAGAATAAAATAAATCTTGCTTACACCATGTAAAAAAATATTACTTTAACTCCTGTTATAATTGACATCAAATCTCTTTCTACCCCCCTTTTAAATTCAAGTATTAAATCCTTTATTTAAAAAAAAAGAAAAAACTTGCTTTACATTGCTGAAATTCTATTTATGAAAAACTGATGAGAGATGATGTTTTCCCGCAAATTACCAAAGTCTGGGGGATTTTGGGCCACCCAATCCCACCCGCAACAAAGTACATTTTACCCGCTCCTGCGGGACCCATGGGATCTCAGTCCTGCAGTCTGTGCTGCAATTAAATAGTCTCTTAACCCAAGCCCCATAAGCCCAAGACGGCTGGCACAGGCCAGCCATGAGTTTTTAATTGCAGTGTAGATATACCCATTATTAGTTATGTTACAGGTGGGAAACAGGTATAGATTAAATGATTTGCCCATAGTTCCACAGGAAACCTGTATCCTGAATCTCAGTCCAGGCCCTTAACCCCAAAGCCAAGCTTCCTCTCCTCGTGTTTGTAGAGTCCGGCTATCTCTCTCTTCCTTTCAGCATGTTCAGTAACAGCTAGACCAGCTGGGAATAGTCACAGTTGGCATTCACCCTATTTCTCTGTGTGCAGTGGGAGAAGTGGGCCGTTTCCTGTTCCTTCTGCAGTGTTGCAGGGGACTGTCTGTCTAATGAGTTCATATTCACCCCCCTGAGAGAGGGGTGGGAGGGTGTGTCTTGGCAGTGGGAAAGTGTAATGGTGGCTGGGGGTGGTGGTGGTAGGTAGACATCAGCCTTCCTTTACCTGCTGCATGTGAACAGATAGGGTCAAAGGTAAAGCTTGCAGCATGAAAGGCTACTTGTTGCGGTGTTTCTTGGCCAGTGAGCATGACAGCCTTCGGGGTAATTACCAAAGGGGAGAGAAGCAGGTTCTTGTCAGCAGACCTACAGGGCTACAATTTAATGAAGCAGTTGCAGATATTCAGGTAGATTGTTAAAAGTGGCAGTTACATCGTAAGTGAGTGACTTACACGCATCCAGCAGGATTCATTCAGGCAGCTGTTGCCCTTTGGGTCTCCTACCGGCTCTTGAGTGTAGGCCAGAGCGTGTGTATGCTGCACTCCAAGCTACGCCTGTGGTTTGTGTAGACAGCCCTGCCTAGCTTTACCCACGCTCGGATTTCTAAAAGCAGCAATGAAGATGTGGCAGCACGTGTTGTATGACTCCACCCGGAACCCGGGTGCCTACTGGCATTGCTGGAGCCTGTGCCGGCACATCTACATGGCTATTTTTATTAGCACTAGTGTGGGGAAAGCTAGTACAAGGATGTCTGCCCAAGCTGTAATCATATCTTGGATTGCAGCATACACATAGCCTAAGCATGACTGTCTCTGTCTCCTGTGGTGATTTTCTCTTTCTCTTTTCCTGCTTTTTCTCTCCCTTTCTTGTATGTTATCCTAAATCTTTCTCCACCTCTCTGTCTCCTCCTGTTCCTTTATTTTTCTTTCTTTCTTTCCTGTACTTTTCACCTTCTCTATTTTCTTCTCCGGTACCTGGGTCTTAGCCCCCGACCCTTTCTTTCATGGTTTCTTTAGCCTTGTTTTTGTTTTCTTCTCTAGTTCACTCTGCTAAATGGCACTGAGTGATCATGTCATCGCCATTTCATAATGCAAAATGCTGCAAGACTCCCTAGGTAATGATATTTGAAGTGTGCCTGAGCTGGGACTAGCCGGCACTGTCCTTCCTGCAGTATCCTGAGTGTGCTAGCATTGGAAATCCCACAGTCTGTCAGAATGTCTGTTGAGTCTTACTTGGCTACTGTTTGGGAGTGATTGTTGTGTCCGTCTCCGCCATCGCCCTGTCAAATGAGACATAAAATTACCGTCCTGACCAGTTTCCACAAGTGTTGGGTTGTTAGCTTCAGGGTACTGGTGAAAAGTCTCTGCTCGTGTTGGAGTCCAAGTTCTGTGATGCTGGTCGTACCACTGTGGGGGCGGTCTGCTACAGACGTTTCACAAATGGAAAACCAGATTTTTTTCTACCCCTGTTGTTTGCTGGATTTTTCCCTTAAGATGATCCCTGTAAGACAATCATTTTTTGACAAAGCAATTTACCTAAAATTTTGCAACCAAACACTTGCCATTTGCTTTTTAGAATAAATATAGATACACACTATAGTCTGTGATAGAAAAATGCACATAGAGAAAATAATAATGCTTTGCCTTTCTGGACCACTTTTCATGCCAGTATTTCAAAGGGTTTGTGAATATTAATGAATTTACCCTGTATCATTATTTCCATTTTACAGATGGGGAAACTGAGGCCGGAAGAGGGGAAGTGATTTGTCCAAGGTCACATAGGGAGTCTGTGGCAGGGCCAGGAATAGGACCCAGGAGTCCTATATATGAGCTGCTGTGATAGATCACATGCTCTTGGAAAGAGCTCTTTTAAAAATAAAAAACTAGGTGTCTGTTTGTTGTTGCTGGTCTAGTGGCTGCAGTGTCCTCCATGGTGGAGAGTAGATAGGGCTTGTTTGTAATGAATATAATAGTGATTCTTTATTTAGGCTGCTGGGCACTGACAGGTCCCGTGGCTCCCTCTGACTCTTTAACTTGCATATTAACTAAACACACCTTGTGCCATTTAGCATCACCACACAGGTCCTCCCTATGTCCTGGACTGGATTTAGCATTCCTGAAAAGGACTGTTAACTGTATTGCAGAAACCAGCTCCTGTAACTGGTAATTAGATTGCAGCACCCTCAGAGAAATTATATTTTCAATGTATGTTGTTATTGGGACAACATGTTCGTACTATAATGAAAAATAAGTATGTTTTATGTGGATTGGACGCCTTTAGTCACAAGCTGACATGATACCTGACCTTTCCAACAGGTCAGATGCAATAATTTGGATATAGCCGAGGAAAAGAAACCTGAAGAAGAGAAGGTAAGCTTGAAACAGGAACTGCCTACTCATGTCTGCCAATGTCAGTTTTGTGTGTATTACACTGTTACAGATTTTTACCAATAATGTCGTTTGATTGTCAAAACCCCTTACATATGGGCTGATGATTTTCCAGTGCCACCAGAAGGAATATCCTAGTCCAAGGCATAGTCCAATAGCAGCATATCTTAAAAGTATCCTGCAGGACTGCGTTGGCAGAACTGTGCGGGGAGCCCAGTATTGGAACAGCAAGGGGTGTTGTGGGCCAGGAGTGAAGTGCCTCGGCAGAAATTTGGGGCAAAGACTGTACAATGACTGCTTGACTTGTGGCTGACTTTTCCTGCCTATGGGGGAAATCTTTTGGCATCTCTTCACACACAGAAGGGTCTGACAGTTTGGGAAAAACACACATTTCAGTTTCTGTGTTCCCATGTCTCATACTGGATTGCTGGTCAGGGAGATTTTTTTGCTGTGATACTGAGCAAACAGATTTTGGAAACGAGCTAGTCTTCCCTTCATTTCTGTCTCTCTCTCTCTCTCTCTCTCTCTCTCTCTCTCTGCTTCCCAAGCCGCCTCACATGAAAATACTGAAAAAAATCTGGTAAATGGTTGTGCTACTGGACTGAGATCAGGTCCCAAATCCTAAGCGACTCTGATCTGTGTAGCAATAATGCTGGAATTTGAGAACTGAAGCTGTGTTGTCAGGTAGACGCTCTGAACCTCTGAGTCTGGCTATCCCTCCAGCTAACATGGTTCCATGTCCCCCTTCCCCGCACTCAGCTGTTTGCTATGATGACAGGCAATGGCCTTGAACGTAGTACCATGATTATTATATTTTTTTGAGGTTGCATATTTTGCCAAAAGGTTCAGAGCCATCCTTCGGATTCTGCAGGCCTGTACTGTCCTCCGGGAGCTGCATTTTGCTGAATAGTCACTTGGTTACACTGGAAACAGCAGCACCACCACCAGCTCCAGCAGGCATGGAAGCAGCAGCAGTGGAAGCCCCAGAGGGAGCAGCAGCTGCAGCAGCAGCAGTGGGAGCCCAAGAGGGAGCAGCAGCAGCAGCTGCAGCAGCAGCGGTGGAAGCCCCAGAGGGAGCAGCAGCAGCGGTGGGAGTCCCAGAGGGAGCAGCAGCTGCAGCAGCAGCGGTGGAAGCCCCAGAGGGAGCAGCAGCAGCGGTGGGAGCCCCAGAGGGAGCAGCAGCTGCAGCAGCAGCAGTGGAAGCACCAGAGGGAGCAGCAGCTGCAGCAGCAGCGGTGGGAGCCCCGGAGGGAGCAGCAGCTGCAGCAGCAGTGAAAACACAAGTAGATCTGAAGTCAGTAGCCAAAGCAGCAGAGAGGGTGGCAAAAGCAGAAGTAGCCAAGGTGCTGCAGTCAGCAGCAGCAGAGGTAGCAATCATAGCAACATGGGTCTCTAGCTTGGATGAATGTCAAGTGGATGTATATGGTGCCCACCCCCCTTTTTTTTTATAATCATAGGCTCACAGACTCTTTGCCTGGCTGGTGTCCAGCAATATGGGTGGGAGGGCATGGCTCCATTATTAAGAATAAATCTAGTCTTCTAAACTTGCCTTCCAAATGCACCTTAAATACTCAGCTGGTATGAACATGTTCATGCTTAGCCTCAAGCCAGGGGAGAATCATTTCCTTTGGAAAGTTTGCAGTTCACTAAAATTGCTGCTTAGGATTTCCCTTCCTTTCCCATCTTGTTCCCTCTCTTTCTCCTATGAGTTTTTCACTCATTATGGCAGTCATTTAATCCTATCCATTCGAGTTAAGGATGCAGAGTACTCTCCACGACAGCCACCTCTGTCCACACGTTCATCACGTTTTTAGACATTCACGTTTTGGGGTCAGAAAATGCCCAGGCGTGATGTTTGCCGCAAGGTGAATTTTTCTTTTAAGTTTCAGCAAAACCCTTTGTCGTCTGTGAGCTCGCTGAGGGTGCAAAAACTACTTTTTGAGCCTGACTTGTAAAGTTGATGCTGTGGAGACAGATTTTCCAAGGGACTTGGAGGCCAGATTTGCCAGGGCTCAGCACTCAGCAGGCTAGATTTTCAAAAGTGCTCAGCAGCTCCTTCTGGATAAGTCATGGTCAGACTTATCAAAGCCCTCCCACCCAACCTGTTGAGTTCATCTGAAAATCTTGCCACTTATTTTATTACCTAAATGGGAGCTGAACTCTTTGGAGAATCCATCCTCGGTTGCAGAAGCTGACCACTTTTGAAAATCTGGCTTTTGGTGCTTCCTTGTCTGTCATTCCACAAGCCATTCAGAGTACATGTCCACTCTATTGGCTATCTCCTATTATCTGAGGCCCCAATACAGGCAAATATCTCTATTCAGGATGGGCATTTTGGCACATGCTTGACTTTAAGCATGTGCTTAAGTATCCTGGAAGTCAGTGGGATTTAAGGACATGCTAGCGAGGTGCTGTCCTGGATTAGGACCTGAATGGGGAAAAGTTTGAATTCTCAAGGGCACGATTTAACTGAATTTTCTGATGAATTTTCAGCTAAAACACAGAAGGAGGAGTGCAAGATTAAAGCTGAGGAACCCCACGCAGAGAGAAGAGGAGAAAGAGCTGAATGAAGGCGATGTGAAATGAAATAAACTGCAGTTTGTGTAATACCATCGGAAAGAGAACACTGTCTACAAGCAATATCCAATCCAATTGCTGTTTGAATGTGGTAGGACATGAATCACATCCTTACAGAAAGAGCGTGGGTCCTCGTTGAAAAAGTTAAAATAATAAAAATGCACTGTTTTTCAAGTGTAGTAATTTTATTAAGTGTTTGGAAGGCTTGTCTGTCCTGCAGGGTGAAAAACCTGGACCCCCAAACACTGTTTCTGGAAATGGGAGAGAAGAGGGTGTTGTTGGTGCTGGACAACACATTGATGACAGTTGCACCCCAAGTTAGTGGGGTGAATTAATGCACAGTGACTTGATGTTAAAGTGAATATATGCAATATAGACTTGATCCTGCTTGTCTGACTTCAGTGGGACTCCTTGTAGGGCCCAGGCAAGCAAGATTTAGCCACATGTTCACACTGCATTGGCATCTACCCAGCACTAATTACAATTCCCAATACTTCATCATAGGTGGTGGGTATAATAGGCCAGGGAGGCTAAACCTCCCCTGGTGCAGGTGCTGCAGGCGGACACCCAGTTGCAGGTTTTGGTAGTTGGCACGGGGAAAGTTTTAGCTTACTATTATACTCCATGCAGGTTCCGGAGCGGCTCAGGAGGTTGTATGTGCTACTCAGCTTCCTGGGTTCATCACAATCTCCCTGAACTCCAGGGCGATTACTACGAACCCAGGAAGCTGAGTAGCACATACCACCTCCTCAACCGCTCAGGAACCTGTATGGCACATATAAAAAGCTCAGGTTCTTTGGGAAGAGACAAGGGCTTTTCCTGTGGGGCACTTTGGGGGTCTCAGGAGGGGAGGCACGGCAGGGTTGGGGCAGCTCCAGCCTCCCCGAGGCTCCTCTGGCTGTGGGGGTTGGGAGTACTCGGAGCTCCGGCCAGCCTGGGCTGCCTCTGGCTGTGGCAGGGAGGAAAGTTTTTGCTTGGGAGGAGTGAAATGTGAGGCCCTGTTTGTTTGTTTGTTTCTTTCGTAATTCTGCCCAGTAATCTGAAGGGGCGGGCTCTTTCCCTTGGACATGATGATGATGGGGAGAGGAGGGGGGGGAAATGCATGAGTCAAGGAAGGAGAGCAGCTCAGGAAGAAATTGGGTTGGGGAGGAGCACCTTCTCCACAGTGCTGGGTAGCCTTCAGATTGCAGGATCTATATGTGTTCTTTAATGCTGTTTAATCCAGCACTGCTGCCACATTGCTCATTACGCCAGATTCATATTCTGAGTGAGCGAAGGGAGACTTCCACATATTGGAAGATCTGTTTTTTGGTCAATGAAGACATGGGGAAGCCCTTGTCTTTGTGGATCTGTGAGGCTTAGGTCATGTGGCATAGCCTTCATAATAAATGACTGAGGGTTAAGTGAGATGGAGAGTGCTTTATTGAGAGCAAAACTCATCCTGGTATTTCTGTCTGAGACCACTAAAGAACTCTCAGCACTTTTGCAAAAGTAGAGATTGCTACCCTCGTATTCTGCCCAAATTTCAATCTGGGTAATTATAATGTGCCTCTCCAAATTCCCCTGTACGGTAGTTGCAGTTGGATGTGGTATTCTCCATATTGTTTCACTTCCATTCTAGCACTGTTGTTTAGGTTCCTGTGAGAAATTAAACAGTGGTTCCATTCCACTCCAGAAGCAGCTGCATTTCAGTGGCAGGTGACTGATTCTCCTTTATCTGCTCTAGAAAGTGATTTTGGATCCTTCAGAACAAAAAGCATAATATAAACAGAGGGTAGTATTGTTCTGTCTTTCTTTGGCTGAGTTAGCCAATGATGAAGAACCATATACTGTATTTATTTCTTTTTTTGGTGTGCCTGCCCTATTCTGCAATGAACCCAAGGGGGTGCAATTCCAGACTCTTGTCTTTGCACCTTTATAGAATACTGCTGCAACCTAAGTCATTCCTTTGCTGGTACTTTTGCATCACACCCTGACACACCTAAACTGGGTTCTCTGTACTTTAAGCAACAGGCTCAGCTGGGGGAGGGGTATAGAACAGCAGCATTTGATTAAAGCTCAGCCCCCCTGGCCCTAGATCTAAGGAGACAGAGCTAGCCCTCCCCTCCCTTACAATAATTTTATTTTATTACAGAAAGGGCTCATATTAAAAAAAACTCATGATTATGTTTTCTGTTCACCAAGACTTTTCCTGTATTCGACCTTTGGATAACCTCCAAGGCTTGCAAACATTTGAAAGGAGTAAAGGAGCTCATTTTATTACAGGGCCTCAGCATACATTCTTTCCAGCCTATCTTTAACATCAGTTAACAAGAATTATATAATTGCAGTCTGTGATCCCTTTAAGGCTAAAACGTATTCGTTTTCCCTCAAAGAACACTTCAGGTTTCAGAGCTAAATGTATACTTTTTTTTTTCTTTAAGATTGCATGTTAAGTAGAAGAAATAGCCCTCAAATCTCAATCTGTGTTTCCATTGCACATGAAAATTAATGGGTTTTGGAGAACACACATGAAGGAAAAAAAATCCTTTGGTGAAATCAAATACAATTTCAAGCTACCAAGTTCAAATCAGTCAAATTAGTATCCAGTACTATAATGATGGATGTTGTAGAGATGGTCAGCTAGATGGATTGAATTAGATCTTATGTTTCGAAGGTATAAACTGGCAATCTGCAGGGGTCAGGAAGAAATTTCTCTTCTCCCACTGCAACTGCCTCTACCACCATGTTGTCAGAAACATTGGATACCAGACACTCAGGAGAAAGAGCTGGGGGAATAATGAAAGAGAGAGAGAAAAAAGGCACTGGAATTTTAAAAGAGAACTAGTTGAGACCATCTTCACATTCTTCTTGCATACATGCCCCATGAATGTTCTTGCCATTCAGTTTTATTCGCATGAAGTAAATCAAATCCCAGAATACAAATATCAAAATCACATGGAGACTTAATGTGAAATTTGCATGTGAGAGTGTTTGGGCCCTGACATGCTTGTGTGCTCCTCCAGTCAGGGAGCAGAAATGACACCATGCAATGGATCTGACCAGTCACAGCTCAAATAGCGAATTTGAAGTACTCACAGAGAACTGATCAACTGAAGCAGCTTTAAAAAATTACCAAAAAATCCAAACAAAAACAAACCTAAAAAAGCCCGTTGAATAATTTTTTAATAAAAATAATACGAAGGAAATAATGATCTGCTCCTGGATGTTCTGCATGCAGAAAATGAGGCTAAATTCATCTAATAAATGATCTGTTACAAACTATTCACTGAACTCTATTTAGAGACAGGAGACTGGGCGCCATGGACTGATTGTCTGATCTGCTATGATAAATGATACATTTTAGTATCAAATGTGGATTGAGCAAGAGGCTGGAATCTGGAGACTTGAGTTCTGTTCTTGACTGACTGACTTTATGACTTTGGGTAAGTCACATGACCTCTCTGTGTAAAAAGAGGATGATTCTGGTGAGCCACCTTCCTAAAGTGCTCAGATAAAAGAGTCTAGTAGTATTATAATTGGCACTTATAGTATAGAGTAAAAATGATTCACATCTTGAAATACTGGGTTACTATGACACTAGGTGTACTAATGGGGCAGACTGAGTGGGGTTTAATGTATGGTACCTAGGTGTAAGTATAGAAACCTTAGAGAGAGAGAATGCTGTAACAGAGTGATGATCCCTTTTATAAAACACAAGTCTGTAGCTTATAAAACTTGATACACATTAAATATATAGCACAAAAATGTTTTATAGTTATGGCCAAAGGATCTTTGAATGCACTAGTTTTCCTCATCTGTGCAGTTATTTCTGTAGTGTAGACAGGACCTTAGCATAATACCTGCTGCTGCACTGAAATGAAAATACCAGGTCTGTTAAGCTCTTCCTTGCTTTTGGTTGCCCCTCTGGATCAACCAGTGACATTCTTGTTTCTGTTTCATGCAGGAGGCTAGTTTACAAGGCAAGTTCCCCCTTAGATATCACAAGAGGCTTTCTTCCCCCTTTCTTTCTCTAAGAGGAAGAATTAGGTCACTGGTAATACCATTTGCTCGCTCTCTCGTCCCCCTTTTCCCTTCCTTCCCTCTTCCCCCAGTTAATCTGCTCTCCAGTATGTCCATGTTACAAGAGAAATAAAAAGCTTTAAGTGAGCACAGAATTTTTACCTCACCTTAGCACTCCAAAAGAGATGGGTGATTTACAGAAACCAGCATGTGGAAAAGTCTTAAAGTAGAATTTCAGATGCTTCTGAGACAAAGCAAAAAGATAGCAGAGTATTCAGGTGTCATCTCTCTATCCAAAACGGTCACATTCTGTCTGCTTTTAAGAAGTTTGGTTTATGGTGATTACAAGTATGTCTGCACTATGCAAGGCTATATTATGCATACAGATCTGTGCATTTGTTCACCTAGTGACACAGCCCCCCATTGGTGGCTCATTACTCTGTGTCAGCAACTCTTCTCAGGCCTGACATAGTCCGTGTATCCCAGCTCACTGACATCAAGATATACGTCCAAGAGATGGCATGTAATGTATCTCTGGAAAACTAATAACTCACTAATCATTAATATAGATGGTAAACCCACGAGACTTTATAGATATGTGCTGCACATATGTTCTTAAAATATATTTAGCAAGCAGTGCCTAAGCCATGCCTGTTCCAGACAAGGGAATATAAATTAGGCAAGGTGTGATCAAAGACAAAGAAAAGCACATCTGTGTGCAAGGTAAGCAAAACCATCAGGAGAGCCAGTGGAGGAGGATGAATACTTAACAGTCTATGGGGGATGGTGACTGCACTCCCAGGGAGACTTCCTGCTTCTTGTAACAGGGAGATATAAGCAGAACAGAATGCCATTTTAGTATCCATCACTTGCGGGATTAAAGGGGCCAGAGCTCTTGAATCACAGAACATTGGATCCTTTAACCAAGGGGGCTGAAGTCTCTGGAAAGTGAGTTGAGGTGAGAAACCTGCTTAGGCAAAGGTTGTAACTTGCTGAAATTAAGTTTTAGTCTTAGAAACATATTTTACTTTTGTTTGCTTGTAACCCTTTCTGTCTTCGTTCCTTATACTTGGTACCACTTAATCCTATGTCCTTTTGTTAAATAAACTTGTTTTACTTTTACTATAAACCAATGCAGTGATGTGATTGATATGAGTGTTTGTCAAACCCCAGTTAAATTAATGAACTGCAGTGTATTGCCTCTTTAAAGGAGCAGCAAACTTGATAAGTCCTGTGAGTGTTCCAGGCAATGTTCCCTAAAATTTTTGACAGGCCATGTGCGCAAAAAATGTCTTCTGTGCAAATTGTTGTGCTTCTGTGCAAATTGTTGTGCACGCAGTGTTTCGGATCTGTGTACATGCGCACACACACACCGCTTAGAGGGAACAGTGGTTCCAGGGAAGGGCTGAACACTGCAGAGAAATGTCTTGGGAATGGGGTTTAGTGTTTGTTACCTGCAACGCAAGGTTTGGACTGGCAGAGGCCTGAGGAGTTTGCTGATAAATCAGACAAGCTAGTGTTTCAGGGAATTGTCACACAGCTAAACAGTAGCAAAACTCTCACTTGTTCAGGCTGAGAGAGGTAACGCAGTAACTCACAATTCTGGGAACCTCAGCAGATTGTCCCAGTAGCAGACAATTTTGGGGAAATTCAGAAGTGGGAGGGTGTTGGCATCACTGCAAAAAGTAACTGGGTGGTGTAAGCCAGGGTGTGACCTCAATGTTTGTAGGCTGGCTGCTGGTGTCAGGGCTGTGAGCCACAGCAGCATAGCATTGAAGTCACCCAGAGTTGCAGGACAGATGGTGATGCAACCCTTTACTGATCTGGGTTGAACACCAAAGACGTCACTCACCTGTGGTCAATAGGTTTAGAATAACTATACAGCATTAATTTTCTACGGTATTTGTACATTTGTTCCAATGAGATCACAATGACCAAGGTCCTGTCTCCTCTGTGGGACTTATTCTTAATCTTGCCTCAGCACAGGGATAGACTCAGTGTTTCTCAAATGTTGCCACCAACGGATTTTTTTGTGGCCATGGCAGCCACAAAAGCATGGGCAGAGATGGGCGGCAAACCAGTGGCCCCCTCCCTGCTGTACCAAGCTGTTGCTCCTGACTAGTTGTTACCAAGGGCAGTGAGATGCATCCCCTTGGTGCTTATGCTGGTGCCGCCAGCAGGGATCAGTGACCTGCCCCACACAACCTTCCTGGGAGCTCCAGGCAACGCCTCTGGAGACACGTGGGACCAGAGAGTGCGACACCAGAGGCAGCTCTTGTCAGTAGAGGCAGCTGTGGTGTTCAGTCCCCAGGGCGCTCCCCTGGGCAGCTTCCTCACTCCTGCCCATCCGGGCATGGGTAGTCTGGAACTCCACAGGCTGCTAGTGAGTTCCTGACCCCCTTCCCCAGGGTGGGCTCTCATTGAAGGGCTGTGGGAGGCAGGGACAGAGAGATTGGTTTGTCAGAGTGGCCTTAAGCAAGAGTTGGTGGCCATGCTCTGAGGCCACCAAAAAATTCATTGTGAGAACCCCTGGACTAGATGACCTCTTGAGATACCTTCCAGTCCTGCATTTCTATTATTCTATGACATTACAGATCCCATCGCATTTCTCCTAAGAGTTGTTGTTTGACCCAGGTGTCCTTGGAAAATATATTGCCCTTCCTGGCAATGGTATACAGCATGTTGTTCAGCAACAGGCTTTACCGAAGAGGTGTCTGCATTTTAATTAGGCTGTTTATATAGAGACAGTAAAGTATTTTAGGATCCCTGAGCACAGTCTAAATACCTAGATAGATTAGATTATTATTTACTGAAATCTGTATTAACCTTGCTTAAATGCCAACAGTTGATACCAATTTGTAATGAAGCATAAAAATTATGCAATGATAAATATTAGGACTGTCAAGTGATTGATTAATTTCACGATTAATCGCACTGTTAAGTAATAACAGAATACCATTTACTTAAATATTTTTGGATGTTTTCTACATTTCCAAATATATTGATTTCAGTTACAACACAGAATACAAAGTGTACAGTGTTCACTTTATATTTATTTTTGACTGCAAATATTTGCACTGTAAAACCAAAAGAAATAGTATTTTTCAATATAAGTACTGTAGTGCAATCTCTTTATCATGAAAGTTGAACTTACAATTAAATACAAAAGAAATTATATACAAAAGAAATAATTGCATTCAAAAACAAACTTTAAAACTTGAGCCTAAAAGTCCACTCAGTCCTCCTACTTGTTCAGCCAATTGCTAAGACAAACAAGTTTGTTTATATTTGCAGGCTATAATGCTGCCCTCTTCTTATTTACAATGTCACCTGAAAGTAAGAACAGGCGTTCGCGTGGCACTGTGGTAGCCAGCGTCACAAAATATTTATTTGCCAGATGTGCTGATGATTCATATGGCCCTTCATGCTTCAACCAACATTCCATAGGACTTGCATCCATGCTGATGATGGGTTCTGCTTGATAACGATCCAAATCCGTGTGGACCGATGCATGTTCATTTTCATCATCTTAGTCAGATGCCACCTGCAGAAGGTTGATTTTCTTTTTTGGTGGTTCAGGTTCTGTAGTTTCTGCATCAGAGTGTTAGTCTTTTAAGATTCTTGAAAGCATGCTCCACACCTTGACCCTCTCAGATTTTGGAAGGCACTTCAGATTTTTAAACATTGGGTCGAGTGCTGTGTCTATCTTTAGAAATATTACAGTGGTACCTTCTTTGCATTTTGTCAAATTGCAGTGAAAGTGTTCTTAAAATGAGCAACATGTGCTGGGTCATCATCTGAGACTGCTGTGACATGAAATATATGGCAGAATGCAGGTAAAACAGAGCAGGAGGCACACAATTCTCCCCCAAGGAGTTCAGTCACTAATTTAATTAACACACTATTTTTTTAACTAGCATCTTCAGCATAGAAGCATGTCCTCTGGGCTGGTGGCCGAAGCATGAAGGGGCATACGAATGTTTAGCATATCTGGCACATAAATACCTTGCAATGCCAGCTACAAAAGTGGCAAGTGAATGCCTGTTCTCACTTTCAGGTGACATAAATAAGAAGCAGGCAGCATTATCTCCTGTAAGTGTAAACAAATTTGTTTCTCTTAGTGTGGCTGAACAAGAAGTAGGATTTAGTGGACTTGGAGGCTCTAACGTTTTACATTGTTTTATTTTGAGTTCAGTTCTGTAACAAAAAAAAAAATCTACATTTGTAAGATGCACTTTCACAATAAAGAGATTGCACTACAGTATCTGTATGAGGTAAATTGAAAAATACTATTTCTTTTGTTATTTTTACAGTGCAAATATTTGTAATCAAAAATAATAATATAAAGCGAACACTGTCAACTTTTTATACTGTGTTGTAACTGAAATTAATATATTTAAAAATGTAGAAAAATATCCAAAAATATTTAATAAATTTCCATTGGTATTCTACTGCTTAACAGTGCAACTAAAACTGCGATTAATCGCAATTAATATTTTTTAATCGTGATTAATTTTTTGAGTTAATCGCGTGAGTTAACTGCGATTCACTGTCCTAATAAATTGGAATCTGTGTGGAATAATTTGTACTTAATGTATAAACAACTTTTTAGTACTGATTTTCTTATATCTGGCAACTTATGTTTAAAGGGCAGACCCTTAGCTGGTGTAAATCAGCATAGCTCCATTGAAGTCCCTGCTAATTTATACCAGGTGAAGGTTTGTCTCTTTAAATGGTTTGAGTTATATTTTCAATCCCTCATTTCAACTGAGTTTTAAAAACATGATTAAAAGGACAATAGCACCCAGCACTTTTCTATATAATGCTTTATATCTGAGGGTGTCAAAGCACTTTACAAAGATGGATAATTGTCATTATTCCCTTTTTATTGGTTGGGATACTAATGTACAGAGAAAGTAAATGGTTGCCCACGGTAACAGAGAGAGAGTCAGTAGCATAGGTGGTAGTTAGAGCTCTGGTCTCTTGACACCAATTCTGTACTCTTACTACTAAGAAGATGGCCTCCCAGAACTATATCTATCTCATCTCTATCTCTCTCCATGCACACAATAGAACCTTTGTAGTATATGCTGTACACATGCTATTGATAGTTATATCAGCTGAAAGATAATTGTTGCTGTTCGAACTGTCTGCAGTTATGCACCGTACAACCTCAATTATCTAAATGTAATGGGGGAGCATTGAAGAATTTTGGATAATCAAATTTTCAGATAATGGAGGGAGTTTTCCATGTGATTAACAGATATTGTAGGACATAACATTCAGAGAGCAGTCAGCTTCAGATATTTGAGGTTCAGATATCTGAGCCTGAACTGTCTAGCCAGTCAATAAATAATACGCACACTAGTTTTTTCTTCCTTCACTTTATATTACAGAAGGAACAACAAACCCACTTCAAACATGTTGCCCTTATCCCTTTAAAACTAGTCAAGACGAATAACGTCATCAGTTAACAGAAAGCTTCCTGTGTATACAGACAATTTAAAATTACCAGCAAACATGCATTTTACGCACACCCAGTACCCATGATCATATGCATATTGGGAATCATGTCAACTGCTAGGAAATGGAGGTTGTACCAGAGGTAATTTTCCCCCTAAGATATGTAATCAGTTCTAGCATTTGAAGTATGTCCTGGATACCACTGCTCCATGCAGGTAAAATACAGGAAAACAAATGTAAGATCTCTAATATATATATATATATTTGCTGGAATTGTATGAATTTATAAAGATAAAACTCAATAAGCAGAACCCCATTAACTTCCAACATTTTATGTGTTTACACTGAGTACTGCACTTCTTCAGACAGAGATCTTTACTAGCACAGCCAAACCTGAAGTATGTTTTACTATGCTATTTAGGAGTGAGTTTTGCTCCACTAAATAATATGTATCTAATTTAATTTGTTTTCAAAGGCAATGGGATATAACAACAAAGATAAAATGTGCAAAATACAATACTAAGAGTTATTACTTTGTGTATATGATTTTGCTAGGCTTTTCTCACGCAGGAAGCTATTATAACTACTTATTTTTAAAAAACGTTTTCTGCACTGTATCACATTCAGAAATGAAGGCCAGTCTTACTCTGAAGCCTCTTTGAGCCAATAAATGGACCCAGGTAAGATGGAGCAAACTGAGACACCCTCAAAAAGGAATTAACTTTGACTGTTTTTATTAAATGTATGTTAGGCTGAAGATGCATGTTCAGCATGGACAAACCTTGGCTTTGATCTGAAAGTCTTAATCCATTTGGAGACTGTTGCAATTGTACATCCTAAGGCATCAAAATATCAACATGCATTTTTATCACTATCAAAAAATTTTGTTGACATTTATTTTGCTCTGTTAACCTGTCACCTGAGAGGATGCACTGGCATCCAGTAATTGTCATCTGAACTTTTTTTTTCTAAAGGATCAGTTTTCCCTTGGTTGTTTCATATTATGGACTCTAATTTTTCCTTTAAAGTTTACAATTCCCACCCATTTTAATCAGCTGATTTAAATGCCTGCAATATATGAAATGTTTGTGTGTGTGCATGAGTACCTAAACAACTGAATGTACATATGTGTAGGGAGTCTGTATGTCTGTCTGAAATACCAATCACACACACATTTCTCTTTCTAGTTATTCACCCATCTGTATATGTGTATTTATTCGAGTTTTGCCAGAGATCTCAGTGGGAGCAGCTTTGAACCCTACATCGTATATACATTATTAGAAGGAATAGCAATTTACTTTTTAAAATGACTACATTCGGAAATCTGATTCTAAACTCCCATTGGGTTTAATTTTGTGGTATTCTTCCAGTGTTTTATAATCGGGGTAAAGACAGAATCAGGCCCCAAGAACATTTGTGCTACTTGAAGATGACTATTCATCCTGCTGCTGAATGCAAAGATATAATTACATATTAGCTTTATATGAGGATGCAAAAGCCTTCTATATTAACCTTATATGAGAAAAGAGAATTAGCCTTATATGAGAATAGCAGGATGCCCTGTTTTTGTCAAAGATGTAAGAAAATGATTGCAATGAGGTTACTTCTATTGAGAACTGCAGCACTTTTGCCGTTTTAATTTTGTGCACTTCCTCCCATTCTACAGCCCTTCATTTCCATCTCTTTGATTGTAATGAACCCTGCATCTTTTAAAATATCTGTACAGCTACTTTTGCATAAATCTTACTCCCCTTTTTCCTGGGTAGCCTCTATCACTTATCTGGGTCATTTCATAGCACATAAATAAAGTAGTGAGATAAAGCACAAAGGGTCCTTGATAAAGTCCAAGTTTTGTTTAACAGTTAAGATAGTGAAAGTTTACAAGAGCTGCACTGGGAAAGCTGTGTTGTGAATAGAGTTATTATTGCCACTATCAAATTGTTTAGACTGGTGGGCAAAACACAGGGACTTCATATTTGTTTAAGGGCTTCATCACACTGTATATTTTCATTGTCCTTTGGACTGTGTTGTCATAGGGATGAAAATGACATAATAAAAAGAATCAGAGATTCCTTTAGTAAATCTGACAGCTCCCAGAAGTAATTAATTATCAAATCGTAGAGACTGTGTAGATCAGACCCTGGTTCTTCTTAAACTTCTCCTGAGGAACTTACTTTTCAGATGCCAACAGAGGGCAGTAGTATCCTGTTTCTTTTGATGATAGCTTTTGGATTGCATCAAGCAGTGGAGCCGCAAAAATATAACTCCCTTTACTATGTTGTTCTATACACTAGAGTGACAAGGAAATGATCTAATACTTTACAATTAAAATCATTGTATTTATCATATGCTCTCAGGGTTAAAATCCTACTAGTCTGGTTTCTTTATAGTAAGATACCACTAAATGTTGTACTGTGGTTCAAAAGAAAAGGAGTACTTGTGGCACCTTAGAGACTAACAAATTTATCTGAGCATAAGCTTTCATGAGCTACAGCCCACTTCATGGGATGCATTCTGATGAAGTGAGCTGTAGCTCACAGAAGCTTATGTTCTAATAAATTTGTTAGTTTCTAAGGTGCCACAAGTCCTCCTTTTCTTTTGAGAATACAGACTAACATGGCTGCTACTCTGAAACCTGTGGTTCAAATGAAGATACATGGTGTTGGGGGAGTATTTCTCCCAGAAAGTGAATTGCTGTTTAACGTTTGCCAAAATACTAACAAACTGGAAATGCTATTGTAGAGCATGCAGCTAAAAGATCCTCCCAGGAACAATGCCTTTGCTTATTTTCCATAACATATGTATTAACATATGTTCCTGTATCTATCTGTGTACACGTGTGTATATACTATATCAGTGTGTATAGTCTTAACTATGAATATAGACTAGATAGAGAACTTATAGCTGATATGGTCATTCTTGCTGGTGCTCCCTAGTCTTTGAGTTATAGTCCATTGCACTTCTTTTATTAAAGGAAAAATGTTGCCAACTCTTGAACATTCCATTTCATTGCCAGTAAAGTAGATCCTTTAAAAATACACCTCCTATGGTACATGTTGAACTATTAGAGGATTGTCATTTCTTATCTGTATAGAATGAGCAGTTTACTAGGAACTTCAGAGATGAGCCATGAAGACAAAATCCTTGCCCTGAAGAGATCACAGCCTGAATAGATGCCCTACAAAGAAAGTTGGGTAAAATATCATTGTGAGTACATGTTAATGTGGCAGGCAACTAGCCAGTTACATGATTTTATATGTGTTTAATATACTTTAATACACTTTTTTTTACAGTACATTTTAATGATGGTCAATGTAAAAATCCTTTCCTTTGTCTGTTGCACCAAGAGCCACAATCTTCCACTTCTTGTCTCAGAGCCTGAAACATTGGCTGGCATTTTGCTTCTTTGAGTTTTCTTCTTTTTTAATCATTTATCTCTGTATTATTTATTCTCCCATGTATTTATTGTTGAAGCAACCAGTACATTTTGCATGTTACAACAATCTCAGACCAAGTACCAATCACTACAATCTCGCCTGAGAATTATCCATCACTGTATTTTCATGGCTTGTGCTTTCAGTAAAATATATGTCTTGTCATTTCAGTAGAGCTCTCAAAGTGTGCTACAGCATCAAATTCAGACCAAAGAACCAGCAACGGGGTAGTCAGTTTGGGGGGGGGGGAGGGGGCGGGGAAGTGTTATATATGTAAAAATTCATTAATGCATCAGAAAAATATATTTTAGGTCATCAGTAGTCTTGAAGCTTTTTATCCTGATTATTTCAATGAGTCTTTGATAACTATACTTGGCTGAACTGGTCCCCCAAACGGACAGTAATTGCTTTTCCTGCATTTTAACTGTGGCTTCTTCTATGTATAAATACTTTTTGGTATTCAGACAAATAATTTACTGAATATTTGTTGAACAGCAAATATGATTTGTGTCAGATTACTACCTAGATCACACTGTGAGTAGTAATGTTTTGTATTTAAAAAACGACATGATATCCTCCAGCACACGTACATTTCACTTTAAACAAGGAAATTTTCCCTGGAAAACAATTCATCCGTTAACAAAAAATGCAAAACTGGCCCTGGTCAATAACTTAAAGTTTGTTAAGAGAGGACTGATGAGGCCATCATGCGAGATGAGAGCCCTTGTAACTAGTAGGTATTCATTTTGGATTTTTTAACTGGCTTAGTATTCAGACAAAATGGATTGCTCAGAATAGCAAGTAATTAATCCTTTTTGTTAAAATTCCTACATATAGCACTGTACATCTACATACCCCTTTAAAAGCTTAGCACCAGACCTCTTACTAATGTGAACAATTCCATCAACTTCATTGGGGCTACTCACATGAGTGAGGGCCAAGATCAGTCCAGGAAGGAAAATATATTTTTTGCTCTAAAAAGCTTCCTGCCTTATTTCTATAGGAACTGAATATTTGGCCCATTCCTAACACACATAGGGCCATATCCTGCAGTCCTTACTCTAGCGGAATTCCCATCGGCGCAAATTCAGTCTTGTCAGACAACCCATGCAATCCCATGGATTGTAGAATTTAGCCCATTTAAGTGTAGTGGGAGTCTTAGCCTGCACAGTTTGCCCCCTATTCATTTATTTTAAAGTGTTATCAGTAAAGTAGCTGATCACAGAAGCTTGGTTATCACTGAGATGATATTCCTTGCATTGTATTATCTATAGTTTCCCTGTTATTCTAGAAACTTTTCTCCTGGCTGGAACATTTTGCTGCAGCAAAATGAAGAGGGGGGGAAAAAGACTGAAGAGCCCTTCATTTGGTGGCACCGAAAATTTGCATAAAATATCGCTCTAAGCATTGAAGGATCTTATTACATAGGGTTTGATGATAATCTTTGTTGAAATAATATTTAACACATGCTGCACTTTTAATTAAGTATCTGAATAATCTCAAATTAATGCCAGAGGTTTAAAAATAAGTTTTCATTTTAGTGAACTGTAACATAATAGCAGGCAGCGTGGCCATTTCCAGGTCCCCCCTTCCTTACCCTTTGATTTAATTAAATGCCCTACTGTGTGTTTCTTGTCACTTCAGAAATGCACATAAAGAAAACAGACCCAGAACATTTTATTTATGATTTCAACTTGTTCTATTTTGTGTGCATTTTTTATTTTATTTTATTTTGCTTCCTGCATTCCTTGTGCTTTGATTAAGGCATTTAATTAGAATCAACTAGATTGGAGCTTTGCAACTCGCCTGCGTGTTCAAAAGGGCAATGACAGCATGTCACATTTGTGTTGATGTTTCGGTGTATTGGTGCTGACACAAAAGTCAGTGTTTGGAAGCAGCAGTCTGTGGCGATGAAGTGTTCTGTTTTATACTGTGTGCGTGTGTGGAAAGAAGGATGCAGACTGTTAAATCCCTGGGCAGTTTGTACAGCACAGTTACACGCCAAAGACTGTTATGCTGCTGAAGTTTGATTATAAGGTAAAAGGGGCTTAACGGTTAGCGTTTTCAGAGAGGAATCAAACCATAGCAAATAAATTCACATTTATTCTATTTATTTTTTCAAATTAAAAAGCCTTGATCTGGCAGATTTGTTTGCCTTCCAGTTAGGCTTGTGTGACAATCACTGCTTCATTATTCCATTTTAAGAAATTCCATTAACAACAACAACAAAAGAAAGACTGACTTCACATGGACTTATGTCCGTGAGTTATTCTGCTATAGCTACTCTGCTGTGTGCATGTGTTGGGAAGGGGTGCCTGTTTACTGTGTGTATAAAAAATATTCACAGTTTGGGACTGGAGGGAGCAAGCAGGCTGGCTTTCAAGGTTTTCTGTTAGATTTCCCCTTTATCCCCCACCATCTATCATTGTAAAGGAGACATATATAACTGCCACACTTTGTATATCGAGGGGAGCTGCCTGCTTTTTCCCTTTGCTGAGATAATGACACTGAGGGTTGTTGACTGCTGTTATCTCTGATGACAGCCTTATCTGCATGGCTCTGATTCTAGCTCACAGAGTCAGAGATATACAGTACTTATGAAACTGACCAGTGCTCCAATTATGTCTGGCCACAAAACAATTCTTCAGTAGTTTGAAAAGAAAATATTCATGTGTGGTTTTTTTTTTTTAACAAATGTGCTGTTCATTTTTTTTTTTTTAATGCAAAAATGAAAAAGGAGATTCTGGGGTAAAAAGCAACAAGTGGCTCAAACAAGGCTGAGTAAAAGGAAAACACCACCCAGCCAGAAAACCGTCTCCAAAGAGAGAGAAAGGAAAGGAAAACGTGCCAACCAATTGTTGAGTGGTGTTGGTGTAAATGTTGGCTTCTCCTGTAGCATGAGCACCCCACCATTAATGTAATTGGGAGTCATTTGCACAACAGCATTAGCCCTTGTGAGCTGTACCACAAAATAATCCAGTTATTTAGTTTAGTTTAATCTAAACACCATGATCTTCAATGAATTGGCTAATGATTGTTCAGTGCCATGAAGATGTAAAGTGCTATAATAATAATAGTACTTGGCAATTCTATGCCTCTTTTATCCTGAGGCTCTGTAAGCAAATTCCAAATATTTATGAATTTAGCCGCACAATACTTCTGTGAGGTAAGGAAATATTCTCCCTGTTTTACAGATGCAGAAACTCAGTTCCAGAGAGATTGTTGCTTGGCCAGGGTCACACAGAGAATCTGTGGCAGAGCCAACATTTAACCCACATCTTCAGACTTGCAGTCCAGTGCCTTAATCACAATATCCACCCAAAAAGAAAAGGACTTGTGGCACCTTAGAGACTACCAAATTTATTTGAGTATAAGCTTTCGTGAGCTACAGCTCACTTCATCAGATGCATTCAGTGGAAAATACAGTGGGGAGATTTTATATACGCAGAGAACATGAAACAATGGGTGTTACCATACACACTATAACAAGAGTGATCAAGTAAGGTGAGCTATTACCAGCAGGAGAGCCGGGGGGCGGGGGAAATCTTTTGTAGCGATAATCAAGGTGGGCCATTTCCAGCAGTTGACAAGAATGTGTGAGGAACGGTGCCGGGGTGTGTGTGTGTATGTGTATAGGAACAGGGACACAAATATGGGGAAAAATATCCACCCAGTCACCCATATATAAATGCTATGTTTTATCATTATTTGCTTTAAGGTGCAACTGCACCTATTTTCCTCAACACAGATTTCTCCAAATTCCACTCACTACTTGGCATGAATGAACAGCCATGTAATTCAGTTTAAAAATCTATGTTAAGAAAACTTCAGTTAAAGATGCAGAGTTAATCACTCAAAAAGCCAAGAGATGCAAAAGTTAAGATTGCATGTGGAATCTTCAATCTGTCCATGCATTATGATCTGGGCATGCATTATGATCTTTAATCTCAAATACAATATATTATCAGTTTTTCTACAGCCTGCCACATCTTGTATTACAGATTTCATTCCTGTATGCTTAGACCAATTTCATTGACATATGATCCAATATATATCTGTATTGACTTTGCTCTTTTATATGATAAATTCTTTTCAATCTAAGCTTGCATTAGGTACAGCTCAGGGATAAGGCAATTAACTACAAAGAAAGCTTTATTGAAAATGTAGGTAGTCTATATATGCCAGCAAATTTTCCCAATTAATGTGTGTTGTGATTAGAGCTAGTCCAAAAATGCTAATTTCCCCCCCCTTTTTTTTTCAGAAATATTTGGGTGTTTTTGTTTTTCAATGAAAAAAACTAATCAAAACCAGATTTTTTTTTCAATTTTCAAAAAATTACATTGAGTTAAAAAATGGTTTTCAAAAACTAAAATTTAATGAAAATAGAAAATTTCTATTAATTTTGGGGGATTTTTTTCTTTTGTAAAAAAACCAGAAAAGGCTTAAGTGAAAATTTTCTATGAAAATATTTGTTTTGCTTAAAAACAATGTTTTATTAAAATTTTTTCCCCAGCTTTAGCTGTGAAGTAATTGTGTAGTGTGTTGTATTATCATGACTTACTGTGTGCTTTTTGTATCAGTGATGTTGTTTGGACTCTTCTTGTATGATATACACAGAGTAGTATTCAGTTACTATAAACATTCTTTTATATATATATATATATATATATATTATTGGGAAAACATTAAGTTCAAGAAAGGATGGTATACTAATTCAAGCACACAAGAGGGCAAAATAAAGGTTGTATGTGTACCTTTCTCATGGTAGAAAGTTACGAGTAACTGAAAACCGGGTTAGAATGGAAACTGTTATGCAACCTTTGTTGTAATAATATTTCTGTAGCACCTTTCATCCAAAATTCTTAAAGCATGTTACAAATCTTAATGCCTCACAGCTTCCCAGCGAGTTATCATTATACCCTATTTTACAGAGGGGAAATTGAGGCTCAGAGAAATAAAAGGACTTGTGCAAAGTCACACAGCAAGTCGGGGGGAAACTGGGCATAGAACTCAGGAGTTGGGGTTCCGAATCCTCTGTAATGAACAACATTCCCTTTCAAAAAGAAAAGGAGTACTTGTGGCACCTTAGAGACTAACCAATTTATTTGAGCATAAGCTTTCGTGAGCTACAGCTCACTTCATCGGATGCATAAACTTTATGAATCCGATGAAGTGAGCTATAGCTCACGAAAGCTTATGCTCAAATAAATTGGTTAGTCTCTAAGGTGCCACAAGTACTCCTTTTCTTTTTGCGAATACAGACTAACACGGCTGCTCCTCTGAAACCATTCCCTTTCAAAGTCAGCCCAAGAATTGAAGGGTTACATCCATTGACTCTAAGGAGTTACTCCAATTTACACCAGCCCCAGGCGGCTTGACTGCTGGTCCCTTGCTGCAGTCACTAGACATACCACTTCCTGAGGGAATGCATTTGAAAACAAGACCGTTTTTAATGAGAAATGACGTTTGAGTGGAAGTAGCTACCTTGCTGAAGGCTGAACTTATTTGTATCACAGGCCCTAAGAATCCCACGCCAAAACCTGGAAACCAGTTATAAAATTTCATTTTAGCAAACAGAGCAATTCTATTGTTTAATACGTCAACAAAATATTCCACCTTTAAGCAATACTTCTATGTGTGATAGCTGTTCCACCAACACTGCTGCAGGATGGAAACTTTTCCCAGACCGTTTCCAACTTGTGGTGCCTCCCGGGTCGAGTGTGTGCCCTTTTTGGGGCTGCAATGAGGTCACTTTTCGGCACAATAGCTCAGAAATTCCGATTGTAATAAAAACCATTCTCGTTGAATACACTTCATAGTTTCTTCACGATGGGGAACACTGCTTTCTCACGTCGATGTCCTTCCCAGAGCTGCCACCTGCAAAGCTGGGGACACTGTCATCTTAAAGGGTCTAGCGATCAGGGGAGCAACACATAGGAGCCTGTTCCATTTTGAGCAGTGGAAACCGGAAATGTATAAGCAGAGTGAAGTCAGTACCTTCTATATATTTAATTTTTTCATTCTAATGGAGGGAGATCTAGAAAGAAAGCATGCCAGGGCACTATTCCTGGGATTAAAGAGGGGAAACTTAAAAGACACAAAAAGAAAAGGAGTACTTGTGCACCTTAGAGACTAACCAATTTATTTGAGCATGAGCTTTCGTGAGCTACAGCTCACTTCATCGGATGCATACCGTGGAAACTGCAGCAGACTTTATATATACACACAGAAATGAAAACAATACCTCCTCCCACCCCACTGTCCTACTGAGCAGGACAGTGGGGTGGGAGGAGGTATTGTTTCATATTCTCTGTGTATATATAAAGTCTGCTGCAGTTTCCACGGTATGCATCCGATGAAGTGAGCTGTAGCTCACGGAAAGCTCATGACTCAAATAAATTGGTTAGTCTCTAAGGTGCCACAAGTACTCCTTTCCTTTTGCGAATACAGACTAACACGCTGTTACTCTGAAACCTGTCATTAAAAGACACAGCAAGCTGGGGGATTTGAGGTGTGACTGGACAGAAGTGGCTACGACAAAAGGTCTTGTCTTAAGAGAGGCAGTGTGGTTCAGCGGTTAGCAGAGGAGATTGCAGGGTTGGCTAATCATCCTTTCTTGTCTTGGATGTCTGCAGGAGGGCCCGAAAGATTGTTGGATAGAGAGCAAGGAAGAGAGAGCCCTGCAGGTTCCCAGCACAGTGAACAAGCACAAGTTCTGTTCATCAAACTTCTGTGAGCCTTGGATAAGGCTCCATGATCGCTTCTAGCCTTGCACCCAAGGCTTATCTTTGGGTGGGCTTGTGGTTCACCATGGATATTATCTCCAGCTCTGGTCAGGGCTATTGGTTCTATTCCCAGCTCTGTCACTGATTCAGTGTCTGACCTTCAGTAAAGTACTTAACCCCTGTGTGCCTCTCTTTTCCCATATAAAACGGTGCTAAAAATACTAACCCACTTCACTGGTTTAGCTCACTGAGATTTGTATAGGTGCTTTCAGGTCTTCATATGGGAGGCTCTACAGAAGTGCAAAAGATTATTAATAAAATACCCTGGGCCAAATTCTGCTCTGTTTCACTGTTGTAAATCCACTGATTTCAATAAAGTTACTCCAGATTTGCCCCAGTGTAATTGAGAGCACCGAGATATAAAAGTCAGGACAGTCAATAACTGCGTTAAATAGATTTGTAAGAGGACTGAAGCAGATGTCCGTGGGAGAGGAAGGTGCTGTCTGACTCAAGGGAGACTCAGCAGCTATAACAGCATCCCCTCAAGGAGGACCTGGACAGACCCAAATACTGTGTTAGCCATATTGAGAGCCTAGTTTTTAACACTTTTTTGGTTACATGAG
This sequence comes from Eretmochelys imbricata, assembly GCF_965152235.1. Classification (NCBI taxonomy): domain Eukaryota; kingdom Metazoa; phylum Chordata; order Testudines; family Cheloniidae; genus Eretmochelys; species Eretmochelys imbricata. The sequence continues at coordinate 23,559,147 of NC_135578.1, forward strand.
GTGATGGGGACATGCGCACACACACACACAGTCTCTGCAGCCAAATGGCTTCAGACAGGCTGCAAGCTGGACATGTGTTGTAGGAAAAAAACAACCCTCCTCTGAAATGTAGTTTCCATTTAAGTGTAGGATGGCTCCTCTCCCTGGTCTGTCGGTGTTTATCTGCACTGAGTGTGAATGGGAATTGGAAAAGGGAAAAGAGAGAGTGGCTGCTTTTTAAAAAGCTAATTTAAAAGCAGACGCCGTCTTCTGTAAAGATGATTCCGATTGTCCAGAGCTCTTTTAAAGGGACAAGCTTAAATGCATTTGTATTGAGAACATGGAATTAGACACACGCACAAAATGAACAACATCTTCTTTATTTATTTCATACTTAAATGGCCAAGAGTGTAAGTCAGTCTGTTCCTGATTGTTTGGGAACACCAGGGGATTTTCTGCATTGTTTTTTGTTTCATAAAGCTCTTTATCACCCTCTTTGGTATATTAGCTATTTCTAAATTGCTACAAACTTTCTTCTGTCCAGTATCCCAGCGTTGCCTGCAAATGGCATTGTCAAATGGAAGCTACAGGTAAAATACATCAGACTGTATTCCAAAGTAGCCTGATTTTATGACACAAAACTGACTTATATGGAAGTGAACATATCCAAGTATTGATATTTAAGGAATTGGTTCTTACTGTGTATAATGTCTGTTTTCGTAGAATCTGAAATATGCTTCATATAGGCATTTACAAAACCCAATAGGGCAAAATCCTGGCCCCACTGAAGTCAATGGGAGCTTTGCTACTGATTTCAGTGGGGCCCTGGTCCCTATCCCAAGAAAGTAACATTTTAAGGTGCAGCTCCTGCCCCTATCCACAGAAGGTCCGGTAGGCAGCAGCAGGGAGAAGTCTGTGGTTCTGTTACATAGGCACTCAGGATATGGGGAGGCCACAGAGAGGGTCTGGACCCCCTGAGTGTTGTAGAGCTGTGTTCTCTGGGGCACTGCGTGTCTGTGCAGAGGAAGCGTTGGGGAAGGGGCATGGCCCAATATGTCTGTGATTCTACAGATCCACTGGCCGAACACCTCTCCTATCCATGAATGGGGGCGATACAGAAGCAAGGAGTCTACTACAGCCCTGAGACCTGAATTCTCTGTGACTCCTGTTCACCCTTTAGGTCCAGGTGTATTCTTGCCAACTCTCCCAGTGTTATTGTCTGTCTCAAGATGTTTGGTATTCTTTGAAAAGCCCCAGCCCTTGTAGTCAAGAGACTAGGCAAGAATCTCAGCTTTCATTTTTTTAAAAAGAAGTTTCTAGCCTTCACGATTACGAAGAAAAGTTTGAAAACAAGACCAGAGTGCAGCCCACAGGTTTCAAACCAGAACAAAAAGAGCGCCCACATTTATTGTTGTTTTTTAAAAATAATGGATATTAAGCTAGTCAAGTAATTTTGGTGGAGCCTAACTCATGATTTTTTAACACTTCAGGTTGGCAGTGTTGCAAATTCGTGAGAATTTGTGGTGATCACTGAAGTTAGTTGTGGGATTCTTCCTATTGAGGCACACAGAGCTTAAATGTAACAACTTATATTTTTCCCCCATCATGGTAGAAGACAGTCTCCAGGCCTGTTGCCTGCCGTATGCTAATGTCCCTGCAGTCAAGAGACCCACCTTCCAAGTGGACGATTCCCTTTGGTCTGTGCAGCCACACTCACATCCAAGAATGATAGCGACTGCATACATTCTTCCCTTGTAATAAACAAACCAATTGTCTGGGTTTGTGAGGGCTCTGGATATGGACACTACAGGTCTCCATTCTCAATCCTTGTTTTGTGATCGTAGTTCACCTCATCCATCTTTAGAGGCACTTGCTTAAATTTTCTTTTTAGGGCCCTTAGCACCAATGGTCAGAAAGGGTACTGGAGGTCTGCATGAACTAATGCTTTGGAGAATTCCTTAATGGTCGCTATCGCTCCACCTGGAGGTCTTCCTTCTGTATGGCTTGGTGTCTGCTCCCAACTGTTTGGGGATGATCTCTAGTCCCTCTGTGTCCAGTTACTTTAGGAGTAGTAGGGTTGCATTCAAGATGTCCTCCTTCCTTCTGCTACCAGCCATCTTCCTTGGGGAGAAAGAGGAAATTCCCTCTAACAGAACGGGCTTCATGCCAAATTGCTATTGAATTTGTTTGATTTCTTCAGGCTGATTTTAAAGGTTCTCCACTGTGGATTCAGTGGCACGGAGTTCGGTGGATACTGGGAAGCCATTGTCAATATTCCACTTAGCTGGCAGTGCAGTGGCTGCAGCCTTCTCAACCAGGACCTCTGACAGTTGTTCTGTGGAGTCAATGTTCAAAGCCTCATCACTGAAGCTATCAGTTTCCTTCCCTGCATTTACACTTTTCTTTTGCCTGCACTGTCTGTCACAATGGTTGTACTTAAGGCAGACTCAGCTCTTTTGACTAAATGCTGAACATTGTCTCAAAAGGGCTAGGGCCTAGAGAGAGAGTCATTGTTGGATTCTCAGCACAGATGGGTTCTATTTTCTATCTATTTGCAAAACCCTCAGTGTTCTACAGCACAACCAAGGAAGGGAGCACACTGTGAAAAGTCCTTGAGTGTTCTTCTCCACTACAGCATCGTCCAAGCCTTCAAAAATCATGAATCACCCTCTCTCCCAAATCATGAGTTTAGCTTAAAAAGCATGAGATTAAAATACAGTAGCAATAAATAATGAGGATTCTTTTTCTCTGCCTTCTGGTTTCTGAGCCTTTAGGAGGCACTTGGTTGTCACACTCTTCTCCACACCCATGAGGTTTAGAAACTCACTTTAAAAAATAAATGAAATCTGAAATTCTCACCTAATCACTTGCCTTCAGGGGCTGGGGCTTTACGAAAAATACCGCATATCATGAGACTCAGGATAAAATTGCAAGAAGTGGCAACACTGCAATATTGCTATAAAGTGTGGAGCTGCTGCAATTATGACTTAGGTGTGGGGAAGATGGCATTTGTCTGCAAATATGATGATTCAGTAGAGGTGTGTAAATACTGCAAAAATCATTCCCTGAATATTAGTTTGATTTTAAACAAATCTGCTTTGGCCACATTCTTGTCTCTTTTTGTATTTGCTTTCTGTGAACATCTGCACCATTGCTTTTCACTGGCATTAATGTTCATAGCAAGTACATTTTAAATTTACAAGCATTCATCCCAAAATCTGAGTTCGGCCCATCTAACTGGGGATCAGAAACAATACCATGTTATTTATGTGACCCATTCACAACTAAGCAATACAAGAAGAACAGCAAGCCACAGTGTTCGTGAAATTAACAAATAACATAACTAAGTAAAAAGAAAAGGAGTACTTGTGGCACCTTAGAGACTAACCAGTTTATTTGAGCATGAGCTTTCGTGAGCTACAGCTCACTTTCTCAAGCAATCACAACTTGCACAACTTGAAGTGGGCTTTAGCCCACGAAAGCTTATGCTCAAATAAATTTGTTAGTCTCTAAGGTGCCACAAGTACTCCTCGTTCAACTTGCTCACAGATATTCCACAAACATAAAAGGCGGTCAGAGTTGTTGGACACATGATTTGTTACCTATTATTCAATCAGCTGTGGTACTTATCCACCAAGATTAGTTGCTAGTTTCTGATTTTCATATGTTACTCCAGGCTACTAGCTTCTTTCTCTAATAGACTTGTGTGTATGACAGATGGACCAACTCATGAAGTTTGATCTTGATTTGGATCCAGATTTGAACATCCTCAATGTATAAAGGTGGTGTTTTGAGGATTTGTATTCAGTCCATTATGAAGAAAAGCCTAGGTTATTAAGTCCTGATGCAGAGTCATTCTTCCCCAAAGTATGGAGCAGCCAGAAGTACCAGTCACAAAAGCTTGAAGTACTAAACTAGGTTACATGTATATAGGGCGACCAGACAGCAAGTGTGAAAAATCAGGACAAGGGGATAATATGAGCCTTTCTAAGAAAAAGACCCAAAAGTTGGGACTGTGCCTATAAAATCGGGACATCTGGTCACCCTACACGTATAGTACAGTGGTCCTAAAGAGTTTAACTCTTGTATCTGATGCTAATTGAATGGCTCAAGGGGTGAGTAAATGCAATACCTACCTTAGAACGCGAGAGGAGGTGCAGGACAGAAGTCAGAGGACAATAACAAGGTGGTTGAGCAACTACGTTTTTGTGAGTGCTTGAAAGGAATCTAGTTTATTTCTGCTGCTTGCTTCAGTCAGAACACTAACCTTATTGCAGGTTTGTCTGAGGCTCTGGGGAAGTCAGGTGTTGTCCTTAAAGAGATTTCTAGAATGGATATTATGAAAAAATCTATGGGCTAAGATCTGCTCATGCCCAAATTTCAGATGAGAGGGGCCTCACTCCTAATTATTTTTTGCCTAATTTGCCTTCCCCAGAAATTAGATATACCACAGGGAATGTAGCAGTTTCCCTGGTTCATTGCAGTTCTTGTGCCCTGGAAGGTTCTCCAGGGCCTTTGGTTTCATGCCCTACAATCACATCCAAGACAATAGCACATTAAGTTTCCATTCTAACCATATGCCTTGCTGAGAGTCACTGTTTACATGAGAACTGTCTCTTTGTTATTATTTAATATTTATATTGCAATAGTGCCTACAGGCTAACTAGGCTAGGGCCCCATTGTGCCAGATGCTGTGCAAGCAGATAACAACTCCCTGTCCCACAGATCACCTTGGAACTTGTTTGTTTCCATTGTGCAGGACTGAGCCCTGGGAAAAGTGTGGAAGGCATATGAAGATTGGCATCCTGCAAGAACTGTTCTAAGTGAGCCCTCAGATGCATAGAGATTCGTGCTGCATTATTCTTGTTTCCTTTATGTGCTGAAATCTACATGAGTACTTCAACCCTAGTAGCTTTATTGCATTTCTTTCTTGTTCCATCAAGCAGTAAATAATGCAGCATAGATACTTGGCTCCTGCTGCAGAAGAACATTCCAGTTCTCCAGGTCTGTTCCTGTGACCTCCAGAACCTCTGTATAAATAATTCCTTTCCTACTGGATATATTCCAGCCCTCCTAGATTCCTCTGGAATCTCCCACTTCGGAGACTCCATCCTGGAATCCCATCTGGTTTTCTATTTATCTCAGAGTGTTATGAAGAGTCACTCTCAGGAACAATTGAAGTTCTAGCATTGGACGTGTTTTTGCCCTTCTGATATGGGAACTGCTTCAGCACCAGCCTTCAGTACCACTGCTTCAGTACCATCTAGGTCAGTCATGGAGGATAGGTCCACCATCGGCTATTAGCCAGGATGGGCAGGAATGGTGTCCCTAGCCTCTGTTTGCCAGAAGCTGGGGATGAGCGACGGGATGGATCACTTAATGATTACCTGTTCTGTTCATTCCCTCTGGGGCACCTGGCACTGGCCACTGTCAGAAGACAGAATACTGGGCTAGATAGACCCTTGGTCTGACCCAGTAGGGCCATTCTTATGTTCTTATGTACAGTATCTCAACTTACTGAATTTAATAGCCGATGGAGCAAGGCACATTATTGCATTGTATACCATGCATCGAAATCCACAGTCAGGGATTGCCTGTATCCATTTTTCCACTCTGATACGAGCATTCCTCAGAGCGGTAAGAGATGAGTCCCTACAAGTGAGTAAAGAATCATTTCACACTCTAGGTGCCAGATGCCCAGGGCAGCCCAGTGCACTGTATTCCTAGGCCATGCTGTGCCTTGCTTTTCACTTGAACACAAGCAACAGTCTAGCCCCACTTTATGCCAATATGTTTGAGCTTATCTAGCCTTTTGTTTTAGAGAAATGCTGTCCGGATAAAAATCATGTGTGAAGCAGGCAGCATGGTTGGGTGAATAGGGAATTAGCAAACCTGGAATCTATTCCCAGCACTACCGCTCCCACCAGACACAAGCACCCCTGAATCTTGAGAAAGTTTAGCTCTTTCTCTCAACTTCTTCCTGATGCCACTTGCATTTGGGGGGGAACCTTTTTCCTCTTCAAACTATAAAATTAAGGTTTAAATTCACTTTAACCGTGTCACTTGTTAATTATTTACATGGTGGCAGCACCCAAAGGCCTCCATTGTGCTGGGTGCTGTCCAAACACAAAGGAAGACGTGGCCTTTATCCCCAGAGCTTCCTGGCTAAGGCTCCATCCTGTGAAGACTTACACACGCTTAACTTTAAGCACCTATCTGAGTCTTTGTAGGATCATGGTCTAGATTAGCGCCCTCAGGATGATGTTTGTCTTCTGGATTCTAAAGTGAAGGATGGGAAAAAATATCATTGTTTGTCCTGAGTAGGGATAAAACTTTGTAATGAATGATTCAGTCAATGAGTTACTCCTTGTTTTGTGTATAGTCACAGAATGTGCCTGGGTAGATTGGGGTTTCCTCAGGTTTATTTATTCGAATGCACTCAGTCAATGTTTTGGTTTTTTTTAACTCTTGATCTTGGACAGTTCACTGTGACTGTTCAGTACACAATTGTCAACATTCAACCTTTGCTAGTTAGTTAGTTGTTAATCATCAGATGAGTCACGTGATATTGTTTGTGTTCCCTAATTGGATGAGTGGAACTCTTCTCATCAGGAGGAGAGTTTGAAGAAGCCATGGGGCTTTGAAGCTGTTTGAGAGAAGGAGCAGATATGCAGGATTATGGAATTTAGAAAGTGTTAGACCTTTTCCTGTCCAAGCCTCACTGGCTTCTCTGAAACATCCTTCTTAAAAAAAAATAATCAGGCTATGTAAGATTTATTGTCTAGGCCAGGGTTGGGCAAACTTTTTGGCTTGAGGGCCACATCTGGGTATGGGAATTGTATGGCGGGCCATGAATGCTCACAAAATTGGGCGTTGGGGTATGGGAGGGGGTGAGGGCTCCAGCTGGGGGTGCAGGCTCTGGGGTGGGGCTGGAGATGAGGGGTTTGGGGTGCAGGAGGGTGCTCCGGGCTGGGACCGAGGGGTTCGGAGGACAGGAGGGAGATTAGGGCTGGGGCAGAGGGTTGGGGCGTGGGAGGAGGTCAGGGGTGCAGACTCTGGGTGGCGCCTACCTCAAGCAGCTCCCGGAAGCAGCAGCATGTCTCCACTCTGGTGGAGGTGTGGCCAGGCAGCTCTGCATGCTGCTCTGTCCACAGGCACCACCCCTGCAACTCTCATTGGCCGCGGTTCCTGGCCAATGGGAGCTGCGGGGGCAGCATTTGGGGTGGGGGCAGTGTGCTGAGCCCCCTGGCTGCCCCTACATAGGACCCGCAGGGGGGACATGTCGCTGCTTCTGGGAGTCATGTGGTGTCACGGCATGCATGGAGCGGGGCCAGCCCCCAACCCCACGTCCCAGCTGGAGCGCCAGAGCAGGGCAAGCCCCAGTCCCTGCTCCCCTGCGGAAGCTCGAAGGCCCGATTAAAATGTCTGATGGACCAGTTGCGGCCCACGGGCCGTAGTTTGCTCACCCCTGGTTTAGGCACAGAGTTTACATTGAATTTTCTCCCCACACTTTCAGGTACAAGCCAAGTCTGACTCCTCCATGTGCCTGGCCTCTGCTGAGGGGTTTGAGGAACCCTGTTTCGCTGCTGTGCCATCCAGTGTCATAGCCCACATATAATACACCAGCTCCACTGTGCGTACTAGAGTGGGCAAGCTTACATGTGATACAAGTTACGAGTGAACAGAGAAAGTGAACACAGAAGGGATGCAGGAACAGATGAAGCAAGTTCATTTCCCGCGTGCAAGCCATGAGCCAGGTGAAGAAGGGGCAAGCATTGACTAGGATTGCGGAGTTAAGAAAGTGGAGTTCTGTCCTCAGCTCTGCTTGTGACTTACACTAATAGCTGACCTTGGGCAAGTCACTCTTCTTGGCAGGTACTGCCATTTTCTTCCTCTGTAATATGATAGCTCAGTGGTTTGAGCATTGGCCTGCTAAACCCAGGGTTGTGAGTTCAATCCTTGAGGGGGCCATTTAGGGATCGGGGGCAAAAATTGGGGATTGGTCCTGCTTTGAGCAGGGAGTTGGACTAGATGACCTCCTGAGGTCCCTTCCAACCCTGATATTCTATGATTCTATGGGGATAATACATGTGCATAATCCTGAGGAGTGGGAACAGATTCTGACTCTTGATTCTGTTGCACTCTGAACATTGGAGGGCTCACTAGAGGGCCTTGGGGAAGCCTATTTCTGCCCTCTTGGGCTTACATTTCCCAGCAGAGAGAGAACAGCCCACACTGGCACTGACCAACAGCATTTAAGGGATTTGAAGGGAAGAATTTGCATGCTGGCTTTGGCGAGGAACTTGTGTTCAGTGCTTCCACACTTCTCATAGTGTGGAAAGAAGAAAGCGGGGAGACGGCATGGATCCAGCGATGAGGGGACCCATGCGACACCAGGAAGGAGGGAGTGTTGGTGCAGTGGGATCCCTGATGCTGTGAATAGCTGGGCATGGCTGCCGCGACCCCCCACTCCCATCCGTGTACCCACCCACACCCCCTCTTTGCTTTGAAGCAACCACATTTTATGCGGAGCCTTTTCTATGGTGCTTGTGTGTGGAAGATCCCTAAATTAAGAAATGCAAATTTAGTCATAACCTATTCCTTTCCAAAGGCAGCTTGCCTCACTTGCTAATTCCCCACGTGGCTCCATAAAGACCCCCTCGCAGACACCTGCAGCTTTTTTTCTCCCCTTTGGGGGTTTATTGAAAATCTTTTTTTCCCCGGTGCGGCGAAACTCGCTTTGCTCTTTTGCCTCCTTTTCTTTCCCCTTTTCACAGAATAAATACAGCTGATCCATCTCCAGGCCCTGCACACGTGCCAGAAGAATAAATCGCACGCCTCATCCCCCCCTTTAATTCTTTCCCCGGCTACTGTGTTTGCTTATTCTCACTGCAGCTGGAGTGCTGGTAGCAGGAGAGAGTTGACCTATTGCTGCCTTGTTTAGCAGTGGCTCTGCAGAGCCATTCCTCACCTTCCTCCCCTCTACCCCCCCCCAGAAAAGAGACTTTGAAATCAACTGTTGTAGCCCTTGCTGGCTTTTTTCTTTTTTAAAAGTGCTTGCCTTTGTTGCCAGTGCAAACACACATACACACACACAGAGGAAACAGGAGGGGAGCACAGACCCTGAAATATTGCACTGTCCAAAGCCCACAGGTTAAAACAAACATCAACACCGCGTCAAATAGTTTGCCCGTAAGAGTCTTTTGTTATGAAGATAAGCTTGTTATCTCTTTCATTCAGATTTTAATCTGACAGGTCATTTGCATACTGCCAGCTGACTTCAGGGTGTGCATTAGATCCACTTTGCATTTAAATCCTCTGTCACTCAGCAAAATTAAAAAAAAACGAGGGGGGATGTTCAGGGAAAAAAGTAAAGAACCACTTTCTGTTCCTACATATTATTGCCATTACTTTGTTGTAACTGATGAAAGGAAATGTTTTTCCAGCTCTTGGGTGTCTGTTGACTGTCCTTGCAACACGAAGACTCACATGGAGTTAGTCGCATGTCCAAGTTGAAACTCAATTTGATTATAGAGTATCCTGGCCCTCTATGCCTGAAATGTCCTCCTGGATCCTGTTTCTCATTCAAATCCCTCTTCAAGCCCCACTCATTTAGTCTCCCCCCCCACCCCACAAAACCAACCTTCCCTCTCCAAATCCCATGCCCACTTAAGGCTTGATCCTGCCTCACTTCAGTTCAAAACTCCCGTTGTTATGAATGTTGCAGAATCAAGCCCTCAGCAACATGAAATAAGAAACAACATATGGGTGATGTGATGGGTGCACTGCAAAAACATGTAACCTCATTACCTGCTACTGTGTAAACACACCCTACTCTCTCCCTTGTCTGATATGGCCTTTCCACATGTCCCATCATGTTTTATCTAGCTAGAGCCCAATCTTGCAATCCTTTCTCTCATGAGAAAGGCTTTAACCATTTGTGTATTTCCATTGAGGTCAACAGAATGGGACTATATATTAGAGTAAAGGTTGAGGGTTCCTAAACTGTAAGCTCCCCAAGGGCAGGGGCTGTGGGTCAAATCTTGTTCTCAGTTAGCCCAGTGTAACTCCAGAGTAGCTGCATGGACTTACACTTCTCTAACTGAAAGCAGAAGGTGGCCCACATGTCTTTTATGCCTGCATAGCACCATGTACACCTATGCACTGTATAAATGACAGCAATGAAACAGTTATTAAAATCAGTGGCTGCTGTGGTCCATGGATCCTGTTGGTGTTACTGGACTACAGTCTGAAACCTGCTCTTTCCAATAGGGAGTACAATGCCTGGTAAATGCTGATAGCCTATGCATAGTTCATGGCACAGTATGGTCCCACATCAATGCAGCTGATGTTGTATCCGTACAGGAGCACTGTTAATTGTCTCACTGTGATTCTCTGGGTCCCATCCTGGGTAAGTCCCTAAGGGACCATTCTGTGTCCCCCCCTCACTGGGTAAAGAACGGAACTGTAAGAGGCTGAGTGCATCCAATGAAGTGAGCTGTAGCTCACGAAAGCTCATGCTCAAATAAATTGGTTAGTCTCTAAGGTGCCACAAGTACTCCTTTTCTTTTTGCGAATACAGACTAACACAGCTGCTACTCTGAAACCGGTTTCCTTCATCCCAAAAGTGGTTACGGGCTGGAGCTAGTGGAATGGGGTCTCCTAAAGGATAGCACTGAATAGAGCTGAATGAAGAATAAAGAGCAAATAATTTGACAGGTTTCATTTCTTCTTTTGTTTACAGCCTGTGATTTTCACAGATATATTCATTATTGAAGTTGTTCACCAAAATGTCTCTAAATAATCCTGGCTCTTTATTGTGATTATGAAATCTAAGCTGTGCTGGTGACTTTGGCTTCGGTGCATTCCCAGCACAGGTAGATAAACTTGAGCTAGGCCTGCTTGAGCTGGCATGCTAAAAAATAGCAGACTGGATGTTGCAGCCTGGATGGCAGTTAAACATCCTGAGTCTGAGCTCAAGTGGCTACCCAAGCCACTCCAGCATCCACCCTGCTTGTTTTTAGCACACTTGCTCACCTTGAGCTAGCGCAAGTCTGTCTATCCAAGTTGGGAATCACACATCCCAGCTGCACTGTAGACATACCCACTGTTGCAAATGCTCACAAGTAGTTGCTGAAGCATTCATTATAACACATTTATTAAGAATGTATTTATTGTAGGGCTACTAGACATTCCATCAGAAATCACAGTACGTGGTATCGGTAATATAATGTCATGATATCAGCAAGTTTGCCTCCCAATGGACACTGGCATCATTTTTTCTGTAACAATGAACTGGGACAGGCCTATTAAGATGTCCAGTATGTTTTAGTGTTCTGCGGCTCAGAGTAGCAATCCAGTGCACTTTCAGCTTCTTTCTATCCATTGGAACTGCTTAGTGGTATCACAAGGGCAGAACAATGTGGCACAGAACAGAGTCCAGTGTTAGCTGGCAGAGTGAGAGAAGCAAGCATGTGACTCCATGATGTTCACTTACAAAGAAGGAGTGAAATAATTGCCAAAAGCAGGAATCATTGGCCAGTCACTGCAGGTATAACTGAACTCCCAATTCAGAGCCAAATGAGTAGAGTCTAGCGGGATTGTATTTCCTGCACAAACCAGCCAGACCCATCTCTTTAGAGGTGAAGAGATCTGGAATTTTGGGAACGATTTGTCTCTCACTTCTGGATTGTTTGGACTGGGATGAAATGAAGGGAAAGTTTAGTGAGGCTTAGAAGTAGGGAAATTCTGGTAGTTGTCCCCCCTCCCCTGTGCCTCCAGTTTTTCACTCATGCCCGAAGACAGACAACATTTAGGAATGCTGGATTAAGTAAGGGCAAAGAATGCAAAATGAGAGCTTTTCAAAATCCTTTGGTTTGAGGCCAGTTCTTTCTCTGTATCCCTGTTCTCTAGCATCATTCTTTCAGCCAAGTGAGCAAATCAATGGCTGGCTTCATTGCCAAAAATTTTCCTAGTTGCTTCCTACATTGTTAATGGGGTTACACAAAATGTACTGGTTATCCATGCTTCTTTACCACCTTTGGTAACTCCTCACTATATAAGGTACTTATATAGCTCCATTACCATACTATCTGAGCACCTCACAATCTTTAATGTATTTATCCCCATTTTACAGATGGGGAACTGAGAGACTAAGCAATTTGCCTAAGATCTCACAGGAAAGCTATTGCAAAACAGGGACTTGAACCTGTGTCTCAGGCTAGCGCCCTTGTTATTGGATCATCCTTTCTCTTGCTTGCCTTGTAGGATTATGAGTAGGTCAGTTGACCATCTTGTTGCCTCAGATAGACTTCACTGGGAAACTAGGTCAGAAGTAGGACTTTCTCTGTAACACAGATGCCACATCTGAGCTAAGTATTATCTTGAAAATAGATTTCAAATCCCATCCACACAACATTGCTCATGACGTTGAGGGAAATGATACAGCCTTGGTTAATAGAAGGTTCCTCTGCACAGCACTGCCTGTTCAATCCCCCTCCCTCCCCCCAGCAGATGTCACCAAACTGTTATAATCAGACCCAATCTTTGGATCCCATCTGGTTTCCAGCCAGCTAGGTCTGCATGGAGTCCAGTCACTGTCCCTAATCTGGGTTTCTAGGGCATACACCCAAGGTACAGACTTCCTATCTGGCCTCCTTCTCTGGGATGTGAGTTCAACTGCCCTGGGCCCTGAGATCAGAGCTGAACCTCACCAGCCTTTTCAGTAGCTTATGCATCCTCTCCTAGGGTTCACCACCATGGGGCCTCTGGGTTGTAGTGTAACTCTTCAAAGCAAGGATCATTCACAGACTTCGCAAAGGAGCTTCTTAAATACATATGCACACTTTACTTACAGACAGCACAAGAGAGTTACAGATCTAGCAAAACAACAAACTCCTAAATTGTTGTTCAGCCTCTCAGCACTGGGTGCCGGCAACAATGCAATCCTCCTTAGTCTGCTTTTGCCTTGTGTTGTAAGTCTGGCTCAGGTCATTAAGGGACTAGGGTGACCAGATGTCCTGATTTTATAGGGACAGTCCCGATTTTTGAGTCTTTTTCTTATATAGGCTCCTATTACCCCCCCCCCCGACCTCCTCTCCCGATTTTTCACATTTGCTGTCTGGTCACCCTATAAGGGACCTGAACCTCCTGCCTTCACTTCTCCCGCTGAGTCTTCTGGGTCTGGCAATGAAGTGGCTGCCTGTGCTTAGCAGGTCATGTTTATAAGCAATCTGCAACACCTTTTCTTTGTTCCTGTCCTTCCACTGGAATTTTCCGTGCTGCAGCCCCAGAGTTGCTGGCAGAGTCGTTAAAAGTCAGTGACTCTGCCTATAGCAACCCCATTGTTCTAGCAGGGTAGAGCTATTCAGTACTGATGACTCTTTGATGGCCCAGTTTCAGTTCCCCAGACATAGCCTGTTTTCTGCTACAAAACGGAAGCTCTAATCCATACTGAAGGTTACAGTCATAAACTCTATTCATAACACAAAGAGGAATTAATAACTGGACGCAGACATATTCCCCGAATTGTCATACGCAGTAACAGCACCAGACTTTGCAATGGTTCTATGTCATGGACTAGGGAGGCTGTGACTCGCTAGTCTCATTTTTTTTGCTTGTTAACCCCAAGCAGTGATCCTGGAGTAAGCTAGCAGGTCCCTGGTTTGAAAGAGAAGGTTGACATTAAATTCAAACTGGAAAGCAAGGAACTGTAGTGAACATGCTTTTGGAGGAGCCATTTACTGGAAAATGTAGTATATAATTCATGGGAATAAAAAGTGTTAGCCACAAACCACTACATCTTTGAAAAATAATTTAATCACTTAAGGTGCTTTCCAATCATTAATGCCCCCCAGGCCTTGGAAACGTGTTGCAGTGACCAGACATTAATAGACACTGGGTGGCATCAGGACTCTTTTTGAATGCATAGATGATGTCCATACTGATGTGAGCCCAGCTCTGGGCCTCATTCATTAGTTGACCACAAAGATTTCAGGAACTTTATCCGTAACATCAGGTTGATGGTATTCTCTGTGTTCTTGCTGTGAATCCTGCCAAGCTTTGTACGTGTGTTGGAGGCATAGAAGGAAAGAAAAGGGTGAGGTGCACCGATTCTGTTATGGCACATTAAAGCCATAACATTGTTGCATGGTGCATAGCAGGGTCCATGAGGTTGTTGAGCTTCAGCACAACTGCAGGCACAGGTTACTTGTGGGTGCAAGTGAGATTAAGAGTTTGGTATAGTCTTCTGCACTGAGCAGTCTCAGGCCTCCTGCATGTTGGTGTCCTTATTCACTGTGGGCATGGCAGAAAGGGGAGAGGGTTGGCGGAGAATGGGCATGTCTGAGAAGATGTGGCCCTAAGTGTGATCCTCCTCAGGTCAATGAGGCTATGCTTTCTTCCTTCCCCCATCTCCCCAGGCCTCATTCTTGCTACTAGGCAGGCGTAGCTTGGTGACTAGCCAGCAGCGTTCTCACTAATGCAATATTAGGGTCTTCTGCACCTCCTGACATGCTCGTTACTTTATGTTATTCCTTTAATACTCTGCACCTGTGCTGGGTGGGCATGAACCTTTCCTGCTAATAACAACAACAGTGGATACATCCACTTTATAGAAGCTAGACTCTGTGGGGGAATGAATTATTTTAGCACTATTTAAGTCTTTTCCATTTCTACTATATGAACCTATGATCCTAGGGATACTGTCCCTGGAGAGAAAGTGGACTGGTTCCAGTTTTGTACGGGAGCAATACAATCTTATTGGTGATTTCAAGATCGGTTATTATTTAATTGAGCAATTCAGTAAGTTTTCCTGTACCTTAAATGATGAGATTTCTGCTGCAATGCAAAGACAGGCAACAGGCAAATTCCAGAATGCTTGATTCATGACCCACAGAATTTTGTTTCAGATTAAGAAAATGTCAGAATGTTAAATCCTATAATTACAATGTACCTGATACAATACAGAAAATAGAAGCTATGGAAAAGATCACAGCTCTGCTTTGAGCGTCCCAAGACCATGCTAATGTGAATTGAGCATTAACCAGTTAGTAACTTCCAGCATTTGAGAAACAAAGACAAATAACTGTGACTCCAAGACAAAACTCCACTATACTATATCTAGAAAGTTTTTGATCTCATCTGAATCTGCCTAGTTATACAAGTATAAACATTTTGGATCAAATATTCTCCTGGGTATAAAGACTCCACCAATTACTTGTGATCTCTGTGTATAACAATATGGTACCAAATACTTTTGTGTAACAATGCTGTCCCCATGATATGTATAGTCTTACTGAACTGTATACAGAGCAATGTTACATGAAAGTAGCTGTATGTAATATGGCATACTTGCTTGCCTCCCTTTACATTTTACATGCATCCTAATCTGTAAATATGCCTGTAAGCCACAAACAGTATATAGAAAGGAGAGGCAACAGCAATGCAGAATCACATGACATCGTGGACCTTGTATTGATGTGTGGGCCATCGTGCTCCAAATCGATGTATGTTTTGTAGCAAGAGGTAAGAGACAGGGCAAATTAAAGATGAAGTGTAAATGGTATTAAGCTATGGCTGGTCTGGGGTTTTAGTCACCAGTGTAACTACAGCGGTGCAAAACCCTACTGCAGATCTAGTGTTCCAGTATAAACTGTGACTCGCATGCTCTGAGGTCAGCAAGTCAGGGTTTACGCTAGTGCACTGCCTTTACACTAGTTGGCATTAGATCAGGGTTGCTACAATGCTGTAACTATACTGGGGGCTTAAACCCATTGACTTCAGAGGAGCGACAATTTCACCCAAGGTCTTAGACTCCCTTTAGTCTGGTTGATACACAAAGTTTTGCTGTTCAACTAAAGGTGGGTTTTTTAAATTGATCTAGCTAAATTGATTCAAGTTTATGTATGAACGTTTTAAAACTGATATATCCATTTATTTTGTAACGGTAAATTTCCAGACTAAACCAATAGTACCGGTTTTAAACTGATATAAGTGTGTCAATACAGGGGCTTTACATAAATAAGTTTTTAAACCAGTTTAAGTTAACCAGTACAGCTGCTTGTAGAAAAGCCTTTACTCTCAGGTTCCTTTAGATCTGCTTATACACACTCAGTGAAGTATAGGGGAATCGATGGTGTAATTTACACACTCAGGAGTCAGACAAAGATGTAAATTACAATGGAGGGTGGCTTAATTTAATTTATATTTTCTTACAAGCCCTGTCGGCCACTTTTCTGGCGATGCTCCTCTCTTGTGGCCCTTTGGTGTGTGAGTGAGTTATGCCATCTTAAACTCCTTTACACATCAACAGAGCAGGTTTAAGGGAATCACCGGTTCTAAATTTACACCTCCTTACGCATCACTTCAGATTTTGGGCTAGCAGGTCAAATGTGAAGTGGAAAGGGAGGGGCTAGGTTCCACATCGATACTGTTAGCAGGTATGAGTCTAAGGAGGTAAGTCTAAGCCAGTGTAACATACATGTTGAGAACACTGGACAATAGTGTAAATAGTGCAGAGTCCTTCTGAATTTGGGCCATAGTCTTGGGGTCACTGCTGCAAACAGCATAGTCCTGGTCTGGTTTGTCTCTTCAATAGCCCGTTGCCAAAATTTACTGTCTATAGCATAGGAGATTTTGTTTCCCATTTATAACATTTAATCCTATGTCTTTTCTTTCCTATTCTGACAAAATAGATGAGGGAATACAAACATGTCCATCCATTTAGCTGTTGTCAGAAGTCCCCCCTCACCAGTTGTATCTTGTTTTACCGGCTGACTGTCTTGCTGCAATATTCCAGGTTGGTTGATTTATGAGGGTTTGAAAATAGTGATTAGTGTCAAATGCTAGCTTCTAATGTTGGGGATTTCCTGCTGGATATCATTATACAGTGTGTGTGGAAACATGATGAACTCCCCAGGATGGAGACTGTGGTTTCACTGGGCAAAAGATCTTACATCACAAACGGAATATCCAACGTGATAAATACAATTATTTTTTTCAATTATTATTTTGGCACAAAGCATGTAATGAGCACTAAAGTTTGCTGAGCAGCATGTGGGTGTTGCCATTGCACAAGTAAATTCAATGGTATGGTTAAGCAAAGGTAGTTGTTATATAGAAGACAAACACAGTCCTGTAGTATATATTGTATATACCCACCAAAATAAGGGCTAGTTTGTGCCTCTACCCAGAACTACCCCTAGAGGAGTGAAGTTTACTTGCTTCATTTGGTTTCCTCCAGATTCTTCAGTGAAGGGGCTCCGATATGCCCTCTCCTTTGCAAAAGAAGCAGCGGGTGTTTGTCCCTCACATCCCATGCATCCCTTGAGATCCACATGGACCTTGGGAGTTCTGCTTGGGATCGAGCCATAGGCGCACAGACCCTTGGCCTTCACTCTGTCTCTGGGGGTATGTCAGAAACAGAAGCAGAAACCTGCGGCAGTGAGTCTCAGAGCCCAGATCTACGTGACTGGGATCGCAGGCTCATGCTAGGGTGCTAAAAGTAGCTGTGTAGACATTTGGGCGCAGGCAGAAGCTTGGGCTCTGAAGCCCACCCCCATTTCCTAGACTTCACAACCTTGTCCAGCCCGAGCCCAAATGTCTACACAGCTATTTTTAGTGCCATAGTGAGAGCCTGAGTCTGTAGACCCAGACTCGCTGCCGTGGGCTGCTGCTCGCCATGTGTCCGTACCCTAAGGGATGCTGCCATCTCCCTCTGGCTCATGGCTTTGCAGCAGCATTTGGGCTCCATTGCCACTGACTCTTCTCTTGGCCATTGGCCACAGTGGTGCGGTTGTACAGCACAAAGTGGATCAGGAGGAATGTTAAACCAGCTTTAGGCTTCCCATGGAGGGATTTTAAATGAAAGGGCACAGTCCTGCTCCCCTCTCTCATACAAGCAGGCCATATTAAAGCTATGCACCCGCATTAATTTGACTAAAACCAGTGAGTTCACCTGGGGACTCATGACCCTTTTGATTTGTTTCCTGTGATCATTTGTCCCAGTGAGTTTTCATGTGTAAAAATATTGGTGGAAATGAAAGTCTCAAGCGTAGGTCCTTATGCAAATGTCCCACCATATGAAGTTGGAACTGGACGCAGTTTGCTCAAGTCCTTCTCCTGCACTCAATCACCCAGGCAAGGAACAGAAACAACACCATGGGCCTGATATTCAGAGCAACCAACACATCAATTGCCTTCTTTGGAAGCTAAGAGTGCTCAGTACCTCTGAAAATCAGGCCAGCCACCTGTGGCTAAAGTAATAATCTCACAGCAAGAGTAACAAGTAGTTGAATGAATCACCTCAGCAAACAATTTGTGAGCCATATAAAAGTCAAAGTTCACATAAAACATTCATTAATTTTGCCCCATTGACTTCACTGCAGTAAAGAATATTGGTGTATCTATGGACTGCAAGATCAAACCCGTGGAAGGCAAGTTTCCACTGGACCCTGAATCAACCAGGGAATTGGTGGAGTTGTGTGAAGAAGCAGGGGAGCTATGGGGGTCATACTTTGTATATGTGAGGGAATGGGCCTTCTGGTTGTGCTGGCATGAGGAGAGGGGGAACTTGGGGAATTACCATAGAGAAGAGAACTGCAATAGTAGGGACTAGAAGCAGAATGGCAGAAGCAACCTCTGAAGCATTCAGTGCCCTGGAACTCTGCAACTTTTTAATTGAGTTGAAGAAAAAGGCCGGCTGAGCTCCCACCATGGAGGTTAAAGTTTGTTTTAGCCGCCTTATCTAATCTCTCTCCTAACTTTTGCTGGGGGAAAGCGTTTATTGCTCGTATCATGTTACTTCATGAGCACTTGTTGGCTGTGGTTGTTTGCGTGTGTATGTAGATGTGAAGTTAGATAACTACAGGCCTTGCATTTTTATGGATCATTCAATCCAAACTTCTCCCACTGGCAGATGTGGTGATGTTCTGTGTTTGTTACCTGTGGGCCTTCTGTTATCAGGGTGTAAATCAGCAGAGCAGGACTCTGTTTATATACATAAATTGCCCCAATCTGACAGCTTAATACCCTCTTGACTTTTTACCCTCTGTGGGGGAGAGCCTGAAATGTCTTACAGTGCTAGTCACCCAAGCAATGACTGCGATGCTGGGTGACTATAAAAGGACCAAGCATTCTTTTGTCCTGTACTTATGAAGTGATCTAACTCTTCTTCAGGGTTGGCCGCCTACCCATTTGCACCCTGGAGGAGAAAGGCCGTTGAAATATACCAGTCAAACAGGAAATTATCTGCTCTCCCCTTGCTAAATTACTACCTGGAGAGTCAGTGACTAGGCTCCAAACAAGAGAATTCCATCTGTTCCCCTACAGACATGATTCCTAAGCACGCAAGACTCTGCACTGATGATTTGGTCAAGACAAGGGCAAATCCACCAGCTGCTTCTCCACTGTAGGGAATTGTGCAATTTTGTATTTCATCATTTTCAGGGAGTGTCTAAACTTTGCCTGGCTGAAGGCAAAGGCTGGTGACTTTTCCTGAACAGCCACAGTGTAAAATTCTCCAGGCCTCCCTTTGGCCTCCTTTGAGGTATTTCGCCACTAGTGCTTCTGCAGGAAATATGAGAAAAATGAACAATCTAAGCCGATAAACCCAACTGACTAGAGGTGTTTCCCCATGAGATGGGCATGGGGTCACCAAGAAGGGTCACTGCTGGCAGCAGGGAATGATCATAGGGCCTGTGACCATCACAGAGACGGGGATGGGACGCCCTTGTGGAGCCTGAGTTTTTGTGAACCTCACAAACTACAATGTGTGTCATGCACACACTTGGGTTTTTGTGGGAGATGGGGGAGGTGAGAGAGAGAGATATTCCTCGGTTTATGGGAGACCCGTTTGAAAATGTCCTAAACCCTTCCTAGCCTTCCCCCTTTATTGCTGGCCCCATCATCAACCTCAGCCTCGACCAATCCACACAAGCGGTCCATTTCCTGGACACTACTGTGCTAATAAGAGATGGTCACATAAACACCACCCTATACCGGAAACACCATATGATCCATTGTCTACAGCCAAGCTCTAAGATACAACCGCATTTGCTCCAATCCCTCAGACAGAGACAAACACCTACAAGATCTCTATCAAGCATTCTTAAAACTACAATACTCACCTGCTGAAGTGAAGAAACAGATTGACAGAGCAAGAAGAGTACCCAGAAGTCACCTACCACAGGACAGGCCCAATAAAGAAAATAACAGAACACCACTAGCCGTCACCTTCATCCCCCAACTAAAACCTCTCCAGCGCATCATCAAAGATCTACAACCTATCCTGAAAAATGATCCCTCACTCTCACAGATCTTGGGAGACAGACCAGTCCTCACTTACAGACAGCCCCCCAACCTGAAGCAAATACTCTCCAGCAACCACACAACAAAAACACTAACTCAGGAACCTACCCTTGCACAAAGCCCGATGCCAACTCTGTCCACATATGTATTCAAGTGACACCATCAGAGGACCTAATCACATTAGCCATGCCATCAGGGGCTCGTTCACCTGCACATATAGCAATGTGATATATGCCATCATGTGCCAGCAATGCCCCTCTGCCATGCACATTGGCCAAACCGGACAGTCTCTACACAAAAGAATAAATGGACGCAAATCTGACATCAGGAATCATAGCATTCAAAAACGAGTAGGAGAACACTTCAACCTCTCTGGCCACTCAGTAAAAGACTTAAGGGTGGCAATTTTGCAACAGAAAAGCTTCAAAAACAGACTCCAATGAGCAACTGCTGAGCTTGAATTAATATGTAAACTAGATACCATTAACTTGGGTTTGAATAGAGACTGGGAGTGGCTGGGTCATTACACATATTGAATCTATTTCCCCCATGTTAAGTATCCTCACACCTTCTTGTCAACTGTCTAAATGGGCCATCTTGATTATCACTACAAAAGATTTTTTCTCCTGCTGATAATAGCTCATCTTAATTAATTAGCCTCTTACAGTTTGAATGGCAACTTCCACCTTCTCTGTATGTGTATATATCTATAAATATAGATATAGATATCTTCTTACTATATGGTCCATTCTATGCATCTGATGAAGAGGGCTGTAGCCCATGAAAGCTTATGCTCTAATAAATTTGTTCGTCTCTAAGGTGCCACAAGTACTCCTGTTCTTTTTGCGGATACAGACTAATATGGCTGCTACTCTGAAATCTTGCCAATGGTGAGAGAACTCGTCGCTTTTTCATTCCCAAGCCCCTTTTCTTTTTTATTTATACTAGAGGAATCACATACCTTCTCACACATCCCTCTATAGTCTGTCAGAAAGAGAGATTCAACTGAAGACAGAGCTCTACCAGGAAGTTCTCCTTACACTGGGTACGCTCATGAGGTGACAACTTAACCACCACCACCGAACCACTGCCCTCTTAGCCCTGAGTGTGTGCTCTTCAACTGAGGCTTGTGGTAATGTAGGGAAAGCTAGCCTTGGGGCTTTGATCTCTGATAGGAGCCAGCTTCTCTACCTTCTTGCTCTGAAGGTAGCTTTAACCTGGGAGTGTCTGCGTTGCCACCATCCCCAGTTGCAGAGCACACAATTTTTACTACAACATGCCTTTCAGGTTTGTTTTTAAAGTGCAATTCTAGGCTGAAAATTGACTCTGTAAGAAATTGACCTTGTGGAATACTTCTGTCTCGCTGATCCCAGGTCAAATGTTCTCAGTTTACACGTCAAAAGATGCTGGTGCCACAGACTTCCCCTGCAGCTGGGTACTTTCTGTCTCTGATATCATCACCCTCTTGGTAATAAAGATTCTGCAGTTGGAACTTTGCTGTGGATTCTGTGAATGGTGCACAAGAGAGTAGAATCTAGCTCACCCTCCTGCTGTTGTCTGCTCCTGTAGGGTCAATATTTGCAAGGCAGCAGAGTGGGGAGTTAGCAGTTAGTGGGGAGTAGGGCACTAGACTGAGAAGCAGGAGACTAGTTACAGAGAAAGTGATTAAGCTGCATGAAGGTGCCATGAAAGTGCTAGAAAACCTTCCACCTGCGATGGTTAGACATACATAAGGTTAACAAGCCCCATTTTAGGGTTCACAAACTAGCACAGAGGAGCTCTCCACAAAAATATTGCTGCAGTGTTTTTCAGTAATGGTCCAAAGCATTCGAGCTTCCACTCGTAACCGAGCAGCAATGATGGCCAATACTGTAGAATTATAGGGTATATTTTATAAGGTGATGGAGTGGGGCCCAATTTAGGCCTGTTGCTGTGTTCTTTCTCTCTGCCCCTAAGAGATGATCATGCTTGGTTTTTAGAATGAAGTTCACCCGACCCTTGCTTTGTGTGAGGAACTAGGCTGGAGAGTTGGGTGGAGGGAGAAGTGGAATTCACACTACTCCTTCCCAATAAAACCATATGTAGACAGGCTGCAGGGTTTTGACACAGCCTGTCCATGTCTGCTTTTCCAATCAAGGGCTAGAATAACAGCCACTGCCTCTGTGCGAGGGTGTTTAAGACACTCATTCCATATAAGAGTGGATCCTATGCTGTCTTCCCTGGCCAGCTCCCAACAGCCCCTTCTGTGTTACTGTTGAGCATAGAGATGCAGAAGACCCCCTTGTGGCTACCCTGCCTCTCTCCTCCACGTTCCTGCAGAGACCTACCATGGGATATAAGTGGTGCAGGGGTCACTGCATAGACCCCTCCCTCACTGTGGGTTGAATTTCACCTGGAACCTTGAAACATTTGCTTTTTAAACTCTCAGGGGAGACAGGCTCCTTAGCCCCTTTTGTTTTGGTTACATTTTAATCTTATTAATGTTGATATTAAAACCAAAGCCCACATAACACCATGCAGGCCACAGGAGCAGATTCCCCCATATAATAGTACAGGAGTAGCCTGATGAGAAAACGGCCCGGGCTGCCCTCCTGCCGTAGCAACAGGGCCAAAGCTGATCCATTGTGGGGTTTCTGTAAATTGCCAGAATCTTCAAGTAACAGGCAATTTATCTTCATCTAGATGATCTAGTGCAACACACAGCTGAGGGGATACCGTTGTGGGCTGTCACAAAGTTTGGGCATCTCCTCCTAGGAGCAAAGGAAACACAACCACCTGCTGACTTTGATGGGACTGGTGGGTGCCCACCACCCCTCAGAATTGGGGCCTTTAAAAATATTTCTCTGGTTTAGATCAGAGGTGCCTCATGCACAGACAGAAGCCTGGGGACCGAATTCAGCCCATAGTATAAATGGGCAGAGCCCCTACTGAAGGCACCTGCTTACATCAAGGCTGAATTTGGCCCCTCATTTCTACCTGTTTGTACTGATTTCACATACGAGTACACAATGGATGCATTGGTGGCTGGGAGTGGAAGCCTTTTTATTTGGAATAATAGAAATCTAAACTTACTTGGCCCATTTTCCACTGTTGTGTGTCTGTGTGGCACATGTGTGTGGTGTGTACATGTGTGTGTCTCCATTTCACGTATTCCTCACTCCAGGAAATCAGGCCAGTTTAAATAAAACCCACATCAGAACACAAAGTGGGTAGATGGAAAATGTGTTTCTTAAAAAATATTAAAGATCATTCTAATTAGAATTGAAAAATCTGCAGCAGGGTTGACAGGGCTGCTGACAGGGCTCCCTTTCCTGAAATGCTCTGCCTGGGCTTTTTCGTCTTGTGAGCAGAATATTTTGACGTTTGTGCTTGCTTGGCTCTGTTTTTGGAGCCCAGTGGAACCTGCAGCCTAATTAAATGTAACAATTCCTGAAAATGAGGGTTATTTTTTTTCCTAAGGACAATAATAGAGTTTAAAAAAGCAAAAGACAGAATTAATCTATTTACTCCAGGCTGCCTGCTTCCTGACCTGGCCTCAGCACCTGAGGGGACAGAAGCAGAACAAATTAGACTGAGATTTAGTCACTGGAAAACATGAGGGGGTCGGAGTGGGGGCGCGCACACACCCGCGCTCTCCACTTGAAGAACCTAATGATGCAAGGTTAGGTGGCCATAATTTTCCCTTGCAATTGACTTTTTTGTAGCTCAGCGTTGGGTTTTAAGCTGGTGTCCAACAAAGCTGGTTTTAAAGAGGCCTGAAAGCAATGCTGCAGGGCTACACGGTCCATTCTCTGGCTTTCCTACCTCAATTCACCAGCCCTGCCGTTAGAGCATGGCTTTGTGAATCCCGGGGCTTGCAAGCTGGTCAGTAATTATAAGACCATTGTAACGGGAGTTATATCAAACAAGGAAGCAGAGGAGAAATAAAATGCAGGTCAGAATTACTGAGTATTAGATAAACCCAACTGTTCATTAATAATCCTGAACACTTCCTGCATAGAATTCTTTTCCTTCCAGAGCTTTTACTAGGAGTATTTTATTTTCACGCTGATGCAGTACATGGTCCCCCAGATGAGCTCCTTCCTTCCCATAACATGTGAAGAAACACAGCTAAAATTTACTGGAGAATATACTCATCTGTATGTGTAACCCCGACAGACCCCTGTCATTCGGATCAACCCAGGGACCTCTGGAGCTCAGTGCCCAAGTCTCTACTGCATGAGCTAAAAGCCAACTGGCTGTTAGCTAAGGCTGTAGAGCAGACTTTTTCTCTCCCCCCGCCCTCCACTAGATGGGACAGAACACCACACCTGGAAAGTGTGTGGGTTACATATGGAGTCTGTATTTCCTGCACCTGCCTTTCATAGCCAGGTCACTGATTCCAGTGCCGCTCAGGTCAGAGGGCTAGATAACCAAGGAGACTTGGGATAGACTAGAGACCTTTCACATCGAGTTCACCAGCTCCAATCTGGCATGGGTCAACACCAGTGACTGGAAATTGTGTCTGTTCGATAGCCCATTTGAGATTGATGGCCAGAGTCTACTTTGGGTAGGTGTATACATTAAAAAACCCACCATCCATCACAACTGGCAGCAGAGAAGCCAGCTATTGCTTGGAACATGGAGACTGAGCTCCTCTCTCACCCTTCCAGGAACGTTGTCTCCTTGGGTCTGGGCTGATGCATGTTGCCTCTCTCTCTCTCTCTCTCTCTCTCTCTCTCTCTCTCTCTGTGTGTGCATGAGAGAGAGAGAGACTTGCACAGCTGCTGCCTGTGGTATATCCAGTCCATGGGCAGAAGATGATGTCCCTGGGGCTATCAGCTCTGGTATGACTGATCAAAATCCTCTCAAAACCTCCAGCCAGCTGGTATTGCCAATTACTCAACTGAAGTAACTGTGGGACTGATCTGAAGAAGGCCTTCTGGGTGTGCAAAACTTCTGCTGACTTCAACTTGGTCACAGACTCTCTCTCCCTGCCTTATTTCTCCTGTCAGTTTCCCATTTTTGTGGCCCCATTCTCCACATGACTTCAGTGGGCGTTATGCATATCCTGCAGTGGGAGAATTGGGCTTTACATGCCCGGACTCCCTGCAAGTAACAGAGCTCCTCATGAGAGTCCAGAAGTTTAGGTCCCCTTTTGGCATGCTGGTCTTGTTTGCCCTCATCCGGCCATGACTGTGCCTGCAAATGGGTGCCTGATGTCTTTTCAAAACGGCAGCCTGATGGCAGCAATGAACCAGCAGCCAGTGGACTTGTCAAAGGCATTCCTTCACTTTAATCCTATTGACAGGGGCTGCTGCCTGGAACAGGAACTGCGGGGTGAGCCATGTCAACAGCAGATTCTTATTACAGATAATATTGATGGGGCCTTTACTTGAATAATGAAGGGAAGAGCCCTCTGCTTTGACGTTTGTCTCCAAAACCTAGAATTACTAAGAGTTTAAACATCGGAGGGGAGCTTAAGATAGTTACATCTTAAAGGATCTGCTTTCTTGTCGCCTTCAAGGCTAGGGAAAGGAGTTTAGCCCATATGCCGGGAGCTCCGCACTGACCT
Source organism: Eretmochelys imbricata (assembly GCF_965152235.1). Taxonomy (NCBI): domain Eukaryota; kingdom Metazoa; phylum Chordata; order Testudines; family Cheloniidae; genus Eretmochelys; species Eretmochelys imbricata. The sequence goes on from NC_135578.1 coordinate 23,584,987, forward strand.
TTTCACTCCTCTTAATAAATGTTACAGTTAAATAAAGTCGGATGGATTTTTCTATCTACTGTAATATGTTATCCAAAAAAAAGGGGGAAAAAAGCTCAAATCCCTGTTTAATATCAGTGTTACTCATTATCTTTGCTAGCTGCAGGGCGAAAGGCAAGCAAGAAGGGCAGGGACAGGACAATTCAGTCTGTATTATCAGGGTAATTCCTATCACAGCACATGATTATGTGTGTGTCTCTGTATATACTAGCAAAGGGTGAACCAGGTCTGCATGAATTAAGTCCAATTCATTGTGAACTTCTGGATAAAACCTTTGAAAATGTTTGGTTACTTTTCCACCTATTCTTTTTCATTTTTCTATGTGTCTGTATTGCCTGGTTCTGGCTGGGAACAGAGATGCCAAAATTCCAGGGGAGAGGCTGTTCTGTTTGCTATTTGGGATCCAGATGAAGGCAGTAAGTGTCAGAACTGTCACTAAAGAGCCTGCCCTTGCAAGGTTTGCAAGCCCATTGTGTTTGGGCTTAGATATCACAGTTACAGGTACCACACTCAAAATATCGTTGAAACAGAGCTGGCTACTACGGGGGGGGGGGTCTAAATGCGATTGGGAGTTCAAAAATATCACGAAGGGCTGTTCTCTCTGATAGTTCTGGAGCAATATGTAAAAAGGGCTGGATTTTCTTGCTTATGCCCAGTGCAGCTGAGAAGGGTAGGAGGCAAAATTAGTCCTAAGCTGTCTTTCTGCATTCCTGGTCTTGAGGCTGGCTATGGCCCAAACTAGCACCCAGGGTATGTTACAACAGCCAGAGGGTTGCTCTGACTTAAGCCAGCTAGGGACTGTTCTGACAATCAAGGATTGCTGGAGTATAGCATGACCCCATAGTGCCTCCAGCCCATGCTAGAAGAACCCAAAGACAGACGGCAAAGGAACAGATGACATAAAGTGTTGGGGGAGTTCCTAGTTGTCCCTTTAGGGCAGCTTTAAATCTCCTTTACTGTGCTGGAGTAAATTTGACCAGAACTTAGGATCTGGCCCAAGAAGTCTGTGATGTCTTGCAAGGGAACCTGTTCTCATGAAGTTCCCAGTCAGATTTTGCAGTATCAAGAGTTTTGGATTGTTCCCAAGCATCTGAGTTTTGGGCTATTTTTCTGCACTGAACTGTTAGATATTTTCCATACACAAAGAGCAGCCAGAGACTGCTAGTATGAATTACTTCTGTTCTAGATGAAGGTAAATGACAAAACAAGACAGAACAAAAGTAAAATCTCCAAATGTGCTCTTGCATTCTGTTTGTATCTTCCCTCTGCAACAGGCTACTGCCACATGGAGAACAAAATGGCTGCTTTCTCTATAAACAGGCAGAGTTCTTAACATAAAGGTGTGATACACAGAAAACAAAGGGCCCGATCCAGTACCCATTGCAATTAATGGAAAAACTCCCATTGACTTCAGCTGGTATTGGATCAGGCCCAGAGGGCATCAGAGTTTTGTTAGCGGAGTACCCCCTATGAACCTCTGAATCTTTTGAACTTGGTTCAATGTCAGCAGCTGCCTACTGGGGTTTAGTCCCCACAAATCCCTGTCCATTGAATACATCAAACTATGTGGCTCAACTGGGCACCAATTTTTATGTGCTAAATAAGTGAAAGCTCTTCAGGGCTGTCTCCTATAGCAGTTTTACAAACCTATTGAACTACAAACTGCTTTCCCTTCCAGTGGAGATTTATGCAGTCTAACTTCCTGTAAGCTGAGGTGTGGCATATAAACTCAACCCTTCTCATAATAACTGGGGACAATTGAACTGGGCCTCCTCTGACGTCACCAAGTCTAGCTACACGAGAAGACTTTCCCAGGAGGAACAGACATGTGGAGCACGCAGCTAAGGAGTGTTCCTGAAAACACTAGACTGCTCTGTGCCAGCCAGTGCCAGGCAGGAAGCAAACCAGACGTCTCTCTGCTGCTATGGCTCTTTTTTGAGGGGGAAAGTAGTTGGCATCCAAAGAGCAGCATGGTAGGGAGGGGATGCTGGCTACAAAAAAAGCCAGCTGATGAATACACAAGGAGCCAAAAATGAAGGCAAAAATATCACTGTATATGTGACACACTTGAGTCTGCAGTGTGGGGGGTCCTGTGTTAATACAGTGAGAATACAGGCCCTGTGCTGAAAATGGCAGGTATAGGATTGGAGCAGGAAAGGGCCAAAGTGGAATGAATCCCAAAAGGTGGATCTGGATTCCCCACCCCACAGCATTCCATTGTGTAGGCACTAGTATAGTGAGGCTTGAAATTTAGCTGTTTAAGATAGTTCCAGTCTTTGGTGGGATCTTCTCTCTGTAGGTTTGTTTCAAACTATTACAATCTTTGAGGAGGTGGGATTTCACCCAGGAATTGCTCCATTGCACAGATCTATCCCAGTACTTTTACGAGAATGTAAATGCCATTGAAAAGAACAGTCAGTCAACAGAAATACGACATAAAATCCCACATGCCTAAAATGAATTCTGCCTCCCTCAGTCTTGACTGCCCTCCAGCCTCAGTTCTGGATTAAGACACCTTCCCGTTGGGCAGTTCTTCCATGCGCTGCAGGCTCTAATTTAGGCAGCTTTGTGGGCCTGTACCCCAGCCTTGTGCTCAGGTTCCATTTGGGCCTGTTGTGTCCCTTCATTCTGCCCAGTTCCTTCTCCAACAGGAGCCCTATCCCCCAGAGGAGAGCTAGCAGTAGGGGCAGGATCTCCTGATAGCTCTCTAGCCAGCCAGGGCTTGGGGAAGGCAGTGGAAAGTAGGGCTGGCCTGGCTTTCGAATTTCCAGCCCATGGGAAATTCCAAAGTTTCTAAATTTGTTTTTGTCTTAAACTGGGAGGGGAAAAAAAGTCAAAATCTCAAATTTTTTCACGGAACTAAAAGATTTGAACATTTTTTATTTGGAAATGTTGAACCAAATAATTTTCATTTGGATCAACCTGGCTTAAAAAGAAATATTCCATTTAGATTTTTCCAATGCGGAAAAAAATCAGCAAAATTCAAATTTTCCCATAGAAAATTCAGATTTTGTGACGAGTGCATTTTCCATTTGAAAAAAACATTTTGATGGAAAATTTATGACTAGCACTACTTTTTAGAGTTATACAAGTGCGGAGGCAAAACCCACTCTTCCCATATGTATTCTGTAAAACATTTGTTTTTGCAAGCTCCAAGTACAGCTAAGACTAGACTCTTCATTGCGGAGGACAGAAAAACAATTCAGTTTTAAAGGAAATTGCTTTGGCAGTTTTAAAGCTGTGCACGTTTAAAATGGGTATCTTTGCACACGTATGTTACGTTCTCAACTTTTCTATTTCCCCCGCTTATTTCTAAGGATGCCATATTTAAGGGCGTATTTGTTATGCATTGTTCAGTTGAAGCCAAATGGCTAAGGATGTCTCTGGTAAGGAGGTAATTGTTGCAAATAGCTAAGTCAAGGATGGCTGGAATAAGGAGGAATCTATTTAGGACTGATGAGGTAAAAGGTACCTGATGGAATTTAGAGTAGCAGCCCTGTTAGTCTGTATCCACAAAAAGAAAAGGAGGATTTGTGGCACCTTTGTTAGTCTCTAAGGTGCCACAAGTCCTCCTTTTCTTTTTTTGATGGAATTTAGGGTTCCTCAATTAAAGATGCCTCAATTTAGAATGTATCATTTGCATTTGTAGACTGTGGTTTAATGACACTTTCCCCTTTTGTTTTTAAACTTTATTTTTTTATTTACTTACATCTCATTTTTTATTAAGAAAACTAAGGAAATTAAATGCAAAATCTAGTGTTAGTGCAATATTAAAGCTAAGTAATCAAGTGTTGAAAAGTGAAGAAATGCCAGAAGCTAAGATTCCTACCACAACGTCATTGCACACATGTAGCATTTTCTCCTTTTGTTTTCTTTTCTAAGTCCCCAATTCTGCAAATAACTCTTATGGACAGATCATTGTTTTAATAAGATGTTTGCAAATATTTTAAGTGACGCTGTCCCCCAAAGGTAAGCATTGTAAATTCCAATTCAGTCCTTCTCTCTCTCTCTCGCTCTCTCTCTCTCTCTCACACACACACACACACACACACACACACTCACTGAAAAAATAGTGCCGTAGTCCATGTGCCAAACATGTACCGAATAAAGTTCATTGAAAGTACAGTGTATTCAGAATTTCTCATTTGCATAATGCTCAGAATGCAATGCAGCAGAGGACTTGATTTGAAACATTAAAATAGATAAGAAAGTCATGCTATAGAATCATTTATATATATTTCAAACAACCATCACTTTTTTTAAAAAAAGCTTTAATTAGCACAACAGATAAGAGCAACCGTGACACTCTCCATAAATGAGATGTTTGATTTTGAAGTATGGTGTAAGAGTGTGTGGATGTGTTCAAAGGAGCATGTGGTAAGTGTTTAAAATGGGGAAATACTATAGATCATCTTTAATAAAAAAAAAAAAAAGTCAAAACCCCCACAGAACTACCCCACTCCTAATTGACTTCAAAATAGAATCTTGTTGCAAATGGGACATATAATAATTAAAAGAATGCTGACAAAAGGGAATCGTGATAGGAAAGTTTTATCTAGAACATGTTAACTGTATGTGTGTGATTCCATACTAATAATAATACAGGGGGGATGTGTCCTAAGACAAAGTAACTACAAAAACTCTCTGAAGTAATGTTATCTCCTTACAATTTTAGAAATAGGGTGTGAGGATATAGAAGACACTGGAATTAAATGTAATGAATGCAAACAGTATTTAGACTGTTGGACAAAAAGAGAGACCTAGTGACCTGTCCAATTCTAAGACTTAGTTACCTGGTTTATGATGTGTAATTCCAGGTCCTCGTTTAGACTAAGCTGTCATGGAGTGGGAAATGCTACAAATCTTGGCCTTCTCTAAGACATCCCAGAATGGGACTAGAAACAGACAATACTGCTCTATAAGGGGAAAGGGGAACTTCCAGACAATGGTAGATTCCATTCCAGGGTGACCAGTGACGTAGAGTTTTAATGAATGAAAAATTAGTACCAAATAATAAAACTTGGCCAACTCCTGAGGTGCTTTGTTATGTCCTTGTTGTTATTCAGGAAAACTCTCATTAATTCAGTAGGTGTTTGCCTAAGTAAGGACTGCTAGATTTTTGGCCTCTTATATTTCTGATTTCTTTCTTCCCAGAAGATTCCAAAGTATTTCACAGAGAGCAAATATAAAAATGACTCACTTACCGCTGAAGAGCATCAGCCTCTGGAGTGGAATGTAGCCGCTGTTTAACAATGCACAGGAACACACTGCAACAAGTTTGGACAGGAGGTGAAGAATCCCATATCCAGCTGAAATTGCAAGAGAAATATAGGTTGGCAGAATGTAATAAATCAGGGTATGATTTGGATAGGACTCTCTTAGGCATTGGTACAAAACTAACTCAGAGCACCGCCTATTGAAATATGGCACCACTTCCTACAGCACATTGGGATTTTCCTTGGAGTTCTCCCATCTGACCCAGTTCTGCTCGTGAGGTCTGACAAGATAAAAGCCTGAAGTAGCTGGATAATCACTATAAAATGTTTCATATAAACGAATGGAAAAAATCTTCTTTGTAAATGCCTAAGACGCTCAACGAGTCATTTCTTGGTAACCAAAGAGTATAAACGTGACACTGTCTTAGAATATTATTGACCATATTCATTCCCTCATGCATATAGGGGTGAACATAAACAAATTCAAGCAACTATCACTTATTTCCTCCCTAGCCTCTGGGTGATCCCCCTCCTCTGATTGCAGTTGGGTAAAAAATTCTATCATGGTGCAAATATCTATAATGTGTCTTTTGTGTGAGTGTATATATATGTATTTTCAAGCCTCAAACTTTCCAGGAAGATAAAAGGCAGGTGGAAGTTTTTCTTTATAAAGTTTTGCAAAATAATAAGAGTAATAATATTCAAGGACAACACGGTAAAAACTTGCCTGTCCCTCCACCACTGCTACCACCTGTGGAGCAGCCTCAGAGTTGGATTTTGGCTACAGAGTTGGCTAGTGTAGAAAAAGCTCCTCTGGCTGTCAGTCTCCCGCCCCTTCTGCTAGATGCTTCCTTTTGCACTTATTCTCCCTTGGCCCTGCTGCCTTCTCATGTTGACTTTGCTCACCTGATCTGCGGCAAAGAATGGAGATGGGTTCGTCGGGTCATTTTTTTGCTGGAAGGTTTTTTTGTCTCATTTATTCACTAAAGCTCAGCTCAGATCTAATATCTCATTTCCTTTTTCTTTATTACATTTTCAGGGTGGTGCTGGGGATTGGCATGCTCTATCCTGAGTCAGCACTGAAGCAATCCATTGGCTTGTGCCAAGAAAGGCACTGTGATTCAGGTGATACTCTCTTCAGGGCCTGACCTCTTGTAGACATTGAAGACCTCATGGCATTAATTTTTTTGCATCATTAGAGCAGTTAATCCCAGCATCCTGTTAAGATACAGTGAGGGTGTTTGCATTCTGTTGTCCTATGTGCAGTTTCAATGCAGCATCCTTGTTCACTTTTTGTTCTAAATTGTTGCTCTGCATTGTTAAACATGCTGCTACCTACTACCCCAGCAACACTGCATTTCAGTGGTGGGTGAAGGGATTCCTGGACATAGTTTACAGTGCATTGGGATCCTTGGGGATGAAAGGAGCTGCAGAAATATAATATCAAGATGGTGAAAAGTGCTGGCCGAACAGAGCTAGACTAAAATTTTCTGTTTATTTCCAGGACAGTTACCCTATGATATTCCCCTGCACACCACTCCCCAGAATCTCTGCTAATGCTTGAGTTTTTAGTGGTGTTTCTGCTTTCGATCCAATTTTCCAGCTGGGCTGAATGGCAAACTGTGAGGAGCAGGTTACATTCCATTGACTCAGCTGGGATGAAGGACCCAAGAAGCTGTTGGCTCCTGGCCCTTTTGTTCCAACTTCTCCATCCTGTCCCCCACCCCTGTGTGCCCTCTCTACTCCTGGTCAGATCTGGTGGCTTGTTCCTCATTCCCAGGCCTGATAAGTGGGTTCCAGTTGTAGAGTGCTCTGTCTGCAATTTTTCCTGTGGTAAATCAGAGCCCCTTGGGATCTGTTATTGTGCTTTCTTTTTTTTCCAGGTATTTTTGTCTGTGAACCACAGAAAACTGAATAGCAGGAAATGAAGTGCAGATTGAGAGCATGGTTCAGTGCACTTGCTAAAATAAAACATGGGGGAAAGGGATTCTTTTATAAATAGAAAATGAAGAGTGTTTATTTTTTTATTGATGAAGTATTTAATTGCACTGAGAACTTGAGAGATGTTGGTAGAGGCAATTCAGGCGGTGCAATCACTAGAAATGCCAATAGGTCTCTTATGCAAATGTCTTGCTAGCTCTAAATCAACAGACTCAGCAGCTGTCTGTCTGTTTTATGACTGAGGGGTGTGACAGGATTTTTATGGTGGTCCATGACATTCCAGGCCCTCACCAACTAGGGGAAGAGAAATCTACTGGCATCATTAAAACTGGATGAGAAAAAGTTGATGAAGAACACACTGCTGGGAATAAGCCTTGTCCTGGCTCAGGGAGGAATGGATTCGATGAGACCTCAGATGTGTCTTCCAGCTCTAAAGATGTGTCTACATTGCTCCTGGGAGGTGTGACCTCCAGTGCCGGTAGACAGACTCACACTGGCTCAGCATGAGCGAGCGCACTAAAGATAGCGCTGGCTGTTGCTCAGGCTAGCTGCCTAAAGGCCACACCTGCCTGATACTCTGGGTCTGAGCTCGGGAGGCTAGCCTGAGCCACCCCTGTCCACACGGCTATATTTAGTGTGCTAGCTTGAGCGAGTCTGTCTACCTGGGCTGGGAATCAGATCTCCCAGCTTCCATGTTAATTTCCTTGTGCGTATGCGTACGAATTCAATGCTGGTGAGAGGTGCAAGACTGACAGCCCTGGAGACCGCAGTTCTGTAGATCCACCTGCATTTGGCTATAGAGGTGCATACCTCCGTATGTTGCCCCTGGCCAATGTGCTTGAGCCTGGCCGGGATTGATCACTGTTGGGATGTTAAGAGATGACTTTGGTCTCAACGGCCCATTCAGTTTTTGGCATCTCTGCTGAGACTGCCACCAGAGCAAGCCAAGGATTGCAGACTCTTTGGGTATGTCTACGCTGCGATAAATAACTTGTGGCACAGAGTCTCAGAGCCTGGGTCAGCTGACTTGGGCTCACGGGGCTCTGCTTCAGGGCTAGAAATAGTAGTGTAGAGGCTTGGGCTCAGACTGGAGCCCCCTCATGGGGTTTCAGAACCCTGGATCTGAGACCCACCCTCCTCATGGAGTCAGAGTCCAGGCTCCAGACCCAGCACGAACATCTACACTGCAACTCTATAGCTTCACAGCCTGAGCTCGGGTCAGCTGACCTGGGCCCACTGTAGCTGGGCCCCGGGTCTTTTATTGCAGCATATACGTAGCCTTTGGGTAGGCAGCCTCCTCGCCCTGGTAGACGGAGTAGAGCTAGCTCAGCTCTAGCTAGCCTGCTAAAAATAAGTGTGGATGTTATGGCTCAGGCAGCAACTTGGGTTCTCAGGCCCACCTGGGCCTGAGCTTGGGTGGCTAGCCCAAGTCTTTGGCACAGCCACAAGGCCCACCTGGCTATTTTTAGTGTGTTAGCTCAAGCCAAGCAGGTGTCCGTCTGTGTCCACAGGCTGGCTCGGATGCTTGCTTACAGCCGCAGTGTAGACGTCCCCTCTGAGTGCAGTTCTGCTCTGTTACACCTACGTAACTCTATTAAAGTTGAGTTTGTATGGAGATGCCTTTTAGGTCGTCCAGCCCATCTCCATACAAAGGCAGGATTGTTCCAGTTGGGGGGGTGGTTTTTAGGAAGTAGACACGTGTCCGCTGGGGACTGGAGCGACTCATATCACACAGCCATTGAATGGGGGTAGCTCCCAGTCACTGCCATCCTGGGCTGCCTGGTGACCTACAAGTGAGCGTCTACTCCCCATGTTCAGGCTCCTAAGCCATTCTCTCCCCATCCCCACCACCTCCACCCATGCCTTGGGTAGGCATAGAATTTGCCCCTCCCCACCACATGTAGCCCCTTTGGCCCGACTAGAGCTCTCCCTCCCCTCCCCCCACCCAAATATAGAAATCAAATTATGCCTATGCTCGCACCCCACACATGCACACACATTGCTGTCTGTCTTGGAGAATCCTCTCATCCCTCCCAAACTGGAAGGCAGCTTTACTTAATCCAATGACTGTGAGGCTGCCCTGTACACAGGGCAGGGAGACCCAGACTGTGTTAGAGTCCCTGTGACTCTGGCCAATTGTCCCCTGCAGGAAACAGTGCGTGGAACAGAGATGTATATAGTAAATAATCATATTTACTTCTTTCATTATATAAAATGTTCCTGATTCAGGAAAGCACTTAAGCATGTGGTCAGTTAAAAGCACATGCTTAAGTCCTATTGAAGTCAATGGTAATTAACCACATGCTTAAGTGATTTCCTGAATTTGATCCTAAATGCACATACAGTAATACAGCACATGAATTACATCACAAAAGGACAAATCCTGATCAACCCAGACAGTGTCAATCAAAGGTCCCAAGCAAAATGATAATTAAGGAACTTTGTACAAATCTCCCCTTCTCAAAAGGACACCCCCTTTCCACTCGCTCTCTAGGTAAAATATTAGTCCCTTCATTCATGTAGGAATCCCTAGACCCCTGGCTGCAGGGCCATGCTTTTCAGCTGCTGCCATTTTATGTCCTCCCGGAGCGCTGCAGCAGACTATGGTTGTAAAAGCTACAGAGAAGGACTTCCCAGTCAGATGGAAGCTACAGAGAAAATGTTCAGGGAGACCTTTGTCAAAATGGTAAAGACTGAATTTGGGGCAAAGGTGCGGGTTGGTCTTTATTTGATCTGAACTAGTCCTGTCCCAATCCCTTACTCCTGGTCCTGAAGACTGGTGGTTGAATGATACAGTATGTCCGTGGGTCTGGACCTGTCTGTATCATCTATCTCATCTAAACTATTATTTCTAGTGTGTGTGTCACCGTACTGTTTAGATGGGGTATTATCTATAACTGTTAGTGTTTGAATTTTCGGCTAATATAGTAAGCAGGCCGCCACACAGACAATCTTATTACCCCACCTATTAACCATTCCTTCCATTCTTGAGGGGTGTGGGGCTGGGTATAGAACCCTGGAGTAGAACTGCATCTTGTGCTGAGCTCCCAAGTGAGATGCTGAATGCTGTAAAATGGGAGAGGAGGCTGCCACATCTGCACGTACCCCAGCAGCCGGTGACAAGTTTAAGCGGGGAGCTCGGACAGAGGAGAAACAGAAGAAAAAAATGGTTGCTGCAAGAAATTCTCTGGAATGTTTCAGAAATCAAACTCTCCCCTCTTCTCCTCCCCAGCCAACCAACCTAAACAATGCCCTTTGTGGGCTATTTTGGAAAGGAGTCCATGCCTGGGGAATTTTTGGCTGATGCTTATGACTTCTGGAGGTTTCTGGGAGATCAGACAAATGGAAACAGGAACCAGATGGGAGTCCCAGTGGCTGGAAAGTAAGAAAGAAAGAAAGAAAGAAAGAAAGAAAGAAAATCCATCCCTTGTTGAAAATATGAAGGACACTTGTTCACTGGGGGGATTTTTTCCCCTTTGGTTTGTCACTTTTAAGCCTTTTGCCCCACTTTGAAAGAAAAAAAACTTTCCTGGCAAAGCCGCACATGAACAAGAAATGCGTATGCAGTTCCACCAAAGTCAGAGACTGGGTTTATTTTAGATTTTTGTTTTTTATTGTTTGCATTACAACCCCCCTCACCCCCAAAAAACCCAACCCCTGATGACAGTGATTGGCTCTGTTGTTCTGCAGCAGCCTTTGCCTGTGCTGGCTGCTCAGACACTGAGTTTATCTGACCACCTGCCCTCTGGAGATACAATGGAGGAAAGAACATGGGGATGGGTGAGTGTAGGGAACAATCAGGGATGGTTTTGCAAAACCAAGAGTGGTTTGAGTCTGGATCTCATTTTAGCAAAACTCCCAAAATCTGGGAGTGGGGGAGAGCTATGGATAATTGGTTTCAGTATTGGCCCATCTCTTTTTTAAGCATGCACTGATGGAACTGGGCACAGAGTTGGATTTGTGACATCTTGCTGGTTGAGTTTTTGCTTTGTAGATCCCCAAAATGGGTGGTTTAAATCCAAGTGCCATTTTATCTGACTCCTGCCCCCCCAAAAAGTTTTGGGGAGGGGATGCAGATAAATACTTTTGGATCTGGCCCATCTCTGGGAAAGATCTCATGGAAGGAGTCTCATTCCTCACCTGCAAGTAAGAAGGCAGAGCAGACACCACCAGAGAGGTGAAGGTAACTGAGTATTAAGTTTCAGAGTAACAGCTGTGTTAGTCTGTATTCGCAAAAAGAAAAGGAGTACTTGTGGCACCTTATGCATAAATTGGTTAGTCTCTAAGGTGCCACAAGTACTCCTTTTCTTTTTGAGTATTAACATATATCCACGTTGTGGCATCACTTTCCCCCTATGGAGTTCCACCATTGCACCTTTATGTTGGCAAGCTATGACTGTGATTCCCCTTACGCATGTTTGCATTTCTCTCTTCCTAGATATAAGCCAAACCCTCTGATCTTCTAATAATTTTCACTGCTTCTCTCTGAACCCCCCTTCAATCTTTCTGGTAACACGATGCTCAGATCCAAATGCAGTAGTATGATTGCCCTAGAGCAGTGGCTCTCAACTTTTCCAGACTACTGTACATATTTCAGGAGTCTGATTTGTCTTGTGTGCCCCCAAGTTACATCTCACTTAAAACCTGTTTGCTTACAAAACCCCTGGAAGACCTCTGCATAGCTCAGGGGTATGGGTACCCCTGGTTGAGAACCACTGCCCTAGAGGTATACAGAGAAGGATTATTCCCCTCCCTGCCTCCTGACATGATGCCTTAATGCATGCAAAATTTTGCTGGCATTTTTTCCCAGCCATATCCTACTGCAAACTCATACCCTGTCTAATACACTATTTGCTGTCCCTCTTAGCTCTCTTCAGCCACGACTACTTCCAGATTGCTCCTTCTCACTGGACTTTTTTTTCTGGATTATTTTTTCTCCAGAAACATTAGCTGTACTTTTTCCACGTCAAACCTCATTTTGTTGTTTTATGCCATGCCCCGTGTTTCTTACATGATGAGATTGCTTTGTATTATTTCGCTCTGGTATTTACAACTCTTCCCAATTTAGTATCATCTGGGCCAACTAGTGATCCTTGACTAACTTCATGCCCAGTTTCAGTATAGTCACTACAGTGGAGATCTATTGGTGAGATCCATTAGGCTGTGAAACAGTCTATGAAGTATAGGTGTAGCTGTGTAGCAGGATATTAGAGAGACAAGGTGGGTGAGGTCAGAGCCATCCCTTTGGGGAGCCCCGTGCTTCGATAAAATTGGGACTGTCCCAATATTTAGCCCTTTGTCCCGCGTCCTGACTAATGTATGATTGGGACGCCATTTGTTCAGATATTCAGGTGAGGAGGTGGGCAGGGAGGTGAGGTGGGAGGGCAAGCATGGTGAGGAGGCGAACAGGGAGGCAAGCGGCAGGCAGCAGGGGGGTGAGGAGGGAGGTGGGCGGGCGACCGGCCAGTGAGGAGGAGAGCGGCGGACGGGAGGGCACACTGGACGGATGGAAAGGAGACTACCAGGGAGGTGAGTGGCAGGGAGGCGGGTGAGGAGGCAAGCGGCAGGCCAGGAAGGGGGTGAGGAGGCAGGCAAGAGGGCAGACGGCAAGGAGGAGAGCAGTGGACGGGGGTAGAAGGGCCACCGAATGGACAGCGAAGAGACGAGTGGGGAGGTGAGTGGCTGGCAGGCAGGCAGATGGACGGTGAGGGGGAGAGTGGCAGACGGGTGGGCAGGCGGGCATGCCTGGCGGAAGGCGAGGAGACTAGCGGGGAGGCTGATTTGTCCCGGGCCCCACACACCACTAGGGACGGCCCTGGGTGAGGTAATACGTTTTATTGGACCAAGCTTAAATTCATTACTCTGTGAGACACTAAAAATCATGGACTGACCAGAGACACTGGATTTCTGGCTTTTTGTCCTAGGCCTGCAGAGGCGTTAACGGGCCACTCTACCTTGAATGGTCCCTTAAATGCGTGCTAACTACTTATGCTAAACAATCTGTTGCACCTTGCATTTTGTTGGGAGGCTGGGAGCTCCTTTCCCAGACCTGAAGAAGAGCTCTGTGTGGCTGGAAAGCTTGTCTCTCCCACCAATTGAAGTTGGTCCAATAAAAGATATATCCTCACCCACCTTGTCTCTGTGAAACAGTTTGTCAAATGAAGTGATTGGATTTGGAAGCATCATTTTGAGGTAATGTAAGACTGGAGAAAGCACTGTGGAATATATAGGCTTCAATACTGTATTGGGCTGTGGGTGGGGGGGAGGGAGAGAAATTGATGAACAACATTATTTAATTAGAGATGTTTTTGAGATGCAATATTTGGATCAGGATCTGAATTTCAAACCCTCCAAGTTCCTGATTGTTTGGACCAGGGTACTGGCTACAGCACATGGTCATTGGCTACAACACATGGCCTTATGCCAGCTCCTGGAAACCTGAATTATATTGACTAGCTGATTAGATTAGGTGCAGATTTTGAATTCCCTAAAATGCAGGTTTATTTGAAACGAGGATTTTGGTTTAAACTCCTAATTCCCACTCTGATTTTTATGGTTTTGTGCTCCAGTACAATGTACTATAGTAGACTGGGTGCTAATAAATATTTTTTGATCTGCACCCGGAGCACAGTATGGGTGACAATAGGTGTATTTTAGAAATATGAAGAAAAAAAAAGCAATTCAGTGGGTTTGGCTCACAGTGTTTGCACAAGTGTTTTTAGTTTTGTTTTTGTTTGTTTTTGGGTTTGCTGCTTTTTTTTTTTTTTTTTTTTACTGTAATGTGGGTCTGATACACACAATTCTGGCAAGAGTAACAAACTTTATTTCCTGGCCGCAGTAACATGACCTGGCTAAGACTCCAAAGCCAAGTACCCTGTCATGTGACCCCATTGGGTACTGTAATGATGAAGTTTGTGTCATCCTTAGAGTTTCACTCGAATTAGGTTCAGACAAAAGTTAGACAAACAAGGCAAGTTTCATCTGATTTTGCTTTGGCTTCCCACGTCACTTTGAATCAACCCAAGTTTGCTCCAAAAAGCTCCAGTTCTCCAGAAATTTGGTTCCCAGTTTGCTGAAAAATGCCCTAGCCCTATTTACAGATGCTGGATTTTTTTATTACAGATTTTTTTAAACAGCTCTAGTACAGACTGAAGCAGAGGCACTGACTTTGAGTCTCAGGGGTGCTTGACCCCCGCTCCACCCCGGGACCTGCCTCCACTCCACCCCTTCCCCCAAACCCCTATACCTGCCCTGCCTCTTCCCATCCCATTTCGCCCCTTCCCCCGCCTCTTCCTGCTCCCACTTCTCCGTCTCCCCCTGAGCATCTCCTACATGCTGCTGAATAGCTGATCGTGGGTGGGAGGTATTGGGGGGATGGGAAGAAGCTGATTGGTGGGGCCTGTCAGTGGGCGGGTTGTGCTGGAGGGAGGGGTAGGTGCTGATTCGTGGGGGGGTGTCAGTTGGTGGAAGGCGCTGGGAGGGAGGGGTAGGTGCTGATAAGTGGGGCCCATTGCTGGGCGGGAGGTGCTGGAGGGGACGGGTAGGTGCTGATTGGCAGGGGCCATCAGTTGGTGGGAGGCACTGGGCGGGAGGGGGAGAAGCTGATAGGTGGGGCCCATCGGTGGGCGGAACGCACTGAGGGGAGGGGGAGAAGCTGATCAACGGGGCTGCTGGTGAGTGCTCAGCACCCACTATTTTTTCCTGTTGGTGCTCCAGCCCTGGAGCATTCATAGAGTTGGTGCCTATGGACTGAAGGGCCCATTTATGTGGGACAAGCAAATGCATTAGTTGCTGCCTTTGCGTTACAGGTTATAAGTTATTGCATCTGCAGTGAGTTACACCTAGCAAGGGACATTAAAGGCAATAAGAAGAGGTTCTATAACTGCATTAGGAGAAAGAGAAAGACAAAGGAATGTGTAGGTCCAGGACTTAGTGGGGAAGGAGAGCTAAAAACAGATGACATCGAGAAAGCTGAGGTGTTCAATGCCTGTTTTGCTTCAGTCTTCATTAAACAGGTTAATTGTGACCAGATACTTAACACAATTAATATTAACAACAAGGAGAAGGAACAGAAGCCAGAACAGAGAAACAACAGATTAAAGAATATTTAGATAAATTAGATGAATTCTAATTGTCAGTGACTGATTAAATTCATTCAAGGGTACCGAAGGAACTAGCTGAAGCAATCTCAGAACTGTTAGCAATTATCTTTGAGTATTCACAGAGGATGGGTCAGATCTCAGAAGACGGGAGAAGGGCAAAGAAAAAGGATATGAAGAATTATAGGCCAGTCAGCCTAACTTTGTAATCTGGAAAGATACTAGAAGAAATGATTAAATAATCCAGCATAAATCATGCCAAACCAACCTAATTTTCCTTCTTGACAGGGTTAATGGCCTAGCGGCTGGGGGAAGCTGTAGATGTGATATAGCTTGAATTTAGTAAGGCTTTTGAGACAATCCCATGCAACAGTCTCATTAGCAAACTAGGGAAATATGGTCTAGATGAAGTTACTATACGGTGGGTACATAACTGGTTGAAAAACCATATTCAAAGGCTATGTCTACTCTTAGAGCTGTGAGTGCGATTGCCAGCTCATGTAGACGGATCCACACTAGCTCTGCTCAAGTTAGGGCAGTGATGAGTGGTGTCGTAGGCTAGTCACCTCAAGTACATACCCCCGGGGTCCAGGCAGGTTTGTACTTGGGGGGCTAGCCCACACCACCACATGCTGCTGCCCACGTTACTACAGCTATACTACTACTTGTACCTGTCCTAACCTGAGCAGAGTTAGCACAGGTACACCTATGAAAGTTGGGAAACTCCCCTCCAGCTCCAAGTGTAGATGTACCCAAGCGTGATTGTAAATGGTTTGTGATCCCACTGGGAGGACGTATGTAATGAGATTCCACAGGAGTCTGTCCTGGGGCAATACTATTCAATATTTTCAATAATGACTTGAATAATGCAGTGGAGAGTATGCTTATAAAATTTACAGATGACACCAAGATGGAAGGGGTTGCTAGAACTTTGGAGGACAGGATTAGAATTCAAAATAACCTTAACAAATTGGAGAATCGGTTTGAAATCAACATGATTAAATTAAATAAAAACAAGTGCAGAGTACTTCACTTAGAAAGGAAGAATCAAATGCACCACTACAAAATGGGCAATAATTGGCTAGGCGGTCATACTTCTGAAAAGGATCAGGAGTTATAGTGGATCACAAACTGAATATGAGCCAACAATATGATTCAGTTGTGAAAAAGGCTAATATGTTGAGGTGTATTAAAAAGAGCGTCATACATAAAACGTGAGATAATTATCCCACTCTATTCAGCACAAGTGAGGCCACACCTGGAGTACTGTGTCCAGTTCTGGGTGTCACATTTTGGGAAGGATATGGACAAATTGGGGACAGTCCAGAAGAGAGTTACAAAAATGATAAAAGCTTTAGAAAGCTAACCTATGAGGAAAGGTTAAGAAAACTGGGCATGTTTAGTCTTGAGAAAAGAAGACTGAGTGGAGACCTGATAACAGTCTCCAAATATGTTAAGGATGGTTATAAAGAAGACTGTGATCAATTGTGCTCCATATCCACTAAAGGCAGGACAAGAAATAATCTGATTAATCTGCAGCAAGGGAGATTTAGATGAGGTATTAGGGAACATTTTCTAACTGTAAGAATAGCTACGCAGTGGAATAGGCTTCCAACAGAAGTTGTGGAATCCCCATATTGGAAGTTTTTAAGGGCAGGTTAGACAACCACTTGTTGGTTAGTCTAGTCATACTTGATTCTGCTCAGCAGAGGAGGCTGGAGGAGATGACCTGTTGAGGTCCCTTCCAGTCTTATATTTCTATGATTTTATGCTCAGATGTGTGATGTGCAAATCTACTAGTTAGTATCTATGTGTTTATTTATAATGAGAATCTTCAAACAGTGCTCTATATTAGACATCTGGCTAATTTTTGTTTACTTAATTCTGTTCCCAAATAATACAATGATGAGTGCCATACCTAGACAGATAGACTACTTATTCTATACTGGACCATGCACTAGTACTTGTTCTTTAGGGAATAATTCTACATTGGTAAGGATAAATCTGATGACCTACAGACGAGATAAACAAAAGATCTTTTCCACGTCTACCTTCAAGGATGGGAGCTAATTTTCAGAAATGGTGGGCAGCCACAACTCCAGCTGAATTTAATGGGAGCTTCAGGTTCTCAGCATGTCTGACAACCAGGCTCTAGATTTAAAGAGGGAAGTTTGAGTTGTGCATTCTCTCAGCCCTTAGGGCATGTCTACACTTACCGTGAACTGACGCTGCTGCGATTGGTCCACGGGGGGGAAGGAGGGGAGGCAATTTAGCGGGTATAGTGAAGACCCGCTAAATAGATCGCTGATTGCTCTTCTGTTGACTCCGGTACTCCACCAGAAGGAGAAGCATAAGGTAAGGAGCCAGTGCTGTGTAGATACTACAGTAAGTTGACCTAAGCTACTTTGACTCCACCTGCGTTATTCACGTAGCTGGAGTTGCGTAATTTAGGTCGACTTGACCCTGTAGAGTAGATCTGCCCTTCGACACACAAATGCTCCTTCCCTGGAGGTCATTAACATATGTAATAATTTTTATATACAGTTATAGTGTCTTCACTGTAATATGGGGCTTTATAAGGTAAATAACCCCAGTCATAATTTTTTAAAACTTACAGGTCTGCCTTACACATCTTAAAGAATCGGAAAAGGGCACATGCCCAATTAAAAACAAAAAGTTCTTTGAAGGTCACTTTTAATAGCGCCACTATATTGCATGTCACATAAATATTTACAATAATTCATTTTTTTTGTGGATGATAGACAGGGGGCTTAATGCTCATACACCCAAAGCCGCATATCCAAAAGCGCATCATCTTGTTGTCCTGAAAGGGACATGGCTGGCTTAAAAATGAGACATTTTTTAAAAAGTCTTTATTACTGTTATTCCCTTAGATTAATAAAACAGAGAGAATGTTTGTCTGGTTCACTCTTGACTCATTATGCTGTTTGTTTACCTTTTGGTATTTTACTCTGCCTTGATAGTGGAACCAGACAGGTCAGTTTCACTTCCCATTTAGTTTTCTAGTTCTAGTGTTCTGACACTTCCATAGTATATGAACATGAGTTCACATAATGGTAGGAGAAAGTTTAAATTTAGGGGTGAAAAAAGTCACTACTTTTTTAAAATAAGCATGAAAACCGTTTTAACCTTGTAAGACCTTTCTCTTTAAAATACATAAATAAAATCTACAGTTGAGGCCTAAATTACTGGCAGTGTCCCTCTATTCAAGCCTGACATCATTGTGAGGCTGAGCTTGTTGGTTCAATTCAATGATATTTCATTGGTATGACAAGTGTTGTCAAAGTTTGAGAGGCAGTACCCTCTGGGTATGTGTCAGAGATAGGTACATTCTGCCTAGAATCAGGCTTCCCACTATGTTAGCGATTTTATCTATTGTGCCATATTGTCATTGTTGTCCATTTCTTATTCGGGGCAAGCTATACATGGTGTGGTAACTGCTGTATCTTTTCCTTCCTCTAAGTGTCTGTCTGTCCTTTGTATGAGTTTGCTCTATGGTTTATAGAACTGATAGAATATTATTCAGTTGTCTGAAATGTATGCAGGGCTTTCTGTTATAGCTGTCTGTTGAATGGACAGCAAAACCCGTGACAGAATCTCCCTGAAATAGTGTTCAAATTTATGCTGCATTCAATATACAGCTTGCCTCAAAGGTTCCCCGGAGCTGGAAATGAGGACATTCTGGTGGGTGGGTCTAGGTGATCTCTAAAAATCAGGGTCAGGAGCACTTGAGTGAGGGTGTCATAGTTCCCAAGGAAACAGAGAGGGGATAGATTCTAGGCCTACTGTACACATACAGGGAGGTTGGGGGCAGGGGAGGGAAGGAGAGAGAGAGAGGAATAACGCTATGAAAAAGCCAAGTTTCAGCTCTGCTCTGGCAAGTTCACAAGGGCCCTGATTCAGCAAAACACGTAGGCACATGCTTCGCTCTAAGCAGAAGAGTTGTCCTGCTGACTTCACTGGAACTATGCTGAAAGCAGTGTCTGTGCTTATGTTTGGCTGAATTAGGGCTGAGGCCCTGAGCCCCGCTACATGGACATGCCCCCTTTGACTAGCTCTTTCTAGCACCACACTGTACAATTGGCCCTCCTCTCCACACTGGAGGACATTACGAAATCCTGACCCTGACAGAGTGCAGATGCATTATTGGGATGCCCTCAGGTCAGGGGAGGGCTAATAGTCACATTCCTGGCTGCGATGGCGAAAGATTTACGCTGGGTGCTCGCTCGCCTCGCCCTGCACCAGGCTGGCTCCCTGTCTCACTGGCCCCCTCGGCTTTAATTGTTGTGTTAATGGCCCTTTTATTTGAAGCAGATCCCCTGGCTTACAGAGGAGAATGTCATTATGTCGTATTTTAGATGTATTTACATTCTCCTTGCCACAGGGATAACATTCTAATTATTTTCTATAGCTGACAGCACTAGCGTCTGCTGGTATTATAGACCCCCTTAGACCTGATTACATGGTCTGTTTTTCTTCAAATCACCCACAAATGACACTGTGGAGCAGGTTTATTATCAATTGGCGTACCTTTGCTTAGCGCAACCCGCTCCTGAAACAAATGTACTGAAAAGATAATACATGTTTAGAGCTTGCGTCTTTGCCTGCATGAAGGCAGATGGGCTTAGAAAGGTTAAGCCAACAGTTAACCTCCTCTGACTCTTAAACCTTCACCACACACCCCTACAGCGACAGGCGCACATAGGCAGTAGAGTGCCATTCTGCCTAACGTTTCTCATGCAAACAGTATCCCAGTTGATGGAGCTGCTGTAAATCAGATGGGTACAGAGTTAAAGAATAAATAACAGTGGACGGATGAAACAAGTTAAGATGTTTAAGGGAAGGGGGAAAGAGGATGATTTCAGTCCTGTTTTGCAGTGAGATGGAGGGATGTATGGAGCATGTCCTAGATAGCAGGAGCTTCAAGGTGGGAAGGATCTTCCATCTAATGGGCAGGCCATGTGGAAGGGCAGAAGGAAGTGGGAATGGAGTACTGAGAAGAGATAGAATAAGTCCCTGGACAGTTCGAAGTGTAATTTTGTATCAAATTCTGTAATGAATGGGGAGCTAGTGTAGTTATTTGAGGGCAAACATGAGAGTTTCACTTCTGTGTCCATGGGAGAAGGTGAATAGTGGCATTGTGCATGGTTGGTGGCTGGAAAGCAGGGACTCCACAGAGAAAAGAGTTACAACTATTGAAGTGATGGGGGGGGGGGGGCCTGGCTATGGAGATCAACAGAGGGGGTGGTGCTGAGACTGTGGAACGGTGTGGGAGTAGGTAGAGTTCTGAACATCAGGGGACAATATGGGTTCAGAGTCAAGGACAATGCCTAAGTTATGGTCAGTGGGGACAAATGGACAATCTGGCTGAGGAGGGTAATAGAAAAGAATGATTTATTCAGCAAATTTCACCTTTTGCTGTTTATGGAATGTTCCTGGCCAGATTGACACAGGCTCAGAATTGGTCAACAAAATGTTTGTTGCTGCTGCTGCTGCTGCTGCTTTCGTTTTCACTCTGTGACCTGGTTTACAAATTGGAGTTTTGTTGCTGAGTTGTGATGGGTCAAGTAAGTCAGTGCTTCTGTTCTGTGACTGGATAATTATCATTCTTAGGATACGTATACATTACAGTTTACGTGGGCAGAATTTATGTCGCTGGGGGGGAGGGGGGAAGTGTGAATAAGCCACCCCCCTAAGTGACATAAGTTATACCAACCTAAGCAGCAGTGTGGACAGTGCTATGTTGGCAGCAGAGCCGCTTCTGCCACTCGTGGGGGCTGGAGTAGTTAAAACGTCAGGAGAGTTCTCTCTCATCAGCTTAGTGTGGCTATATTCGAGAGCTTATAGCAGCGCAGCTGCACCGCTGTGAACTCTCTACTGTAGCCGTGTCCTTACAAACAGGTTTCTGATGTGAATGCTTCCCCATGGTCAGTCTTAAATTTGTTTTCCATGTGTATTCAAAGTGCAAATGTGAAATGCACATTCCATAAGCATTCATGCTAGTAAAACCCAATCACGTAAATTCTTGTGCACACTGAACACTTGGGGCCCAAACATTGCTGAGGCAAATTCATTCAAGAATTCAGCTATATATTCATGGGAATTTTTTGTTATACTCTTTGATAAGCCTGGTGTCCTAGGGGGTTGGATCAGATAAATTATTTTTTCACATGTTTTTTGTGTCAATTGTTCAGGTATAATTTAACTGTATGTCTTTGGGAGCCTTGGGTTTGGGGATGCTGCTCTTGCTCCAAAAAGCCATGTGTAGGTACACAGATACATAGCATCTCCCAGCTTGTGCAGGTAATGGGCTTTTTTGTGGGGAGGGAGGCATCAGATCACTCAGGCTGTTGATGTGATGAACAGAGGAGCAAGGCAATATTTCAGTGGGAGAGGAAGAGAAAGGGTGTAGAATCACCTTAATAGCAACTCTTTGTATTTAGACTGGGTAAGAAGCTCAGGGTAGGAATGTCTGCTACCCAAACTAGCCTTTATTAAGTCAGACATGCTGGGTGAGGTAATATCTTTTATTGGACTAAGCTTTCAAGCTACACAGGGGCGCATACCCATGGTCTCTCGAGACTCAAGGATGCCTACTACTAGTACTACTTTCAAGCTACACAGGGCCTGAAGAAAAGCTCTGTGTACCTTGAAAACTTTTCTCTTTCACCCACAGTTGGTCCAGTGAAAGATATTACCTCACCCACTTGTCTCTCTAATATCCTGGGACCGATGTTGCAAACAACAATTGATTCAATCAGTCAGTCCCAATGTTGCAAACGGTGCTGAGTTGAGTGAAAACAATTTTCCACCAATTTTCATTTGCATCTGAAAATGTCATTCCATTTTACCATATGCATGACCTTTCCCCATTCACTGTCTGTGAATGCTTGAGCCCTCGAGTTTTATTAGGGTGTACACTAGGGAAAAGCGAATATTTGACTCCAGCACTTGAATGTTGGCCTAAAGTGAATTTCAAATTGTATATTCAGTGGGAAATTGAAAATTCATTCTACCGTTGCTAGTTACAGAAGTCATGTGATTTTGTTTCTGTTCCCTTACAGTGACTTACAGTGTCTAACCAACAGAGAACATATTGCAAATAATTGCAAGGCACTGTTCACAAACCCTCTGCAAAGCTCAAGTTATTCAGAGAAGAAATTTGTGAATAGTTTTGAATAGTGAATAAACTCTAGGATGTTGTGATCTGTTCATGGACAATCAGCAAACAGATGATTTAAAAAAGAAAAATCCATTCACTTGTTTTCTAAAAATTATTTGATCACCTCTAATTGCAAATTGTATTTGACAGACAGTGTTATTGCCAGTGATAAGAGAATCTCAAAAAATGTCTAGGGTTGGTTCATTTTAAAATCCCAGAAATTTAAATGCCGATCAGATCAGCAGACAGATTGATAATAAGAATAACTATACATTTCTGTTGTGCTTTTCACTGAGGAGTGACTCTCAAGCAATGAATACACAGCACCATTAAGCTGCAGCCAGCTCTGGAATGGCCAATATAACAGTGTGGGGAAGGAAATTTTTGCCAAAGAGAATGGCAGCAAATAGCTCCATGGGATCCTTAATGTGTGCACAGAGCAGTCAGTCTCATCTGAAAGATGCCCCATCCAATAAGGTTTTGTCTACTCTAGGAAAATTAGGATCCACAAATCACCACCAGTGCAGCTCCACTAGTAACACAGCAGAAAGTGTAGTGTAGACAGAGCTCAAGGGGACTTTACCAGCATGTCACCTAGCTGAATTCAGTCTCTACTATAGTGTCCACCATTGCTACATCCAAGGGGTGAAGGGGTGCACTGTTGGAGAACTACATGCCCCTGTTTTACTAATGTAGCTGCAGCTTAAATTGCATTGAGCTCACTTTATCTATGTTGAAAGGCTGAGTCAACCCTGCTGGGATTTGAACCTGTGGTTCCAGGGAGTCTGGGTATTTCAAACCTAAGGCTGAGTCCACTAATCATCCCCTTATCTAAACTACCTAACAGCTGAGTCTGCCAAATTGGGCTGGAAAACTCACACAAACATGCTTCCCCCACCCCGGCATTTGTACTCCTGGTGCCAAGAAAGCCCAGAAGTGCAGAGGGGCTCAAAGAGGAAACAATCATAGTTTTAAAAAGTTGTTATAATGGTTTGGAACCAATTCGAGTTTTGGTTGAAAGTTCAGTCATTTCTTTTTTGATCCAAACTGGTTCACCCAGTCCTAATTGACATCTTTTAGAAGTGTGCGTGGTGGCGCTGTGATACTGAGCTATCACACTAAGATGCAAACATTATTATCTTGTGTCACTGGCCTAGAAAAGCCCAGTCCCCAAAAGTCCATTGCTGGACCACTTGGGGCAGGAAGGGGCTGCTTGGATCCCTGCAACTTAACAAAAAATTCTTTCTCATCCCAAAAGCCCATCTCCTGAGTATAGGCAGAAGAACTTCAGGTTCAAGGCTGCCAAACACTGTGATCAATCACAGAAGACAAAGACAAACCACTCCAGATTCCCCCTCCCATATGGTCATTGAAAGCATCTTATGAAAGTCTCAAATGCACCCAGAATGTGTACAGACAATTCTGGATTTTTTATCATGTTTCATTGGCTTCGCTTATTTGTATGAAAGTTGCTGTTTCAATGTTGAAAACAACCAACCAACAAACCCCGCCACAACTTTGGGATATTCCCTGGCTTAGTGCCACAGTCAGATATTGTGATAAAACACGGAGGATGCAGTTTCAAATTCTCCATCCTTGTATGGAAAGTAGATTGGCATACATAATTCATAAGAAATAATATAACCTCTCTGATTTCTTTTAGAATATCCATGAGCAGATGCATTATAAATTCCTTACTTGAAATAATTCAGCAAATCCCTGTCGGAGCCCTTTGATCATCCAAGGCAAACTCTTCAATGATTCCTTCCCATAGTGCTCCCCCAGCTTTACTGGCAGATAGGAGCCCCAGGAGATCCTTGTCACCGGGACCATCTTCTTTGAGTCTAAAGACATCAGATCAATCATGGCCTCAGAAAAATAAGTTGGCATCAGGCGCCTCGAAGTCAAGAATGTGGCATTCCTACACAGAACGTTGTTCCAATACTGGCAGAAGAGTGCATCCTGTCCTTCAGCTGTCTGCTCCCCAGTACTGGCTCATACTGATAGACCTGAGTCATTAACTCTAGCACCCTCCCAGGAGCCACTGAAACTGGTTACTTCAGCAACTGTGACTGATCAGACATCTCTGATCACAGCAGGGCAACCAACAATATATCAGTGCCCAGAATGCCAGAGGCCCATGCAGAAGCACAAGACTTCTTATGCCTGTCAGTACCACCATTGCCATTAATTCAGGGCAAAGACCCTCATGCAGCACCAGGGTCCAAGAACTTCAGCTCTGGCACCACTCTGTGGTGGACTCATTGACTATTACTTCAGCCTTCTCCAGTCTGGTACCAGCTCCTCCCTGCCACAGGGCACCAGCAGCTAGGAAGCCTTCTATGCTTCTTCTGGTGCCACATTCCCAGCATAGATCTCAGTTACAGTCACCAAGGACCCTTCTTGGTACTTGTACATCCTTGGCTTTCCAAATACTCCAATTCTTCATCAGACTCCAAGGTGGGCTCTCAAGTCTCACAATACCAGGAGTCAAAGTCTCATTCACACATTTATGGATGCAAATCTGACAGAAGTAGAGTCAGGGTTTGGGAATCTTGGGTCAGATACAAATAGGACCAAGTATCATACAAATCTCCTCAATGGTAGTATTGGATATCCTGGGGAATACTCCCAGCATCCAGATCAACATTGCCTCTACCTCATAGGAGCAGATCCCCTAGGAGACAGCCTTCTCCAGTCAATACCAAGAGGCTTGTCACAGTTGGTACCAAGCAACCTATGGACTTACAATTACAGAACTTACCTCAACCTGCTTGGGAGCTGCAGCCTACACTGACCCCGCAGGACCATCCCTGGGAGCGTTCTCTCTTGCCTTCCCTTCATGGATCTTCCTCATCGCATGATGAGGCCCTGGGCCAGAGGCATCCTCCCCAGTTCCAGATAATTTTAAGAACTCCTACCAACTACCAAGAGTTCCCCGGGAGAATGGCTGCTTCTCTTGGTATACAGGTGGAGCTAGAGGAGAAGAATACTCACAAACTGATGGTTGTATGCAGTGTTGTTGTAGCCATGTTGGTCCCAACATATTAGAGAGACAAAGTGTGTGAGGTAATCTCTTTTACTGGACCGACTTCTGTTGGTGAGAGAGACAAGCTTTCAAGCTGCTCAGAGCTAAGAAGAGCTTGTCTCTCTCACCAACAGAAGTTGGTCCAGTAAAAGATATTATCTCACCCACCTTGTTTCACAAACTGATTGACATTTTACATCTTGCTACCGCAGGCAAGGTAGCCCTGCCTATAAATGATGCCATTGTGCAACCTATTAAAACAGTGAGTGTAAGCCTCTTTCTCAATTCCACCAGTGGCCAAATGAATGGAACACAAATACCAGGCTCTATCCCAGGGATGTGAGCAGTTTTATTACATCCTATGCGAGGCTCGCTAGTATTGGCCATGGTGAACGAAATGAGTTGTCGGGGCTGGGCTAAAGTTACCCTCAAACAAAAAGATGCCAAGAAGCTTGATCTCTCTAGGAGAAATATTTCAGTCTATGGCACGTTTACAGCTCCTCCTTGCTAATCGTCAGGCCCTATTGTCCTGTTACAATTATTCAAACTGGGAGGCAATCTCGCAGTTTGCAAATAAACTGATGGAAAACTCTAGAGAAAAATTTCAGTCCCTTGTTGCAGAAGGTCGCCTGGTCTCTCAATCTGCAGGGTTCCTTGGAAACTGTGGATTCTGCTGCCAGGGCCATGGCTACAGCAGCGACTATGCGCAGTCCCTCCTGGGTGCCCTCCTCAGGGATTCTTGCTGTGGTGTAACATGTAATTGGAGACCTTCACTTTGAAGGCTGTGCTTCATTCTCATACAAAATGGATGTGGTATTACACACACTAAAGGTATGTCTACCCGGCAGCTGGAGTCAGTCTCCCAGGCTAGGTGGGCAGACTAGCACTAGCTTGCTTCAAGCTAACATACTAAAAATAACAGTCCGGATGTTGTGGCTCTGGTGGAGACTCGGGCTAGCCACCCAAGCTCAGACCTGGGTCAGGTGGGTCTGAGTGTGGGTGGTAGCTGGTGTTGCAACCATCTGCTGGTGTTGCAACATTCCCATAGCTATTTTTAGTATATTAGCTCAAGTCCCTCTAGCGCAAGTCTGTCTATCCCCTGGCTGCAGTGTAGACATACCCTAAAAGACTCTACAGCAGTTCAAAGTTCGCAGGCCTCTACACACCAGCTACCAAGAGGACTAGCCTAGGCAGCAATATTTCCCCTTCTGTCAAGCTGACCAATCCAGGAGAAAGCATAGGTCTGAGAGAAGCAGGCCTCTTTCTACTTTCTCAGTCTCTTCCTATAGACATCCTCAGGCCTTGAAGCCATCAGTCTTGAGTCCCATGTTAAGGACAACATAGTATGCAGCCTTCAACATACTGGCCCTTCTCCTCCTTTCCAAAACAGGTTACCACATTTCCTACATGCGTGACAGTCCACCTCCTCCAACAACTGGGTGCTAAGAGCACAGTGGAATTTGGGGTATACCCTGCATTTTCTTTCTATCCCCCTGCACTGCCACCTTCCCTATGCCACTTCAGCAACCCCTTTCACAAGCCTGTACTAGGACAAGAAGTGCAGACTTCTACATTCTTTGGGAGCTAGAAAAGAAGTTTCACCTCTTTGTGAGAACAGGGGGTTTTATTCCTGAAACTTCCTAATACCCCAAGCCAGAGGAGACCTCAGACCCATGCCAGACCTTCAGAACCTGAAAAAGAAGATAAAGTCCTGTAGGGTGTCCCTGACTATGATTATCCCTTTCCTAGTTCTGGTATGCTGCCCTCAACTTGCAGGATGCCTACTTTCATGTGGCAATTCACCGTAGCCACAGGATGTTCCTGAAGTTTATCATAGAAGATTATCATTACCAAGTCACCTTTCTGCCCTTTGGCCTTTCATTGGCACCAAGGGCTTTTATCAAATACATGGAGGTATCAGCGGCCTACCTCTGCCAGAGAGAAGTCCACATGTATCCTTACCTGGATGACTGGCTGGTTCAGGGTCTTTCCAGACCCCAGGCATCCTGGGCCTGAAAATAAACAGAAAAGTCTATGTTATCACCTGCACAAAGAATAGAGTTCATTGGAGTGGTCCTATACTCAACTGCTGCCAGGATTGTTTTGCCTCTTTCCAGATTTCAGACAATACGGAATCTCTGTGTGTCCCTTGAGGACCAACCATGCAGTTCCAGTGAGAAATTGCCTCAGGCTCCTGGGTCACATGACTGGATGTACATAAGTGACGCGTCATGCCAGGCTTCACCTCAGAGTGTTCCAGGCATGGCTCAAGTCAGTCTATCACCCACCCATTCACCACTTGGACAAACGAGTATACATCCCAGATGGGCTGTTGTCCTCTCTGGGCTGGTGGGTGAGCCAAAACAACGTGTGTGGGAGAATCCCCTTCTCTTCACCTCTAACCTCCATGACTTTGGTAAGGAACACTTCAGCCAGGCGTAGGGAGTGTATCTGGACAAGATTCAGGTTGAGGGTTTGTGGACTGCTCCTGAGGCCAAGTTACTCATAAACATTTTCAAGTTGTGTGCAATGTTCCAACTGTGTCAGCAGTTTCTGCCTCATACTCAGGGCAAGTCTGTCCAAGTTCTCACTGACACCGGTGGTGTTTTATGTGAACATACTCAGGGTGCAAGTCAGTCAACCTCTGGAATTTCTGCATTTGGAATTCAGCCACCCTCAGGGTATTTCACTTTCCGGGTATTCAAAATGGCCTACTGGATCACTTTAGCAGATCCTTCAACTTAGGCCACAAATGGTTTCTCAACACACCAGTTCTAGCTAGGTGTTTTGCACAAACATTTTTCCAACAATGGGTTTGTTTGGTTGTTACTTGCCAGAACAGGAAGTGTCCCTGGTTCTGTTCCAGGGAGGGTCACAGCCCTGAGTCAATCTCAGACTCTTTCCTGTTTCCATCGGACAAGGATCTGCTATATGCATGTCCACCTCAACCCCTGATTCCCAAGGTCACTCTGAAACTGAAACAAGACTGAGGCAGAATATTTATAGTGCCATTGTGGCCGAGGCATCTATGGTATTTTGCAATATGCAGGTTATTCACTCAGGAACCCCTGCTCTTGCTGCTAACCAGAGACCTCATTATTCATAACCAGGGGTGGGAGCTGCATCAGAACCCTTGAGTGCTGTACCTCACAGCATGGTTCATCAGTAGTTAATTGCAGAAGAGGTGCACTGTTCACTGGCAGTCCAGAAAGTCTTTCTTAATAGTGGAAAATCTACAAGAGCTGCTCACATGAGTAAGAGGAGGCATTTCTCCATCTGAGCAACCTCCTGTAATGTGTCCCTGACTCTAAGATCCAAACAATTATGGACTATTTCTTACATCTTAAAGAATCGGATGCAGCCTTCATCTCCATTAGGGTGCATCTGGCTGCTATTTCAGTGTTTCGTCCTCAAACTGATGTTAGAACTGTATTTACAAACCTTATCATGACCACTTTCCTGAAAGGGCTGGATAGCTTGTTCTCACCTATCCAAGATCCAGCATGAATTTGGGATTTGAATTTAGTGGTTGTCTGGTTGTCTGCTGTTAGAGACCCTCAGGCTTCTTGCTTCGTTCTACACCTTTTGGGAAAGATAGCCGCCTTAGGGCATGGCTACACTAGAAACTTCAAAGTGCTGTCACGGGAGTGCTCCCACAGCAGCGCTTTGAAGTGTGAATGTGGTCGCGCACGAGTGCTGGGAGAGAGCCCTCCAAGCGCTCCTGGTAATCCACCTCCATGAGGGGATTAGCTCTGAGCGCTGGAAGCGCGGCTCCCAGCGCTTGGAGCCTGTTTACACTAGCGCTTTAAAGCGCTCTGACTTGCTGCACTCAGGGGGATGGTTTTTCACACTCCTGAGCCAGCAAGTTAGAGCATCATAAAATGTAAATGTAACCAAGCCCTTAAGTGCCTATCACTTCCACTAGGAGAGCTAAATGCACTTGTCACTGATCATCCATACACCATCTTCCACAAAGACAAGGTCCAGATTAGGCTGCACTCTGAGTTTTTCTCAAAGGTGGCATCTGATTTCTACCTGAATCAGCCCATACACTTACCAGTTTTCTTTCCAAAGCCACATGCTCACAAAGATGAACAAAATCCGCATACTCTGTATGTGAGTCATTGAGCTTTGGCAGGTTTCAGAGTAACAGCCGTGTTAGTCTGTATTCGCAAAAAGAAAAGGAGTACTTGTGGCACTTTAGAGACTAACCAATTTATTTGAGCATGAGCTTTCGTGAGCTACAGCTCACTTCATCGGATGCATACCGGGACGGTATGCATCCGATGAAGTGAGCTGTAGCTCACGAAAGCTCATGCTCAAATAAATTGGTTAGTCTCTAAGGTGCCACAAGTACTCCTTTTCTTATTGAGCTTTGGCTTACCTAGATAGGACAAAGCCCTTTCAGGTTTCTTCCCAGCTCTTTATTTCATATGCAGAGTTTCTGAGAGGTTAATCGAGTACAGCACAGCGACTCTCAAAATGGATCACCCGCTGCATCACTATGTTGTATGCTGCCAAGGGCGGAACAGCACCGTCTGAGAAGCTGACAGCACACTCAACCAGAGCACATTCAGCCTCTGAACCATTTGTGGACATCTGCCGGGCAGCAATGTGATCTGTACATACGTGCACCAGACATTATGTACTGGCTGCTGCATCAAGGGAAGATGCAAATGTAGGAAGAGCAGTCCCTCTTCCCATGAGATGCCAACCCCCATCGCTTTGGATAACAACTGGCGAGCCACCTACAGTGTAATGGACATACGCAAGCACTGGACAAAGAAAAAATGGTTACTTGCTGTCTCCTGCCTGTTGTTCTTCAAGATATGTTGCATATGTCCATTAAGCAGTCTACCCTCCTTCCTAAACACATTGGAATCTACTGGCTTTCCAGTGTGAGGGGCAGGGCAGCTACACCCTTTAAACCCTCCACTCAGAGCACGAGGGGCTGGGGTGTGGGTGGGGTGGGGTAGGGTGGGATCACCCCTTCAGGTACCCCTAGAGAAAACTCTGTAGCACTGGTGCACAGGACATGCATGCACCTACATTGTAATGGACATATGCAACATGTTACAGTTACGAGAAGGT
Organism: Eretmochelys imbricata; assembly: GCF_965152235.1. Taxonomy (NCBI): domain Eukaryota; kingdom Metazoa; phylum Chordata; order Testudines; family Cheloniidae; genus Eretmochelys; species Eretmochelys imbricata. The sequence goes on from NC_135578.1 coordinate 23,615,584, forward strand.
GAGTAAATGTGTTTTTGGTCAGATAGGCTGCATAGCCCATATCAGGATGACGCTTGCAAATGTAAACTTCGGTTTCAACAAATTCTTGGGCATGCAGCTCTGAAATTCAGTTTCCATAAACTTTAATCCTTGGAAAGGCCCAGCCACTGGGATGCTTGTGAAAGATAAATATGCAAAGGACACAAACTAGGCAAAATTGAATCCATGTGAAAAAGTGGAGTGAATATTTGGGGACATTTTTTCCCCACCATTCTCCCAGCTCTTCTGGAAACTCCAGAAGCATCTTGCATTGCAAATGACCATCCTCTCTTCTAACTGCCCTCTCTCCTCAGTACTTTTCCTTCTGAAGAAGGTGTGTTGCCCTGGGCATGTTGTCTTCCAATCAGACACAAACGACTGTTTTTATAGCATCTGCCTGCATTATATGAACTTCTGCACCATAGTTATTGGCCTGCTGTAAAACACTTTTCCTTTCCTTGATAAATTAAATTCTAAAATGACATTATCTGTTTCGTCATCCCTTCTTCAGGCATACTACTTCTGTGAGGCCTTCCAACAAAAGTTCCAGTGCAGAAGTTAAAATCATAAATATAATTAATTAATTTCAAACATTAATTAAAAGTCTGAGCAATCAGCAAGAAACCATGTGAATCTAATCAACTCAAAGATCTTCTCTCTGTGGGGAATAAATCCCCTTCCCCAAGAGCAGTTCTTTCTTCCTTTTGTTTACTGATGTGTTTCCTCCCACCCTTCCCTATCCCTATCCACCATGGTCTGTTGTAGTTTTTGTGTTGTGTTCTTGATCTAATTTAGATTGTAAGCTCCAAGGGGCAGGGATCTTGTCTTCACATTTGCCTGTGAAATGCAACGCACACCTATTGTGCTATAGAAATCGTAATCATTTATAGAGGTGATTGCATGGCATGCTCTAGATGTGGACGTCCCCAGAGTTTTAGGGGTAGTGGGTGATTGGGTCTGAAGTTTAGGTTTGTTTCCATTTTTAGTTATTTATATAATGCCTATTGCTAACCTCATCTACCTGCAAAATTCAGAGTGCTCGCAACTCCTATTAACTTCAGTGGGAGACAAGACACTCAACACCTTGCAGAATCGACTCTCTCAGAATGTGGAAATGTGCCAGTGTCCTCCAGCAATGGAGCTTTCCAGCTGAAAATGTAGGATCCAGATTATGCATTTAATAGAATTTTACCAAGTCAATTATCAATTTCAAATAAATACCAAATAACGTTTTAGAAATACATTTATGGTGCAGGGGGGGCACTAGCTCTATAGGATAGTTTACTACATGGTAAATAGATCATATATATTAAATATATATTTTAAATATATAGCTGCTGATTAACACCCAATAACTCTCTGACGTGGAAAGGGAGAACGGAAGCCCTGGACTGATTTCTTGATCCACTGCGCCCTTAGGAATAAGTACATTTTACCATTGCTCTTGGCCAGATGCGGCACTATTCGCAAATGGTCTGCTCTTGCGGCTGCTGCCGTGATCCACATGCCGCGGTCATTTAGGCAGCAAAGGCAGTGGGGTGATTTACCCAGTGGTGGCGTCTGTCGCCATACTCTGCTCTCAGGCCTCTCCCGTCCTTTGAAGATTCCCCGTTGTTTGGGCTATTAACATACTTTCTGGGTGGATGTTTATCTTCTTTGAAACTTTTACAGCAGGCACACTGTGAAAGAAAACCCTGAGAAGCTCTTTCTAACCAAGCAGCGGCAGAATCCTTCAGTGAGCGTAATGCAACCCAGCCAGTGCTCTCTCCTTTATTTCATCAGCCTCTAATACCTAACAGTTCTGTAAGTAAACATTTATAGATCAAATCAAAAGCCTGCAAAAGGAAGCACTCTGGATAGATTAGAAGCTAAACTGATCTAAATTAGAAGAGATGCAGCGATAACCTTGCCAGTCTAAAAAGCATCTACTATCGGCTGCATGCAGATAATTAAATGAATGAGCCCTTTTCCATTGAACAACTGATGTGCGATTGATAAACTTAATTAATAATTAACTTTTTAATTAAATATCAATTTAAAACAAGTGTGGTAATATGCCACTTGCATTTAATGTTGCTGCTTTTTCTTCGTTAAAGGGCCATCATTAGGGTTACAGGTATCTGTTTAAGATGCTGCTGTGTGCCACAGAGGGAATAAATGTGTCCGCTAGGTGCTTGCCAGTGACGACAGGGCGATAAACAAGAGCAACCAAAGACAAAGCCAGCATCCAACTTCAGAGATGTAATGAAAGCTGCGATTAAAGAGAATGTTCCAGGACACTAACTTTTCTCCCAGTGAAGGTCTCAACGCACATGTGTGTGACTTCATTTGGTATTAAAGGGGGGTTGCAATGCACACAGAAGGGCTGACACCCTGAAGCTTTCACTCTTGGTAGACATTCTAATCACAGCTTCATGAATGAAGAATGAGTCAGCCTGACTCTGTTCAGATTCTAGCCACAGAGCTTGGCCTAGGTGAGGAGTGAAAGAGCTGGGAGTTATTGTCTTGTTTGAGCATAAGATTTATTAGGAAAATAAGGGAAAGTGTCTTTATATTTGAGGTTGTCTTTTCCCCACACTGCATCAGTGTTACTCCTGTTAATGCTAATAGTAGTAGTTGACCTCCCTCAATTGGAGCTCCCATTAATAGTGGCTCCTCTCAATGTATCCATAACTTGCTTTGTGAGTGTAAATTGCATTAGTCTTAACAGGGATCTTTTCTGCCCTCCATTTACACATACAAGTCCTATGAATAGAAATGGTGGCTCTCATCTCCTTTTCAAAATCACAGATAGAGTCAACTGACTTCTTTAAAATGGTGTTTGCAGACATTAATTCATGTTGCACTGCCATTCTATTGACCATGTTCGTGTCCTCTAGCTAGACAGGATCTTCACAAAAACAGTGTACTTCTTATTCACTATTTTCCTGTTTAAAAAGTTACTTGGGGAGCTGTACCATGTGACTTAAGAGACCAGTCATACACCACAAGTAATGAAAAATGACTAGAAAAAGTCTGACGTGAACAGCTCATGAACAACCCACAAGTTGAAAGTTGTTTCTTCAAATAGTCCAGCCAGCATTTACAAAAAATAAATATGGCTGAAGAAATCAGGGGAAATGTGTGAATGACTTGCAAACAAGGAAAGAGAAAAGTTGCAACAAATAATTCAACCAGCTCTACATATAATGTCTGTTAAACTTCCCCACCCTGATGCTCCACTGTAAGTCTTTTTAGCACTAGTGGGGAATTTGAGTGAAGATTCAGGGTAGTATATTTTTGTCCCCACTCACGTCCACCTGGAGTAAGTAGTGCGTATAGTCTGTGGTATACTCTCCAATCTCCTTCTGCCACATGGCATTTACTGTCAGATGGAAAATATGGCTCCTGAGATGGCGCCATCTTGGACTGAGCACCAGACTCAACTATCCGGTGGGAATTACTCTACTGGTGAGAGGATTATTTCTTTTCCTGATATGTCTCATTAGAGAACATTCTCACATCTCTGCATGTGAAGGGAAGATGAGTTCCTCCCATAGGGAATGTTAGCCCTGGCCATGGTTTCCTTTCTGAAAACCTCATTTGAAAAAGAGGAAATTGTTGGTGGAGGAAGTTCCTGAAAAGGAATCTTTTCAGATCCTTATTTTCGTCGTTTTTTTGGGGACACCCAAAGGATGGAAATAAGTGGCATGGCTGCCTTGAGTTATGGAAAAATTACAGTAAACTGTAAAGGGTGTGACAGCAAGAAAACCAGCTTATTCTCCATTTATTGTACAATATTTATCATCAACCCATTTTGTATATTTTGCTTTCTTTTGTGTAATCTTATCACTGGGGCTAAAAACGATGTGATTTTTTGCTCCTTTGAGTAGCTGCCAAAAAAGCACTTACGTTGGAGTTATGTGTATCATTTGGCTAGCACATCACATAATGGTTTTTTTACAGCGAGTATTTAACCATGTTTTCATCCTGTGGGAAAGAGTGATGAGTCTGTTTTGTAAAAATAAGACCTTGTGGCAATGTGGACATGCAAGAGATAGAAACATAATGCAACAAATTGGTTTCAACACAGAAATGAAGTAGTCCAGAGCACATACATGCTGCAATATTGGGTTTTGGTGCATTGCTCTCTCTCTCTTTCTCCCTCCTGTCTTTCTCTTATTTTGAATTGTTCTAATTTATGGGCAAAAGTATGCAGGAAACATTAATCTGGGGCACAAATGATTTAATTTAGCCAGCTACCTACCTAATTTTTGGGTGCAAAAAATTGTATGTATATGTTAATGTGTTTGTGTGAAGGTATAGTACCAGGTATATGGAATCAAATTCATCCATGATGTAACACTATGCAAGCCCATGGAGTTACATCAAGAACGACGCTAACGCTACAGTGGGTAGGTCTGGAAAATTTACATTGGACTCTAGTTACGGAAATGATAAGATATAGAAGAATAAATCTGATCATTCCAATTTCATCATGGAAAATGGAGCCATTGTAAAATCTGGTTTTATTTCCAGATACCCACAAATACTCTAGCAATTAATGATTACAATTTGAAGTGGTCTTAAGCCCCTTTTCCCATCAAACCTGTTCCAAATGGTAGCTAGGAGATGCTCTATTTTACTCCCATGCCAAGCACCATTAACTTGAAATACATTAATGCTCTAATCCCCACCCCCTCTAACCTGCTCATTTTATAATTTACAAACTATAATTGGCAGTCTCTCCTTCCTCCCTCAGCGAGATGTAATAGGAGATGCTGTAGTGAGGTCTCTTGTTACTAAAACTGCAGTATTTTGAACTCTGCCTTCTGTTTATTTTTATCTCAAACTTTATAGTACTGTACGCTAGCCTTCGCTGAGTAACCAAATAATCTTGTTGCTGTCCCTCACCCTTCTTTCCACACACCCTTGCCCTGCTGCTCTGTTAAGCACACATTCCTGTTGCACCGTGTCTGAATTTAGGTCCTGATCTGAAACTGCTTAAGTATGTGCTTATCTTTATTCACAGGAGCTATGAATAGTCCACAGAGGTGAGTAAAGTTAGGCACATGCCCAAGTGTTAGTTTGTAAGCTCACTGGGGCAAAGATCAAGTCACCTGAACTTTATTGTAAGGCACTTAGTATACTCCTGAGCACTATAAAATAAAATTAAACCCCCACAATCAGGAACTTATAAATGTGTGCTGTACACGTTGTGATGCATTATCCTTGCTCTTTTGTGTGTGCTGCTTCACCATATTCAGTAATGCTAGCTCTCCCGGGGCTTTGATCTTGAGAGGTGTTGGGCATCCGTACCACCCACTGACTTTCAAGGTAGACTAAGGTGCTCAAACCTGTTGGTCTCCAACCCCTAAATCATTAGTGTGAATTAGCAAGGTTTTATTGTACAACAGCAGAGTTAGACAGGGTCGTCTTATACTGTGTGAGCTCCTTGGGGCAGGGATTGTCACTTCTTGAAAGTCTGGAAAGCACCCACCACATAATGGGTATTGCCATAAACAAAGAATAATAATAATAATAATTAGGTGATGGGAAAAACTCCTAAATTCTGTCTACCACTTTCTCCATTGCTACCGCAGGTAGAGCTGCACTAGTGATGGTTTATGGCTTTAAAGTTGCTAATACAAACAAACCTTGTTGGGAGGGATAGCTCAGTGGTTTGAGCATTGGCCTGCTAAACCCAGGGTTGTGAGTTCAATCCTTGAGGGGGCCATTTAGGGATCTGGGGCAAAAATTGGGGATTGGTCCTGCTTTGAGCAGGGGGTTGGACTAGATGACCTCCTGAGGTCCCTTCCAACCCTGATATTCTATGATTCTATGAAATCAAACTTTTCCCCACCAACTTGCTTAACTGGTTGGGTGAGCAGAGATCATCCACTTCCAAGCATGAATAGAGCTTCACCCACATATGTATCGCAAGAAGAGATTAAAGGAGCAAACAATGTGAGAGAAGGCCAGTCAGAGTTGGAAGACCAGTCGCTAGAGAGAGAGACCGACTTCATTTTGGCTGACAAACGCTGTTTCTTCCAAAAGACACCATCTCCATGTTACATCATTTAATCTTTCTATCATACAGCAGGAGAGAAGAGGAAAGAGACCACACATAATGGGATCATAATGGGATAGGGTCCAGGAAGTTGGTAGGTCTTCTTCATGTCTGCCCCTTGAGCATTGACAGTCATGATAATAACAAGCCATGTTAGAGAAAAGACTCTCTGCTTTCAGCAGAGATACATATTTGATGGGGAAGCTGATATACTGTAGTAGCAATGCCAAGAATTGGGCAATGCAGGTGATACCCATGAAAAAGTTACAACGGGAAAAAGTGCTAGAAACAGGACCCTGCCTTCAGGATGTAACCAGGCAATGAGAGCTGGCAATGCCTCTGGCTTTTTTTAAAACGGATTATGTCACGCTTGATGGATATCCTGTTGGAAATTTGGACGTGGTGGCTCTGTGGGATGGTACAAAGGTTTTTCTCTACCATGTGCACACATCTAGTTCAAGTTAGCTTTTGCTAAACTCTTTCATTATTTTTGTATCGAGCTTCCAAACTGTTAGTTGTTATTGCTCGAAACACAACACTTTCTGAGAATTTTTTTTTCCTAAGCAAAATTTATTCCACCTACATCAAGCCTGGTCATTCATGGTCTATATGAATGAAGTGCAGGGAGATTGGATAGGTGAAACTCATCCCTTCCAACCAGGGCTGAAAGTAACTTAAAGGACTTACCAGTACGCTGGAGTCCTGAGCAGGGGGCGTGGCCTCAACCCGAAGCGGCGGGGCCTTTAAATACCTGGGCCCTTTAAATCAAGATTTAAAGGCCCCAGGGCTCCGGCTGCAGTAGTGGTGGCTGGGAGCCCCGGGTCCTTTAAATCACCTCCGGAGCTACCAGCTGCAGAGGTGGCTGGGAGCCCTGGGGGTCAGGCGCAATTTAAAGGGCCCGGGGCTCCGGCCGCCGCTACTGCAGCGGAGCCCCAGAACCTTTAAATCGCCAATGGAGCCATGCCGCCGCTACCCCAGGGCTCCAGCAGCAGGGCTTGGGCAGAGATTTAAAGGGCCCGTGGCTCCCTGCAGTGGCCAGAGCCCCGGGCCCTTTAAATCACCGCTGGAGCCCTGCCGCCACTACCCCAGGGACTGGACCGGCTTACTTTCACCTCTGCCTCCAACCCAAAGCCAGGGCATGGGACTGCCACACAGACTCTGTGGCTGCTACTCTAGCCTAGAGGCAGGAATATCAACCCCAGTCCTCTTGCACAGAGGTGATTCTCAAAACATGTGGATCCGTGGTTAATCTTCTGGCCTGATCCCAACCAGAATGGGTGTGGGGAGGAGAAGGAAGTACGCAGGCACCTCTGCACGTGCATTCAATTGTCTGACCCCCTACATGAGGCTTAAGTGGTGTGGAGGGCTTTACACTGATCCTCTGCACTAGAGGTGAAATTTACCCTTTGATTGTGTACATACTTCTAACACTACATACAGTAATCATTTAAATAGGTGTCCGCGCATGGAGAAATTTATGCTTTAAAAATCAGGTATTTTTCAATCATCTCACTTTTTTTTTTTAAGTCAAGAAAAATGCCCAGTAAATTAAAACTAATTTTCAAGAAATATTTTTTTTCAGGAATTTCAAGATAACTAGACTACTGGGGATATGTAATGCTCCATCACAAATTCAGAACGCCCATAGGTGGATTAATAAACCCTCAGAGGTGGCTGAGTTTTCTTGTTTAATTTGATTATTTAAACAGCTAACCCATTTCTCTCATAGACATTTTTCTAGATATTATATTTTGTCTCCCTATGCTGGAAATATTTTTCTGACTTGGCTTTTTTACTTCATAATGTTTTGGATAAATTGTTATTTCTGATTTTTCATCTATAATTCCATCAGCGGAAAGAAAATGTGTAATTTTTAATAAAATAATCTTAAATGCAATTATGTTAAAAACAAAAAAGTTTGCTTTACCTGAACTTACACTCCTTTTGTGTTGACTTTTCATAAATATTCCACTGGAATACCAGGTTACTATTAGAGAATACAAATGAGTCAATTTTGAACTCTTGTAAATCTGAGTATTTGCCAAGGAAATCTTGTCCTAAAAGTTTTAGTCATCCAGGAAGGAGATAGAAAAGGTGTCCAATCAAAGTTAGCCAAAACAATTAAAATTTTGATTTTCACATATCAGATATTCCAATGAACAATGTACATATGAAGAATTAGCTGAAGAAATAACAAATTCAAGAGAAAAGGAGTACTTGTGGCACCTTAGAGACTAACCAATTTATCTGAGCATGAGCTTTCGTGAGCTACAGCTCACTTCATCGGATGCATACCGTTGAAGTGAGCTGTAGCTCACAAAAGCTCATGCTCAGATAAATTGGTTAGTCTCTAAGGTGCCACAAGTACTCCTTTTCTTTTTGCGAATACAGACTAACACGGCTGTTACTCTGAAACCTGTCAAAAATTCAAGAGAATTTCAGACTGCACCCTGAAAATTGCAGCTAGATAAAAGCAAAATTAATTGACTAACTTATTTGTTACAAATGTTTTGAACAGTAGTAAATGAAGTCAATAGAGCCTGAGGGTGTGTGCAGCTCAGGGAAATTTATACGCGTGCAAATGTCCCTAAACCAGATAAGCCTTCAATGGAATTAGATCAGCAATGAATTTGGCCCACGGTCTGATAACCACTAGGGCTTCATTTGTTCAGTTGGAGATATGGTTGCAAGGAGCACAATGCAGCAAGATTTTTTACAAGGCTGATTTTTGCTCAGCTGAAATCAGGAAGTACTAGAAATCTCATTTGACATCATTCTGTTCTCTTGAGATTTCCAGTCCAATGCTGCAGAAACTTTTAGGGGATATCTTCAAGTTGGCGGAGTTAACTTGGGTGATGGGCACCTAGGTCAGACCACCTGGGTTAGCTCAAGTTTGAGCAGCCACGCTGTAAAGCCATTCCTGAGTTACTGTGTGCTCACTGGTACTGTGTTCCCCCACATGTGTCTCTAGCCCTTGTGGGGGCCTATCCCCTGGTTCTTTGTGCTGCAGTAAGCTGAGACACTCTATTATTCTTTCCCAGTGAATTCTGGGACAACCTGCCTGATCTTCTGGCACTGTGGGAAGGCATTGGAGAACTATCCGCACTTGAGTGATTTAGCCTGCATCATCACTGCAAAGTGGGTGGGCTATCAGCCCAAGTTGAAGCAAAGCCCAAGCTCTAGATTCTGCTCCAGCCAGGCCAGTTAGCCTAGACTGACAGCATCACTAAACTGTAGTGAGAGGGGTTTGTATATGGTTGGGAGAGGTATTAGCAGCAATACATGAGTAAGAGCCAAAGATAACTGTGCAGCGAAGACACACCCTTAAAGATTCTTATCTGAATCTGAACCTCTTCTGAACATTTTTTGGTGAAACCATCATTGTCCTTGTGTCCATGGTAATCAGTGTATTCTAGATTTAACCTCCAGCAATAGCAACAAATAGCTCTTGAACCATTAAAATATGCAGATGTTGTTTGGAGTCTGCTTATAGCAGCATATGGGATGTGTGATTTGACATTGATCTAAAGGGCACCAGTAACCTCTGCTATAGTGAATGCTGTCTTCGTTCTGCAGTTCTATATTAAGCTCACCCTCCTCTCAGAAGGGTGAACCAATCTGGTTTGTAAGGTTAGGGACAGGCCCACCCCTGACCTTGCTCAGGTACATTATAGGCATTTGACACTGTGAATTAACCAGAGACAAATAACTCCCAGCCCATTATGCTCTTTTAACTGCTCTGCCACTGTTTTGTATCAAGCTACTTAAACCCATTTGTTTGGCAACAAGCGAAACTTGACACTGATGGAGATGAGCAAAGTGAGGGGAGGGACCTGTAATTTCCAAGGAGGAATCTTAATTGGAAGGATTAATGCTCACTATTGAACCCTTTGGGAAAACTTTGCTGGATGTCTTGGGACGTTACAGTTGGGAATGGGCCCCAAGCTTCAAAATTCATATCTGGATCAGAATTTTCCCTGATTGTTGAAGATATTCAGATCTGGGTGTTTGGTTTGGCCCTTTATAGGTTTGAGGGCCAGTTTCAAAAGCTAGTGCTCCCATCTCCCCCCACATGCATGATCATGACAAAGCAGAGTCTTCTCTTACCTCTCCCTTGCTGTGGTCACTGAGAACTAGCAGAATAGACTTCTTGGTAGAGAGTATATTCCTTCATCTTCACCCTGATAGCTCTGTCTGGGGCTAGAGAGATTGGTCAAGGACATCATGTTTTGGTTTTGATCTGTGCTCCAATTCAACCAAATCACCAAAGCAATGGTGCACAAGTCAGAACAGAATCCAGCTCAGGTCATGCATGGGTGGGGGGTTAAAGGGCAATTCAGAGACATTACTCCTATTTTATCCCATTTCTATAATATGTAAACGAGGGTGGTTTTGGTTTTGCAAGCTGAAAACCAGGTGCAGTTTGGGTTCTGGTTCTATTTCATGCAAATCACTAAAGTTTGGAAAGATTCAAATAAAAGGTTTTGGTTTGTGCGGAGCAGGAAGAGTCCCAATCAATGCAGTCAAGCACAGCAAACTTCAGTGTCCCACATGAAATCTCACAAACTAAGGGACCCCTTTGGCAATGAGGTTGGTGTGTCAGAAGCTGGTTCTGGTGGTCACCTTTAGAGTCACCATCTGTCAGCATTTCCTTCAGAGATCACCATATACAATAGCTTGTATCCAGGCCATGCAGAAATCCCACCGGACTGAAACTTGGCCCTGCGCTAGGTTGTCCTGGATGCAATTAACAAACAAAAAAGTATACAATTTAGTTTGGCCAAAAATATAACATTCTTTCGTTTGCAGATGCACAAGTTTAGTTGCCTTTCCAGACTTATCAGGGATGAGTTAACTAGTTTGGGGAAAACAACAACTGACCTCAATCTGAGCCCAAAATTCAAATTGAACTAGAAATCCAAACACCAAATATAGCCTGAGGTTCAAAAAAGTAGAGTCAACTGTTTTTCCTATTTTTATTTTTAACAGCTAGCTCAGAACTTCATTGTTCCAGCTGGGACCCAGAGACAGAAGCACTGAAATATCACAAAGGAAAGGCTGGTTTCTGCAGTAGTTCTGGAACCAACAAGGAAGTACCAGAAAGCTCTCCGAGAAATGTGCACACTTAAGAGATTTGGAGAAGTATCTGAATGAAAGTTCTGGAGTTTTGAGGTTCCGACTGTTAGAAAACATCCAAATCACTTTGGTCTGGAGATCTGGCTGGAAATCTTGTAAGATGAAGGTCTATATATCCATCTTGAATGTTCACACAGGCCCTTGATTTTTACTCTTATCTGCCAGACCCAAACATGGTAAATCTCCTGGTGGCCAGTTTATTGACTTCAGAAGGATGAAGGACTGAGTCAGTCCTAACAGCATCCACATCTTTGCTTCCTGATTCCAAACCTCTCATTAAACTGCTAAGCCATTCAATTCACTTCCATCATTCACATGGGCACTCTCTGGCTATAAAACAAAACGCACATCTGAGGAAAGTGCCTTATTCAAACACTTTTTACCCCCATGACTATTTCTGTTTTTAGTTACTTAGATGGGGCCCAACACTGTAAAGTTTGAGTGCCTCTATACAGAATATGTAACAAAGCCACAGTCCCCAATATGGCAGAAGTGTATCACTATGCTGCAAGTTGTAGTCATTTGATACTTCACAGCAACAGCAGGAATAGCATGAAGATCTTCATACTCTAAAAACACAGGCCTTCTATGCCTCGAGTTAAAGGAGATCCTCTGTTAGCTGTGAACAGTATTGGGCCTATGACACACAGCCAAGAGGAGGCAGTAGTGCATACAGACATTAGTTAGTATGTTATGATACATACAGAACTTACCCATTTTGCATTATTCTCTGAAAAAGCAATAACACTGGAGTATTTTTAATTAATTTAGGGAACTAGCAAGTCACATTTTCCTGACAGGTATCAACTCAGCAAACACCCAGCTGAATTGGGGAAATTTGGTCCGTCTGCCCCTCACTTCCTAAATCTCACTTCAGTTATTGGGGTAGAGGGCAGATTTGAATGTGATAAATCCAAACTATGCCCTAAGAAGAAACAGGGTCCCTCGCCATCAGATTAGTTAGTATGCGGCAGCCGCAGTTCCTCTGCCATCTTCATTCACCTTACAAATGTGGAGTTTGAATGGTTTATCTCTATTAATCACCAGCTCAAACAGCTTTGTGCACCACGGGCCGCAGATAATTAACTTCACTATACTGCTTGTCTTATCAGTATCAACCTCTTGTCCTCCTGTGAAATAGTTAAAACCATCAGCCCCTTTTTACTTTTCCATTTAACTCTAATGCTTTAACACTGATGTTCTAAATGGCCCTGCGATTCATACTTATTAGACAAACCTTTCTTTCTGCATCTCTTATATTTTTGATAATTGGTCATGTACGTTTCTAAGGGGCTCAACAGCTTTTCATGCCACTATACTAATAATTAAAGGTTTTCCGCAGCCTTTCAGATTTCTCTTTACCTTCTTTTCTTTGATAAGTATAATTTGCTGTTTAATTTGAAAAAAAGAAAAAGAAGAAGAAGAAGAAGTGAGAAGCTGGCTGAATAGGAGACAGTTCTGTTTAAAAAAATCTTTCATTATTTTAACTCATATTCATTGCCTCCACGTTTTTGCCCCTCCTTCACCTCAAGCTTCCCTCCCTCCTGCGTTGCAGTACGCAGCAACAAGAGAAAAGAAGAAGGAGAGAAAGGAAATTGTGCTGTGTGTGTGAGTGATGCCTAGTGGTTAAAGCATGGGAGGCTGGCGATCTCGGTTCTATTCCCAGCTCTGTCACTGACTTACCACTTGACTTCTCTTTTGTCCCAGTTTCCCAATCTGTAAAGGAAGGCCCATGTTGGAAGCAGGAGGGGAGATGCTGATAGGAAAGCCAGATCTCCATTCTTCCTGCCTGAGCTAGTCCTCATAACTCCCATCAATACTTCGCTGTGCAGATAGCAGAGTTGAGTTTAGTCGTCAGCTGCAGCCCAACTTGGTCAGCCAACCATTCCAGCACCAGGTCCTCTCTGCCCACGAGCATCTCAGTCTCTCCTGTGCCTGTCCTGCCCCCATTCTCCATGAGGGGCTGAAGGCCCTGATCCTTCCTTTTCACCAACAATGCTAAACTCAAGGCTCTCAGGGGAGTACCAACACTACAGTACCATTGTGACAGGCTCTTACATGGAGGTGTGAGGGTGGAAGCGCTCTCTGCACTTGTGTCTGCCTCCTCTCTCCCATGCAGGAGTGAATCAGAATCTAGATTGCAGTATTTTGAATGCCCTCTAGTGGTAGCCCTAATTACAGTACTACTTAGAATAGGAAATGCCTCTCGGTCTACACTACCCACAATCCCTAACAGAGAATTGGGTGAACATGTGTTTCAAGAATAAAAAGTAAAGCCTCGTGGATTCTGCAAGATCCCTTTTGTTTCTTACAAACAAAATCCTATATGTGTACACCTGGCATCATTCTTCATGCCACAGGCCAATAAACCAGACAACACACACTGTGAGCTTCCAGCTGGTGCAGCTCCTTCTGGGATTTTTTTCTTGGAGGATTGTGCTGGGCTAGAATGGAAGGAGGCTGTTTTTGAGAATCTTACCCCAGCATCCAGCTTTGCACGCATAATTAACTGCTAGCACAGATGACAGCACTCAGGCCTACCTCTAACTTACCTGATTTGTGGCCACTATCAGTCACTATAATTTGCAAGAGGTCTAGCTGGAAACTTTGGTCAGTACAATAGAGCTAAAATTAGCCCTATTTCAAGTCAATCAGAATAACACCAAAACCCCCGCAATATTTGAGTTCCCACAGACCTAGAATGCTGGATGGCTGGTCTGTGCTTCCTGTTACTGTTGTCATGCAGTAAACATGGAAAGGCTAGATCTAATGTTGTCTTCTTGATCCCAGGAACTGGACTAGGAGAATAACCAAGTGGTTATTTCCTCCTTGAGACAACACAAGCTGGCCAGATCTCAAAGGACTGAAACCAATCCCTCTGCAGGGAGTCACTATGAGTGTTGTGGATTGCCGCTCCCTTTTAGATATATTTGGTAGTGTTCTCCTTGTACTATGAGTTCAGTCCAATCATCTGCAGTCTTGTTGGAGACTGCTCTGCTTTGTCCTCCTGCTGTCCACCAGAGCAGTTGTTTCTGCCATTTGCCAGCCACAGCCTGCTTCCCCGCTCAGGTTCCCAGCTTTTTCAGGCCCCAGTCTCAGGCTTTCTACCTGGCCTTCCCTCTGTGTCCAGTAGGGTAAGCAGATGTCCCGATTTTAAAGGGATAGTCCCGGTATTCAGGGCTTTTTCTTATATAGAGACCTATTACCCCCCAGCCCGTCCCAATTTTTCACACTTGCTATCTGGTCACCCTAGTGTCCAGACTGCTGCTGCCAGCCAGCTGCTTACTTTCACACTCAGCGTTCTCAGCTGTCTCCCTGTGCCTGACCACCTCTGCCATTTGTCACAGGCTACTTGTTAAGATTGTAGGTCCAGAAATCTGAAGAATTTATGCAAATGATGTAATGTCCCCCAATTTGCACATTTTATCATTAATCATTGCCTCATTTGTAGAACATTTTCCACTTTGTCTCTCTCTCCCAAAGATTCTCCCCACACACTGTTCTATCTGGTTCTTCCTCTTAAGTTGTCCTTCAGATCCTTCTCTCTCGCTGGCTGGCTGGCTGGCTTTCCCTTTTCTGCTCAAGTTTTCCCATTTCTCTCTCTGTCTGCCTCCCCACTTCCCACCTCAAATTTCCTCACTTACACACCCCCTTCTTTTGGTCCACCCCTTCTCTGCCTACCCTCTCCCTCATATTTTCCCCTGTCCCTACACAATCAGCTCCCTGACCATAGAGACCCCTCCTAGTGCATGGTCCCCAACCTGCTGTTGGTTACAGAGATGCAGCTGTGACCCCTTACATAGTGCCACTCTATCACCTTGCCCAATCCTCTAGCCCTATCTCTATGGCTGCGAGCGTGTTGAGGGCTATCTGGTTAGAGTCCTAGAGAACATGTAAGTATCTCTATGGTTTACAATCCTAGAGCAGTTCTCCAGGACCCTAACCATAGAGACCTTGCATGGAGCATGTACCACCTCATTGATCTGGGAGACTTAAAAGCTCTGATATCGCTTCCTTTTCCTGTTCACTGGACATCATGGAGTCCTTCTACTGGCCAGGTGTTGAACAGGGGCCCTACCTCCCCCAGACTGACCTGTGGTCCAGTCCTCCCTTCCAGCTCACCCTGGTGTATTTCTGGCCTATAGGAGCACCTTGGATCAGTGGTCATTTGCAGGGTCAGCTGTATGGGAAGCAGTGCTGGGAGGGGAGCAGGGATGACTATAATTCCAGACTTTTTTGGGGGAAATCTCAGCATTTCACTGAGAGAATCCCTGTCTGGAAAAACTACCTTCACTGTGAATACAGTGGTCCTTTTAAAGGCCAAGATGGGTTTTAGCAAAACTTGTTATCAGTTCCAGTTGTCTGAAGCTGAGGACGAGTGGCATACAGTGATGTCTGTATGGCATACAAGCTGAATCCAGCCCCAAACAAATGGTTGCTGTGATCCAGAGAAGTCCTACTACTGCCACTGACTGCTCAGGCTTCTTAGTCTTTGTGTAATTTGTCTTTGGGGTGAGGTTGTGGAATGCACCTCTCGGCCTGGTTGGTGTACGTGTCTGGGATAGAGCATGCTGAATATCCCTTTAGCCTAGCTGGAGGGTAGAAATTCTTTTTTGGCCCCTCCCCTTTTCTGAGGGGATTGGCCAATCTAGTTCTCATGGATTGGCCCTTTCAGGGACCCTTCCTCCCAAGAGAGTTCCAATAAACCAGTGCCTTTTCCCAGCACTAAAACTACACTGAAAAAAGTTATGCATTAACTTCCCTGTGAATTTTTAAATTGTCACTCCAATTGTGTCTGTGTCCTTCTGGGTTTCATTTCCACAAATGTTCTAATGCATGAATTAACAGCTAGGAATGTTTGTTGAAAAAACAATTCATCCAGAAATAATGGAGAATATTCCCAGGAAGAGAGTTTCGAATTCATAATCTAGAGCATTCCATCTGATTCTAGCCAGTGTTGCCATCTTTTGCAAGTCTCACAATATTTCATATTTATTTTTGAACTCCTAGCTCCTGGAGTCATGTGATTAGGAGAGAATTTTAGCTTTTGTTTACTTATTTATTTTTTAAACTAAGTTTCTAGCCCTGATGGTTGTGGAGAAAAGTGTGAAAATGTGACTCAAGTGCACCCTAAAGGCACCAAAATCAGAAGGCCAAGAAAAAGAACCCTATCTATACATTTAAAGTCTCATGATATTTTGGTGACTGATGTGTGATTTTTGAATGTTTAGGGTTGGCATATTGTATTACACTCATCCAGTCAGAGAATGGGAACAGCACCATGTGACTTAAACCTCCAATCAAAATAGCTGGAGTTTTGAAATGCAAAACAAGCTCACCCAAAGCAGTCTCTGAATAATTCTGAGCAACGCAGTCATGGAACAGCAATCTATTCATGGATCACTCTCAAACAGAAGAAAAGGTCTAAATTCAGCTAATCATGCTTCTGCTGGGAATAATTCATCCAGTTCTATGAGCATGGATACTGAGTGGCCTACTTAGCTGGGTTACTACTTGAGGGGCAGAGGGGAGAGGTCAGAATGACTCCCATACCTTTGTTAGTTATTGGGGTTAAGGGGACATTCCACACACACATGCATGGTCTAAGTAGGCTCAGGGGGCATTCAGCGCACTGTGACCTACAGCTGTTACCTCTTTTATCCCTTTCAGGTTTGGGGAGATCCTGCTGCTTTTGGGCAACTGGCTTATCCTCAGCGCTGAAGCCCCAGCATATACCAGGCTAGTAAAGCCCTAGCCACTGCCAAAATCCATCTGGTGATGAAGCTGTTGCCCTCTAGGAGACAGGTACAGTAACAGCTGTTTTTAAAATTATATTGGGGTAGGGAGGTCCTGGGGTGGTTGTTGTTGAGATTCTATAGCCCAAGTGGTCAACAAATATTCATATTAAAAATAAGAAAGCTGGATAGAAAACAGACAGCATAGTTAGCTAATGATGTGACCCTTCCCTTTTGCCATCCTATCCAAGATGTTTTGAAGACATTCATTTCCAGGGAATTTTTATTTTAAAAACCAAACCCTGTATCAATCTGGACTGAATTTCTACAGCATAGCAAAACACTGCACTTTACCCCAGAAGCTGCTGTGGTATTTGGGACTGTTACTGCAGGATACTGTTGGTACTTTTTGGATTAGACTATCTGTTAAGGGAACAGAAACTCAACCATCCCTGTGCATTGTTGTTCGTCGCAGCAGGGGGCTTTTACATTTTTTGCTTCATAATTTGAATAGCGATACCTTTCTGAACTGAGACCATCATCTTGGGAATTTTCACTGACGCTTCAGTTGTCTCCTAATCACCAGAACCTACTCTTTGAGGGCAATTATCTTATCTCTACTTGTTTTGCTGTTACATCTTATGCAGCAGCTCCAGTCTTTCTCCTGTTCAGTAGCATGTCTGTATGTGTCTCCCCTTTCCTTCTCCTCAGTTGTCTTTCTGTCTTCCTCTATTTCTTCATCATTAGCTGCCTGTCTGCCTATGTCTCTTATTTCTTCCTCCTTTTCAGTATGCTGTCCATTTGTCATTTTTCCTTTCCTTCTCTGTCGTCTCTGTCTCCTTCTCTCCCACTTTGTCTTTGGCTCTCATTTCTCCCTTGTTTCTCTCTCGTTTTCCCCCCTAGTGTTGGAACTTCTTTCTTTTATCCACCCCCCGCACCACCCACCTCCCACCCTTTATAGTGCTGTTATCTGTGATTTTGGCAAAGAGCACATTTATTGGGGAGGAATATCCCCATGGCAACGCAGCAGATGGTGACTTTTGATTAGCTTGGCTCCCCCCTCATCCCCCCCCAACTGCCAAATCACAATCCGTCTTTGAAATTAAATCAGGCTGCGATAGCATCAGTTGTTCTGGAGAGGGGACGAGAGAGAAACGAGACTGAAGTATTACAGCAGGAGCCAGGATGTAATGCAAATTTGTGTTTTTTAACCCCAGCAATAAAAATCCCTGTTCATTCTGGGAGCTGGAGGAACCACAAGAGTGAGAATAATAAAATAAAAAATAAGATTAAAAAAATGTTATCACCACACGCGGGTTCCTCACGTCTACCATGTTCATGTTGGCATATTTGTCTTCAGTAACACTGATGTCATTCATCGCTGACTCACCTGGTGCTGCTGGGCCTAATCCTGCTGCTGTTTAAACACTGCTGGGGATTCTCCTCAGGCAAATATAAACACAGGCCAGAGACACTCCATTGCTGACTGCTTAGAACCTCAGCCTGCTGGCTTGGTGTGTTCAGTGTGCTCTGATCAAAATAGTCTGTAGGCATCATGTGTATGGAACATTTCTCCTCAGAGGTCGGGGTGTTGTGTGGAGTTTAGCAGGCAGATGCTGCTTGGAAGACATTCAACAAGGGTCTGGGAAAATGCCCTTTTCTGGACACAGTGGGAGGATACCAGGTTGATAACTTGGAGTGATGCAGGTAATTATTTATTCATATGAGAGCAGTGTCCAAAGTAGGAAGAGACAAGTCAGGGCACGCCTGTATGTGAAGCAGAAGGAAAGAGAGGACCCTACCTGTAAGACTTCAGCATAGATTTGAGGTAAGAAGCAGAGTACAGGGTGAAATGGGAAGGCGGGGGAGCTCATGATTTACAATACAGATTTGAGCCAGGGACCAGAGTATGGGGAGATGAGGGACACTAGAAAGGAGGGGAGCTCCTGTAATGTTGCATGGCAGGGCTGGGCCATGGCACAGGGGAGATGGAAACGCAGACATTGGAAGAAAAACTATAAAGGATTTTTAAAAAAACTTAGGAAGTGCTGACACTCCACCCCATGAGCTCCAGTGCTCTTAGGGCGATACAAAGGTGAATAATAGGTGAATAAAGATACATGTTAATCCCGGCAAAAGAGAAAAGGAAGGTTTTAAGATGAACTAAGGTGAACAGGGGAAATGACTAATGACCCAACAGCCTCCTGGGAAGAGTGTGTTGGAAACTGGTGCAAAAGGGTTTGTCTCAGTCCACCACACGCAAAGCTGCCTCTGATTTTTACTG
Organism: Eretmochelys imbricata; assembly: GCF_965152235.1. NCBI lineage: Eukaryota > Metazoa > Chordata > Testudines > Cheloniidae > Eretmochelys > Eretmochelys imbricata. Next base: position 23,634,806 of record NC_135578.1, read on the forward strand.
AACTTCCCCATGTAGTTGCTAGAAAATGGAAGTCAGGTCTTTGACTCCTTTGAGACAGTATTCAGAGTAACAGCCGTGTTAGTCTGTATTTGCAAAAAGAAAAGGAGGACTTGTGGCACCTTAGAGACTAACCAATTTATTTGAGCATAAGCTTTCATGAGCTACAGCTTATGCTCAAATAAATTGGTTAGTCTCTAAGGTGCCACAGGTACTCCTTTTCTTTGAGACAGTAGTCTCTGCCCCAAACAGTCAGGAGAAATAATGGGTCAAATTCAATCCTAGTGTGACTCCACTGAAGTTGGTGGAGTTACAGCAGAGATGAATCAGGCCCACTCTGTCTCTGAGAATCTAGCATCTTTCCTATTCAAGTTATATCCATTATGTTCTGGTTATGAGCGGGACTCAGCTCACACACTGCTGGAGACACTGGAGTCTGTGTCACTGAGATCCTCTTCAGCCTGTCAAAGGGCACCATAGGATCTTTAACTTTCTCCTGTTCAGAGCTCCTGAACAGAGCACCTGCCCTCCCTCCATCCCTCCACTCCTCCATAACTGCCTCCTTGCTTCCATCCACCCACCTCCATCGTATGTTCTCTTTCTACAGATTGCACCCTTTTCTCTTTGTTCTTCCCTCTTGTAATGAGATGTCCCACTCATACCTCTTGTAGCCCACAGGAGCAGGGGCTGAGAGCTCCTGTATACTGTCCCAACAGCTCATCGACTGCACAGTACGAGGTACATGTACTGAGCCATCTCAATAGTAATAATATGGAATATGTGGGATTTCAACCTATGTGTATTCATCCAGACATGCAAAAGAAACACATTGTGACACCATGTCACAGTGTTTGCATCATCATGGGTTGGCACTACATCATCATTTGTCACTAGACCAAAACAGAATCAGAACTATTTAATTTCCTGCAGATCATGGGATGGGGCCATGAAAACGGAGTCTTTCCTCAAGTCTTGGGATTGGGCAGCAATAATTATTGTAACATCATAATCTCCTCCATGCTGTCAGACTGTGACGCTGCAAACACATAATTATGATTTTGCTGCAGGCCCCATCTGAAAAAAGCAGACAGAAAGAAGAATTTCTGTTCTTCTATCTTGACACAAAAATCTGACAAACTCTGATGGCAAAGGGATGCTAGGCAATTAAGAGCAGGAGCCATGGAGCTGATTCTGATCTCACAGCAGTGTAACTCCCCGAGCTCAGAGATTTACAGCAGTGTACATGGGATCAGAATAAGGCCTCTTGTTGTTATACTGTCCGTAAACGGCCTAGCACAGAGCTTCCCACACTGTCTTTGGGGAACCCTTACTGGACATCTGTGGACAGTTGCCTGGTCTCGTGGTGTTGGCTCTTCCTCCTTGTTCCCAGCTGCTTCTACAGGCCTGTTCTCTGCAGTGATGAGCCTAGAAACTACAAACACGGCTGCAAATGCAGCCAGCCTAGATGACTTCTTTTAGGCATTGCCCCTATATAGAGGAGCAGGAGTCACCAGCGGTACCAGAGCTGCTAACCTCAGAGCAGGGGAGAGGGAACTAAGTAGTGGGGGAGCAAAACAGATGGGAAAGGGAGATGAAATGAAGAGCTACATATTGATTAAAACTTTCTAAAAGGGACAAAACATTTATCACTCTACCACCTAAACAATGCCTATGTTTTATTATGTAAATAACGGCTGTAGTTGCCACATGGGATGTTTGTGTGATCACGAGTGGGAGAAGAACAGGTCTCTGAGTTGGAGAAGAGGTGTCCACAAGATGATCTGGCTGCTAAGATTTTGTTCACGCTATAAGAACCCCGACCTGTTGGCACTATGCAGATGATAATACTTAAAATGGCCTGGAATGGAAATATAGCTGTGTAGAGGTTCATTAAGTGTCTTCTAGGAAATCTTGCCTTAAATACCCAACAAAGAATAAAAACGACTGCAACGATCGTCTTAATAACTAGGGCATGCATGATCAGCTGGATCTAGCATCTGCCCCTGACATGAGGGACCCCTTAGGGAGCATCCTAGGACCGACCAGTTGCCTTTAATACACATAAGATCAGAGGTGGGGGGGAAAAGTTGAATCTGCAGGGGAAACGCAGGAGTGAAGGGATCCAGCTAATGCACCCGTCTATCAGATTAGGATGTCAGAAAATCAAACTGTTTCCATCACTGTCCAAGGAGAGACTCATACTTGCTGCTTAATATGATCGCAGTCCTGCTGTTGCCAGTCCAGGGAGAGGGGGCCACTGCCACCTCCGTGTGCAGCAGGCTGTGAGTTTAAAATCCTATTAGGCAGAGACTAACAGTTGCAAAAAGAAAGCAGGTATCCCCTAGTGGGGATTTAAAGATGTTTAGACATAATTGGATTTTCCAAGCAGATGTCATTATTGTTAAACAGTTGCCCACTTGATATGTTCAAGTTGTTGGCTGTAATTGCTAAAATTAGCAGGTCTGCGTAGAGCAAAGGTCAGTCGGTTAATATTGTGATTTAGTGTTTTATGAAGTAATTCCAAATGCTTTTATGTATGTTTTTGTTTTTGCAGCCTAAGCCCCCATTAAAGTAGTTGTGGGCCTGTTAATAAAATAATGACTCAGCCTCTCTGTGCTGGCTGCTGACGTTACTTGGCTGCCTGTGTAGTCACTGGGTTAGTTTGGTGCTTTTCATGAAGTCTCAGCTCAGTAAGAGCCTCGCATTTTGATTTGATGTTATATATTTATTTTTGGGGAAAGGTTGCTTTGTTTAGGTAGGAAGCTGTCTCCTTGGCATGGTATTTGCACCCGGAGAAGCCACTCGTGTCAGGCACAGCATCTGGACACGAGCGGGCAGAGACCTGGGTTGAGTTGGTCACCGCGGCCTATATTTGGATCCTGAGTCTAATGGTTAATGGGACAGTGTGTCTTCAAGTGTAGACGCTTCTTAAAGAGACGCTGTTATCCCAAAATGTAGCTTCTTTGCAGGATGATAAATCTCATTCACCTAATATCCCTGGGAGAGGAATAGATAAAAAATACAGAAATAGATATAGTGGGATAACTAGATTTATGTACAGCAAAGGGTCCACTGGTTGGTCACATGATGCTGGCTCCTCCTTGTTTACAGCTGCCAAATGGCATTAAAAGAAGCTAGAAGTTAATTAAATACTTTCCTAATAGTGAGTTTCCCATGTAAGCATTTGTGGTAGCTGCCACAGGGATGTGCTGTCATTGTGAATGGGAATAGAAGAGATCTGGACAATTGTGACTGGGAGAAAAGGTGCCTATCTGTTTAGCTGTAGGGCACTATGTCAAAACGTGGGCATTCCTGATACTATACAAGGTGCATGTAGATATGTGTATTATTTTATTTAAAACCATACAAACGTTTAAAAATATTATCTTAGAGCTATAGTGAGCCAGAACCAAAATCCCAGTTCCAACTAAACCCTAACTTTTCTGGGATTTGGGATTCAAACCTAGATCCAATGTTACAGCTTGCTGTTGTCACTAGACTGGGCCAAGCACAACACTCTTGAACTCCTAGGCTGTTCAAATTCCAGGTCTGAATTTTGCATCTTGAACCAAAGTCCATGTTTTATATTGAGGCTCGAACAGCAAAATTCAGAGATGGGTCTGGATTTCTAATACCTCAGAGTTCAGGATGTTCTGACCTTGGGTCTTAGTTCAGTCCGTTTGTAAAAATGAGAGGGCCATACGCATGATTTTGTTCCATTTTTGGGTTCAATTTGGAGATGTATCTGGAGATTCAAGAACAAGGAGAGATGTGGTCAGAGGGAAGGAAAGAATGATAACTGTAGCAGCTGTATTTTGTAAGGATCAGAGAGGGAGAGATACTAGAGGGGTGAAGTTGCCTTGCAATGCACTTGGGGTGTGCTGGTATTTGGTGTTCTGATGTCTTCCTAGTAACCACAATAAGAAGGCTTGAATGGTTAATGATATAATAAGAACACTTACTGTGTATCTGTCATCCCATTCACAACTTCCTTGTAGGGTCTGAGGGCTCACAGATTTTAATAATATTTCTGTTGTAACTAGGTATGATCTAAAAACTCCCTGAGCCACTTTTCTTTTGGCTTTGAGCTCCTCTGAACCTAATTCCAACTCTTTTCTAAAGCCTTGTCTACACTAGGCTATGTCTACACTTACAGCGTGACAGTGGCTCAGCTGCAACTGCATTGGGATGGGAAGGATTCTCCTGTAGCTAGGTCAACAGAAGAATTCTTCCATCGACCTAGCATTATCTACACCGGGGGTTAGGCCAACATAGTTATGTTTCTCAGGGGTGTGCAAAATCCACTCCCCTGAGAGATGTCTTTACGCTGATGTAAGTTTTCAATGTAGACCAGCCCCTAGAAAAGTTTTGCTGGCACAGCTACATTGGCAAACCCTCCTAGTGTAGACGCAGCTTCTGCCAACAGAGATTATACCAATTCCCAGTTTGTTTTCTGCTTGTTTGTTTGTTGTGTACTTGCTGCGTGCCTGCTTGACTGAAGTTTATAGTGTGGTCTGTTTGGGGGCCATGTGCTGAGCCTAGTGGCCTGCATGGCAAGGCGGAGAGCTTCTTAACAAGGCTTTGATCCTAATCCCTTTAGGATCCATTAACCAGTGGGCAGGGCTATGCAGGGAGAACAGGAGTTTAAAAAGCCAGTTCCTAAGCCACCAGAAGAGCTAGCGAACAAGAGCAGTGAACAGGGTAGTTCTGTGAGGGAGTTCAGAGGAAGCATAACAGTCTGATACCCCCAGTAAACACCACCCCACCTCCCCAAAAAAAGCCCAACCAAACAAAAGCTGCAGGAGTAAAAATCATGTAGGCAGAAGTCCAGCAGCAGAGTGGGGGCTATGCAGTTTATTGCATTGGGTGCAGCATGTATGATTACCTGCCTTGTGGGCAGGTGGCATATGTGTGCACTTAGTACAAGAAGCTCATGGCCTTCAGAGACCAAGTATGGGCTCTTGAGATGAGTAGCTGAACTGGAGGAACTAAAGGAGATGCAGAGGTCCATAGAAGAGATTTTCTGGGACACAGTAGAGTGGTCCTGCCCTCAGTCAGACAGCCTCTGTGCTGTTGAGGAGGATGAAAGTCTCGGGGAAGGAGAACATCAAACTGGAGTGGAGGGAAACAATCCCATAGTGGGGACCCTCCTTCCAGATATGTCATGGTATCCTCTTACACTGAAAATACACCTTCTGGGGAGGGAATCCCAATTATTAGGAAAAGACAGATAATAGTAATGGGGGATTCAATCATTCGAAATATAGATAGCTGGGTTTGTGATGACTTGGGAGAACCGCATGGTAAATTTCCTGCTGGGTGCGAAGATTGTGGATCTCTCAAGACATCTAGACAGACCTATGTGCAGTGTTGGGGAGGACCTGGTGGTCATAGTACATGCAGGTACCAATGACATTGGGAAACGTAGGAGAGATATTCTGGAGGCCCAATTTAGGCTATTGCGTAACAGATTAAAGTCCAGGACCTCTATGGAAGCATTCTCTGAAATGCTTCCAGTTCCACGTGCAGGGCCAGTTAGACAGGCAGAAGTGCAGGGTCTCAGTGCGTGGACGAGATAATGGTGTAGGGAGGAGGGTTTAGATTTATTATGAACGGGAGAACCTTTTGGGAAAGGAGGAGCCTATACAGGAAGTATGGGCTCCATCTAAACCAAAATGGAACCAGATTGCTGGCATGTAAAATTTAAAAGGTTGTAAAGGAGTTTTTAAATTAAGGGCCAGGGAGGGGAAAGCCGACAGGTGCTGAGGAGCACATAATTCAGACAGAGACATCCCTTAGGGAAGGCTCTATTAACAGGGATTTTCCATCTCCTCATAAAGAAAAAAGGATAGAAGTTGATAGAGTACAAATGGGAACTAAAGAGAAACAGTCGAATAAAAAGAGAACAATTCAATTATATCACGTGAAAGAAGACAATTAAATATTGACAAATTTTGTAAGTGCTTGTATACAACTGTTAGAAATCTATGTACTAAGATGGGTGAACTCGAGTGCCTGGTATTAAATGAGGATATTGATACAATAGGCATCACAGAAACTTGGTGGAATGATGATAATCAATAGGACACTAATACCAGGGTACAAAATATATAGGAATGACAGAGTAGGTCATGGTGGTAGGGGAGTGGCACTATATGTGAAAGAAAGCACAGAATCAATTATACTAAAAATCTTAAATAAATCAAACTGTACCATAGAATCTCTGTGGATAGAAATTCCATGCTGGAATAATAAGAATACAGCAGTAGGAATATACTACTGACCATGATGGTGACTGTGAAATGCTCAGGGAGAGTAGAAAGGTTATAAAAATAGACAACTCAATAATAACGGGGGATTGTAACTATACCCATATTGACTGGGTCCATGTTATCTCAGGATGGGATGCAGAGATAAAATTTCTAGACACCATTAATGTCTGCTTCTTAGAGCAGCTAGTCCTGGAACTCACAAGGGGAGAGGCAATTCTCGATTTAGTTCTAAGTGGATCACAGGATCTGGTTCAAGAAGTGAGTATAGCTGAACTGCTTGTTAATAATGACTATAATGTAATTAAATTTAACATTCTTGGTGGGAGGGAAAGTACCTAAGAAGCCCACCATAGTAGCATATAACTTCAAAAAAGGGGAAATACACAAAAATGAGGAAACTAGTTAAATGGAAATTAAAAGGAACGGTAGCAAGAGTGAAATGTCTGCAAGCTGCATGGAAACTTTTAAAAAAAACATAATAGAGGCTCAAATTAAATGTATACCCCAAATTAAAAAAAAAAAAAAAAAAAAAGACTAAAAAAATACCACCATGGCTAAACAGCAGAGTAAAAGAGGCAGTTTGAGACAAAAAGGCATCCTTTAAAAATTGGAAGTCAAATCCTACTCAGGAAAATAGAAAGGAGCATAAACTTTGGCAAATCAAGTGTAAACGTGTAATTACGCAGGTATAAAAAGAGTTTGACGAGCAACTAGCAAAAGACACAAACACTAACAGTGAAAAACTGTTTAAGTATATGAGAAGCAGGAAGCCTGCCAAACAATCAGGGGGGCCATTGGATGATCGAGGTGCTAAAGGAGCACTCAGGGAAGACCAGGCCAATGCATAACAGCTAAGTGAATTATTTGTATCAGTCTTCACTGCATGCAGAGGATGTGAGCGAGATTCCCACACCTGAGATATTTTTTGTAGGTGACAAATCTGGGGAACTGTCCCAGATTGAGATGTCTGTAGAGGTGGTTTTGGAACAAATTAATAAACTAAACAGTAATAAGTCACCAGGACCAGATGTTATTGACCCCAGAATTCTGAAGGAACTCAAATATGAAATTGCAGATGAATTTTAAGTGTAGACCAGATCTAAGGCTCTTCAGGTCCACTCTACCTACTTAAAGCCTTATCTCTCAGGATTTGTCCACACAGGAAAGATTTACCAGTTAAACCAGTCTAGTTATACAACTATAAACCCCCATGTGGACAATCTTATTCCAGTATAAGAGTGACTTTGTTTAGTTTAGCTTAGCCCCCTTCCCAAGTGACATAAGCTAAACCCAGAAAAGATCCTTCTTTGTGTTCTGTGTGTTTGCAAAGTGAATTATACTGGTATAATTAATTATATTGACTTACTTTTACATCTTAGCTTATACCATGTAGAAAAGACCTTTGCGTTGCCTGCTTTCAGCCCATCTAATCTTGATCTCCTTGCCCCTGAACCAAGCCCCTATGTTGTGAGACCTTGCAATCATAAATCCATCCTTCATGTCTGTTTGCACCCAAAGCATCAGCTTTTAATCATCCTGAATCTTTTTAGCTAATACAGGCCCATTGCCCCAGCATTGGCCTGTGCTCAGCATGACAATGAAATGATTGTCTAAGCTTACAGCACCACCAGCATTCACACACATCCCAAAAACACTAAAGCGATCCTTGCCTAGGACATGGAGATCCCCTCCCCAGTGACTTGTCATCTTCAAACTCTATATGTTTTTGCAATCATCATGGTTTAGAGGCCTCCACTTCTTTGATCAGTTCAGTAATTCCTCACTGGGCTTTCTCCAGGATATGTTCATTTCTATTCATTGTTGTTGTTTTGTATTGCAGTAACATCCAAAGACCTCGTTCATGTTTCAGATCCCTTCCCACTAGGCTCAGCACAAACACATTTGTCTCTGAAGGTAAGGGACCAAACTCAAATTAGAAGTGAATTCAGTGGGTCTGAATTTGGCCCCATATTGTGCAAAACTGGATGCAGGGCTCTAAGTGGTACCTCACAATCGTGGCCTTGTACAATGGTATAAATAATTTGTTTAATATACTTCTCCTGATATAGCCTGATAACCTACTGTCCTCCTTTACAGCAACTGAGCGACATTCTCAAAATTCCCTTCCTTGTTGTTGCTGACATGAATTGCTAACTCCCTTTCATTATGATTAAATTCCATTTCCTTGCCTAGCAAGATCATCTTATGATTTTTAAATCCCAAATGCCTCACTTCCCATATACTCATGTTACATTCCCTCAATCATTTCCTAGTTTGCTCTCCTAATTTAAACATTACTAGAGTTTGGCATGAGGAGGCTGGAACTTCTGATGGCCACTAGCTGTGTCATTTTTGGCAAGTCTCATAACCTCTCTGAATCTGTTTCCCCGTCTGTAAAATGGGGATAATACTCACCTGCTCACAGGCAGGTTGCAATAATGAATGTTCATAAAGCACATTGAACACATTGCTAAGTATATTAAGTTTGATTAACTGGCCTATTATGTTTTCCTGGTTAGAACTTTTTATCCTTTTAAAGAAAAGGCTACCACAAGCCACCTTCACATCTATTGGTGCTCTGCCCAACAGTAGGGACAGATCACCTATGTATGTGCTAATGGGTCTGCTAAATTCTTGTAGAACTCCCTTAACAGACTGAGTGTAACGCACCCAGGCCTGATGAGCTGAGTTCCAGTGTTTAGCTTTGTGAACACAATTGTATTTGGCTACCAGTGCCATATCTGTCCCTACATCCATGCATATATTCATCATCCCTCTGCTTAGTTCAACTCCTCAAATATTCCCAATATCCAGCTCTCCCCCTTGCAGTTTTCAGTAGGTCCTATAGTACTCCCTTCTTTTTAATATAGCTGAAAGATAACTTGTTCTTCCTAATGTTTCTCACTACCAAACTGTCCTTCCACAGGTTTGCCTGTTGTAATTCCATGATATGCTGAGGATGGCTTACTAAACCTTGTCTTCTGTTCTCAACCATTTTTATGAAGAGTTTTCTTTTAATGTGGTTTTGTAAAATAGTGTGAATTTAGTGCAAGTGAATACTGCACCCTGAAGGACTGACATTCTCTAGTTATCTACAGGGTAGGTACTGTGGTAGCACAAGTTTCTATTCGGCCTTACCAGCATGCCTTAACAAGAACAGTCCATTTCTAGGGGTGAAAGAGGACTATAGGCTCCATGCCATTTCAGTTCTTGGTGGCTATATTAAGAGTATTAATACAGCTATCACTTGTGATGTGGACATCTGTCTACTACAATGGTTCCATCAACACATTTCACATGGGTCACCAAAAAGCTTGCACTGGACCCAACTTGCAACCTAGAAATGAAAGGCTCTCTCACCCATAATCAATCCCCTGGGCCATCCAGTCCCCCTGTACTTAACATACTTAGTCTGTTTGGTAATCCAGGAAGACTTACCCTTGCAGTATTTACTTCTGAAATACTGAGATACATTTATTCTAGGTTTACTAAAATTAGAGCCAGCTTGAATAGCATGCCTCTATATCTTTAGCTGTGAAATAGTTGTTCCAAGTAATGCAGAAATCTGTAACAATTGTAACTCAGTGAAGCTGTTTATTCGTACTACTTATATTGGATCCCATTTTGCTGATCAAGAGTCCACAAGTGAGATCTTCCAAACAGCTTGCTGGTAACATTTCTGCACAGGTGTGCGGTGAGTTGCTAGCATTTCAGCTGTTCTCTTCCGTTGATTTTTATGGACTTCAGCTGCCCGTCTTCCTCAACTTCAGTTCTTTCTTGTCCATTCTCAATGATTTTCCTGGTGGTGATTCTTCTACCATTGACCACTTCCGTAGAAGTTGAGACTGATCTGAAGTTGTTTGACCCACTCATGTCTCCTCCAAAGGCCCTGCAGGAGAATGTAGTGTGCTCACCGGGGTTGACTGAATCAAATGACATAAATGATTCCATAAGATCAGGAAATACATCAAAGCCGGCAAAGCTAGCTCCTCTTCCACGAGTTCTGTTTCTGTTTTCACCTACATTTCCATCAAATGGACTGTCCCAGAAATCATGTGCAAAGGGATCCATTCCTGCAAAAAATTCCCTGAAAATCTCTTCTGGGTTACGGAATATGTATTCAGAATCAAATGGGCTGTGGAAGTGGCCTCCAGTTGCACCTCTGCCTCCTCTGTGCAGACTTTCCTTTCCAGATCTATCATAGATGGAACGTTTTTGGGGATCTGATAAAACCTCGTATGCCTCAGCTACGGCTTTGAATTTCTTCTCTGCCTCCTCCTTGTTATTAGGATTCTTATCAGGGTGCCATTTTAATGCAAGTTTACGGTAGGACTTTTTAATGTCATCTTGTGAGGCTTTTTGGTGAAGTCCTAAAACTTCGTAATAATTCACCATCCCAAATGAAAGGTGGATGGCTTTTGAAATGCTTTCTTTTCTCTCTGCTCAGTGGCCTGAAGTCTGAGCCGTTCAGCATCCAGGAAATCCTGTTTCCTTTGGGCGCTCCAAATTTGCTCCTTATGACCTGCTGGTTTTGCTCAGTTCATCTTTTGATTTGCTAGCGCTTGGAGCCACAGGGAAAGAAACACATTGTTTAAATTTACTCTTTGATTTTAAGACAGTTGAGTGGTGGGATTGTGACATCAGAAGTAATTCAGCCAATCATTGTACAGCTGATTTTAGTTCTTTTTTTTTTTTCTTTTTGTTTGTTTTTTGCATACTGAAGTGATATTGGTGAAAATCCTATACATATTGTCTGGGGTTTATCTTTTGTTTGCAGTGCTGCTGTAGCCATGTTGCTGCCAGGTTATTCGAGACACATGGTGGGTGAGGTAATATCTTTCATTGGACCACCTTCTGTTTCATCTCACATTTTAAAAAATTATATTTCACATCTATGATGATGTAAGTGTGAAATACAGCTCTCTGATGACAGTAAGGCATTATATACGGCTATGTCTTATTGTACTCTGACTGTGGATTTTGAGGTAGTTATGAAATATACACTATAGGCCATGATTCTCCTCTCACACTGGTCATTCCATTGGTGCTAATGGAGTTCAGAGATTGGGGGAACTGGAGCCAGGACTCTTGAACTATATTTTTGCTACTGACTTGCTGTATCACAAGTCCCATCTTCTCTCTCTGTCTCATTTTCTCTATCTGTATATTTGTAATGTGCTTTGAAATGCTTGGGTGAAAGGTACCACAGAAGTGAACATTGCTATGATAGAAACAAAAATTTTGATGATGTGACTGTGCTCTTAATGTGTATTGGCTTTATGCCCTCTTCTTGGCACACACAGATGGCGGAAATCCATTATGTACAGGGCAGTAGACCTAAAGGGAAAACTGCAACATCCACTAGAAAGCAGCCCTACAGGGGAAGCTAAGAAGGTTTTAGAGCTAACCAACCCAGATTGGACAGAAGAGGCCTTTGGCTGCAAGAATTTCCACTTCATTGCCAGCAAGGGTCTGCTTCTCTTGTGGGTCAGCGATGGAACAGTGCTATGGAGCTACTTGTAATGTAATATCTAAATCCAGCTCTAAAAGTCACCATCAGTCAGTGCAGTGAAGTTCTTGAGATTGGCGCTCAAGGAAATGAAGGGCAATATTGAAGTCAAAGGAGTATCATGTGCTGTGAATACATCAGACACCTGCTTTCACCACCACCAGTGTGGCCTTATTAATTGGAGGAGGATGGTGCTTTGGGGATTGGTGTTTTGGGGAGTACTGTGTGAACTGAGAAAGTATGTTAAAAAAGATACATCCCACCATGGCAAGCTAACATTCCTCCCAATGCCTTCTGAATTTGGAGGCCAATTTGTGCCAAGGAATGAGAGAAAGTTTCCAAATAATTATTAATTAATTAATTGGACATCCAGAAGGAATGAAGAGGAGGGAGTGGCTGGCTGTATATACTGGATGTTGGGTTTCAACAATTGGTGGTACTTTCATTCCTTTTCTTTCCAAAAAAGTATGGACTATTTTGTCTCTTTTCCCTCACTCAGATTTTGAAATCTTCAGCAGGGATGTTGAGTGACTGTTCCATGTATTGACCTCACTCCCTTTCTTCTGCCTGTTTATTAGGGGAGGAAACCAAGTTGAGGGACCACTTAGATTCTTGTGCTTGGGTGTAGTATTAGGGTTTCCACTTGGGCTAGGGGCACTGCCTCCTTGCTCAGAAAACATCCCTAAATCCTAAAAGTACCAAAACACTCAGTTGTTGGATTTTAGCCTGGGACCTCCCCTGATCCTGCAAAGGTTTACATATACTCAATTTTAAGCATGTGAATAGTCCAACTAAATTAATGGGACCACTTGTGCTTAAAGGTAAGCACTTCTTTGTAGGAATGGGGCCTTAGTGCTGCTGAAAAGTGCCAACCTGACACCCCTGGTGCCTGGAGCCCTCTGTTTATCCCTAAAACAGGTACTGCACAGGTAGATGCAAACCACCTCCATGCTTTCCCACCAGTGTTCCTCAAACCTGACCTTCAGGGAGGAGATAGGTCAGGCTCCATGGCCCTTTCAGTCATTGGCCTCTGAGCTAAAATTGCCATTCAGGGGGTTCGGTTAGTGACTGTTGTGATAGTGGTTTTTGTGATGTAGATGCCTATCTACTTGGAAGTGGACTTAGAACCTACCAAACTCATCTCACACAGGCCGCCAACATCTTTTGCCAACATGGGCTAGATTTGAACATTTTAAAGACCCTTGTGCAAGACTTCACAAGCAATTCCATTCCTGTTTCTAGCGTGTCGGTTCTCTGTCAGACGGAGGAGAAAGACTCGATCAAGAGTAATTCCAGTCAGCCCGCTGAGAGGTTCCCTGTGGGTTTTAGCAAGAGCCAGTGCCCAGCAGAAACCAATCCAGATTGTTTGCCGTGAGTGGTATTGTATGGACAGGGAAGGAGGTAATTCTAACTTTTTCAGCTGTGCCATTTGAGAAGCATCTCCTCCCTCAGTGGCCACAATGCTTGCATTTGATGATGAGTGTCCGTTGAGTCTCAGACTCGCTGGCGCACTAGATTATCTGTCTTGGATTTAGTACATTTACCAATCTGAAATGTAGGAAGTGTTTTTCTACTGTCATCTGCAATGGGGGCTGATCACTGCCTGTCCCTCTGCTGCCTGCAGCAGGCGTCTGAGATTAGCAGCAGTTCAACTGAGTGCCGCTGCTGTAAACTAAAAGGGTTTGCAAGAGAGACAGTGGAGTGAAAAAGCGATGGTGAAAGAGAAATGAGAGGGAGAAAAACATGCACACATCAAGTAAGTAGACCCAAACTAGCCAGGCAGCCCCAAAGAAACCAAGGCTTTGAAATGAGAAATGTTTTTCGTATCTTAAATCTCAAGTACAAACAATAAAAACCAGCCCAGGCTGTGTTCTTTGAAGAGAAGTACGAGTGACCTGAGCAGTGGTTATCAGCAGCGTCATTAAGATAAACGCTTAACATGATTTAAAGCATCCGAAACTGAAGGCAGCACTTTCAGATACTAACAAAACGGCCTGACATTGGGGATGGAAATCAATAGTAATCAGATGTCACTAAAAATACTCAAAAGTGTCCCATGGCTGATGGAGGTGAGATTAGTGTAAATATTTGTATTCTAATCAGTGGCACGGGAGGGCTGTAGGTGGCCTCTCTGTCTATTTAATTAATGGAGTGGCTTTTTAAAAGGATCCTAATCATATGTGATTGTATCTGCTTATCAACATTTTTGCTAATTAGATGATATGGAGGCAGTCGTTCTGCTAATTCCCTCATCCGAACAGCATATCCTGCTCAGATAAAGTACAGTCTCTTTTTAATAAGAAACAATCATGAGACAGACTAACCTTAATGGTGCTCATTATCTTTGGATCTTTTGGGTCCCCTCCCCCCCTTTACTTAGATTTCTGCTTCAGAATGCCAGATGGGCAGAGTTACTGTGGCCCTCTCCCATCCGCTCCAGTCACAATTTAAAACACAATCAAATCCATGGGAAGAGCATTCTGACAGCTGAGGTCTCATGTTATAGGGCCTTTCCCCTAAGTTCGTCCAAGCAGGAAGTTTACATTTTTCAGACCTGTTGTGCTAGGGATGGGAAAGAGATTTGGATTAAAAAAAAAAGCCCCAAATTTAATCCCAAACTGAGCCCTGAAGCTTCACACTGAAATGAACCTATTCTGAGCCTTCACTCAAAACTACAGCTTGACCACAAACTTCCATCCAAATCCTGGACCTTTGGCTACAGCTCCAATTAACCCTTTGCCCAGAACTCCAACAGACCCTGAATTTTCCTCCAAGCCAAAGAGCTTTTTCTGAGCTGTGAAAACGAAACAATATATATATATATATTGTTTTGAAACAGGCTTGGCAGGGGGTGTCACCAGAAGAAGGGTTTATTGGCAGCCAGTTGATCCTGTGACAAGGCCTGGATCCTTTTATCTATAAAACAACATGAGCCTGAGACATTTGCTCTAAGTACTTTGAGTGTCCAAACAAACAAGAGTCACACTTCACCCTGCCACTCAAACTGTCGTCAGACATTTCACCCCACTGTGGCCCCTGTTTAAAGGGATATTGTACTCGATTCCTTCCTGCCTCTGGGGGGTTGGGAGGGGAATCTCACTAGATTTTCCTTGGGAGTACTGTTAGAATCTGTGGTGAAGGGGCTTTGCTGGTTCATACCTCATGGTGGGTTACGTAATGCCCACCTCCTAGTGTGTTAACAATAGGATCTAGCTGCCTTAGCAAAGATGTAAACTAAATAATAGATTTAGCGAGAAAAGCCTTTCCTTTCTTCTCAAGACAACAAAGCACCATCTCCATAGACTGAACTCCTCCTAAGTAGATCTACCCTTCACACAAGCAAGCCAATGAGTGTCAGGGTGGACTGAAGTAATGGGGGTATATGCCTTCTATTTAGTTTGTGAGGTCAGGAGTTTGTCTGCTGTTTTTTCAGCTGTGAATGCTGAGCAGAAAAGGCTTAAATGACACAGATTCCAGCCTCCCACATCTGTGGATGGCAAGAGGAAGTTTCTATGCATCCCATACAATGATATTCGTGTATTAACTGCATTCCATTAAAGTGCTGGGTGATGGGTGACGGAAGGTTCTGGGGCGCATTAGGAAGAAATGTAGTTCTAGCAGGCTGAATGGGACTGTGGCTGCTCAAACTTCCTCTGACCTATGAATAATCAGGGAGGAGCTGAGGAAGGAGTTTCTGGATCCAGTTTATTCTGAGGTTTGGGTTTCAGACCCCCAAGATCTAGCGACTGCTCATATGAAATTTAAACCCCAAATGGCAGAAGTCTCTTGAGATCACCTGTTCTCAAGAGATTTCTGCCATTTAGGGCTGAATCCAAACTAAGAACCCAGTCCTACCTGGGGCTGGAGTAAATGGGAGCTGCTGGTTTTCAGCATCAAATCATGCCCTAAATCCAGGAAATAGACCTGTTTCTATTTCAGGACACCTAGAACTAAAACCATGTGAGTAGGCTGGGACCCATGGATTCTAATCTGACCTCCCACCTCAGCCCAAAATTCAATGCTGTTTGGATTTGACATTCCGGTCTTGGCTCATCTTTGAATGTAATTAATAGTTCCCTCACATTTACAGTGATGGCTGTATCAGTGTTCTGCTCAGAAATAAGAAAGACCAGCCCTTCTGCCTTGCTCCCTGTCTGTGACAGCCTTGGGCTTCCTGACTTTCCCCCCTCCCAGCCATAAAAAAGGGTGATTAATTCAATATTAACCAAATATTGAGGACAATATCTAGTTTTTGGTACCATGGGTAGAAGTATGAGAGCTGAAAATGAAGAGGGGACGCAGTCTTAAAACTCCAGGAAAGAGAAGATGATTAATTACTGTCCTGGGATTTTCCTTCCACCTCCCGTCAGTGAGAGGCGCTATGTGGAGCATTCAATTAGTAAACCAGAAGGGGAACGTTGTAGCTCAGTTTCTCATTATTAAGTGATGGTTCATGACACGACTTGGGCTTGTGCCCGGCAACTGAGTTTATTTTAGGCTGTTCAGGCATCCTATAGAGATGATACCACCTGGATTTGAAAGCTCCTCTGGCCTCTTCTGACTACAGAGAGAGAGGTGTTTGCCTGCCTGGCATAACTATTTCACCTAAGTACAGACTCCTTCCCAATTTTGGATGGCATTATATTGGGAAATAACCACCTCTGAGAGCTGTGCCTCTTAGGGATCACTTCACAGCTGCTGGGTGCTTTCCAGAGGTGGTACGTCCAGGTCTGACATAGCCAGGGCTTGTCTGCACTTGAAATGCTACAGAGGCACAGCTGTAACTCTTCAGTGTAGGAGTTCTCCTGTCAGCACAGGGAATCCATCTCCCCAAGAGGCACTAGCTAGGTTGACAGAAGAATTCCTCCATCGACCTAGCACTATCTACGCAGGGACTAGGTCAGCTTAACTATGTCGCTCAGGGGTGTGGACTTTTCACACTCCTGAGCGATGTAGCTGGGTCAGTCTAATTTTCTAGTGTAGACCAGCCCCCAGGAACTGAAGCTCTCGGTAGGTGATGGCACAGAAGTGGGTTGTGCCCCAAGAGTGGCAGCTATTAAATTGTGGGTCCTGGTGATTTGCATTTACAGTCCTGGAGCATTTAAAATTCCTTCTTTACTTCAGAGTCAGTCCTGTAGAACAAAACTGAATTTCTGTTTTAAAAAAGTAGCTCTCCCTCCTTGCAGGGCAGGAGGAATTTTAGAGCTCCAGAACTGTGTACCATCTGCATGATAAATTATGCCTAGCTGCACACGACAGGAATGAGCGATCAGGAAAAGAGATGGGATATTTAATAGAGAAGATTTTACATGGGATGGGGAACTGAGGAAGAAAAGGACTCCTCATCTAAACAGCCAACACTGCAGCCTCAGGTTTGCTTTAGGAAAACTTCTGAAAGTGGCTGCTGCCAGAGGCTGGGAACAGGGGAATTTCCACACTGCTTCAGTGAAGATTTAGTCCAAGTTTATTGCTGAGATTAAAAGACTGAAGAATATAAATTGTAAATGTGATGACTTAAGAGCTCATAAATTCAGTATACAGCCCTGTTCCCAAGAGAGCCTATGTGCAGCCTGGCCAAGCTGCCCAGTGCTCGTGAGCGTGCTCTCTCACTCACTCTCACACACACACCACTTCTCAAGAGACTCCCTCAACAGCTTGCCCTGGCTTCCAAGCGCGCACACGCATGCCTACAGAAACAATGAATGCACTCATACACCCACTGGCACCTGGGGACCTGAGCATATACCTATCACTGCATGCAGATTATACACACGTCGTGGGACCTGGAAAAGTATTTAAATCTCACACACCTCCACTCCCTGTGCGTCCACACATGCAGATGTACACGCATGCTCTTCCTATTTCTCATTTGCAGTGAAATCACTGGCAGCCCTGAGCAGGGATTTGCCCCTATTTAATTGCAATTTAGGTAACAAACAGGTCGAACACTTTGAGAATGATATTTCCGCCCCTGATGATGAAGGAAGATGTGCGGTGCAGCCCCTTAATTTAAGAGGAATTCTTTGCATTTGCATAATAACTTTCATGCTGTAATATGAAGTGAATGCTGTTATCCCCCATTTTACCTCTGGGGAAACTGAAGTGGTTAAATGAGTTGCTCATAATGATACAGTGAGTCAGCGGCACTCAGTGTTAGTGCTTTTGAGGTACAGATGTGGCACCAGCCCCTTTTCCCCGCCAATATATGAACCAACATTAGCGTCATGGAAAGATGGAGCTTCCCTCATAGGCAAATATGCCCCCTCAAGTTCTGCCAAAAGAAAAGGAGTACTTGTGGCACCTTAGAGACTAACCAATTTATTTGAGCATGAGCTTTCAGCTACAGCTCACTTCATCGGTTCATTCAAGTTCTGCCATTTGCTAAAATCCAACCTGGGTTTTCCCGTCAGGCTGACTTTGCTTCTGCCACCAGGGGGATGCTGAGAGATTTTCTGATAGTGTTAAATTTACTGGAAGCTGCATTTCCAGTGGGTGAGTTACGGATGGGGTTGCAGCAAGGTCATTTCCAGCTGTCGCGGTCCCTTGGGTTTATAGCTACTCAGAATTCAATGCTTGCTGACATCTAAGCTGGGAGCAATAGACCCTTTCCTAAAATAAAACCGCAACTTCTGTTGGGAATACACCATTGGGATCTATCATATTCTCTTTTACAGGCAAGATAAGAAGTTGAAAAACCTTCCTACTTAATGGAAAGAGTCATCCTGATTATAGTCCAATGCCAAAGATATCTCTTAGGGTTGGTTGATTGAATGTGGTAGACCAGGACTGCAATAGCACGGTGTGCTCCAGGTCAATGCTAGGAGAGGGAGGCAATGGCTCATGTTAGCAGATGAGCCCTTTTAGAATTAAGGCTGATGGTCAAAATTTGGGAACCAGAAGGACTGGGGGTGAAAAATTGGGGAAACAAGGAGGAACATCAGGGTACCAATGGGGAAGTGTTCTGCTCCCCTCCCCCGAGAGTAAGCAATATGTTCCAACTCTAGCCTTAACTTTTCCCTTTGAACTTTTGCTGGAAGGGCATGACATAATGGCTAAGTAACAGGTTTGCAATATATAAATTTCCTAGAATCAAAGGTTCGAATGGCAGTTGAATCATCTCAGCTCCTTACCCTTCCAAGGATGTTAAACTAAGATCCATTCAGTTGACTGTATGAGAGTCTCTGGATGACATATGTTAAAAATCCAGCTTCTGTTTGCTTTGCCTGGATGCTCAGAACCTGCTTTTCTAAAAGTTGATGCCTGAGGTCTAGCCATGTGTGTACCTAATGTGCATGTCCAGTTACTGCAATGGCATACATGAATCAGGTAATTACGTGCCAGTAGCTCTAAATACCCTTTTTCCACCCAGAGGCCCAATTTCTGACTAGAACTGAAATATTGATAACTGTGTCTGCAGAAGTGCTTGCGGACCTCTTTCTGCAAATCCAAGCCCTAAAAGATGTCATGGCATTTCTCTGGAGAAAGGGTGGTGGTGGGGATGATGGTAAGGGGAGCCTCCCTGGTATCCTTGTTCAAAATTTCCCCTCTATGTGTGATCCAAGATTAGGGAAGGCAACTTCCTACTACATGTAGCCCTACTTTTCAGCTAACACGGAGGTTCTCAAACTGGAGGTCAGGAACCCTAGGGGGTCACAAGGTTATTACATGGGGGGGTCGCGAGCTGTCAGCCTCCACCCCAAACCCTGCTTTGCCTCCAGCATTTATAATGGTGTTAAATATATAAACAAGTGTTTTTAATTTATAAGGGGGGGTCGCACTCAGAGAATGGTATGTGAAAGGGGTCACCAGTACAATAGTTTGAGAACCGCTGAGCTAGCATCCTCTATCTCAGAAGTGGCTGCATCTCAGTCATTCTTTGTACGTATATAGGAAGCAAAGCAATTTGGGGTTAAAGGGGTGTTATGAATGTATCCTGTTCTAGGTCTTTGAGACCCTTTTTTACAGGAAAAACTGTAAAAAAGGCTAATTTTAAAAAAAATCATTTATTCCTTTTAACGTAAATTGTATCTCGGGAGAGTGTATGTGCACATAGTGTGTGCTTGTACAGTAGCAGATCCGCATAACTGCGTGAGCATATATATCTCTGCATATTCTGTACCTGTGCAAAGCTGTGTGTGGAGATTGTAGCTGTACGTGCTATGCTTTAACAATGATTTGATAATAGAGTCAAGAACACGCTATATACAATGGACCCTCACTTACATATTTAGCTTAAGAAAGAGAAGGTTAAGGGGTGGTTTGATTACAGTCTATAAGTATCTACATGTGGAACATATATTTAATAGTTGGCTCTCCAATCTACCAGAGAAAGGTGTAACGTGATCCAATGGCTGGAATTTGAAGCTAGACAAATTCAGACTGGAAATAAGGCATCATTTTTTGACATTCAGGGTCATTGGAACAACTTACCAAGGGTGGTGGTGGATTCTCCATCACTCACCATTTTAAAACCAGGACTGGATATTTTTCTAAAAGATCTGCTCTAGGAATTATTTTGGGGCAATTCTATGGCTTGTGTTACACGGGAGGTCAAACTAGATAATCACAATGGTCCCTTCCGGCTGTAGAGTCTATGAATATATATTTTGATTCACTAAAATCTTCTAATCCATATTTCTCCATCAGATCCTTGAAATTGTTTGCAAATTTATCTTAGGTGCTTGAAAGTCATAAAACTCCCCCTCACTGGTGTGTGTGATAATTATAATGGCCACTTGTATAGGACTGAATTCTAAAGTTTAGCCCAGATAACAATTAAGCAACAAGAGAAGATGAAAAGGAATTAAAAAAAAGAATTGAATCTGAATTTATATTTCTGTAATATAATGTGTATGGATGTACACATCTGTGTATGAAAGTAAGCATTTGTATGTGTGTAGCACTGTGTGTGTTTGTGTATGTTAATATCTCTTGTAACAATAGACACTCCTTGACTCTGGTAGCATTTGCTGGAGCCTCCCTATTCAGATATTGGTTTGTTATCAGGTTGCAGCAGGCATTTCCATCTACTCAGGGATCTGAGCCCCTGTGAGCCACCACATGGGGCCTTCAAAGCACTTCCCTGTGCCTTGAGTCTGCATTCCCTTTCTGATGAGGGAGGGTGAGAGGGATAAAGAAACACAGCGTCTCCAGAGGTGTTATTCCTCATGCTGACTGGTGCATCTGGAGAACTGACTTGGCACCTCAAAGCAGGGAGGGGAATGCCCTGTCCTTAACTTGTTCCTCAAAAATACTGGAGGAGGGGGATTATCTCACATGTACCCCTGCTGCATTGGTAATGAGAAAGCACCCTAATGAAACATGAGTTCTCATTAGTTTTTGTACTCAGCAGCATGGAGAGGGAAGGTCCAGATCCATATCTAAGATCCCAGTGAGCAGGATCTGTTAGATTTAGTACACAAAATACTAGCTAGACACCCCATGAGTACACATTGAAATCTTGCACCCTTCAGAAGAGTAGTTTCAAATATATTTGTGGGGTTATAGGATTTGTGAGGCTTCTCAGAATGACTTGTGGCTCTAAAAAGGGGACAAGTTGGTACCTCTAGGCCTCTTCATAAGGGAAGACTCTGAAAGAAAAGGCTTTTAGAATCTTATTTCCACTTACCTGTCCCACTCCACTAGAACTACAATGCAATGGCCACTAATCTTATGTGGCTCATAACTGCAAATGGGTCTGGAATTAGTTAATTTTACAGCACTGTGGCTGCCTGTCTTTTGCACCAAAATCAATGAAGGAAACACACATTTTCCATATTTGCAGGGAAGAAGGGACAGCTAGGACTTGAGTGTACGTTCACAGGATTCCTCTGGGACAGCCTGAGCTTGGGAGCGCGGCAAAAGGAGATTAACAATGTGGAGAGACGACGCTCTCAACAACAGGAGCGAAAAAGCTCCCAAGGGTTTAGCGGCGGTGGGAAAGCTTGATTGCCACATACAGCAACGCAGTAGCCTACACAGCTTTCCCCCCTAGCTCCCCAAAGACACCCAGTGGAGTGTATTCATTTGGTGGGAGGGGGGTGGTATAATTGGCTGTCACTCTGCTGGAGCGCATTTTATTTGCATAGATAATGAGTTCCTCCAGACAGGAGAGAGAATTTGGGCTGCCACATGAAATAATGCCAAGCGAGGGCAAAGGTGTTAATTAAAGAGATTTTGGCAAGTAATTTAAGGGCCAAAATTTACATTTTGTTGGAAGAAAGTCTACCTGTTGTGAATCAAAACTTTGCATATAGTTGCGGGGGTGGGGGGGAGTTGTTTTGTTTTAAATTTAGTGTTAACAAAAACAGTTGGCCTCTTTGTGGGCTAAACACTACTGGCATTGGGCTAGCCTATGCACACCAGGAAATTAAACTGACTGTGGGCCTGATTCTCCACTGCCTTGTATCTTGTGTGAAATGGGTGTAAAATGCTACCAAGTTACAATTCTACATTCAGGTACACACCCACTTTTGCCCTCATCTTGCATGGGTGGAAATGCAGGTGAAAGGCAGTGAAGAAACTGACCCAGGTTTTGTACCAGGAGTTCTCTACTCCCCCACACTGGGCAGGATGTCTAATGAGAACTGGTTTCTAGGTGAAATTTCTGCAACTTCCACTCTCTTGCCTGTTTTTGCTGCTTCTGGCCAAAGGAATAACAAGAGGGAAGGGCTCTGGCTTTCAGATGAAAAAGATGGGTTCTGGGGGAATGGTCAGATTGTGGCAAGTCTCTGTGAGGAGAGGAAGTGTGTCACTGGCAGTATGCATCGCGTGCCACATTTTTGATGACTAACAGCAATCTTTACTGGGACATAATAGGGGTGGGGACGTCTGGGCTGGCTGGATAGAACCTACTGAGAATTATTCCTTTAAATGGCTCCATTTGGCCGATATCGCCTCCTTAGATCTATACTGAAATACCCTTCTATTAATAAATAACTCCTTTCTCCATTTCTCCATTGCAACAGCGCACGATTAAGTATCTGAGAATTGGGTTTGTTTTTTATAGACATTAGAATTAGATTTTATCTTTATTAAGGGTTCCCTCCCTACCTCTAAACCTTTGTTCCATTGCAGTGAGAAAATCAGTCAGATGTAAAGGGGGGAAGGGGATCAGTCAAGATTTTATTTTCATCTGATTTATCTCAGCCAGAGAGAGAGACTGAGAGTCCCTATATGCTTTTGACCAGTGAGAAGTGCCTTTAAGAGGAGCAGACGTTTTTCCCATTGTAATAATGATCCTGTGTTTGAGTATATTGTCATCTAAAGCAGTTGAGACAAGAGGATCTGGTGCTGCATGAATAACTTGTAGAAAATAATGTATCTGAGGGGTTTAGCATTTTTGTTTCCTCATGGACTACCTGGAAGCATATTTCCTTGAATTAATTTATTATTTGAAATCATTCAGTGATTATTGTTTGTGGGTGATTAATTTGTTTAACTGTGGATTGCAAACAGTCGCTACATGTATTTGATTTTTGAAGTATGTTGGTTAGTTGTGACTGGTCAGATAAATCACATGGTCAGGATCTGTTCTGACTGGATGAGTATGCAGTCACTGGCATGAAAACATATGCATGCAAATTAAAAATGTTATCTCCACAAATGCTCTCATTGGTGGCTTTGAAATTCTTTTTCCATGAACCGCCAGGCAAGTAAAACTTGATTTCTTACATAGTGATAGAAGGCAAACACAAAAATGATGCAAATGTGGTCCACGTGAGTTCATTTAAAAATGTGTGTGTCTATTTGTAACAAAAAAATTGCTTTGCAAAATTTGCCTGGGTGGAATGGGAACATAGGAAATGCTGTGCTGGAGTGATCTATCAAGTCTGGGGTATCCAGCCTTTAAAAATGGCCCATTCTTGTTGCTTCAGAGGAAGGCAAACCCAGAATACATCTGGCCTGACAAGTTGTGCAATGTTGTACGGGGGAGGGGAGGAATGCCTTCCTGACCCCCTCAGGCAAACAGTTTATGCCCTGAAGCATGAGGTTCCATTATCCTTATCTTAGCTCACATAGCTATAAATGTTACTGGTCATAAAATTACCCAGCCCTTTATACACAGACATCTGTAATAAGCCTGTGCTGCTAAAAATTGTCAAAGCTTTTTATTATTGGTGAACTTGTAAAGCTGTTTCTTAAAAAAAGACATAAAAATAAAAGCTCTTAACAAAATTAAAATACATTAGCAAACAGCTTAAAAGCTAAAGCCATTATCACATTTTCTGCATAGACTTTATACCACTACTAATATATAACAATTTATTTTCCCATCTCTAGCCTCTTCCACCTGCAGATCTTCAAGCACTTTACAGACATTAATGATTTAAGCCACATAAGCTTCCTTATGACATAGGTCAATATTGTCCCTTTATAGAGATGGGTAAATAGAGGCACAGAGAAATTACCAGACCAGCCCATGGTCACACAGCAGGTCAATGGCAAAGCTAGAAAAATAAACCTGACTCTGAGATTTGGGATTTTTGTGGACGGTTTGGGGTTAAAGTTACCTTCATGTGAATTTCATTCTGGTGAAATAGGTCAGACAGATGTCCCTGGAAACAGATATTCTTTCTTTTAGCCACAGCAAAGCTATGGCTCAAACAATGCACCTCAAGCTTCCTTGGCATATTAACCTCACAAAGGTGTATCCAACCCTGCCTTGGAATTACCATCTCTAAAGATGAAAAGGAAGTTCAGTTTCCATGGTCCATGCAGTCTTGACCCCTCTGCTGAGATGGCTAATGGGGGCTGGGGGTTAAAGAATGCCAACTCTGGTGGGGACACATGCCCACTGAGGACTGGACTGAGACAATCCACTGAACAGCCATCAGATGTCAACACCTTTCTGTCACTGCTGACCTGAGTTGGCTTTGAACCTGTGGGCTACACATGAATTCACATATATGATGCAAATAACTTCTCTCATCTAGCTGCTGCCAGTCACTGTAGTATCTAAGCACCACAACTTACTTGCCAAGAATTGAGTAGAGGGTTTTTATTTCTCCTGTAGTTGTTGGGACCATCGGTAACACCTAAAGGAGCTTGTAGGGAGTTGCATCCCTTAACTTCATTAACTGTATGTGATAGAGTTGGGGGAACCTGGAAAGTTGAGTTCAGGCTCACAAACGTTCTGCCAGCATGAAATTCTCCTTTTGCCCATGCTCTAGGGTAGGCTTCTGGAATGTGGGATCTTCTGGACCAGCTCTTGGGAAGCAGCTAAGTCCTCCTTTTACCTTCAACTCACAATGCTCTGAAGTTGGTTTTCTGGAATATGGAACTCTCCTTGGACAGCCGTTGTGGCACGCAGCTGGCCTGCTCCCTCACGTATTGCTTGATGAACTGATGTTTTCACCAAATCATGGCAGGGTATTGGGGGAGTAAAGATCAAGGCTTTGCAAAGCTCATAGAACCTCGCTGACTAATTTGGATGTTCACAAAACTAGTTCAAGTTCCTGGATGTTGTAATTTTAAGCCCATTTTTTCTAGGGGCGATTCAGTTCAGTTAATAAAAGAAACAACCTTTGTTTTTCTACTTAAAGGGCCATCTGTAATAGTGTATAAGGGATAGAAGATCCAGCGCCCATCCTTACCCCCCAAAAGGTGGCACAAATGGGTGCCATCTACATGGCATATAGCCTGTATTTATTTTTTATTAGAATTTCTCTGCCCCTCTTTCCTCTATCTCCCACACTGTCTCTAATTGGCTCTGGTCCGGACCTCTGCACTTCTTCAAGCCAGCTGGCAAGCTATTGGTACTATAGGTCTCAGAGTGATCCATACAGTGGTTTGCAAATTCTCCATCCCATCCTCTTCCCCCTTTTCCTCAATCAGCTGAGAGGCAACTGACCTCTTTTGTGGAGGGCAACCCTGCCAGCAAAATGAGGAGAAGCTGCCAGTGGGGAGTTGGTCAGTGAGACAGAGCTGGAAGCAGAGAATTTTGTAGGAAGCGAATGCAAGAGTCTGGCCAGCTTCTGTCCCTCATTTAAACTTCCGTAGCCTGACATCAAACATGTCGTTGCAGACTGAGCCCCCACAAGCCTGACAGAGGAGCAAAAAGAGAGGGCTGGAGGCAGCAGATCCTAATCTTTATTAAATAAGAACAAAGCCTATGCCGGCTAATGAGAAAAACAAACCGATGAAAGATCCGGCGGGCTCCTCAGAAGGACACAAAGAAATTCTCTCCTGACAAGAGCTTACTAAAAATACACCAGAATATTTATCTTGCTGGCAAAGGCTTCACAGGCCCAAGAGTTGGTGCTTGTGCTTTGGAGATCTGAATGGGCATAACTGAGGCAGAATCTGGCGCAGAGGATTCAGATGACAGTACTTTGCTCTGTGCGTGACTTCCAGAGACAACAGTTATGGCAGGAATACTCAAACAGCAGCAGGTTCGGGGGTATAAACTAGATCGCTAACATGACTTTCCCTTCTGTCTTTCCATTCATGGGTGGACAGCAAGGCACGTCCTTATAGCTTTATGTCTCCTTGTCTTGTTCTGAATATGTATACGAAGCACAGATGCTACAGGTCTGTGCTCAGCACTCTCTCTCTCTCTCTCTCCACAGATGCTTTGAGTGCCAGATGGAAAAGTTGTAATGTGGATATCAACCAAATGATGCCACCAATGTAATAAGAGAATTAGCACATCTGTTTGAATGGATTCATGTGAGCTCCAGTGAGTGTTAGTTTGTCTCACCATATGCATCATGGATGAATGTGCTACTTCCCCTGCAGGAGAACAAGGAGCTTTGTTCACCTTATTAATCTTGAATAATAAATATTCCCGTTAAGTATTTGAGTTGTTGCTGACTCTGATTCGATCCATGAATGGGGATGTCCCCTCTGCTTACTTAACAAGCATAATATGAAACCTTGGCAGTGATCTGCAGAACTATGTGAATCTTTTGCAACAAAACCCCAAACTATATTAAACGGACCAGTTTTCATGTTATGTTACAAACTCAAAACTCAGACTAAGTGTATAGAAAAATCCACCCAAGGTCATGAAGTGTTTGAGAGTCCGAGTGGGGATCTTCTGAGGGTCCCAGTGTGGAGTGATCTTAAGTTTGGAACAGATCAGAATTAAACAAACTGTTCCCATGAACCCGTGTGACAGGGAGCTGCTCAGTTTCACAAATCCCTAGTGATCTAGCTTCCTCATTGTCCCCTGTAACTTCCCATGTGCCTCAATGAATCAAAGCCAGCTATTCTTTATCCTGAAGACCTTTTCAAAGGAGATCAGTCTCAACCAATACTTTTGATCAGAGAACCCACAAATTTGGGGGAGGTTCAGATCAAAACTCAGATCCAAACTCCACAACCAGCCTACCTTTCAAAATCCTACCTTTCAGCACCCTCAAACGTTGGGGGAATTCACATCTGGATCCACACTTGATTACTTGGTTCTGAAGACAAAAGGAGTTGTTTGATTAGAGGCTGCAGTTCCTTTTCTGGTTCCATCGTCACTGACCATGAAACCTCAGCAACTGCGGCTTTAATATACTGTGGCTGAACTTATGGTCAGCAGGTCAAAGGGGACGTAATTTACTCAGGCTTTGATGCATTTGATACAGTTTGAGGAGGGATGATAGGAGGTGACAGAGAAGGAAGAACTTTGTCTGTTTACATGAGAACTGGATTAGTATGAAGCTGACAGATCCATTTTCTAGCAGAGAGGGACGTAAGGCTAATGAGAAAGTTTCAGCTAGAATGACTGGAGAGAGGTTCTCTTTACTGACTGTAGGAGTCAGACTGAGCACTTGTCTGCAGCTTTTTTATCTTGGTTTCTCTGATTAGGAGTTGGAGGTGTGTGGCAGGGTTGGGGGGAACCCCATCCTGTGCAGGGGCGAGTGAACCCGCCTCTTTTAGGAAAAAAAAGGGGAGGTGTACGCATCTTACGTCTATGTCTCTCCCAGCCCGACTCCATACGCTTGCCCTTATCAGCAGGGCAGTATGGCCTAGTGGCCGGAATCCATAAATTCACCCCTGTGATTGGGCAATAAGACTGAGGGGCCAATGTCCATCAATCTGCACCTTTTGGCAGGGTACTAAGGCGCAGTGGCCCAAGTCAATAACTTAGCCCCTTTTTGCAGAGCAGTAAGGCCTAATGGCCAGAGTCAGGAAATCTGCCCCTTCTCGCAAGGCAGTGAGGCCTAGTGGCCCAAGTCAATAATCTAGTCCAGGGGTTGGCAACCTATGGCACGCATGCCAAAGATGGCAGACAGCAGCGTGCCATTAAAAATCCGGCCTGGCCCGCTCTTCTCCGCCCCCTGCCCACCGCTCTCTCCTTGCAGGGCAGGCAAGCTTCCCCCTGTCCCCCGTCTCTTCCCCCAGCTTGCTGGGTTCCTGCCCCTCCTTCTCTCCCTCCCTGCTGCCGATCAGTTGACAGCCCTTGCTATGGAGTGGGAGAGGAAAAAGCGGAGCTGCAGCGTGCTCTCTGCTCCGGGGACCTTGGGGAAGGGGGTGGAATCAGCATATCCCCTCCAGCCCCCTGCCATGCCACACCCCCCACATTCCCACCTGCACCCCTCGCACCAAATGGGAGCTGCCCAGGTAAGCGCTCCACACCCAAACCTCCTGCCCCAACCCTGAGCCCCCTCCCTCATTCTAGCACCTGGCCAGACCCTGCACCCCAACCCCCAGCCTGCTCCTTCACT
The DNA here is from genome assembly GCF_965152235.1 of Eretmochelys imbricata. Classification (NCBI taxonomy): domain Eukaryota; kingdom Metazoa; phylum Chordata; order Testudines; family Cheloniidae; genus Eretmochelys; species Eretmochelys imbricata. Next base: position 23,663,245 of record NC_135578.1, read on the forward strand.
CCCAGCCCTGTTCTCAGCACACTCTCACCCTCATCTCAGTGCAGAGAGAGGAAGAGAATGGCTAGAACCAGGGAGAAAGTAGGTACCTACTCTATGTGAACAGGGCTGGGACTCCAGACCAGCAGCGGGCTGAGCAGGGCTGGCAGCTGGGACCCGGGCTGGCAGGGGCCGGCGGACGGAACCCCAGACCGGCAGCAAGCTGAGCAGTTCAGCTCAGCCCACTGCCAGTCTGGGGTTCTGACTGCCGGCCCCTTGCCAGCCATGATCCCAGCCGCAGGCCCCGCTCGGCCCGCTGCCAGCCTAGGTGGATGGAACCCAAGGCTGGAAGCGGGCTGAGCAGGCTGGCAGTGTAAGATCAGCATTTTAATTTAATTTTAAATGAAGCTTCTTAAACATTTTGAAAACCTTGTTTACATATGACAAGAGTTTAGTTATATAATATACAGACTTATAGAGAGAAACCATCTAAAAAACGTTTAAATGTATTATTGGCACACAAAACCTTAAATTAAAGTCAATAAATGAAGACTTGGCACACCACTTCCAAAAGGTTGCTGACCCCTGATCTAGTCCCTCCTTGCAAAGCAGTAAGGTCCAATGGCTGGAATCAGGAAATTTGCCCCTTCTCGCAGGGCAGTAGGCCTAGTGGCCCAAGTCAATAATTTAGCTCCTGCTTGCAGGGCAGTAACGTTTAGCAGCCAATGCCGGACATGGCGGGGAGTGGGTTGCACCCCTCAGCAGGAGGATCTGGGCCCTACCTCTCCACTGGACCCCAGCCCAGGGCCCTGGTAGTGGCCACAGCGCAGGCCACTGAGTCAGCGAGGAAAGGTTCCTACCGAAACATGCTGACTCAAGGCTTCGGCTCACTCACCGGTCTGCCGTCAGATTCCCCTGGGCTGCTCCTGCCGTTGTCCCTGCTGCTGCTGTCTGGGCCTCCCTGTTACCTCTAGGTTCTCTGGTCTGCCCTTCCTCCGAACCCTGCAAGGCCTCCCGGGTTGCCTTGACGTCCGCCTGGGCTGTGGCATCTCCAGCTCCTAAGGTCGTGGGCTTCCGCTGACCCTTGGCTGGAGTGGGCGATGTAAGTCCTTCCTCCATGGCAGTCAGCCCCAACTGAGCCGAGCTGCTCCCTTTTATACCGGTACACCTGGAGCATGCCGAGTAGGGTGAAGGGGTGTGACTTCCTCAGCTCACAATGTAGAATTAACCCCTTCCTGTCCAGTGCGGGGCAAGTGCGCCCTGTCACACATCCTCCCCTTTAAGAATGGGACGGGCAGAGGCTCGGTGTCTCCTTCCTAGCCCTCTGGCCAAGAAAAGAAATCAGCGTTGGCATGTGCCTTTCCTGGGTGGTACATCACTTTGAAATCTTAAGGTTGTAAAGATAAGTACCATCACATTATTCGGGGGTTGGTTTCTTTCATATGGTGCAACCAGCACAGGGGTGCACAGTCAGTAACCAGCCGGAATGTGTTCCCTAACAGGTAATATCTTAGAGAGTCTATGGCCCACTTGACAGCTAAGGCTTCTTTCTCTATGGTCGAGTACTGGGTTTCTCTAGGGAGTAGTTTTCAACTGAAATACAATCTAGGATGTTCCTCTTCAGCATCTCCCTGAGATAGTACCACCCCGATCCCTACTTTGGATGCGTCTGTCTGCAGGATGAAGGGTTTCTGGAAGTTGGGATGGACCAATACCAGCTCTCAGATCAGCTGTTCTTCTAAAGCCTGGAAGGCTGCCTCACATTTCCTAGACCACTGGACTTTCTGAGGTTGTGACTTCCTCATTAAGTCAGTCAAGGGGGCTGCCAAAGTCGCAAAATCCGGTACAAAATGCCAGTAATATGGTCGAGGAACTGCTGTACCTGTCTCTGTTGTTGGTGTGGGCCAGTCCTGTAGTGCCTGTACCTTGCCAACTGAGGTTGTAGCTCTCCGCCCCCACAGTATAACCCAGGTAGGTTACTTTCTTCTGCCCAAAATGATATTTTGTTGGATTGGCTATGAGTCCTGCCTCCTTCAATGCGTGGAGGACCTTAGAGAGATGTTGAAGATGGTCTTCCCAGCTGGTGCTGTACACGATGATGTCGTCAATGTAAGCAGCAGCATACCGTCCATGGGGTTGCAATATCTGATCCATAAGTCGCTGGAAGACGGCTGCTGCTCCGTGTAACCCAATTGGCATAGGCCAAAGGGGATTGGGAAGGCAGTCTTCAGGCATGAGGTCGGAGTCAGAGGAATCTGCCAATACCCCTTGGTGAGATCCAGAGTTGACAGGAATTTTGCTCCCCCTAACCTCTCAAGGAGTTCATCAACCTGTGGCATTGGGTAGGCTTTAAATCGAGATATATCATTCACTTTTCTAAAGTCAATACAAAACCGGACAGAGCCATTCGATTTTGGAACTAGGACTGTCGGGCTTTGCCACTCGCTATGGGATTCTTCTATCACGCCCATGTCTAACATGACCTCCAGTTCCTTCCGAATGGCCTCCCACAGCTTCTTGGGCAGGGACCGGTGGGGGTTGCATACCTTCTGTCCCGGTACAGTGGCAATACGATGATTCATGATGGTTGTCCATCCTGGCCAGGCTGACCAGACCTCTGGGTAAGACTGCAGGAGTCCTTGGAGTCGCTCTCTGTGGGTCAGGTTGAGTCCTGTTCCTATCGCTACAGGCCCGTCCTCAGACGGTTCATCAGCCAGGGGTCCTAATTCTGGTTCGGGAAGGTAGGGAGTGATCAGTAATATCTCCCTACTCCTTCAGACTTTTAGCAAATTGACATGGTACATGTGTGTCTCACGGCACCAGCCTGGTAGCCTTACCTCATACTCGACTGACCCGATCGGCCGTGTGACTTCTAAGGGGCCTTGACTTTTAGCCAATAGTTTGAATTTGGTTGAGGGCAACAGGATTAGGGCCCAATCTCCGGGTTCAAAGCTCTGTAGCCTGGCTCCTTGGTTATATGGTTCTGCCTGACTCCACTGTGCCTGTTCCAGATTCTCTCTAGCGAAGGTCCCTAGCATCTGAAGTCTCTCTCATAGGGGTCTTCCACTATGAACTACAGCCTTTACCTGGGTCTCCTGCTCTTCCCAGCCCTCCTTCAGAAGGTTGAGGATACCTCGGGGTTGTCTCTCATATAGGCGTTCAAAGGGGGGAAAACCCTGTGGAGGTTTGGAGTATCTCCCCTATAGCAAACAACAAGGCTAGGAGTAACGTATCCCACCGTCGCGGATCCTCTTCCACAAATTTGCATAGCGTGCTCTTCAACGTCTTGTTAAAACGTTCCACCAATCCATCTGTCTGGCCATGGTATAGGGATGTCCTGAGGGCTCGCATACCTGAAAGATGGCAGAGGTTGGCCATCAATCGGGAAGTCACGTTTGTCCCCTGATCTGTTAAGATTTTGTGGAGTATCCCTTCCAGGGCGAAGACCTTGATGAGTTCGGCGGCTATCTTAGGGGCAGTGGCAGTCTGTAATGGGACTGCTTCAGAATACTGGGTTGCATAATCCATGATCACAAGGATGTACTGGTGGCCGGTTGCACTCTTTTCTAGTGGGCCCACCAAGTCAAGTCCTATTCACTAAAAGGGGGTCCCAGCTATTGGGAGAGGAATGAGGGGTGCTTTCAGCACGTTCTTTTGGGCCCGTGCATTGACACCTTGGGCATGATGAACAATAATTCTTCACCTCCTGGTGGATACCTGGCCAGAAGAATTGCCATGCTACCCATTGGAGGGTATTTTCTCTTCCTAGGTGCCCTGCCCAGGGCACCAAATGAGCAAGGTGTAAAAGGCCCTGGCACAACCTTCAAGGGACTAGCAGCTGAAGAAGTACTTCTCGAGTCTGTGGCTCTTCCATCAGCCAATAGAGGCGGTCTTGCCATATTTCAAAGCGTGGGCCTTGGTGTTTTAGGGGAGCACCCCCCATTCTTGATCCCTAGCGGTGGCCTGTTTCCAGGTGTGCTTAAGTGTAGGGTCCTCTTGTTGTTCCTGAATAAAGTCGCCATCACATTCAAGCTCTGTCTACACCGCATCAACAGACTAAACCCTTTGTGTAGGCAGGGGTACCGGGGTCTCGGTGGACCCGGACGATCCTTCCCCTGGGTCATCATCATCCCGATCCCTCCCAAGCAGCCCTCTTGTTACCTGACCCTCGCCTTCTCAGGCCGGAGGGTTCTGGGTGGACTCTTGCAATAGTTCTCAGAACCACGGCCATTCCCACCCCAGAATCACTGGATAGGCCAGTCTAGGGGTCATGCCAACCGAGAGGTCCGCTCTTCAGTGGTATATCTCCAGCGTCACTTGGGTAATAGGATATGAATGTAAGTCTCCATGGACACATTGGACATAGATGGGGGTTCCGCATGGCTCCAAGTTTGGCACGAGATCACCCCAGACGAGAGTTTGACTACAGCCAGAGCTGACCAACGCTGTCATAGAAATCCCTTCTAGGAGCACTGGTACCACGAGCTTTCCCAGGCCCCTCTTGTGGGCCTAGGGGCTGGCTACCAGACTTGCCCATAATTGCAGTCCATGCAGGGGCAATCGCGACGAAAATGTTCCTCTTGACCACATTCATAACAACGGTCTCTCATTGCTGCTGACTTTCTAGGAGCCATTTCAAAACCTAATATGACTCCATACTAGTGTCCAGTAATCTGGGGTCCCTAGCCCGTCAGGGTTATCAAGGGGAGAACCCACACTTCCCTCAGGTCTATTGGTCTTAGTCCTCTCCTTAAGCCTGGGGCAATGCCTATATTCTCCACCACATGTGACAGTGTTGTGGGGAACCCTGTCCTGTGCAGGGTGAGTGCGCCTACCTCTTTTAGGGGAAAAAAGGGGGGGGGGCGTACGTATCTTACGTCTACATCCCTCCCAGCCCAAGTCCATATGCTTGCCCTTATCAGCAGGGCAGTACGGCCTAGTGGCCGGAGTCCATAAATTCACCCTTGTCACTGGGCAGTAAGGCCTAGGGGCCAGTGTCCATCAATCCGCCCCTTTTCACAGGGCACTAAGGCCCAGAGGCCCAAATCAATAACTTTGCCCCTTTTTGAAGAGCAGTAAGGTCCAATGCCTGGAGTCAGGAAATCTGCCCCCTTCTCGCAGGGCAGTAAGTCTAGTGGTCCAAGTCAATAATTTAGCTCCTGCTCGGAGGGCAGTAAGGTCTAGTGGCCAATGTCGGACACAGGGGGAGGGGTTGCGCTCCCCAGCAAGGAGTCCGGGCCCTACCTCTCCACTGGACCCCAGCCCAGGGCCCCGGTAGTGGCCATAGCGCAGGCCACTGAGTCAGCGAGGAAAGGTTCCTACCGAAACATGCTGACTCAAAGCTTCGGCTCACTCACCAGTCTGCCATCAGATTCCCCTGGGCTGCTCCTGCCGTTGTCCCTGCTGCTGTGGTCTGGGCCTCCCTGTTACCTCTATGTTCTCTGGTCTGCCCTTCCTCCGAACCCTGCAAGGCCTCCCGGGTTGCCTTGACGTCCGCCTGGGCTGTGGCATCTCCAGCTCCTAAGGTCATGGGCTTCTGCTGACCCTTGGCTGGAGCGGGCGGCGTACGTCCTTCCTCCATGGCAGTCAGCCCCAACTGAGCCGAGCTGCTCCCTTTTATACTGGTACACCTGGAGCATGCCGAGTAGGGTGAAGGGGTGTGACTTCCTCAGCCCACAATGTAGAATTAACCCCTTCCCATCCGGGGCGGGGCATGTGCGCCCCATCACAGGGGGATTGCACTGTTTGCCTTCCTTGGAGCTCTGCCTCCCTGGAGGAATCCCCCTAAAGCTCAAGCAGGAGCATGTGTGAGACAGAACTCGCGTCCTATCAGCAAGGAACCCTTTTCTGGAGCCAGGTATGATGATATTTGTATTGCCATCGTGCCTCTCTCTGAGGAGCTCTGTGCACTTTGCTACCTAATTAACTAAACCTCACAACCCTCCTGCCCATTCCCATCAGACTGGCTCTTTTGCCTGTTTTACAGAGCAGAATCCTGAGGCGCAGAGGGGTTACATGGCTTGGACAGACCGACAGTAGCACAGTTAGTGGCTTCCAGGAATAGAACCCAGGTGTCCCGTCTCCCAGTCCTCTCTTCTAACCATTGGATGATACTGGCTGCTTGCAGCCTATGCAAGTGGCTGTTGGATTCAAAAGGAGGGTAAGCCTGAAATAATGGGCTTGGAGACTTATTTCTGACAGCAAGGTCCACTGAGACTTTTACACTCAGAAGTGGGACGTGTATCACAGCAACCCACTGTCTGCCAGTGTCACTCCAGAAAGAAGAGGAGGCATTACCCAGGAGCATTGCGAAGCTCCCCTCCCTACATTTCTAGAGATTAGCATGCTGCCTCCGCAATACCTCTAGTCCTTACTGCACTAGAAAGCAAATACCTGGAGATCCAGGTTTTCCTATTGGCACTCAACACCATAGTATCTGAGCATCTACTCATATGGGAGGCACATTCAGGCTCCTACAAGATGACCAGGCTGGTTATGACTGGATCAAGATGGGATGTGAAGTATTCATCCCGTCCAATGAGATGCTGGGACCTGTCGTCTCTGTGAACTGTACCGCCAGATGACGATGGCTTTGGGCTGCAGTACAGAACTCACTAGGCTGTGGGCACTTTGGCCAGTGTTTGGTGTATAGGATTCTTTAAAAAACAGGCCAGGGGCCTTGGGCGGGGTAAAAACAGACCCAAAAGTTTCAGCAGCCGGGGCTGGCTGGAAAACACCATGCAGGGGCAAATGTAGAGGTTTCGGAATTTGCTTTTGTTCCAGTGCAGAATGAAGATGAGACTTTTCAAAAACAAAAAAAAATTGTGGAAAAAATACAAGTGAGAGGAGCAACCTTGGAAGTTAGGGCACTCCCTTGGGCTGTGGGAGACCCAGGTTCAAGTCCTGGCTCTGCTGGACTGAATCTCCCACAGCCCAGGTGGGTGCTCTAACCACTGAGCTACTGGCTATCCCGGGGGGCTTGCTCTTTCTCACTCTCACTCTCATTTTGACCAGAGATTCCATCACGGACCTGAGAAAACTTCCCAACTACATTTTCATCCAAACCGATACATTTTCTTGAGCCATTTAGGTTTTGATGAAACAGCAGTTCTCAATGGGGAAAAGTTTAGTGGAAAATTTTTCACCCAGTGCTGTGTGCATTAATATTCTCTACAGAGTGGGGGTGTAAATTTCACTGCTATCTCCTTGGAGTTTTCAGTTTATGCCGTTCATTTCACATAGATGTCACTACTGCCTTATGAGTGCTCCACTGAGAGAGGCAGTGAAATGGAGCGAGTGCATTATAGTAATGGAGTAACTGTATAAAAACAATGAAATCCAATCTCTTTAAACTGATTTGATGTCTGCCTGAACCACAACATTTCCTGCTAATGGCTTCCTTCATTTTGTAACCGTGATCGCCACCTGATCAGATTACAGCTGTTTTTAATTACAAAGCTAATAGAGTCTGTAAGCAGTGTCAGGCAGACAGCGCATGCCCCACACAGACAGTGGGGGGGAAGACGCCGTAGTGACTGTGTTAACACACACAGCCTATCAAAGCTGACAGTCAAAACACCTCAAGGAGGGGGCTAGAAGAGATAATAATATTTTCAATGTGCAGCCCTGTCATATTGGCCCACTGGCTCATTTGAAAACATGTGAAAACAAACCAAGCCACGAGTTGTGCAAATAGTGTTTCATTCCTGGATCCTTCTCCATGTTCTGATCTCCTCCTTGTCGTCTCTGTGGCCTGTCCTGTGGGTGTCTACCTTGGTGCTCTCTAGATTCACAGTGCTACCTGGGGAATATGGAGTGAAGCTTTTATTCCTAACAGTAGAGAAGGCCTAATTTTGATCTCACAGATGTAAATCAGGAATGACTCCACTACAGGCTGCGAAGCTCCACATTGTAAATGAAAGTGGTGTTGGTTTGGGGATTTTTTAAAAATATTTTTAAGTTATAATGCTGTGCTCGTGAAAGCCCTGGAGACTGAAAGTCTTTATACACAGAAGAGACATGGTTCAGCACGGGCAACAGAAGGGTGAGCTTCCACCCCCAATCCATCCACAGGCAGCAATCCCAGGGGAGCAAGCACAGTCTCAATAGCTCAGCCTTGCCCCCTTTGGCCCTGTCTTCACTAGGATTAATGGTCAAATTCTCTATTGATTGTTCCCTCTAGCTCTACTCTAAGGGCTTGTCTATATGGGGAAATTGACTGGAATAGCTCCCTGTGTGGACACACTTATTCTGGAATAAGAGTGTCCACATGGGGAGTTACTCTGAAGTAGCTATAGCTTTTTAACTTCACACTCCCTTATCCCGGAATAACTCACCATGTAGACAAACCCCAACTTGCCAGCCATCCACATGCAAAACTCCCTCTACTGTGTGTTGGTTGAGTTACAGATTGTGCCAGGAAATCTAGGCTAAGACTTAGGCTTCACCCCCAGCCAAGACGCAGTTCAACTGAGACTTAAAAGCACCAGCAACAGGACAGAGTTACAATAATAATCTAAATTGGTCCTCCAGAGCTACCCCACAACACCCTATGAAGCTGCCTATCTGTCTATCTGCTCTTCTGGGTCAAGGCGTCACACTGACTAGAAGCTATCTGTCAAAGTATATTGTCCAGCACATGACCATGGCCCTCCCTTGTAAGCTGCTTCTCCATGGCAAACAATTACTCTTCTTGTTCAAGCCTGAAATCATTTACACGGCTCCTGAGAAGACATCACAGTGGGCTGCCTCCTGGCAGATGCTGACATGACAGCAGTGGTATCATCATCAGTATGTTGAGATTGACAAGGAAGGGTCTGATTCTGTTCTCACACCAGTGGAGTAACTCTATAGAAGTCAATGGAATCACATAGATGTAAAACCACTGTGAGATCAGAACCAAGCCTGATAGTATCAGTTAGTATCCATTGTGGTGCAACATGGCATGGATATCTGTCCGCTAGGAAATGGACCGAGACCCACCATGCTTGTTTCATAGACCTTTTGTTCAGGTTGGTTGTTTGGGCCTGATTCCACTATCTCTTTGGAGGTGCTGACTTGGGGGTGATACCTAAGGGCACTCAGCACCTCACTGGAGGCTCTTAGTGTCATGCAGAATTAAGCCACTTGTTTGTTTGTTTTTAAATGCTTTGTTGTCCTTCCTTTTCAAATATACAGATCTGAGTGAGCCATTGCACATCTCCTAGAACCCCACACATAACAATTTGCCCTTCTGTTGGTGGCCTTTACATCCTTTTCTCTGTAGTAATGTCAGTGCTACATGCGTATGGTTTCTCATTGACCTTGTAAATGATTTAGGGTCCCTATCAAGGCAGGATCAATAATTTAAATTTGGAATTAATTATTTAACTTGACAGGAGTCTCTCTCTCTCTTTTTAATTTCACTGTATCATTGTCTTCTTGGTCTCCACTCGCAAAACAGAATCATGGTCATTCCACAGGTTGGGCCTCTTAGTTTTCATGTTCCTCAGCTATTCGCCAGAGCCTGAAAAAGAGAAATATTCACTAACAACATTTTCTTTCCACCTTTTCTTTGCAAAAATAAGAGAAAAATAAGTAGTCCAGAATTGTAGTCTGGGCTTTCTGAGTGTGTGAGAGAGAGAGACCCAGATACCATCTGTATTTTACTCTGGGCTCTGTGAATGGGTTTATTGGGACTGGATTCCGTCATCGATGCATTTTAGGCTATGAGTCTGTGGCAAGCAGCTTTAAAATGCGCTTAATGAACCCTAATCCAGTAGAGGATTCCCACCCTCAAAACATCATCTTTCTCACAGACCACACTCCCTTCACTAGCAAAGGGGGGTGCAGGCACAGGGCCCAGATGCAACACATACGCATCAGCTGGGATTTCCTCTCCAATACGCATGGCAGAAAGGCCATAACCTAGCTTCTGAACCTGACCCTCACTGTGTGCGTTTGGGCATGTCACTTCATCCCTTTGTGTCTCCGTTTGCCATCTGTAAAATGGGGATAATAGCACTTCCCTACCTCCTGGGGGGATAGTGAGGATAAACTTGTGAAGGGCTCAGATTCAGTGAGCGTGAGTGCCAGAGAAAACCTCATCAATCGACAAATCGAACCAAAGAGTTCTCGCAGAAACAGCTCACTCTCTGATGTAGAGAGGACACAAACTTTTTAGAACTTCAAAGTTTGCTCAGCGGTTTGAGCAATTCTACAGGGTTGGTCCTGGTTTTATCCCAATTGGCGCACCCGCCCCTCACATTAACATTCCACAAGCTTTCCTTGCAGGCTGTGGTGTGCAGCCGTGGGATTGTCCCACAACATCTGGGATGGCAGGTTTGAGTCTCCGCTGCAGTAATTGTAGGATGAGCCCAGCCACTTGGAGAGCCTCTGCTAACTGGTTAAATCCACTCTAGTGTCTAATCACCTGTTGGCAAACAACAGGGAAGCTGGGTTTCTTCAGCCAGCTGGCTGAGCTGCTCTTCCCACTTCCTCCCTCCTAACCTTTGGGAAGCTGTTACCCCATCATGTCAAAAGCAGTCACTTGACACTATCTCTCAAGTCAGTACTTTGCTCCTGTTTCCCCCCCTATTACTCCATCTTTTCCTTTATCTGAACTTTTAAACCCTGCGTCTGGTACAGATTTTTACAGTAACTCAAGCCTTTGAGAATTGTTAATGCCGTGCTGTTTTCACAGGAACGTTAATATGCGCTGCAAAAACACCAAGTATCAAAAGTCAGTCGTGCTTCTCCAAGGCTGAAATTCGCACCAGCTGACAGAGCTGGGCGGTAGGGAGGGGCTTGAGCAAAAACACAAAAAACAGGGACACTTATCCACTTTACAGGGACACAGACAAGATGGGCAAGGCCCCAGATTTGACCCTCTGCACACCACATATCTCTTTGCAAAGTCTATGTATGTTTTCAAATGTGTCTGTTCCTTAACACTTAAATGACCTGTATCTAAAATAACTAAAGGAAATTAATACCAGGAGCCTGGAACTGTAAAGCAACTCTTCAATAACCAAGCATTGTGTGCAAACCGACTTTCACCAAAAAAACCTAACAAAACAGTGCAATGCAAAACAATGCAAATTAATGGTCGCAAGCAGCCCTACAGTAACAAAGTAGGGTGTGCACTTGTACCATAACAAAGAGGTGGGCACAACTCCATACTTATAAACAACCCTACAATAACAAAACAGTATATGCAACCCAGTGCTCATGGGCAACTCTACAGTAAGTAGCATCCACACGAGAGAGAAAAAATGTTTGTGTAACTCACATTGATTCCAGTTTCAAGATTAACAAGGATTTGTTATGCAGTAAAGTGGAGGGTGAGGGGGGCTGTAATAATGTAAAACACCTTGACAAATGTGACTTTAAGGTTATGTATGAGGCAAGGTAATACACCATGCAACAAACATTTCTTCATTAAAATAGTTAAAAGTCTAGAAAAGAAGAAGAAAGAGACGTTTTGAAATGAAACAGGAAGTTCCCTTGAATCCTAGAGCCTTTGAAGGATTGTGAATGGAATGAGAAGTCTGTACTCTTATAAAGGCTCTGAGTTGTCATGGCATGGGGGTGGGGGTAGATGTAGGGAGGAGGCGCTTTCTGAACACACAGACATTCTCTAGCTCTCCAGTCACACACTCTGCTCTTTGTTCCCTTTTTATATTTTTTTTAACTGGAGGGGGTTTTTGATGCTGTATTTTTTATATCTAGTGTGGGTGCTAAGTGAGGCTTTGCATATGCTTTGCCAGGTCGGGGAGGGGTGGGGGTAGGTCCCAGAGTGCATGTTAAATTAGACTCAAAGGGCTTGATCCTGTTGCCTTTACTTACTAAAGTCAACAGGCGTTTTCCTGCAGCCCGAGTCCTGTAATGAGATTACTCACAGGTGGGTTCCCCTTGACTCTGCGCAGGCGTAGGATCAGGGTTGACACTTTACTGATTTCCATGCTCCACGTGTGCCCAGGGCTCAAACCGTTTTTGAGGAAGTGTTCTTGGGGTTTGAAAAAGTTTGGTTAACTTTTTTTTTTTATTTCATTTTTGCAGCATTGCTGAGTCTTTGCTGGGACCAGATGTCTGAAACACCTTGAGAAAGTGTGTTCTGGTGGTGTTGCTGGAGCTACTGGAAACCTCAGAGGGCAACTCCTGTGAGATTTCCATTGCAGTTTTGCAAACCAAGTTTTGATCAGCATCTGAATTTGGAGGGTACCTCCCTGATACAGACCCCTCAATTTTTGCTGATGTTGGTCCCTCATTGGAACAAAACTCACTCAGCTAAATTGATGGAGAGGCTCTTTTTGGCCAGTTGTATGGCCACAGAGGGACTGGAACTCAGCCCTTGGTTCCTTACAGCTGGTTGGAGGTGAAAGTTGTGCTCATTTCCTTTGGAGAGAACCTTTGAGTGACCCACTCTGGCCAGCGCTTAGTTTGTGCCAGGGCTTGCCAGGGCTGAGTCCCAGCATCTCTAGGCCTGGCAGTTCATAGCCCCAGCACCTCTGGGCCTGGCAGTTCATAGCCCTGGCACCTCTGGGCTTGCCGCATCCATTATGAAAGTAAAAATATTGCTTGAGCCCCAGCACCTCTTTCATTACAAATTAAGCACCGCCTCTGGCCAACAATTTTGATGAGCTTTGAAGAAAATGGGGCATCATGAAGGAGAGAGGAGGAGGGTCATTGTTCATGCACAGGAGGAAAACAGGTTTCTGAGTAGCAGCCGTGTTAATCTGTATCCGCAAAAAGAACAGGAGTACTTGTGGCACCTTAGAGACTAACAAATTTATTAGAGCATAAGCTTTCGTGAGCTACAGCTCAATTCATCGGAAAACAGGAGCTTCCCTCCCCCAGGAAAAAGTGGTGGTGCTAAGCTGCCTATTCATCCTGTATTATGGTCTATACAGCTTTCAGTGGGTATCCAGAAACGGCAAGATTTGTGGGACGGTTGGACAAAAAGGGATGATTCAAGAACTTGGAGATGAGGAGGGGGATCAGTAGAGGGGCCTTGAGGCAAAGTAAGGGACTGTCATTCAGTGCAAGCTCTTCTTTGATAATTATATACTTGGGGCCAAATTTAGCCTGGTCTAAATCCCCTCAAGTCACAAGGGATGCATTTGGCCTATGACATGTTTCAGAGTAGCAGCCATGTTAGTCTGTATTCGCAAAAAGAAAAGGAGTACTTGTGGCACCTTAGAGACTAATCAATTTATTTGAGCATAACCTTTCGTGAGCTACAGCTCACTTCATCGGATGCATACTTTTAGCTAAATGTGTCAGAAGCAGGAGCCTATTCTCAGCTGTGCACAGGCACCAAAAGGAGTCTGAGTAGAATCAGGGCCCAAGACTACCAAGAAAAGAACAGGGTTACAAGAGGAAATGTGTTGACATCTGCGTTTTAGATGGAGACAGGTTTAGTGTGTGTTTGTTAGCAGCATTTATCACCACTAAAGACTGAGGGGAAGGGGAAGGCGATTGTAAAGTTCCTTGAGTATTCAGTCCTACCATTTGGAGTTCCTCAATTGTTTGGCCACCAGAGAAGGAAGCTGTGGCTCTGGGACAGGCCTGTGGTCTTTAAGAGGAATTCACGCTGTTTCTTAACCCCCTGAGAAATGGAGTCTGAGAAATCAGAAATGGAAAAGACCAAAGACCTACCCCGGTAGCTCAGCTCACCTCTTGCTCACCCCCCTGGCTCCAGGGCCATCCCTAAACATTTTGGTGCCCTATGCAGCCCCCCCTGAAGGGGGGTGGTGGCCTCAGGCCTCCGCGGGGGGCAGGAGCAGGCTTGGGGGGAGAGAACCGCCCCCCAACAAGAAACGGCGGAGTGGAGCGGGTTGGGGCCTGGTCGCTCCACTTCCTGCCGCCCAGTGAATGCAGGGTGGGCCCAACCCTGCACTCATGGGGTGGTGGGAAGTGGAGTGACCTGACCCCAGCCTGCTCCACTCTGTTCCCCTGGCTCCCAGCCTTAGGGCTTGGGGGGCAGGGGAGAACTGCACCCCAGCACTCACTGGCAGCGTGGCTGGGAGCCAGGGGAGGGGAGCAGGCTGGGGCCAGGTCACTGCACTTACTGCCGCCTGGTGAGTGCAAGGAGGGCCCGACCCCTGCTGCAGTCCTCAGGGGAAGGAGTGGAGTGGGGGCAGGAAGAGGCCGGGTGGGGGCAGAGCAGGGGCGGGAGCTCTGGGGAAGGGGTGGAGTGGGGGCAGGGCTGGGGCAGAGCATGGGTGGGAAGAGGCAGGGCTGGGGCGGAGCAGGGGCTGGAGCAGCACCCAGCTAGTGTCCTGGTGCCCTACACAGCTGCGTACTTTGCGTATGAGTGGGACGGCCCTGCCTTGCCCATTGCCTTTGGCTAACCTTTCCTTCAAGGCTATTGGAAAAGAAATAATTGAGCTGGATACTGATCTGCCAAAGCAACCAAAATCACACACACAATGTGAACACAATCACACAGGTCCTGCAAAAAAGGAGTTGTCTGCAAACTTTTGGCCACAAGTCCCACGGAGCATGTGTTTGGTGTGTCCTTAATTTTAACATCACTCCCACCAACGTTAAAATCAGGGAGGCTCTGCATCATTTAGAAAGTTTCAGTCATGGAAAATCAGAAGCTGGCCGCTTCTGTGTGCATGTGGATTTTCTTTGAAAGCCTCGCTATTAAAATAAACAAAAGAAAGATAATCCAACCCAGGTTATAGCAGTGAGCTGTTTTCAGCTGATGGCTGTTGGATAGTCTGTGCTAAATGAGCTGATTAGTTCAGTCCAATTCCTATTAGACATCCCAGCTAGCGCTAACTGGTGGTGGCAGGAGAGAGGCCAAAACCTGTGTGCCAAAACTCCCCTCTCGCTCCTCAGGGTGGTCCCACCAGGTCAGAGTAGAGATACACAAGTGGGGCGAGCTTGAATTGCCCCTGCCTATGCTGTATCTGCTCTGTGAATAAACACAGATCTTCAGTCTGCAGGGTTGTCTGTCGGGCACCTCTCGCCATTCCTAAATACACCTTAAAGAGAATACAAAGAAATCTCATTCCTCAGAAAAGGCTCTAACAATAGGTGGGAAAAGAGGGGCAGGGGGACTTGGAGTTTTGCTGCTTTCAGCAGCCTTACACCTAAGCGGCTTGAGCCGGACCATTCCCAAAAGTCCCAGGCAGGATAATAAACAGAGCAACAGCAGCTATTCATGGGGCTCCGACCCTGACTAGGTAACTACATAATGAGCCTGTTTGAATTGCTCCCGTTCCTGCCAAAGGGGTGGGATCAGGGGATGCTTTTGTTTGCAATAATGAACCTGTAATTATGCTACATTTCTTGGTTTTAGCCACATTTTTGTGTGTGTTGTTCTCTTTGTATTGACAGATTTATGGCCAGGATATTCTCCTGCACCAACTCCAGTATGACACTGTGTGGAGACTGTCTGACGCAACCTGCTTCTTCTTTAAAAGGTGTGGCGAGCGGGATGGGGGGGCCTTTGTGGAACCTCAGCTTGTTAAGGATTAAACAAAAAATAAAGTCTCCCCACCACTACCACCACCACCTTTCCAAAAGCCACAGGTTTAGAAAGGCAAAAAGGTTTTGTTCTTCTGTGCCCCAGGTGAATAATAATTAATAATCGTTTTTTAAAAAATCATGAAACCAAATAAATAACACACACCAGTTTTCAGCTCCAAGGCGCTCAGTAAAATTATCCTTTGAAATGCAAGGATTAAGCTGGGTAGGTGACAAGGTAACTTTGTTAACAGGCTAATCTCTCGCTTTAACAGAGAGGGGATTTTGTGCAACTGCACAAAACTGCTTTACAGTCACTTTTTAAAGATGGAAGTGGTGGCGGGGGGTGGGGAGGGTAAGATGGGCCAGCAGTGGACATTTTAAAGCCATTTATAAAATGGGTTTAGACTAGAGTTTTCTAGGAGGCCCCTGGCTGTAGAGATAAATCATTGGTAAAAATGTTATGAATGGCATTTCTTTCTGGATAGTTTCTTCTGCTTTCCAGTTAAAGGCTCACTAGAAATACAAGTTATCCCAAGGAATCTTTTCAGGTTCACTTTTGAACTAAACCCGTGCCTCAGATCTCAGCACCTCTGAACCTGGAAGGCATTTGAATCCGAAATCAAATCTGGATCCAAATGTTGCCAATGGCCCCTCTTTTAAGGGATAGAATAACAAAAATCCAGATCTTAAACCTCCTGCACTTTGGAGAAATGTGGTGGGGAGGGGGAATTAAATGAAATAGGCCCAGATCCACCAAAATGGTTTTCCTCTGAATTTTAAGGCCGCCACCTAAACTCTCTGGACAGACACTGCTGCACAATCCAAACAGACACACACATACACATTGATATTCCTCCCTCTCGTGTGGGGCAGAGACTGAGTAGTCCCTGCTGTACATACTAAATCTCTCTGAGTACTTGGCCTGGGTCTCAGGGATCCTTTGTTAATTCACCCTGTTTGAAATTGAGAAAGTTGGGTAGAGAAGCACTCAGAAGTCCAAGTCTTCTCCAAACCTCTTTGGTTTTGGGTTAAAAAAAAAACAACTGACCCGAACCCTCATCTGAAATTCGAACAAAACCTGAAGTCTGAACATTTTCTGAGGTTTGAAAAAGACTGGGGCATGATTTATCATTTCATTTCCATAGCACTCTTGGGCTTCCTGCTTCTGGCTAGGCCTGCAAGTAGAAGTGCTGAAATACCGGGGGGATGTGTCCCTGTGAAGTTTCCAGCCCAGTTTTACCGATGCAAGATGCTTGGACAATCAGGATCATTTTCAGCTAAGATTCCAGGCTCCTTGGGTGAGCATAGATGAGCTTTTGTTAAAGCACCAGGATTGAGATTCAAGAGATATAGGTTCTGTTCCTAGCAATGCCACTAATTCATGATGAAACCAGGAGCAAGTCAATTCACCTTTCCATATTTGTTTCCACACCAGTACTACAAGGAGAATGATGTTTGCCTCCTTCACAGGAGAGTTACGAGTCTTAATGCATTAAGAATTTAAACACATTTTGAAATTGTTGGACATAAAGTACTGCTACTAATAATAATTAATAAAACATCCTTAATAGTGGCAAGGTGTTCTTCTTTGAACCAATCCTCCAAACCTCAAAGGCCCAGTCTCCTCTGAGTTTTCAGACTATGTTAACACCTTCTTAGGGAACCATGTTTAAACACTCAGCAGCGGATCTCCTAAAAAACAACAAAAGGGGCAGATTACAAACAAAAGTGTTGAAGGGTCCCAGAGCTGTCTGTGGGCAAATTAGGGCCAAATAAAGGTCAAAATGATTCCGGACATCAGGAAGGAAGAGGGAAGGGAAAAGAATGAGGCAGGTTTGGTTATAGAATATGTTTGTGTCATAAAGTTTTTTTTGTTTTGTTTTGTTTCGTAATCTAGTGATGAGTTAACCTCTTTACACTGAGAACAAAATATCGTCCTAATGCAGGCAGGCACAACACCTTCCTAAATATATTCCGTGTCATTGTAGATAAGGCCGAATGTATTGTAACACAATTTGCTGAACTGTTACAGCGTTGTCCCAGACTTCTGTGAGACCCTGCCTAGACCAGAAAGTGTATTTAGTGAACTGGTTCAGGCTAACTGAGGGTCCCCCTTCGTTATTCACTGTGTCAGGGGAAGTGATTGTGCCACGGTATCCCCCCACCAAAGATCACCATGTCCAAAGCTTTGGCACAGTTTGAGGACATCTTTAAAGCATGGCTGGATCCTATCACCCTTACACGGAACTGGGTTTTAACATTGTTTGGAGGAACAATTCTTGTCACTGGGTCCCAATGACATGACTGTATTCTCGGCATAGATGATGCATCAATTTAAATGTGGACTAGATGTCTGTTTTTCCAATCCTACAGATTTTTAAGCACTGACTGAGGTTGAGAGGTGTTGGTATGGCTAGCACAGTTTGAAAACCCCAGCTAGACTGCATCTCTGAGGTTTGTCCATCAGTAGTTTAAAAAAATAATTAACATTGTGCACACAAATATATTCTGTGGCTGATCCTGGCCCGTTGTCTCCCTTCCCTCGCCTCATTCCCTAAATCATTTTGACCTTTAATTGGCCCTAATTCGCCCACAGACGGCTCTGGGACCCTTCAACACATTTGTTTGTAATTGGCCCCCTTTGTTGTTTTTTGGAGAGATCCCCGCCTGGATTTTTTTTAACAGTGCAATATCTCATTAGAGTGGAGCCGCTTTTAAATTAGCCCTGCTGGGGGCAAGGGGAGTGCTGTGAAAAGGCCTAGCAGAGAGACTCGGGGCTATCTAAATGCAATTATCACATCACTGAGAAAATGTAAAAATGGCCTGAGCTTAAACAAACATCACACGCCCCTCAACTGGAGGGCGGTAAATACTTTGCTTAGTGCTGCCAGGTTTAACACCGCAGATGGGGTCATTCTTTGATAGCCAGATTATCCAAGCAAAGCAGTGAATGTATCTCTAGCCAGCTCAGGGCAACTCAGAACAGGGCACTGTCTATACTTCAAATAGAACCATGTTGGGGAGCCTCGATACAATACAGTTGTCCCCTATACCTGTTCATAGCATAGCCTGGATCTTAACCGTCCATGGTGATAGCCAAGCTAAAACAGCACAATTAGGTACAATCCTATACTACATCTTATAACTAGGTCAAGGGACAACCATGTTGTAAATGAGCTCCCTGACTTAGTTATAGTTGTATTGTAGACAGCACTTAAGACCTCTCGATTGTATTTCATCAAGTTAAAGAAATCTTGCCTAAGCACTATTAAACTCTTGTGCCAAAACCACTTACAAGATCTGGCCAGTCAATGTGAACAGGTTTGAACCAGTTACAAAGTATCTTCTAGCCTAGGGACTCAATTTACTGCTGAAGTAAATGCACAAAGCTGCATGGGCTTCATTTGAATTTAGCCCTAGGTCTTTATTGGGGCAGCAGCATGGCTAGTCAAACATGACTTGATACCATCAACGGTGGCAAAACTGGTTCAGCCACAACAGATGGTGTATGACTAACCCATGTTGACTAACCCATATTAAAATCCTAGTGGAGACAAGGCTGTTGTAGTTTTAATGCATTAGCTAGTCACAGTAAAGCCTATGCTCCCCCACTAGGGTTTACCAGGATTTACCCAAGTTAAAACTACAATTGCCTTCTCTTCTCTAGGACTGTAACACAACTTAGTTAATATGGGTTTGCTTAACACGAGTTAAAAATACATTTTTCCTACTGAAGACATAAGGTAAGGCTATGTCTTCACTGCTGAAAAGGGTAAGGTTTTTGCAGTGAGATAACTCATGCATGTTAACTGTCCCACTGTACAATCCTCGTGGAGTCAGTGCATAGGTAGCTTTTACTGCCATGTAGCTAGGTGAGATCAAAACTATTTCCCCCAAACTGGGGTTGACCTCCCCATGCCACATCAAGGTAAACATGACAGGGCCTTGTCTCCACTGGGATTGTACATTAAGATAATGATCTCGAGATAGTTATTGCAGTGAAAAAACACATGCCTTTTTTGCAACGAAGACAAAACCCCAGTCTCACTTAAGCATGGCTGTTAAATTCTGGCTGTGTAGATGATTTTAGTTAAAGCCAGCGTAGATGGGTCCTTGCAAACAAGTAGTGGCAAACATCTAGCCTACGTGCCAAACGCAGCTCACTCTGTTCTTCAGTGTAAATGAGTGCCTTAATAGTTGTATAGGTTGGGAAGACTACAGTTCCCAGTATGCTGTGCTACTTCTCGATCTGAGTGGACTGCCCAGCCAGCATTACTGCATGCTGGAAGCTGTAATCTCTGATGGCCAAACCGTCCTATTAAACACGAAGATGCTGGAATCTGCTCCATTTCATGTGAATGAGGTGTGGCCCTTGGACCACAGTAAATTAGCAGTGGGACTCTGTTACACTGACTTTGGGCATTGTCCCTGCATTAGATGATATGCCACCAAAGGTGCTGTGAAGCAGCCTAATAGCTAAGGAGAAGGAATCCATCAAGGTGTTTTCTCTCCCATTTTTAACCACTTCCTTTTCTGGAATGGATGGCTCTGTTTGGCTCTGCCATATCAGAGCTTCCAGAGGCCAATGCAGCCCCAAAAACTTTTTATTTTAAAAGCTGTAGGGACTGAGGGTTTTGTCGGTGTGACTGGAATTTAGATTTCAGTCCAATGATGGGTCTGTAGTCTTAGAATTAAAATGGGGGGGATGTATTTCGGAAGATCCAATAGGGACAACAGGCCTGACTGTGAAGACCACATGCTCAGTGGCATTCATCAGTAGGGATGGGCAAATCTGAGACGTTCAAAGGTTTTGTTTTGGATGAGCAGCTGAAAACTCGGAGGCCATTGCCCAGCCAAAGCAGTTCTAAACTCTTTGAATCTTCATAACTGGGCTGGAAAATTGTCTCCATAGGGCAAAACTGGGCTTGCAATCTGTCTCGTTTGCTTCCAATTGGACTTTAAATTGCTTGCAAACATTTCCTGTGGTATTCTGGCACTTCTGCTGGTCTTGGCTGGGACTTGGGAAATTTTATTTTATTAAAGTAGTACCCTGAGACTCCAATCATGATTGGGACCCCCTTGTGCCAGGTGCTGAACAAGCGTATAAGGAGAGACAGCTCCTTCCCAAGCATGTACAATCCTGCACACTCTTATGCCCATGAGTAACTTCATGCAGAAGAGCAGTCCATTTGAGCTCAGAGGCTACACATGTCCATCAAGTTACTCACATTACTCAAGTTACTCAGCCCTGGGCCTCAGCAAGTCTAAGCCAGCCCTGGCGACCCCACTGAAAGGGGGTCGCGACCCACTTTGGGGTCCCAACCCACAGTTTGAGAACCGCTTTATAAATAATTGCAGGGTCAAGGCGCTGTTATTTATTTGTTTGCCTTGCCTGTTTGCTAATTTAAGTTTATGTTGAAGCTACAGATGTTCTATTTATTTTTAACCCTTCTCTACCTTTTATTTTTTTCAGAAGTTAACCTCTGGAATGTTCAAATTGAGTCCAGTTTCCCCCTGGAGCAGAGATGGGTCTGATCTGGATCCAAACTTCCCTAATGATTTAGTTTGAGCCCATCTCTAGTTTCAAACGACTGTTTGGAGGGGAAAGGTGATTTGGTTTTTATGCAAACTGGTTGGCTTGTCCCTGCTCCCAAGCTGCCTTCTTTTCCATAATACTGGTGTGACCTGCTCTTGTTATTTCAGTGTCACACACCCATTAGCCCTTAAGCCCAGTACAGCATTTGTGCTGCATGTCCTGCTGAGTCAGCAGCTGGAGCAGCAGTCCCGGCCATAAGGAGGGCAAGAAAAATAAGAAGCTTGAACTTGCCAGTGCTCCTCAAACAGGACCTCCAAACCCAAAGGCTGCATGCTGGCCTGGGCAAAATGAGCACATGGTCTTAGTCCAGTGGTTCCTAGTGGGCGGGTGTCCGCATCAGAGAAGCCATTATTATAAATAGCACCCTTTGATGGCATTCTCATCACAGAAGCCAAGGATTGAATTGGCCACAGAGTAAAAAAATTCCCTTTAGCTCAGTGATGAGGCACTTTGGCAGGAGAACAGTGGATGGGGGAAGCTTGTGCAGCCCATCCTGTACCTGTTCTGTGTATATATACAGAGGGCTTCAGTCTCCACGGCTGTAGCACTAAAAAAACTGCCCTTAGAGGTTTAAAAAAAAAAAAAAAACAATCTAAAGAGACAGGCAGGAAGAAGTCACATTTTTCCAAAATATCCAGTGCTGAATTCGGGAAGGCTGGAAGAAGGCCAAACAGCTACAACGATGGAAGAAAGTTTGGGGAACTTTCACTGGAGTGTTCAGAAAAGTTTTTCAAAACTGCTCTCCCCAGCCTGCAGCAGGAGAGAGAAAACCTTGGTGGGCAGAGGAGAAGCCGCTGCTGCCACCCCCTCCTTTTCTTGCTGCCAGATAAAGAGGACAGACTCTCCTTTTTCAGCCCATTCTGGTCACACAATGGGAGAAGGGGATCAGCGCCAAAATTACAAGTGTGAGCCCTTAATGCATCAGGTTGAACAATAGGCTTTGGAAGCGTCTGTCTTGTCGAGAGAAGCAGTACAGCTAGTTCTGGCCATTCAGTGCCATGGAAAAAAAGCTCATTGTCCTGGTGAAAAACTCCCTCGAATGAAAACACCCTCCTCCTCTTTTCTTCAGCTTCCTAATGGGAAGCAAAATAACAAACCAGGCCCACAATTAAACAAACATGCCACTAACTGAGCAGAGCTCAAGTGTAACAGATGTTGTTACAGTTAGTCCAGGCTGGGGCAGGGAGGGGGGGAGCTAAACTGTGCAGTGTCTGGCTGTGGTTACAGAGACGCTGTCATTGTAGGGGTTTCCTTTGCTGCTTTGTGTTTTCCTTCCATCTCTTTCTCTTTCTCCTCCTTTTTCTCTTGTACTCCTTTCGCACGCTCTCTCTCTCTCTCTTTCCATTTCTGTCTCGTCTCTTCTGCCTTGTTTCGTTCCAACACCTCGTTCATTGCAGATGTAGATTTATGTTTTTTAACAGTAGAAACACTGATTAGGTTTCAGAAAATCTAAGAGGAAGGAGAAACTGTTTGAATGGATCTTTTAGGGTAGGATGGCTTTTATTACCACAAGGGAACTAGCTCCATCCCCTCGTTAAAATGCTCTCTCTGTTAGGGTGCTCTCTGGCACAGAGAAATGCCAGCAGGTCTTGGTTCCCAGTGAATCTGAGATCCCATTATAAAAAACATGCTTTTAAAATATAGGCCAAATTCTGCACTCATACCAGTGTAAATCCCGAGTAGTTCCATTCACTCCTCCTCAGTGTAAGTGAGAGCAAAACTTCATCCTTCCTCTTTAAGACATTCAAAATGGTCATGTTCTGGTGTTTTCCTTGCCCCCAAGAAAGCTGGTTCGGGGTTTGAGTCCAGGGCTTGGATTTATACCCAATCCTGACACTGCAGGGGCCACTACTTTGTTAGATGTGGGTGAGACCATCCATCTGAGGTTCTGTCCGTGTGTAAATTTAAGATCTTGGATCATAAATGGAGGTGAAATAACTGTGAGGTCCTGGCCAGTATTCCCTGTATTAGCAGACCAGGTTCTGTGACCTACCAGCAAAGCTACAGCAAAGTGCATTATGGCTGCTTTGCTAGTAAATAACTCACATGTGCTTTGCGATCTCTCAAGTATAAAAGATGCTAAAGGAAACAAAATTCTATCCTCTTTCCATTTTCACACACACAACTTTCTGGATATGGAAAGAGTCTCGTTGGAATGTTGTGGGCAGGTTTTATTTCTACCTGGGAGGGTACATACATCAGGCATTTGAGAGTCAGAGAAACGTTGAACATTAGCAATAAATAAATGCAGAAGTGAGGGAAGGTGGTTATTTATTTATTTATTTATTTATTTATTTGGATTCTGGCAAGTACTTCGTGTGATACATTTTATAGATTTCCAGAAGGCTTTAACAGTGAACACAGAGAGACCGTCTTTCGATAATTATGGCATGTTATGGAAGACCTACAAAAATAATTACAATAATCAAGGATTTATATGATCCATGCCAAATGTGCAATCAGAAATTATGATGTCATCTGCCAATGATTTGCCGTGGAACCTGGAGTAAGGCAACAAATAGTATGTCCAAACTATTGTTTAAACTATTCATTGACTATGTCATGAGGAAAGTAATTGCAGAAGGCAACTGAGGAATTTTGTGGACAAATTATAAAGCATAATTGGATGACCTTGTTTTTGCTGATGACATCGTCCTGCCTTGTTCAACACACAACTTAAAGGAATAAAAAGACACAGCTTTTGGCAGATACAGCAAAACAAGTTGGTTTGTTTATCAACAAGGGGAAGACAAAATATATGGCTATCAGTTTCCCAAAAGTAACCATTAGAATGGATGAAAAAACACGAGAAGAAGTCATTTTGCTGATCTCGGGAGTGAGATGTGCTGTGACGGTGACTCCATGCTGGATATCAAGCAACAAATATCAAAAGCATCAAAAAACTTTCCTGAACTTGAAAAGATTTGGAAAAGTAGTATGATTGAAACAGACAAAATAATGTGAATGTTTAACACCGGCATCATGTCTGTCCTCCTTTATGGAGCACCGTCATAGAAGTCTACACCAGAAATTGATAAGAAAATCAATTCATTCCAAAGTAAATGCCTGTGGAAGATCTTCAGAGTCCATTGGAAAGAGTTTCTTGCACCATCAGAAATGTTAAGTATAGCAAACTAATCTAAAGCATCAAATGTGGTAAGAAGATGATGAAAGATATATTTGTCATGTTTTAAGGAGGCCACCAGCATGACTTCCATGCAAGTGACAATGCATGCCACTAGGAAAGAGAAAAGAGGGCAACCTAGATATACATTAAGCAGAACAATAGAGAAAGAAGCCAAATCCATCAACATGACACTCAGAAGCCTGCACAGACCAGCATAAGACACGCCTCCCCCCCTGCCCCCCCAATGCCAGAAATCAGCAGATGCCCTATGGACCTGAGGGCAAAGGAAGATAAGGAACATTCTGGTAGCACCTAAAGGGTGTGTTTTATTTTTTAAAATGTATTTACGCTTACGAGAGAAGGGGACTGAAATTAGCTGGCTAGAGTGGGACACTCTGTGATCTGGTGTTTTTCAGGCTTCCCCCACAACGTTCTGACAGTATCCATCCTGTCTGACTTGTGGCACTCCCTGCTGTTACAATCCAGCTTCACACTCACCCCTCCCTGACAGTGCAACTCAATCCTCACCCTCTAGCACAGTGAGACTCAGACTGAGGCGTGCGAGCTACAAATGGCTCTTTAATGTGTCTCCTGCAACTCTTTGCAGCACATGATATGAAAACACTGTGTGACTTACCGTAATTATTAACCAATCTACGTTATTAACCAATCAGGATGCTTTTACTATTTAATTAACCAATTATAGCTGATTATATGTATGTCGTTCCGCAAGGACAGTTGTACCAGGTTAAACCACTGCCAAACCCTCTGGGAAATAACATTTGCAATTTGTCCTTTTCCTCCTCTCCTCTCTTACAGGCAAGAAATATGCCATTACAGAGGGTGAAGTCAGAGCTATGTCACTGTGTCATTTTTCTCTTGCTCAGCTGCCCTGGTGAGCCTGAGCCAACCTCTCTTTCAGGCTGAGGCTTTCATGGCTCTGATGCAGTTGATGACTGGAGTCTTTACTACAGCTGAGCTTCTTAATCCCTAAGTCCCCATCTGGCAGTGACTGAGACGTTTGGCAGCCCAGAGCCTTGCATTCCTCAGCTTTTCTGGGACAGTATCTCTGTCTGGGAGAGCTGGAATCAGCAGCATTCCCTTAAAGTCTGTGGCAAGGAGAACAAAATAATTTGGCAGATCATAGAGCTGGGGCCTGGTTGCCCTCTCTCTCTGGATGTGTTTATATCAGAGAGCCATACCATACTAGTTGAATCAGTGGGATTGCACCATTGCAAGATAGAATGATTCAGTGAATCCACACTAGCCCTCTTGCGTCGGGTGCACACGATGCTTTGCGCCCACACAAGCACTCTCTGCCAGAGTTGCAGGGCCTCTGGTTTGTCCACCTATCCCACGTGCTCAGCACATCTCCCTAGGGCAAGTGTATAATATCTATGGCCTATGATATCTATTTGCACCTGTCCACATTTTTGGTTTATTGCTTTGCCTGCTTTGAATGATTCTGCCCTGTATGAGGATTCATGTTTGCACTCTGCGGGGGAGGAACTAAGACCCTGCTACTCCCTCATCTTGCAGATGCAATGGTAGAGAATCTCTAATTACCTCCAGGCCCTCTGCCAGCCCACCTGTGGGCCTGAAGACCAATGCAATATTAACATAAGCTTGAGGAGGTAAGGTAAGCTGCTTCTGTGTCTGTCTAAAACAGGGGGTTGGAGGAGAACTCAGGTCTGCCCAGAAGCGGGGAAAGAAGGCAGTTGGAGGCTGGTCTGAACCAAGAGCAGCCAAGGACTTCAGGCAGGGAGTGTGACACAGTAGTGGAGGAAAAGCTGGTTAGCCTTGGTCAGAGTGTGTGCATTCCACCTGGTAGTGTGAACACCTGTACGCCATAGGTAGTAATTGTGTTGAGGACATGTGATATGCAAGGTGTATGCTAGTATAGACAAGGCCATGCTTTGTTCAAGCTCACTGTATATTTATTTGTTGAGATCCATAGGCAATAAAGAAATAAAAACAGAGGCAATGTTGCCATAAGCACCAGATCAATTATTTAGCTGGGAGGTTAAAGACCCATAAATGGAGGAAACAGGGAAGTTTAATAAAGTTGCGCAATCCAATGGTCTGTTCTGACAGTTTTGTTGCTGGTGGATAATATGGGGCCCTGGAAACATTTGGCCAAAATCACTTGCTGTGTGTTTTGCGTTTTCAAAGAGCTGGTTGCAAACTTGCGAACTCTGCAACTCCAGTCTTGCAAACTCTATATCACCATTTCAGTGGCTATGAGCGACTCAGCTGTGGTGCCCTGTAGTCCAGTGCTGACACTTGTCACCAAGTTTCTTGGAGAATGTTGAGTGATACTTCCCTTCTTCAAACAAAACTGCAGACAACAGAAATCCCACTAGAACCAAACAAATTTGCTATCGAAAAACCACCCTGGCAAACAATTTCAAACTACTCAATCTGCAGTCAAAAGCAAAGATCATGAGGGCACCAAGGCTAAATTACTGACAAGCATGTGACATATCAATTCACATTTCACATGAGAATTGTTGCTGGTTTGCTGCCATTTACAATGAGATGAAGTATCTCAAGTAGAAAGTTAAACCAGGGTGCTGGTTTTGACTTCCTGTCTTTTTCACAGGTGTGCGCGCACCCTTTAGGGGAGAGAGAAACCATGCACAATTTTTGCAGCAGAAGTTTTAAACAGGTTTGTGCTGAAGTTTGGTAAAATGACTGGGAACTTCCCCAAGTGGATAGGAAGGCATCAGAATTTGAAAAAACTGGGAGAAAGAGAAAAATCCTGTCCTAAAAACCATTAATGAAATGTTGTTTAAAGTATTTGATGCCCGTTTTACCACCACACTTTTACACCTGCACACGCATGCACATGGTCACGGCCGGCATCTCTCGCTTGTGTTATACAGCTCACTCATGCAGAATTTTAAACCTAAAGCCAGGGAAGATGTTATCTATTGTTAAAACAATGAAGCTAAATCCTTCGTTATTTTAAGCTTCCTCCTGAAATGATACCCAAATGAGGGACCAAAGGAAAGTATTGGGCAGAAAAACTAGGGCTGTGAATGACATGGCTCTTTCCTCAGCCCTAAGCTACCAGAGCTCCTCAGTTACTTTCTCGTCAGGTGATAAAGAGAGTCAGGGCCAACTAATCCAGCTAGGAAAAGATCTAGCTTAAACCTTTTCACCAAACGTGAAGGGAACCTTTTCTGAGATTTGAGAAGTTTGGCTAATTCTCCCCCAACCCCACTTTGTTACTTCCGTTGCTGCTCTGTCTTCTGGTTTAATTCCCATCCAAGACAGAAGTGGAAATGCCAATATATCACAAAAGGTAGCTGTTCGTACAAAATGTCCTGGCCAAGTGGAAGCAGAAGTAATGGCCACTTCTTATCATATGTTCACACCCAGGTTAGAAAATCTAAAATGTTTGTTCATGGGGATAAACACCCAAACTTTTAAGATCTTATCTTGTGTGGTCTCATAGACACGGTGAGGGACTAGCAGTCAGAAAACTGTCTGACTGTGCCATTGATTCACTGTGCGGTGTGTCGCATCTGCCTCAGATTCCTTGGGCCATAATCCAGGTCCTCCAGCACCAGACAGGCTGCAAAGCTGCCCTAAACAGGCAGCCGGCGATTTCCTGGAGGGTGGGAGGCAAATCCCTGTGTGGCTTAGAGCCAGGGAAGAGCTGGGAGCAGGAAGGGACATGGCCAAAACGTACTGTCTTCAGCAATTCCCAGCTGCTGTAACAGCCCCCTCGAGAGCTGTTAGAAAGTGGAATAATTCAGAACAGCCCTGAGGGACTGGGGTGAGTGCAAAGATGACATACAGCCAGTTCTGTCCCCATCACAGGTCCTGAGCCAAGCTTGGCTTGGCCAGGCAAAAAGAATTGGAGCCCATAAGCGTAAAATGGGGATATAAGGTTGCCTATATAAAAAGGTTTGGAGTCCTCAGATAAGAAGTACTAGAAGTGTGAAGTATTATTATTAATTCCCATTATATAAATTGCCTATCCCCAAACCTGATGGTTGTTTCCTATGACAGATCTATTCCCTCCCAACTGGTCCCGCCCCCAGAGGTGAGCGGCTTATCTTTCATTGGACACTGGTTCTGGGGAGCCATGTTCAGTGTCACGGACTGGGGTACCCTTGCTGGTTTTGGATGCCAAGATTCAGAGATAAGGTACCGCGTTTGGTGTGACCCCTTTTATTGGCTGCTGCAGCTGAACCAGCTGAGGGCCAGATCTAGTGTTCAGATTTTAGCATCCCTGTGGTTATTCTTGGGAGTTTGCTACCTCCCCACACCTCTCGAAAACCAATTAGTTTTGGCATGTCATCATGGCCTCATTACGTATTCATCCAGCATTAGGACAAGAAGATGTAGTATCATCTCTTCATCCCTTCCCCCCTCCAGCTCTGTGCTGCTGCATGGGGCAGCATCCACAATGCATCTCACCTGTCTGCGCCTAAAACCATTCTTGCTGGGCCACTATCAAAGCTCTCAGTGGGAGAAACTCCCCTCTGATCCCACAGTTACAATTCAAATGCTGTCAGGAAGCTAAGCTCTGAGGTCCTTACTGAGTCAAAACTCCCTTTGGTACTGAGTAAGGTCAGGATTTGTCCTAAGATATCTAAACTTACAGCACTAAAAGAAGCATCATCATCATTACCTAGTCTCCAGTGACTGGTATGTACAAAGTTTTGGAATACTCCACTTTTCTTAGTCAGGTTTTGATGACTACTTGCTTTTTATGATTACCTTTAGTGTTATTTTTATAAATTCCAAAGCCAGAAGGGACCATTGTGACCATCTAAACAGACCTCCTGTATAACGCAGGCCATTGGACTTCCCAAAACAATTCCTAGAACAGATCTTTTAGAAAAGCCATCCAATCTTGAGATTTAAGGCTCTGACTAATTGCAGGGCAATGGCCAGGTTTATAACACAACAGTGTGTAGCCTGGAGCAATCTCTGCTATAATTACACTGTATAAATTCCCCCATTAGAAATGACAGTGCATTGGCATAGTATACAAAGCAGCCATGGCCCAGTCAGCTGGCTCTGTGAAAATCTGTCTGACAATTGTTTTCCCTTCTTGGTATCTGATTGACACTTGGTACAATGATGAGACTGTTATATGACAATGGATAGAAGCCACAGGCCTTGTGGAGTTTCTCATTGCAGCTGCAGTGTAGTCAATTTCATGAGTTGGTTTCTCTACACTAGGCCACCTTAAGTTTTGATCACTCTGATGGATAAAACCAAAAGAATAACTAGGAGTGCACAACATTATGATTAGGACACAAATCAGAAAAAGTCTGTGAAGTTCCAAGGGGTTGTTTAATTTGCCATAAGGAGGAGTTACTTTTCTTTTTTCGCCATGGCATGAGTGAGGGCCAGTTTCAGGATTTGTCCCAGCCTCTCATTGTTTTCTGTCATGATATTGCATAACAAGCCGGGTTGTTCTGATGATGTATTGTGGTGCAGCGATGCTGCATCCCGACAGTGGCGGTGTATCCTGATGTGCTCATGTGTTCCATCCCATCATAGTGATATTGCATCACAACATAACTGAGCAGCATCATCATGTTCCAATGCGATGTCACCACACAGCAACCTACCCAAAATGAAGTCAGGATTTTTAAAGGTGGAGGATGATTCTGTGACCACCAGGACAAGTGTCAATCAGGAGCCAGGCTTATCTTTTGTAGATTTCACCATTTGGTGCCACAATCTTCCTGAATATTATTTGAGCAGAGTTGGTCAAATTCTTTCCTGATTTAAGAACGCTGAATTCAGTGGAGACCAGGATGAATTTATACATATTAATTTTCTTCATCTTCTTACAGAAAGAGAGAAAATGTGTGTAAAGTTGGGAAACATGCACCCAATCAAAACATCTAGAGAAAGAATTCATAGTGCCCTGCAAAGGAAAGGGCTATAGAAAAGTGACCTGCCTTATTCCATACACGGTAGCTTAAAACAGCAAAATCCTCTGAGCTGTCAATGGAATAATATCAAAGGGCTGCATGGTTCAGGAGATTAGGAGTGGGTTATGAAGTTTTTCACCTTTAGGACATTGATTCCAATCTGACCAATGACTGGGGAATCTAGATTGCTTCAGGGATTGGGAATGGGCTGTATGGAGTCTTTTTCTTCTAGTTCACTGACTCCAATATGGTTCAGGGGACTGGGACTGGGTTATGGAATCTTGCCCCTCTAGGCCGCCAATTCCAACCAGACTAGATTGATAGAGCGTAAAAGAAAATAGAGTAATTTGAATTAGGATGAAAAACATCTAGTAGATCATCCAACCTGCCTGCCGGCCAGTGAAACACTGCTCTCTACGGTATGTTGTCTAGAGTTTTGTCCAATCCAGTTACAAAAGTCCCAAATGACTGGATTTCTGTGATTTCCCATGAAAGAGTGGAAGAATATTCCACAGCCTAGTTATCATCATGGTGTCTCTTGGTCGGACTTGTGTGAAATAAGTAGATGGTCTCGGTCCGTTTTCTGGTGGGCAGGTGGCCATCTCATAGAAAAAGCTCTGGTACTAATTTGTGCATTGTTGGCAGTCTCAGTTGAAAAGCCAAGGACTGAATAGGCCTTGAAGTCTGTTTCTTTACCAATAAGAATGTGGTGGGCAGGTAGATTTTGTCTCACTGAAAGAGATGGATCTCTCCGGTTCAGGGTTGAGGAACACTGCAGAAGAAGCCTGTGCTGCCACTGTCCATAGTTAAATAGCGGTCTTTGTGGTTAAACAGATTGTTCAAATGCCTTGGGCTGCCAATTCAGAACCATTCCCCAGCACTAAAATTTAATTCACATTTATTTTTAGAAAAAGAAAACAGTGACACGAGGTCCCATTTCCGAAGCATTAAGGTTTACAAATCCACACCATTAAGAGCAGCATTCTGTGTCAAACTTAATGTCCAGGCTTCAGCAACAGCTGAGTGGAAGAGTGTATGGTCCTTGTTTGTTCTACAACACAGGAAAGTGGTTGTTTTCTATACTGTAAATATGCATTAGGAAAGCTCTTACAGGCTTGTGTTAGGGATTTGATGTTTTTAACTGACAACATTCCTTACATTTTTGTATAACTGCCAAGAAAACTAAATAAAATGGCTTTTTTTTAAGTGTTTTTTTCTAAGAATAGCCCTGCTTCTTTGTAAATATAGCAATGGGATTGTTGTTAATAATTCTTTGGGAGAATAACTGGTGTTATTGATGTTAAAGAGTAGAAAGATTGCTGTTTCTGTGTCTTGGAAACACAGCTAACCAGGCATTTCTTATCCAGTGATGGAGATTAGACTCCTGTAATTTTTGTGGCGAGAGGTGAAGAAATGTGAGAATGAGGGCTGGCAAATGAGTGCAAAGGAAATACAAACGGAGTCAAATCTTCCCTCAGGACAAAAACTAAATCTTTTCTGGAGTTCAAAAAGGTTGATTGCCACTCCTTCCTTATTTTTTAATTTTCATCTGGCTGGCAGAAATGCCAATATGTCAACAGAAGGTCTGTTCTTGGAATATATGCGGCCTACCTTATGCCTCCACAAAATTTGGTAAACACCACCCTGCTGAGGTACCGTCTCCTTAAAGTTGAGGAGACAAAGGCACCGAGAGGTTAAAAGACAAATTTTGAAATACAGCCTCTGATTTGTTTGTACAAATTAGGCCCACAATTAATTGTTGCTACACCAGGTAGCATTTACTTATTTAACTACTTGATTTGCAGTTAGATGCTTAAATACTGTCATTTGTGCCTGCAAACTTCATGGGCTGGGTTGAAGCCTTTTAAACAATCAGACCTTAAATGTTTTGCCCAAGGCTACACAGCAAGTTATTGGTAGAGCCAGGATTAGCATTTGAGTTCCTAGCTCTCAACTCCATGCTCAGTTCACTAGTCCACTGCCACCCTGGAATTAGGAAGATTTGTAAATTTCACAAAAGAGGCTGCTTTACAGCTCAAGTTTGCAGAAGTAAAAGGGTTGGATACAAATTTGTACGTCTGACCCAAGGCACCTGCCTTCCCTGAAGCTGTGGTTTCTTGTGGCCCCCTCAATGGAAGCACAGATTAAAGTGGATGTGGTTTTCACTATGTTGTTGAGGGTAAAAGGGCCACACTGTCAATGTTTGCAGGGTCTCTCAGATGACAATGAGCCAGACCTGAGGTTCAGATAAGCTTCTAGACATTTTGGTGTTTATGGACCTTATTAAGTTCTCTGATTACTTTCCAAAATTGGGTCTTCTTGCTTCACCAGAAACACTCAGTTTTCATTTTTTAAATTTTTCTGCAGATGCACCTATCGTATGTATATTAAGCCATGGACTCGCAGATTTGGCCACATTCATCCTCTGTTGACTGTCTCTCTGCTTAAATGAGAAGAGTGCCAGGTGGCAAAATAAGTCCTGTCCTTTTATGTATATATTTTTACATCAAAAAGATGACATTGTTAAGAGTTCAGGTAGCCAGACGTCCATGTTGGGAAATTGTTTTTGTCCCTCCAAAGTTTGGTTATATATTTCTTTATCCTTATCAGAGAGGTTTGTTCCATATCCAGGTATTGTTTAGAAGCCAGTATCGTTGCATGTTTTGGACCTAAGAAGAAGCCATCTGAATCTCCACCTTTTCTCTCACCCTTTTGCCGAGAGCCTTGATGACACCCTTCCAAAAACCTTTAACATCTAGCACAGTTCTGAGATATATATATCATGGATCGCGTCAGGAAATGGCATCTCCACCAGATCCAGCCAGAGGCTTGGGTCACATGTTTTGCGTTTAACGAGAATATTGAGTAAATTATATTGGAAGGAGAAATTAGTGGAAATTGTTGAAATTAGATATGGGTCAAAGCCCAACCTTGAATCTGAACCCCTTTTGAGTATCACAGAATGGGGAACAAATTCAAATCTCCAGATCTGAACTCACCTCTGTAGTTTTGATCCTGGGTTAGATCCTGTCCCAGTGCTAGCAAATTGGAGGCCCTAAGAAGGAATATTCCTCCCCCTCCCCCCCAAACGCATACTAATAATTAATAAGGTACCCCCTTGGCTGCTTGGGGCCCTAAGCAATTGCTTGGCCTGCTTAAACCTAGCGCTGGCTCTGGCTGGACCCCAAGTTGGAAGGAACCTGTTTTCCAGTTCAGATTCAGATGTAGAATAAATCTCATGAGAACAGCTATTCTCATGTGATTTCAGCCCCAAATGGTGGCATTCCCCATGAAAACAGCTAATCCCATAAAATTTTCACCATTCAAATCTAAACCCAAAATCTAACCTTGATGTAGCCATTACCATGAGTTGTGAAACAGTGACAGGAGTCCGTCATGAGCATCATGATAAAGTGTGTGTGTGACAAAAACAGTATGTAAGACGAGAAAACCAGGGAAAATATCACAGAGGTTCACTTTGTTCAGATAGGTGTCTGTCAGAGAACTTGTAACACAAATTCTGTGAGTCCAGGTACCATTGATTTATGATTCCTATATCATCTAAGAACTGGACCAGGAAAGACCACTAGGATCACCCACTATAATTCTCACACTTTCACCAGCACCATGCCTCCAATTAATCCATCATTCTTACAAATGTCATATCTGCCCTGTTCTTGAATGTCTGGAGTAATGGTGCCTTAATTGCCTCCCTAGGTTGTCGGCTCCATTTCCCAGTTGTAGGATTTTTTCTTAACCTCTCGTCTAAACTCTAGTCCAAGGTTAAACTCCTTAGCTTTTGGCCACGAGTCCTTGTCCAAACATCTTCAGAAACAAAATAAATTCCCCTTCATACATATTGTTTCCTTAAAAGGAAGAAATGCCATCATGTCCTCCTGAATCTTCTCTTTTCTAAACTATATAAATTGTGCTCCATCCATCTCTGTACAAGTTACCCTCCAATCTGGCTTTATTGTGGTTATTTATAATGACAGGTTTCAGAGTAGTGGCCATGTTAGTCTGTATTCGCAAAAAGAAAAGGAGCACTAGTGGCACCTTAGAGACTAACCAATTTATTTGAGCATAAGCTTTCGTGAGCTACAAACAGCTCACTTCATCGGATGCCACCAGTACTCCTTTTCTTTTTGTAGTTATTTAGTTTTTCTACAATTAGGTGCTCCTGAAATGTTTCAGTTCAGCAAAACGTCCAACTACAAAGGATGAGGCAGCGTCTGCATGTCTATCCAAGTTACTCTGCTCAGAATGAGGACAGATTTTCTTTAAGTCTCAACCCCATTAATCCCAGATGAGCCTGCACTACAGTTCGATGTGGGGTAAACACGGTCTCCTGGTCCCTTCCACATGGCCAAGTAAAAGGGCTCTAAAATTTGAGGACTGAATCACCAGAATAGATGCTGGAATGACCATTCTGAATGCATGGAATGCTGCACAGAAACACAGCTTATGGTCAGAATCCATTCTAAATCTTCCTCAGCGTCTCAAATCCTCTTTTATATGAGTTCCACTCGAACAAACAAATTAAAGAATTTCATCTTCTCCTAGTGTGGTGGGAAAGCCTGGACCCTCAGCTGTGGTCTCTGAAACTGTAATAAATGTCACCAGTATCTTCCCCAGCTGAGGGTCCTATTTGGCTCAAAATAACCAGTATCTTAGCACTGATGGGAGTTAATTGGTGCTGATGCCAGCTGGCAGTGAGAGAAGAGTGAAACAGCACATTCTGTTACAAACAAGACGAGTGCTCATCCTTGTCTTCTGCTCATCTGATTTGGTTTTTCTACATGACATGGAAAAGTGCGCCAGAGGGGTGTGATTGGTAAAGCACACTAACATGTTGCTCTCTATCTGCCCCATGTGGACCCTGCTGGTATTCTCTAAGAGGTACCTAATTCATGTTAGCATAGTCCTAACATGACCCAGGGAACTTTTAGAGCATGCCAACAGAGTCTACACGGGGCAGTTAGCACACAACACGTTACAAATCACACCTCTCCAGTGTGCATTGCCGGCACTGTATAGGCAAGCCCTTGTGGCAGTTTGCAGAGATACCATTGTGGGTCATTGCACTTCTCTGATTAACTTATCTGCCTCAATTGACATTTGCTTCTTCTAGGCACAGTATTGATGACAACTTTCAAACTCAAGAAACAGCTGTTCTGATTAGCAACATGCCTGTAGGAACTGGAGCTTTGAGATACACTTTTCAGGGTTTTATCCCACGAATCACAACGGATTGAGTAGAATGCGGAGGTCTTTTAGCACATGCCTTAGCCAGACTTTATTTAGGTGACATTGCTCAGCCACCAGAACTAGTATCCTAATATACTGCTGACTCACATTTTGCAAGTTAATGTCAACACCATTTGTCCCACTAGTGCAAATACGGCCTTGCCACATGTCTGCCAGTCTCCCTGTTGCATTGAGTCTAAAGCAGCCATTTTTTGTCAGTCCTTGACCAGAACAGATGGCTGAGCTTCGTGTCAGGATTCCAAAACCCTCTTGCGAGCTGAGAGACACAGGTGTTTTCTTTAACAATTGAATTAAGCTGTAGAAGGAATTTCCCTGAGAGCTTGTGTGATAGCTGGAGTAAAAATTATTCTCTTTCCCCATCTCTACCCCTCGGGACTCAGAATGCTCTCCAGAGATTCTTTAGGATCCATTTCTCCTTTCCTATGCTCCCATTCTGGATTTGAGTTACTTTATGCCAAGAAAATCTGATGACGTTTACCTCTCGAATGCTAATAAATGTTTCAAGTACGTCCAGCTGCACTTCACCTGCTGGGTCATTAAGTGTACTGAGAACAACCCAGGTTAAATAGAGCAGTGGTACTGCGGAATGTGTTCCAGGTACGTCCCAGGTAGAAAGTGCTTGCGGCATTGCTGACTGTTGTTGTTGTTTATTGACTGATTTACACAGGATCTCAATCTGTTCTAGAAGTCTTGCAAGAATGTAAGAAAGCAGGTTCCTCCCTACAGAGCTTAAGTTCTAAAGACACAACATGCAGATGGGGGTGTGAAAAGAAGGGATTCAGTGTGAACTGCTTAAGTAGCCTTTGGGCCAGACTCACAAAGGTATTTATGCGCCTATGTCTGCAATGGGAGTTAGGTGCCTAACCTGCTTAGGGGGTTCTGTGAGTCCCACTGGATGTGTGTCTGTATCTTTAGACAACTGAATGCCTTGGTAAATCTAACACTTTGACTCTTTATCACATTCTGTTGGTTTTGTTTGTCTATTTATTTGTATTGTGGTAACATCCGGGGGCACCACTCAAGGACCAGCACCCCATTTTGCTAGGCACTGCACAAACACAGAACAAAAAGACCCTTGCCTGCTTTTTCTCCGCCTCCCCCACCCTTTTCTTTAAATAGCCCTTGCCAGTTTTCTCTCTTTTTCCCCCCCTGTTCCTGACATATCCCAGGTACAACACCCCTACTGTGCTGCTGAATGTACAATGTACATGCCAGGTGCAACATACCTGCTGGGCTGTGTCGCTTGAGTCCGAGGTAGAATGCGTGCCACTCAGAAGGGGGTCTGGAGTTTGCATTCTGCTTCTCCCCCCCCACGTTAAGGTGATCCGTGTTTTGGGAGTGGTAAGTGTGTGATACAGTGAATTGGAGAAGGCCAAATAAAGGTGAATTCAAAGCCCTATAGCCATGTTGGACATACCATAAGAATACCTTTGCTTGCAGTATTTCAGTGGTTCCATTGGGGACATAAAGAGACACACACACACACAATTATAAAAACTACATTAAATAAAAGATTAAAAACATTGAGCATTAAATATCCTGGTTCAAGTTTTGAATGAAGATTCCCGCCCATTCTTGGGTGAACTAGGTCTATTCCTTAATATTCTGGAGAAAAATGCACCCTGTAGAAACAATAGTTTCTGGGCACCTTGATGCGTCTCAAAAACATTTTCTGGAATCTTAATTTTGTGGCAGATGGGTCTTCTCTCATTCTGCATTTCCAGGGCAAACTTCCATTGATATCAGTGGGAGCAGAATTTAGCTCCAAAGCTGTTATTTAATAATAGGACACAACGGTGCCTGACCTTTTCTTTTGTTTTTGTTTTGTTCTCCTGGGGTCCGAGCGTGTGTGCATCCCATCAGTTCTGTCCTCTCGGCTCCCAAGATGTCTCGCACGAATGACTTTATTTATTTTTTGTAAGAAAATATATTTTACTAGGCAGCTTTATGAGACCTGACAAAATGCCTCATAAATAACCCAGCAGGAAATATGGGGTAAATAAAATTTTTACAACTTTATGATAAACCTGAGAAGTCTTTGGTTCCTTTGCAAAAGAAATGAGCAGGGTATTGCATTAAGGAAAAGGACATGCTTGCTAAAGCCCAACAGTTACAGACATGATGCCTTTTTAACCTGTAATTCAGTCAAACAGGTTTGGTGGCAGTGGAAAATGTAAAGGGTCCTGTTTTGACTTCTTGGGTCATGCTCCCCGTGGATCTCTTTGTGCTGTAGATATTTTACACAGCGAGACTGATGCATTGATGCCTCTCACATATCTGCCCCCAAAATATCCAGAAACTACTAGGTCCAGATGAATCTCCTCAGATGCACTAAGAACAGAACTCAGAGTAACAGCCATGTTAGTCTGTATTCGCAAAAAGAAAAGGAGTACTTGTGGCACCTTAGAGACTAATTGGTTAGTCTCTAAGGTGCCACAAGTACTCCTTTTCTTTTTAAGAACAGAACCAGTTCTTTACCCAAAACCTAACACAAACCCTATTGCAGGTTCAAAAATTTTTGATCATTACAAAAATAATCATTCATTTTGCACAACTCTGTGCTTCCTGGTTTAGAAAAAATTGAAAGTGCCAAAATAACATGAGAAAAGTTTTCCTTGGAGTATAGCTGGTCAATCAGGAAGTCCTGGAGTTGTCATAAGAAAGCCTGTTGTCTCAAGAGTTGTGTCCTAGTGCTGCAGACCCAAGAAGTTTAGATCAGCCTCCAAACTATTAGGTATTCAAATATTAATAAAAATTGCATAGCCCTGCTTCAACATCTGAGCAGTGTTTGGCCAATAAGGTATTGGAATGCAAATGAGGATTTCCTTTTTTCTCCATTTGAGAGACCAGGACTAGACATAATATACAGTGACCACATCAGGTGGAATTCTACTGCAAAGGAACCATCTCTGGCAGTAGGAAGTACACAGGAGCTGCTTCAGCTCATGGAGAATAGGTGGCAGATATTGTCTCAACGGAGTGTCTACACTAACACTCCTTCATGACAAAGCACGAGAGAAAAATCGTGCAGGGAAGAAATCTGCACTTTTGAGTGAACGATTGCCAGGATAAAGTAGCCTTTTCTATCTCTATAATTTCTATGGTTCTCTGATCCACCAAATTATTTCTGTAGTTTTGTTGAAAACTAGGAGAGAGAAAGGCGGGAACAGGAGGCTGTTGTTGAGTGGAAGGCTGTGTTTAGCAAAAGAATTAGAAAAAATAGTACTTGTTTGTTGTCATCAATGTGTTCAGAGCTCCACACAGCTTAGGGTGGGGACTCTCACATTCTTCATAGAGAGATTGGACTATGGGTCACCTCACCCCCCATTCACTATTGCCTGGACCTCATCAATTCTCCCATTCCTGATCAGATGGCATCTCTGTGATAACTGCAACAACTTCTTTCATGGAAAAGTGTTTAATGGAAGTGTTTGTAGTTGTCATTAAAATAATTTATTCAAGCCAGGTAGGAAGGATACACCATGGGTCTGGTCCAAAGTCCATTGAAGTCAGTGGGTCTACATGACCCACCAGGTCTCCATAGACCACCAGCAATTGTTCTCCGGGCCATGGTTCGGGAACCTCTGACATAAAGCAACACATAATCCTTGAACCAACGAGCTTGCAATCTAATGGCCTGATCCTGAAAGACACTGAAAGCTCTCAGCTCTCATTGAAGCAGGGTTCAGCAAGACGTCACTGGGAGCGTTGACTGAATAAGGGCTTCAGGCTCTGGCCTGTGGTCCCGTAAAGCCTTTGGGGTTAAAGGCACTGTATAAAAGGAAGATGCAGTAATTATCCTCTTTCAGAAGGAAACTCCTTGTTCACACAAAGCATTACACTGTGATCACAATGATCTGCAGTCCTGTAGGAGCAGCCTGGGTTGTGTTAGGCTCTCCACACTCAGTCCCTGAAAGTGACTGACAGCATGTCAGGGGCAATTGGCTTTTTGGTGGTAAATGCTGCTTTAATAAAAGCCCATATGTTGCTGAGTTATCTGTTCTGAATCCCATGGTATTATCCCTGTGACTCTGTCACTGGCCCCCTTGATGCAGAGGTTAAATAAAATACCATTTTCTTCTGATTTAGCTTTTGTCTTTGGCAATCAAAATGCCCTTCAGGGCCCGGTGCATTCAACCTTCCAGGTCAGAGCAGGACATGGGAAACCCCTTCCCAGGCATTTCACTGTAGATAATGTCCTGGCTGATTCATGAGATTATTCAAAGCACTGCCTTCTGCTGCGGCTGCTGCTGCAGCTGATGGTTCTTGGCTTGGGTGCTTTCTCCTTTTTCCCAACACCTCTTCTTCTTTTCAAATTGCCAAAGAGATTCTTGTCTGAGCAGTTTGGAAATTATAAGGACAATGCTCAAAATGTGCAGAAAAGAGGAGAGGAGCGCTGCATGCTGCAGCCTGAGCCTGATCTGCGGGGTGGCACACACAGCGTGCGATGGGAAAGCAGGGGAACTCTTTTAATGCTACAGGCTGGGCTGAACCAGGGAGATAGGAAATACGGGGAGCTACAGCACAAGTTTGAGCCACAAGAGAGGGAAAGCAGAGGTGCTCCTGTAATACAGCAGAGCCAGAAAATAGAGCAGAACAAGAGACAGTAAAATAGATACATCCCCCATAAGTGATCTCCACCATCACCATCAGCAATATGTGCTAAACATAGATCCCACTCACCAGACTAAAGGAACTGAAAATTCATCTTGTTTTCTTATAGACCCTGTGACATCCTGCCTCACCCAACCTGGAGACGCCGAAGCCGATGTGACATCCTAACCCTCATCCTACT
This sequence comes from Eretmochelys imbricata, assembly GCF_965152235.1. NCBI lineage: Eukaryota > Metazoa > Chordata > Testudines > Cheloniidae > Eretmochelys > Eretmochelys imbricata. The sequence goes on from NC_135578.1 coordinate 23,703,375, forward strand.
GGGAACATCAACACCCCCTATTGGAGCATGGGGCAGGCCTAGGAGCATGGGGCAGGCCTAGGATGGATCAGGTACATCTCCTTTTACCAGGAGCACACGGTTTTGCAACCTTGCCTTTCATTTGTGATTTCATACCTTTTGGTGTCAAAAAAGAAGGTGAAAAAGATAACACAACAGAGTTGTTCGATCATATGTTGAAGATAGTAACCACATAACGTGTTTATTTGGACACATGATGTGAAACTCATATAATCTGATGGGATCTATTAACCAGCTTACTTATTTTTAAGTTTTCTGATGTACATAGGATCCGTGATGAAATAAAAGCTGCAGTGTCAGATATCCAGAGCTTGCACACACAACCTCAGTACGGTAATAATGCATGCATTCAGATGACTACATTTCCACATGCACTTACCCATCTGCGCATACAATCACAGTATTTCGATATATAGATACCTGTTTGCACATATAGCTGAGACAATAGTGTGCATCTATAACCACACAAATCTGTACAAGGTTTACACATGCAAGTGACCCTCACCTGGGGTTTGCCATTTTATCTTGATAAAGTTATTAAAATCCAAGTTCTGACTTCAGATTGGATCTTGGTGAAAGATCATGCTATGTGGGAAGACAGGGTTTTTAATTATTCAATGGAAAGATGTAAATATCCCTGTAAATGGAGATATGTTGGAGAAAATTGCAAGCATGTTTGTAGTACTAGTCCTGAGAATGGGATCTCTTGGAATGGTACAGTTAGCATCAGAACTGCTGACTGGCTGCAACATCTTTCTTCTGGATACTGCCTTCCAGAAGAGGGACTTATGAGGGTGACCCACTCATATCCTGGCTGTTCATCCTAGCCATGGGTGAGATGCAGGGAGGTCCCTGGACTTGGGAGCTGGCACCAGCTGGTTCTGGTTTTGACTGTAAAAACAATCCTTGACTTCTCCAGCGAAATGGAACCATTTTTCAATCTGATGAAAATAAAACTTTCAAAGTCAAGCTGAAGAGGAGAAGAAGGAGAGATCTGAGAATTGCAGGGAGAAAGAGGAGGCGGCAGGAATGAAAGGAAAGCCTCTCAAAGCTGGGAGGGAGGACAAAAGGCCAACACCCCAGCAGTGATCACAGCCCCTCATTGCCACATTAGCAACATTATTCCGTGTAGTAAACAGAGCCAGACCTGTTGGCACCTTCTCTCCTGGGACAATACAGCCTGAGCTTTGTTTCGGGTTGTGAGTCCCAAGCACACAGGGGGTGGCCTGAGGGTATGTCTATTCATACAAAGACAGCAGTAGCATACAGAACACACCCACTGAATCCAGAAAGGGTACTGTCTCCTTCTCCTGTGAAAGGCTGGGTTTAAAACAGCTTCCATGTTCTGACAACTGTGTTTAATTTTTGCCTCTTTTTTTTTGCTAAAATAATACTTGATGATATTGCTATTGCACTGTCCAGCAAATAGGCCTGTATCAAGACCCTTAATCTGGAGCCAGACTTTATCTCTGTAATGGGCAGAAACAAAAGACCAGATCCAAACGCACTTGGCCTGAAGATTTATAATCCAAATTCAAACTTTCCTAAAGTTTGTGGAGTTTGAATCCTGGCCCACTATACAGCAAAACACAGACTGTGGCTGTTTCTGATTCACTCCCATCTCCGCTGTTTCCTTCAGATCTCAAAGTGTGTTATCAAGGTTTATTATTATTATCTGCATTTTACAAATGGGGACACTGAGGTGGAGAAGAAAATTAGCTTGGCCAAGTGACAGCAAGGCCTGGATACACTTAAAAGTTAGATTGATATAGCTAAGTCGATCAGAAGTGTGAAAAATACACACACCCTGAGCATATGGGGGGAGGGATAGCTCAGTGGTTTGAGCATTGGCCTGCTAAACCCAGGGTTGTGAGTTCAATCCTTGAGGGGGCCATTTAGGGATCTGGGGCAAAAATTGGGGATTGGTCCTGCTTTGAGCAGGGGGTTGGACTAGATGACCTCCTGAGCTCCCTTCTAACCCTGATATTCTATGATTCTATGTAGCTATGCTAACCTAACCCACAGTGTAGATGCAGGTATGTTGACAGAAGAACACTTCCATTGACATAGCTACCATGAGTCACAGAGGTGGTGTTTCTACACTGATGGAAAAACCCCTTCCATTGGTGTAGGCTGTGTCCCTGCAGGGTTATGCCAGCATACTTACAGGGACCTAGCTATGCCAGTGTAGTCTCCGTGGTGTAAACGTACCTTGAGTCAGTGACACAGATAAGAAGAGAGCCCAAATCCTCTGTGGCCCATTGCTGTGCTTTAACCACTAGACAGTTTTTCCAAGACCCATTCCAAGCAGGACATATGGAAGGTGTCTGATGGGAGTAACTCACCCCAGAGGACCTTTCCCTTCACCTAACCCTTCTAGATGTGAATGGACAGTGCAATTTCTTCTAAAGCAACTTCCATTGTTTTCCTTAATAACCTAACACTGTTTTACTGTGAGAACTCTGGGTAGCTAAGGCCCGGCGGTCCAGAGTCCATTAAGGTCAATGAAAAGACTTCTATTGACTTCTATAGGCTATGGATGCAGCCCTACACAGGGAGAGTTGCTCAGTGCTTGGGCCATGTGTCCATAGCTTGCCTTGATGCTGTCATTTCATGTTTAAGAACATAAAGAACGGCTTAAACGGTTTCATGTTTAAGAACGGCTATAGTGGGTCAGACCAAAGGTCCATCTAGCCCAGTTCCTGTCTTCCAACAGTGGCCAATGCCAGGTGCCCCAGAGGGAATGAACAAAACAGATAATCATCAAGTGATCCATCCCCTGTCGCCCATTCCCAGCCTCGGGCAAACAGAGGCTAGGGACACCATCCCTGTCCATCCTGGCTAATAGCCATTGATGGACCTATCCTCCATGAACTTATCGAGTTCTTTTTTGAACTCTGTTATAGTCTTGGCCTTCAAGACAAGAAGTTCCTCTGACAATAAATTCCACAGGTTTCCTGTGCATTGTATGAAAAAATACTTTTGGTTGTTTTAAACCTGCTGCCTATTAATTTAATTTAGCAAAGCATAAGGCTGGGTAGCTTTGTGGATTGGTACTGGGGTACAAAGCCTTGCACTGCTAGGTCAGTGGATTGAAACCAGTCTGGATTGATGGTGATGAAAGTCACAATAGTCTAACAACTATTTGTTGGCTTGTGTGAAATGCTTTGGGGGTCTCAGACCAGTTCCTAATGGGAAGATGTCCGTACTACAAATGGCCTTACTTGTTTCGTTATTTTCATCTCTTCCTCTGACCTATTAACAGACCCATCTTCTACCTAGTACTTCTGTTTCTTCTGATATATTTGTAAAAGGCCTCTCATTTTCCTTAATCCCTTTGGCTATAATTAACTCATTCTGCATTTTTGCTGCCCTTATCTTTTCCCTGCAAGCTTTAACTGACTGAATATTCTTGTTTGGTTGCCTCCCCTGTTCTCCATTTCCACTGGAGGTTTTCTTTTTAATCCTTAGATCTCTTAGCAGCCCTTGTGCTTTCTTATTTCTTGCATTCTTCTTCATTTTTTCCCTATCCAGCATAAATTATTGTGCCATTTAGGACTCCCAGCCTCCTCCTACACTGGTGGATTTCAGTACTTCCTCTCATTGCACTTTACTCACGAGATTTTTAATTCCCCATCATTTACTTTCCCTTATTCTGCTGTATTATGTGGTTTTTATTCTTTGCTATGCTGAATTCATGTAGTTCATGGTCTCTGGTTCCAAGCTTCCCTATTATTCTCACATTTTCAACCAATTCTTCTCTTTCACTAAAGTTCTTTTATTTTACATAAAATATCCGAGGTAAAAATGATAGGTTTTTTTCCATGAATCAGCCAGAAAAGAGGAGTGAATCTGAATCCAGTCATATTTCAGGAAGGACAAATTTGAATCCCTAGCTCCAAACCTACTCCTAGATAATACTTAGTCCTGCCATGAGTGCAAGAGACTGGACCAGAGGACCTCTCGAGGTCCCTTCCAATCCTACGATTCGATTATTCTAGTAGTTCCCAGGAATTCCTTGTCCATCCAGGAACTCCCACAAGCCCTTTTCTGTGCTCTTCAGCACAACCAAACTTTTCTGCACCTTTTGAAAAAAGGCCACTTGGTTTAATTTGCATTCAGGGCAAAGGTTCAGTTTAGTTCTTCTTTTATCCCAGAGTGTTGTGTCCTTCACTTTAATAGCAGCACAGCCTAGTGGTTAGAGCTCTTGGGGCCAGGGACTCCTCAGTGCTAAGCCCTACAGCTCTGCTAGTGACTGGGTGGGCAGGGGCCAGTCACTTGACCTCTCTGGAAAATGGCCGTGTTATACTTAGGTCACTTATCTCACAGGAGGGTCGTGTGGATTAACTACCTAATGTGCCTGTTATGCTTTGAAAATGTAAGCTAGGCTTCTCTGAGCCAGCTAGGTCCTAGGGGATGTGGACACCCGTTTCCATTCACTGGGCTATAGTGCTATAAGAGCTATATCACTGTCACATTGTGCCCTGAGGTGTAACTCCCAACAAAGGCAACGAGGGTGCACTGCACATGGTACAGGGCAGGACTAAGCCAGACCTTATGATGATGTGGCTTGGTGTTAATGAACACTGAAACAGCAGCAGGTGTAAACAAATGAGATTTTCCATCAGTGCCCACCAGGGCTCTCTCTCCTTTCCCTCCTATTTGCCTTCCTCCCACCTCTAGCTCTTCCTTGGCTTCCTGAGTAGGCTCCAGGGAGAGCAGGGCAGCAGCATGGGCCCTGCAGGTACACAGGGTAATTTGGTGGGTGGAGATAGTGATAAATAGCTCATTCTTTTGTCCCCATTATTTTGGTAACAGATGCTAAAAAGACCCCATTAAAGGTGAATTGCGGGTGACTGTGTCAGGCTGTTGGCAGCCAGAACCCTCCCTTAATTTCCCTCAAACAAGCCTTCTCCTTGTCAGGGTTGTAGGCCCACTAGCCTCTTGGGTTCCTACTGTGTGAAAGGAAGGGGCTGTCTCCAGATGCAATGCCGATCCCTCCTGCCCACGAAGGAGTGGAGAGCGGCCCAGTTTCAGCCCACCCTGCACTTCATTCTGCTCTCCCAGGCCCCATGTGAAAGGAGAACAGGCTTGTTCTCTGGTGTGAAGAGCAGAGAAAGGGAACTGAGTTTGGCATCTATTTTTTCCCCTTAATGTAATTATTCTACTCCGTGCTGAGCACTCAGCCCACTTATAAATATAAATGGAGGAAGAGAGAGCAGACAACTCCAGTCAGCCTTTGGAGTTGATGCACTAGGAGTTCAGGGGCTGAGCTGGTTAGACAGCAAGACTCTGGGTGAAAGAAATTATGTTTATGAATGAGTTGGTGTACGGTGCTGCTTCCCTCCCCTTCATCATATTATATGCTCTCTCTCGTGATCTCTTTCTCACAGAGATCAATTTGCTCCCATGTGATGATAATACTTAGCCCTTTTAATCTTCAGAGTACCTTACAAACATTAGCTAGTCCTCACTAACCCCTTGGGAAGCAGGTTGGTACCATTATCCCCATTTAACAGATGGAGAAACAGAGGCACACAGAGATTCAGTGACTTGCCCAGGTCCATGCTAGGGCCAGAATTAGAAAGAATTCAGGAGCTCCTAGCTCCCTATTCTTTGTTCAAATCACTAGCCCATGCTCTGAGCTTAAAACTCACTTTAGGTCCACCAGTTACACACAGAAGAGGGTGGGAGAAGAGATTAACTCTTTATTTGATGGGGCGGGGGTGAAGTTGCTCTGACACTGAGCTGTCTGAGGTTATGTCTACACTTAAATGCTACAGTGGTCCAGGAGCAGTTACGCTGCCACTGGTAGCACTTCAGTGTAGACACCACCTACACCAATGGGAGGCGTTCTCCCTTCGGTCTACATAATCCACCTCCCTGAGAGGGAGGAGGTAGGTCAATGGAAGAATTCTTCTGTCGACTTAGTGCTATCTACATGGAGACTTAGGTCAGCTTGACAATGCTGCTCAGGGGTATGGATTATTTGCACCCCTAACTGACGTAGCTAAACCGACCTCATTTTCCAGTGTAGACCAGGCCTCAGTTTGGTAGCTTTTCATGATGAGAAGGGTTATTTTATTTGCCACCCCTTGCAATAATTGCCCCTTTCAACCTCTAGGTTCATTTTTGCCTCTTTATAGACCCCTACTTCAGACGTTGTTGTCTGGCTCCTGCACTGTGGTTCATTAGTGGCAGAGCCGGGGAGGCAAGAAGGACGCGGGGAGTTGCTTTACAAACGAACATGAAAACGCAGTCATCTGGGGCCTGAGCATGTTGGCGGCTTCATGGCTTCTGCCGCCTGATCCACCTTTCCAGACACGCATGAGGAGACTTCTGAGAAACTGCCCTGGGCTGGCCCACAGCCCTTTAATATAACCTCAGACACACATTCTCACATTTTCTCTCACCCGCCCCCCCCGCCCTATATCACACTTTCACAAAAGAGATTTCTTTCCTTAGCTGTGTGGGAGGAGGTGAGAGTTAGGGACCATAAGGCTGCAAATTCCTCAGCTAAATATCTTACCTCGCAGGAAGTTCCCTTTCCCCTCTTGTGTCCCAGCCTGCCAACCCTGCTGTCATTACCAAGGCTCCAAGCTGAAACTTGAACAGAAAGGACTAGGTCACCACAACAGCACTTGACACGCCTTGAGAAGGGGTCACACCACTTTTCCATTCATTACACAGGCGCTGACTTTTGGTTTTGCTGGTGGGCGCTTTCAGAGCGGGAGCAGGAAGAGGTGGAGCAAGGGTGGGGCCTTGGGGGAAGAGGCGGAGCAGGGTTGGGAAGAGGTGCAGTTTGGGCTGGGCCAGGGGGGGAAAGTCAGATTGCAAGCAGGAGTGGGACCATGGGGAGGAGCACGGGCAGGGCCATGGTCCAGATGCCGGTGGCCCCCCCACTTCTTGGGAGCTTCTGGCAGCGCCGCTCCAAAGGCAGTGGGCCAGCTTGCCTCCAAAGGGAGCTGTGCTGCATCCAGCGTTTCTTGCTCCTTTGGGGGAGGCTTAGCCTCTCCAAACCTCCTTTACCCACTGCCCTTGCTGTGGCTCGTTGGTGCTGAGCACCCCCTATTGTTTTTTTTGGTGAGTGCTTGAGCCCTGGAGCACCCACAGGGTCGGCACCTATAATCTGTTAGCATTAGAGCAACCTCTGGGCTGCTCAAATTCTTGATGGTTGATAACTGCTCCCAAGGAGCCACTCCACTGCCAGGATCACTGGAGCATATTGTGCTCTGGCTCTACCACTGCTGCCCTGAAACTATCCCTCTCCTTGCCTCCAGCCATCCAGAGGAGCTGGCCCATAATTCTGTTGTGCGTTGCAGACTGTATTTGGTACTTAGAGGCCAATTCATATAGAATTAATGAATTGTGCAGTGTAGGTAGTGTATTATTTTTCCCACTGAAGAAATTAAAGAATCAGTTAAAATAGAGTCATACTCTGAAACTAACTACTCTGAAACTCTCCCAAACTAGTATTGTGTTGTTCCATGGTTATTTTCCGTCAGTGACGCCAGATAAAATGTGCTTAGTTTGCAAGTAATTTGATGGTGCTTCTAACCAGTTCTTACCAGCCCTGCTAACTCAGCCTAGGATTTCAAAGTCGAGCTGCATTTCTTGAGGGGAAGGGATAGCTCAGTGGTTTAAGCATTGGCCTGCTAAACCCAGGGTTGTGAGTTCAATCCTTGAGGGGGCCATTTAGGGATCTGGGCCAAAAATTGGGGATTGGTCCTGCTTTGAGCAGGGGGTTGGACTAGATGACCCTTCCAACCCTGATATTCTATGATGTAGGTGCAGGAAGAGAATCCAGCTCAGTCTCCCATTTCTGTGCATGGCACTGAAGGGACTGAAGGGATAGGGGGGCAGCACAAACCTACCTTAGTAAAGCAAGGAAAATAAGACTGAATGACAAATAGACTTTGTGCTAATCCAGGTGGGGGAGGGGCCAGTGTGCTAGAGTTCAGGACCTCGCGGCTGGAGCCCAAAACCTTTGGAAAGCGTGTTTGCTTTTACAGAACATTTCCCAAGGTGTCCAAGGACTCACTGAAACCCACAAAGCCTCCTCTGAAACCACGACTTATGACAAAAGAGGAAGAAAGAGTCCACAGCAGAGCTCGGAGAATATTAAATCTTGCAAAATATATTTCTCTCTATATAGTCAGTTTTCTTCAAGGGCTTGTTTGGAGTCAGGCCTAAAAGTGAAAGTGGCCTCAGCCACGGCAGTGTGGAAGCAGTGAATTCAGACAGGAGTGGCAGCGGCTGGGCCACATTACGCTAGGGGGCAGAATACAAAGATGGGTTTGCAAAAAAAAATGATCGGTCTTGCTAGGCCACATTCAGGTAAACATAGCTGGGAGTAAGGGAGGGCAAGTCCCCTACAAGCCACTGAGCCAAATTCAGCAGTGATGTGACCCGAGGCGTAAAACACGGGGAGTACATTGGCTAGACAATGGATGCAAATGAGAGAGCAGCACGACTTGCAAGCATTTTATATTCGGAGAGTGCAAAAGGAGTATAACAAGGGAACTGGGGGGGGTAGCAGGAAAAGGAACTAAGCGGAGAGAAGTAAAGCACGCTTCCTGACACAGTTGCTTGTGCCAGCACCACCATCTCCAGCCCTTTTGGGATGAAATTCAGCCCAGCACAACCGGGTACAACTGCTGTTGATTTCAGTAGGTGTGTTCATTTATATGGGGGCTGAGTTTGAGGCCTGACTCTGTGAGTTGCAGAGTGCCTAGCCTTTCCTTTGATTAATTGGAAACTTGGAGTGCTCGGCACCTGAAAGGAGGCACACTAAGCATCACCCAGTCAGGCCCTTGCTCCCTACAAAATGCTAGATCAGTGCACTACTGTGCCATGTAACCACTTGTTATGGAATGGATTGTGTCTGGCCCTCCGTGGACTTGCAGAGGGACAAGAGAGTGCAAGAAGTCTGTGCCCTAACACAGTTCCTGTAGGAATAAGTGCCTTGTTTGAAACAAGAAAAGGAGTACTTGTGGCACCTTAGAGACTAACCAATTTATTTGAGCATGAGCTTTCATGAGCTACAGCTCGCTCAAATAAATTGGTTAGTCTCTAAGGTGCCACAAGTACTCCTTTTCTTTTTACAAAGACAGACTAACACGGCTGTTACTCTGAAACTTGTTTGAAACAATCTGCTGGCCAGCAGGGTTGGAACAGACTTTAGTAACATCCATGTAGCACAGTGTGCAAGCTCAGCTATCTATTATGGCTGCTACAGTTACACAGCTTCAAGCTCAAATCCTTGGGACTTTACATTTTCAAAGCACTGCACTAACCTGAACTAACTAATTGGTACAACTCCCAGGAGGGAGAAGGGGTAGACGAGTATTGATTGTTCCCATTTTACAGAGGGGAAAAGCAGAGATGCTAAGTGGCTTGCCCAAGAAGCAAGACACTGGCAGACCTGAGCTCTAGTCTAGATCACAGTAGAATCCCCTTTAGAATTGCTTTAGACTCTCTGAGACAATTAAATGAGCTGTTGATCTCTGCCATCATCCGATGAAGTGAGCTGTAGCTCACGAAAGCTTATGCTCAAATAAATTGGTTAGTCTCTAAGGTGCCACAAGTACTCCTTTTCTTTTTGCAAATACAGACTAACACAGCTGTTACTCTGAAACCTGCCATCATCCCATTACTAATGAGCTAGGTGTCAACAACACAGGAAACACCCAGAGATGGCCGGAAACTCAGCAGGGAGGCCAACCGCTGATTGGGCCACGGAGACTGAACTCCTCTCTAGTTCTTAGTGAAGATCCCTCAAATGATGGGTTGAGGCATGTTGGCAAGAGGTAGTGTGTATGGGGAAACTTGCCCTGCTGTTGCCTGTGCTAGACCTGCTCTGGGAATAAACAGAGGACACCGATCTGCAGGTTTGTTAGTTCCTCGCCTTTCACCAACATAAAATTTGCTTTGAAACCATTAAAATAAAACTGTTATGGAGGAGACGGCAAATAGAAAAAGTGTAACACATAGTTACACGTAGTACACATAGTGTAGAGATGGGGTCAAGTCTTTATATCATTTGTAACTAGCGGGACTGAGCTCGACGAGCATGCTCATTGCTGCAGGACCAAAGGCAGTTTCTGGCAATGCTGTCAGCAGCCCTCCCTCTTCAAGCTCCTTTGCCTTTCATTATGCCTCTGGAGAACAGGACCCGGGTTAAAACCCTGGATCTGCCCCTGATAACCAGCTCTACTGTTCACTACCCAGTGAATTGAGACTATCCCACAGGCTAGGGATGCCCTTTTGATCTATTACAAGTGGGGGTATCTGTCATGAGATCAGTGCCTGCCCTTTTCCACATCTCAGTGGGACGACACCTGCCCACTAGAGAACAAAGGGGAAACCTGATGTGAGAGGAAAAAACAGAATTCTCCCCAGAGAGGCAGGGAATCCCCTTCTGATTGGAGAGCCTCTTCCTCTGCCCAGCTAGTTTGCCAGCCAGCCGTAAATTTATTGACTGTTAGTTAAAAAACAAACAAAAAACCATGTCAGTGCAAATGACAAAATCACTGAGAAACACATGTATTGGGTCTGATTCTGCTCTCTGATATGCCCATGCAAACTAGAAGGACATCTGTTTAAATTGGCAAAGATACAGTGGTGAAAAAACAGTGTAAGCGAGAGGAGAATCTGCCTTTTATTTTTTTACAGTTGTGTACTATTGTTTTAACAGTTGTGTACTATTATTATTATTATTTATATTACCATAACATCTAGGAAGCCTAGTCAAGGACCAGAACCCCATGTGCTAGGCGCTGCACAAACACAGAATAAAAAGATGGTTTCTGTCTCAAAGAGTGTACAATCTCAATATAAGACAAGAGACAACAGATGGATACAGACAGACAGGGGAGTTACAAGGAAACAATGAGACAACAGTGGGCAGCATGATAAGGTGTGATCTTGGCACACCAGCCACCTAACTGTTGTCAAGTTTTTTTTGTAGGCATCAAGGCAAAGGAGAGTTTTAAGGAGGGATTTCAAACATAATGTAACTTTTGGCCAGTAATTCAAATGAATGCAAGAGGGCACCTTCAAAAACTTGCCTAACCTCTCACTTTCCTCCCTCCACTCCCCTCTCCCCCCCCGGCAATGTGCTACCCTCATCCCCCAGTGCACACGGCCATTTCCTGCACATTTTTCTCAGGCATCAAAGTTTGAAAATGTGGCATTCAGTGCAGAGATCCTGCGTGCATTTTATCTTTATTTTGGCATTTAGACGACACTCATCGCTCTGGGATTAGGGGACTTTATTCTGTGAATTAACATTTCCATTCCCTATATTTAACACTTTTCTTCTGAGGATGAGGTGGAGAAGCAATCTTCACATTCCTGACTGAACTGTAAGGACTCCAAATCCCCCATATTATATCCCTCTTCCCTTGAGGCCTCATGATAAAGCTTCCTCCAGTCCAGCTGAGGATTCAAGATGGATATCCTCCAGAGCCCCTCTATACCACCTCTTCATAGAATCATAGAATATCAGGGTTGGAAGGGACCTCATTCATCTAGTCCAACCCCCTGCTCAAAGCAGGACCAATCCCCAATTAAATCATCCCAGCCAATCCCTCTTGCTAATCCAGACTTCTAGGAGACTTTCCTTTCTCTTCCCTGCCCATCAGCAGATGAGTGTACTTGCCTGTGTAGAACCCTCAGCCCCAACCCAGGGACAAGGCACCAGGACTGACCACTTGAACCCAGCTTTCCCACTTGATATTGCTAAACTTTAGGTCACAGGTCACGGCATGCCTTCCTTTTCTTTTTCCCTTTTTCAATCGTGATTTTGTGTGGCCCAGGCTGCTGATGGTTCTCCAACCCAGTGGTGATTAGGACAGAGTGAAATCCCCATCTGAGTATGGGTATAGAGTAGACTACAGTGAGCAAGTAAAGGACGTGTCCAGCTCCCAGCTGCCACGCCTGGTGTGTTTTTCCATTAACCCTGTTGGCAGTGTGCATGGCAGGCTTATATCTGAAGGAGGGATAACATGCACTCAGCTTTCTTCAGTCCTGGAGAAGAAAAGCAGATAGGATAGAGGGGTGTCTGTGTCCCAATTTCTTTTGTGTTTTTGTGATGCTGAGGGAGTTGCGAATCTAGAATCTGAGCAAAGCTTAAACTTGATGGAGTCTAGCCTGTGTCCGGAAATTACCTCTTCAGTTTCAGTTAGAGACATTGTTCTTCATATTCCCTTCCTAAAAACCATTGCTGTGCAGTGTTCAAACAGCTGCCATGTTCCACCCCAGAGAGGGCTGTATTTCAATGGTGGGTAATGTGATCCCTACATATATAGTCTGTAAATCACTTCTGAATTCTTCCTGGAAAGAAAAAACTTCTATAAAAAAAATTTTTTTTTTTAAATTATATCTGCCTAAGAAATGAAATAGCCTCCTTTTTCACTGATTGGGCTTGAGTTCAAAAACCCTTCCCACCCCTGTAGGCTGGAAACATCCCAATGCAGTCCCTGACACTGCTTTACTTTATCACCTCCATAGGAAGCAATATGCAGTCACTTCAATTCCAGTCACCTTTTTCTCCTCCTCCCCCTCTTCCTGGGTTCTCCTCCCCCCATCCCCCCGCCACTGAAGCCCAACATCTACCCATCTATTGTTCGTCACAGACATTAACCTCATCCCCTTTCTTGAAACAGGCTCAACTTAACCACAAGAGAATCATAAAAGAGGCCCTTCCCCGAGCCACTCCCTCATCTGAAACCCTGAGTGTCCGTTTCAATAGATCACACACTTTGTCTGGCGTTGCTCCGGGCAGGCCTGAAAGGCACTGGGCCTTGGGTCTTGGCCTCCATCAGCTGAACTATTTCCTGTTGAAGGTTACTCACTTCCTGTTTTCTGTATTTAGACAATCTGAGTCTATAGGGAGGTTTTGATTTGTTGTAAACTTCAGCTGGTTTAAACGTTAAATTGGTGGGGGAGGGCAAGGCTGGAGACAAATTAGTGCTATTTAATAGTGATGTTGTTTTCGCTCAGGGTTTTATAGTGACCACCAGCTCATGTGAAAGAAAGGTCAAGGGGTGACAGCATGGGAGATGGAGACAGGGCTACTTCACAATGGGCTTGGGCTGAAATATTTTACTGTGCGTGTTTGGAGCAGTTGGGGGGTCAGGTACATGGGGTGGTGGAGGCTGACACACTCCAATGACTAATCGCTCTGATGTGTCACTTTTGCCACAGACAGCTGTACAGAAAGGCTAACGGCAGTACAACAGTTATACGGGGAAGCATGGGAGGAGCCTGACTAGCCTAAGAATATTAATACTGTGCCTTTTTTAGTGCCTGGCAGATGAATACCTCAAAGCATCCTATGGACTTTTATTTATTGTTTGTTTTCACTTGCTCAGAAGTATGCTTAGACACTCAGACATATAAGAAGTCACTCACATACCTTGTGAGGTAGGTCATTATTAACATCCCTATTTTACAAATGGGGAAACTGAAGCACAGAGGGGTGACGTGACTGCCTAAGCTCATACAGCAAGCCAGTGCTGGAGTCTGATAGAATCCAGGAGTTCTGACTCTGTCACCTGGACTAACCAGATCGCACGCTCTCTCCTAACATACATTAGTCATGAAAAGAGTTCTGCAATAAAAGCATTTATTCTGGTGTGAGGAAAGCTGTATAAAGCTGCTCAGCTAAAGATGGAGCCACTGATGCTGGGACATGTAGTTTCCCTGGACTGCACTCTAGGATGTCTTCAGTCTGCTCTATTTTATTCAATTTCACTGTAGCCCTTCTAGCTACCTGCCACTGTGGCCCTTAAAATGTGGATGCATTTATCATAGAACTATATACAAGGTCATGAAAGGGAAAGAACAAAATTAAGGCCAATAATATATTATGGAGGTAGTAAATGATTCAAAATGTTAGAGTGAAACCATGCTAGGGATGAGCCTGGAAAGATTCCAGCAAAATATTCTGCTGGAATAGGGAGCAAAATGTCAGAGTGGCCAGGTGGGAGAATGGATGAGATGGCTAAAGATAAAGATCTGATGGACAACCAGAACAGATAACCTAATCCCATTCTTCAACTCTCTATACCCCGGGGAAAGAAATCTGCCATAGCAGAGTCTCAGGCTTCTCCTCCGCAACCAGTATGCAAAGCAGAGTCAAACTCCAAAGCAGACTCGGGCACCACTAAAGAAGCTGAAGGAGACTCACGGTGAGGAGCAGAAATGTTTGGAAGAAACAAGAGCCAAAATTCATCCCTGGCATAAATGGGCCCAGCTCCTGTAGATTTAAATTTCCTTATGCCAGAGCTAACTGCTGTTCACGAAGTACACTACAGTGAAAAAAAACAAACCATGCAGAGAAAACATGTGCAGAATATATTTAGGTCACTGGTTTCTCATTTGTGTTGTCATACTGGGGTTTTTTTCATACTCTTCTAATTTTTCTCTTTTGTTTAGAAGCCCTAGTGGTACCAATCTTTTGTGGAATACTGGTTCCTGCTGTGGATCAGCTGCTCCGCAGCATGCAGGAGGCACTGGGGGAGGAGGGAAGGAGCAAGGCCACAGTGCACTTAGGGGAGGGGTGGAACGGGGTAGGAAGAGGCAGGATGGGGGCGGGGAGAGATGGGGTGAGTCTTTGGAGGAAGAGGTGGAGTGGGGCTTGAGCCTGGGGCGGAACTGGGGAAGGAGCACCCCTCAGCACATTAGAAAGTCGGTGCCTATGCCACCCAGATAGACAGTGCTATGTCGGGGGGAGAGCTTCTCCCGCCAACATAGCTACTGCCTCTCAGGGAGATGGATTAACTACGCTGACGAGAGAGCTCTCTCCCATCAATCTAGAGCATCTTCATTAACGTTCTACAGCAGCACAGCTGCACCAGTGCAGTGTTTTAAGTGTAGACTTTCCCTCACTCATTGAGGTCTAGGGCAAAACTACATTTCATGTCAATAGGACCAAGATTTGGTCAATTAATGCTGATTTAACCACATGCAACTTACACCATCATTTAGGACACATCTCAGTTAGCTCTTTATGTTTTGCAAGTGCAATAATTGCATATACTGCCAGCACAGAAATGCATGCAAAATTTAGGTGCACAAGTGCATAACTGAACTTCTGGAGGGAAAAAATGTAGGTTTTATTTCATTTCAGTACTTCCAGGATTGTCCTCAGTTTTATTGCCCTTCCCTGAATTCCCTCTTATTTCTTGATTATCATGCACATTGTAGGGAGATTGGTCACTTTGGATAAGCTGTTACCAGCAGGAGAGTGAGTTTGTGTGTGTGGTTTTTGGAGGGGGGTGAGGGAGTGAGAGAACCTGGATTTGTGCTGGAAATGGCCCACCTTGATTATCATACACATTGTGAAGAGAGTGGTCACTTTGGATGGGCTATTACCAGCAGGAGAGTGAGTTTGGGGGGCGGGGGGGGGGCGGAGGGTGAGAAAACCTGGATTTGTGCTGGAAATGGCCCAACTTGATGATCACTTTAGATAAACTATTACCAGCAGGACAGTGGGGTGGGAGGAGGTATTGTTTCATGGTCTCTGTGTGTATATAATGTCTTCTGTAGTTTCCACGGTATGCATCTGATGAAGTGAGCTGTAGCTCACGAAAGCTCATGCTCAAATAAATTGGTCAGTCTCTAAGGTGCCACAAGTACTCCTCCTCTTATTTCTTGATGTCTTTCTACCTCTTAGAAAGCAGGCCCACCGACTGCACCTAGAATACTGCATAAAGTTCTGGGAATCTCACTCCTGATTTAATTTGGTGTATCTCCAGTGAAGTGAATGGAGTTACACCAGTGCAAAACTGCTGAGAATGAGATGAGAATCCAGCTCAAGGCTATTCAAAGTCAATGAAGTTCCTAAATAGGCACGGAACAGAAATCCTGATGCTGCGGTCAGAGCCATTAGATCCAGCACAATCTTGTTTTCAGTCATATCAATGTACTTAAAAAGCAACCATTTAATGTCACTTAGAAATGTTTATTTGCAGGCACCAGATGACTCAGGGAGTTGGTATAACAAAGTATTTCATTTCTAGGTCATGCATTCTAATCCAGTCCAGGCTGGTAATAAATGAACTTTATCACCTGATGGCTGTTTTGTATCCTGTGTCGGGGTTCTCAGCCCAGTTCCTAGTGAATAGGAATTCACCACAAAATCTATGCACACAGGTTGGCACTGACTGGCTCCCTTTTTGACAACACCAGCAGAGTGGCAGAGGTCTGAACGGACCATGGAAACTAAATTCCTTTCCTACCCTCCAGGTCAAGGTCACAGCGTGGGGGAAGTTTGTCCTGTCACTGGCCATGTGGAACCTGCTCTGTGGGCAGAGACGATTTCATTATTCAGGTCTGTCAGTCTGACACCTTTCACCAACATGAAATCCATTTTTAAAAATAAATAAATAGAGAAATGTTTAATTGTGATTGATATATACATGCTGTACGGTAGGAACTTTCCATACAATCACAGATAAGGACGTCAGACTTAATATCTGTTTCCTAGTTTTCTAGTTATAAGCGATAAATGTTTGGCAAGCCAGTAAATAATAAAATTCTCCTGTAGCCATCTACAGGTCACCAAGATACTTAAGAAGCTTGCATAACTTATACCATATTTGACATTAGAGAATGAATATTAACCCTTTTGTGCTGCTATAGGAAAACAGTGAAGTCATTTGGGGAAAGGAAAGTTTAAATCAAAGAAACGCTATCATTAAAAAAGCAATCTTTAAAAATAGAAAATGTTTGAGGCAAAAGCCTGAGCAGAAATCTCAGGAAGTAGGGTACCTTTTCCAGCTTCCATTCTATTTATTTTGTATTTTGACATTAAACACTCCCTGTAACCTAATCTCCTTAACTTTTGATGTGGCCGTAGAGACATGACAATTAAGCACGGCTTAAAACAATAATCCCAACAATGGGAACCAAAGGCAAGTAATGTCAGGGCTCCCCATCAATGAGAAGCTGTCCCCCAGTGTTCGGTTGAAATGAAATGAGTTTAAATCCAGATTTGTTGCCTTGATATCTGCTCTGTGTTTATACTTTGTATCTAACTTTACATATTTACTCAGTTTTCATTCCCTGCTATTTTGTTTTCTTTCACTGTGTAAAATATCTGAAGACATCATGGTACAGAAAGACATTTTGATCTTTCACAGATTAGTGCCACTTTATGGAAACAGGATTGTTTATTATTTGTGTCACAGTCACAATCAAAGGCCCCAGTCAGGAGAAGGAGCCTCTTGTGCTATGCACTTTACAAAATAGGAAACATGGTCCCTCTCCTGAAGAGTTTACAATCGAGGCCTGGGTTCTGAAAGCTGATCCATGAGGGCACGCACAGGGATTGGTTTGTGCAGAGTCAATTACTGAACCAGGCCCTAGTCTAAGGGCTGGTCTACACTATTGGGTGGTGTCATAGCTGAAGTTGACATACTTAGATCTACTTACCGCAGGGTCTTCGCTGCTTTGTGTCGACGGGAGATGCTCTCCCGTCTATTCCCCTTGTGCTTCTCGTTGAGGTGGAGTACTGGAGTCGACACTAGAGCGATCGGCGGTCGATTTATCGCATTTATGCTAGACACAATAAATCGACCCCCGCTGGATTGATTGCTGCCCATCAAGCCAGCCCATAGTGTAGACAAGTCCTAAGAAACAACAAGGGTATGTTACAAACAATCGAAGCTAATAGCTCAGTGCTTCTAAATTGTAAAGTGTTGTTTTAAATAATATTAGCTCTTCCCATTCTCCCCTCAGCCTAACCATCATCAGCTGGCTGAATTCTTGCAGACATCAGAGCAAGATGAGTGTGTTATGGTTTCAAAGGGAAAAGCTTCTAGATATAACCCAGTTTTAGACCTGTTTTATGGTTGGCTTGTTTTATTTTAAATAGAAGTTGCAAAGTAAACTTGAATTGTATCTGTGCCCGTAAACCACTTTTTATTGGTGTTTGCATTAACCCTTGCTAAGCAAGTTAGAAAAGTGTCTAAAACACTTGAAATGATGCAGGAAAGCCTTGTATCTGTTACTTGTGCTTGTCTAATTTTCCTAATTTAGTGTCTTTTTATCATCTGTCATTTTTTATTTACTAACATGGCCTCCCTGGGGAGCCAGAGGGGAGATTGCAGATTAAAAGAAGCATTGATGGGAAATATATGCATTTTAAAAAGGTTACTTTTCTTAAACTGTAAACAATTATACCCTAGCCTGTTTCCACTGAAAGTAGGGCCAAAAACTCCCCCAGCCTCAGCAGGAGCAGGAGCACATCTTTCATTTGGTTTTAACATTCTGCTTTACCTGGAGGGGTGCTGACCCCCCTTTGCCTCACCTACGGAAGTCAAAGGGGATTGCAGACGCTCAGCCTGTCATGCTGTAAGGCCCCAGATGAGTGCCTTAGGTATGTCAGGATCAGCCAACTGGATTAGAACAGCCCTCAAAATTGTAACCTTGTGACAGCTGGTTGGTGGCCTGGGTGAAATGTGTTACTGCCTTAGTCCTAGTGCACAGGGGTCAGTCACACAAACCCAATCCTGCCTCCCAACACATCATCACAGTTGGCAATAACTGTGCCCCTAGTTAGCAGTGTCCATAGACCGAACAGGCCGGAGGCTGAACTCCCCTGCCATCCCTAGTGGGGTCCTGCAGCCCTAGGGCAGGGGTGAGGCACCGGGGCAGAGCAGTATCTCAGGGAAGCGTCCCCCTCTGTTGCCTGTTCTAGGGACACAGAACTTCAGTATCTAGGGCTATCAAACTTAGGCCCCGCTTTTGCTCCCATTTAAGTCAATAGCAAAAGAACCAAACCAAACCACTGGATATTCTTGAAGCAAAATGCTGCCCTTCTTCAGCATCAATTTCACTTTTAAAAGGATTTATTATTTTAAACTTTAAAAATCAGTTTGTTGTTAGAAACACTGGTGTTGTGCTAAACTGGTTTAGAGTCTATAATACATTGAACTCCTTATGATAACATACAACCCTGAGAATGCTCCCTGATATGTGAATATTCAAAAGTTTGTTTTTATTTCTCTAAACCCATTAGCTTTTAAAACATATTGATAATCTAGCCTCACAAATTTTAAACTAATCATTCCACTGGTCATAATCACCCTTGTAATATTTTAGCCCTACACACACACACACACACACACACACACACCCCAACTTGATTGCATGAAACAGGGCACAACTGCTTTCACAAAAAAGGTATTTTATTATTTTTAGCAGTATTCACCTTGAAGGAATATGAGGAAAGCATACACTTTTTACAGACAATATATAAACATGTTGTACATAATTAACAATAACTTAATTCACTAATCCAAAAATAAGCAAAATAAAAAATTAAGAATAAAAACAGAAAATACTGCAGAACTTTTATGCTGATACAAGTACAAAATAATTTAAATCTTGACTGCCGTTGTCTACGCTGCAGTGACTGACAATATATTGCACTTTGTCAACTGTATCAGTAACCCACTCCTTTTCCCCCCACCCATCACCCCCCAAATCCTGCAGAAATTTGAGCTGGGTACAAATAATGTACAACTGTACCATAGTAACAGGTAAAAAGTAAAAAGACCAAATTTTGACTCAGTAAATTAAAAATTCTTACAGCATCTCCCAACCAATTCCCTCCTCCCCCGCCCCATTCATTTATTTCCACTTTTACAAAGTGCACCTTACACAGACCAGAAAAAGGAGGAAAGCAGGATTTCCATGGCTGCTTGGTCCTTACTTCATTATCAAATATCTCAATTACCTATTTAGGAAAAAAATGTACATCCATTTTTATGTGGGTTCGTTTTTAAGCAGAACTTTTGCAGTAAGATACAATTGGCTTGATCAAAAAAAATGGAGAAAGAAAGAAAAAGAAAAAGCTTGTCACAGAATTAAGCTTACGCAGTTTACATTATCAAACCCCTCTGCTCACTGGGGCATTTTCATCAGAAGTATAGCTAAATATGTACATCATATGTTATACTGGAGCTTGTTTTCATGAGAGTCATCAGGTCACAACAATCAATAGAATACACTTCACATTGGCAATAGCTGTTTTCAGTTGTTTACGTACAATATGGTTTAATAATGGGAGACTCATTTTTTATTTGTTTTTTTTTTTAGATATAAAATGTGCTATGGGAAATAGTTGTCCCCCTTGGAACGTTACCGTCCCTCAACGCCTCAGCTGTTGCCTCCTCTTGGATTTGAAGGGTATGTGAAGCTGAAACTGATTGTCTCTCTCTCTTTCTCTTGTCCAGTGATCTTAATCCACTTTCTGCCCTTCCTCACTCCCAGATGTGAACTGTGCCGTAGCCTGGATGCCTACAGACAGCACACACTCTGGCTTTGCATGGATGTGGTAGCCAAACTACGGTGAGTTTACCAAAGCAGCTAGTCTGTTTCTTAAGCAACAGCTGCCCACAAGGCAGAACAAAACGCTTTAGCCTCCAAAGGGTTTGAATGGGATTTTTTCTGCCTTGCCCTGGTTGCTGATAGACTCCTAGAAGTTAGATGGGACAGATGAATAAGACCTCCTCTAGCTACTTCCACCTGGCACAGAGTTGTTCCCTACAGTGTATTTTTTTTAGTGATTTGTCCTATTTCGCTGTTTGTGGAATAGCATTTTTTTTTTAAATAAAATCTTTCATGTTAAGAAAAAGAATGCAGGCATTACGTCAAAATAATCCACATCTTGGGCCCATTACATTCCCATATTCCAGGTACATTTTTGCTTTGTTTTCCCCTCTCTCTCATCCCTTCCCTAACAGATCTTTTTGTATGTAATGTTGATGAAGACAATCAAGGGGTGGCTGGTTAGCGCACACTTCCCTCCCCCCCATTATAAAGCTGTGTTTATTCTAGCAGGGTTGACGCCCCACCCCCCAAAAAAGGCACAAAATCATGCAAGTCAGAAGGTTTGAGGCTCTTTTTGGAAAACAAGAGCAAAATAAATGATGACTTTCTGTGTCTGATTTCCTTTTAAAAATTAAGTTTTTATAAAGTTGTCCTGGTTTCCCACCCCTTCTCCCCCAGACAAAGTCCACCATAGAAATCCAGTATGGGTGGCTACCAGCCAGCCTGCTCCGCCTTTGGAGGCTGCTATCTCTTTACAATATTCACAGTAATAACAGAGAAAGGAGAGCCAGTTCCAGCATCCATCTTCTGCTGCTTCTGCCACCTTTGCTTTCTGCTGGGCCAGCAGGTATCAAACAAGTGAGTTCTTCATTTTCCTTATACCTGAGGGGCAAAGTGCATAACAGGCACCATTAAGCATTTCTGCAGCAGACTCATCATTGCAGGGTTTTAGTCCAACCCTAAGAGTTCAACCACATTGGCGCAAGGTCCCCTTTTTCCTTCCCTATGTTCTCCTCTTGGCAGAATCTTTCCTTACTCAGTGTCATCTTAGACAGAGCCCCGTGTTCTTAATCTCTGTGTGGGTCTCTTGATACTCAGGTTCTATCCCATGGCTGTAACCATGCTGGATGGATGTGGATGTCCAAATGAGATGCTGGAAGATGGGTGAATGGGAGTAGGTGTTGGTAGGATGTGTCCAGAGTGGCTAAAAGGTGGCAAATGCCCCATTGGTGCCATGTGACTGGCGAGGGCAGCGGCGCTGAATGGAGAGGATTTCTCCTGCATGCACTTGGACAGTTCCTCAAAACACTCAGAGCCTTTCTTGCTTTTCTTTGATTTGTTGGACATTTTCCTATTCCTGGTCTGAATTCCCTCCTTCTTCATGGTCAATGGCCTGTTCACCTGCAAGAAATGAGAAAATCAGGCTCATGCAGACAAAATGACCTTATTGTGCAAAAAGGAAAATATTTGGACAGCCCCCGTGTGTTTTCCTGGACAGAGAACTTTTTCTGGCCAAACAAAATGGTGTTTCTCTCTTGTTTATATTGATTTATTTAATGAAGCCACACACACAAACCCCAGACATGAAAACAAGTTGGACTGAATTTGGCAGCTGATGGCCATCCTTCCCTTATGCTTACCCTTTGCCCCCCATTCATTTCCTAATAGAAGAGATCAAACAAGGCAGCACACACTGACCTGAACTCACTTCTAAAATGGGAGTGGTCTCTTCCTAGGAAAGCTGCAACCTCAGTTACTTACATTTTAAATAATGTTCTAATGTGTTGAATGATTCCTGCTCCAAAGTCATTCTTTTTTTAAAAAAATACAATCTTTACTATTAAAAACAAACAAACAAAAAACTTGACAATTCTGCACAGAGGATACCTCCCCCTGGGATTAACCTTTGCACAGAATCCATTTCAAATGGCCTCTGCATTGCTGGAGAGAGAAAGCGCAAACAACATGCTTAGTTAAAACTAGTGTTGTAACTCTATTTTGCCTGATTTGCCCAAGCTTTTAGAAGCCAAGCTAATACATTGTAATGTCAGTGAACTTAGCATCACTATGCCAACAAAGAATGGCTCTGAGTCCCCAGGGGAACCTGGGAGGGAGGAAAAAAAACCTGAAACCAATAAAAGGCCAGTGCATGCCATCCAGTTAAAGCATCAATCCCAGCTAAGCAAGCAGAGACACACAAGACAAGCAAATACTCACATTGTGCAATTTATAGTAAAGTCCACAGGCATTACAAACTGGGTCTCCGTTTGCATTACGTCGCCATAAGGTGGTGGTGGTTGTCTGGCAGTTGGCACAACAGGTCCCTGCTCTCCTAGCCGCTGACTAACCAAAAGAGAGGGAAAATTATTGTGTATACTTGGAACAAGCCCGTTTTAAAGGTCAATTTAGGTCCAATATGTAGGATTTGTAACTAATCCCAAATCTGTTTACAAAACAGAAAGGTCAGAGAAGTGTTGGTTTGATTTCCCCCCCCCCCCTTCGGGTTTTGCTTGTTTGTATTTCATAGAATCATAGAATATCAGGGTTGGAAGGGACCTCAGGAGGTCAATCTAGTCCAACCCCCCACTCAAAGCAGGACCAATCCCCAATTTTTTCCCTGATCCCTAAATGGCCCTCTCAAGGATTGAACTCACAACCCTGGGTTTAGCAGGCCAATGCTCAAACCACTGAGCTATCCCAAATGGTCCCCCATCGTAACAGCCACCCAAATATTGGAACATTTGGCTACTGCATGAAAACCAGACAGTGAAGCTGAGTAGTCTATTTTCCTTGTCCAAGACAAAAATAATGCAAAAGCTAAACAGCACTAATAAGGGGCAGAGGCGAGTGGGGGAAATACATTTGTTTTTAAAAGCTTTCCCTGGTAATGCTACACATAAATTCAAGATCACTTTGATTTTTAAAATATTCTTATTACGAATTTGTTAAGCACCAACAGTGTTTATAGCACAATACAAGAAAGGAGGATGTTTAGACGATGATTTTTAAACTGATCGTGTCCCTGTAAAGGTGACCAGCAAGGAAAACCAGCTACATTACTTAGATTGGTGCCGTATTTATCATAGCCATCACTAAAATGTCAGTTTCCATTTACAAGTGAAAGAGAAAACAAAACCAGCTCCAACTTTTGTTAAATATTTAGCAAACCTAGTCTCATGCCTTTCAGCAATGATTGTGCTGCCCCTGCTACTGCCTCTATCCCTATTCATTTTCTAGGCTGATAAGCCCCAAAAATATCCTCTCTTAAACTCTGATGCTTTTAATCAGATTGCTCTGCTGACCCGTGGCGGGGCAGAGGGAACCTTTCAGCCTTCCCAAATGAGAACAGCAAGATAGGAAAAATGTAAACGTATGCAAAAGACCAGTGGATTTCAGTATAAGCACTTGAGTGAGAGACCCTACAATAACACATCCTTGGACAAGGGTGGCATTTCAGAAGATGTTAGGAATAGACAAAATGCACCCCGTATTTTGGGGCGACATCCTTATTAGGAAGGTTCAAAGATGCTCTAGGAAATGTTTAGAATACATTCCATTTTGTACAACCCAGAGAATTCTGAGAATTAAATATTTATTTATAAAACACCTACATTGTGCTAATTTTCTGGGGGCCCTGCTCCCTAAGGATTTTTACAGTTGGCTACAAAAATCCTAGGGACAAGCTACTGCCCATCCCTTCCTGCACCCCAGCAATGCTCCTCTCAAGGCATTGAGCTTCTGGGAGAATCTACAACATAACATCCTAGAACATTGGGTTTTCTCTGTGATCAGGGCTTTATGCACCTCGTAATGCATTTTCCTCTGCCCATCTGCTCTGCTGGAGAGTTGGCTAAATATCAAACCATAGATTGGCCCTGCTCTGAAGATTATGGCCCTGATCTTGCTCTTATTTATAGTACATGCTGGTGTAAATCAGAAGTAACTCCACTGAAGGCAGAGGAGTATTCAGTAAAGTGAGACTAGAATCAGGCCATGGAGATTTATTTATTTCAGTCCCCCTGCCAGCTTGCAAGAACAAAGCCAAAAGCCAGAGCTGAGGCAGTTTGTACCCCCTAGTGCATGCACATGTAAGCAAACCAAAACACAACTAACTTTAGGCCTTCAAGCCTTGACAATGTCATTTTGACATGCAATAAAAAAACTAATATTAATAAACCCGTAAATGAAGACAGTCTTCTTCTAGTCCCAACAAATGGAGTGAATCACAGGGGAAATATAACATTTAACAAAAACACAACTGAAAAAAATCTAGCTCCCCAAAACTCCTTTCAGTGAGCTAAGTCGGGCAATTTCCCAGCCCACTCGAAGGTGAAGAGCTATGTTTGCATATTTGAAATGGCTTATTGATACTAAACTATGCTGCTTAGCTCTGTGGCCTGTCCCATTCAGTCTGGCAAGCACTTCAGATAATGTTACACTGTTGTCTTAACATTTTTCTGTATGTGTCAGTCACTTTAGAAGGAAAGCAAGTCATTAAGAAGCTTGCATAGTTGAAATTCTGGCTCACTACAGAAATCCTCTTTATCCCATCCCAGCATTATATCATTAAAACCAACTCTCCTTCCCTCCTCCCAGGCCAGTAAAATGTCCCCAAAATGGCCAAGAGATTTAGGGACTATAAATCACATGGCTCCAAAATATATATATTTATTATTCTTAGCATTTTACACATTATTTGTAGAGTAAAGTGTATTAGAAATTTCAAAACAGCAAGCATGACTGGCATGCCTTGCCTATAGAAACTCTCTAAAGCTTTTAGAGTCAGGAAACAGATACACAAAGTTTCCTTATCTTTAACGTACAGATATCCGGATAGGAAACTACTACCAGGAGCTTAGAAAGGACATTTTTTTTTAATCACTCAAATGAAAATACAAAGTATAGGTGACTCCATGGAAAAATAATAGGGTTAAAAAAAACACATTAGGGGATTGTCTGAGGAGGGAACCAATATTAATATTGTCATGGAATAGAAGAGTGAAAATTACTTCATGGCCTTTATACAAATAATTATTAAGTAGGGAGCAGTGGGTTTGACTCATTTGATTTTTTTGTTTTGTTTTTTGGGCTGGGATTTTTTTTTTTTTAGTACATGTTGGAGTCCAGTCACGCTTGTAACCCTTTCACTTCTGAACTGCCCCACGAGGCCAAATAAATGAGAAATCAAATGAAAGCTGTCGTCTAAGGATCAAAGTGTGTGTTCATAAGGAGAAAGACAGCTACACATCATGCCCCATATCTTCCAATAGGAACAGAGTGTAGGAATATAATCGAGATTGCTAGCCTACTTACATTCTATACCTTGGCATGTAGCTGCTATGGGTGGAGTCCCTGCAATCTGTCCTTAGGCTATGCCGTGACCTCTGAGTGACATGAGTCTCATGTACAATACAACATCTAGCATCCATGCGGGGTCTGAAGCACAGGAGATGAGTGAGACACACCATGGGTGGGTCTGCGTGTGGTCCCTTTGTATAATTTATCCCCAAACCCAGCAGAGACAGACACCTACCAGTCTTCGTTTAGGTTTAATGAGTGGTCGATTTTGACCGTTCATTTTGTGGTAGAGCCCGCAGGCGTTACACAGGTAATGCCCAGTGCCGTCTCTTCTCCAGAGAGGGGTGGCAGTAGCTCCACAGTTCACACACTCTCTGCCTTCTAAATGGAAACACGAAGAAACCGGATTTCTTTCTTCAAAAACAAATTCACAAAAGCTTTTTGCATTGTCCTTTAGGCATTTTCCAGAAGTCAAAACAGTGCATTATTCAAGCATAATTAGACAGCATTGATTATTTACAGTACATGTGGCAAGGCTCTCCTTAGTGTCTCTAATACAAACTAGCACTCTATGTTGTGATCAAAAACCAGTTGCTCTCTCTGCAAGGTGAGAAAGAGGGACACTCTTGTTGTGTCAAATGGCACTTGTATCATTTCGGTAACAACAAGAGCTCCCTTACCATGTAATGTGCACCATTCCCCTGCCATATCTATTGCACCTCTATGGCTAGATCACATATATCCCGCCACACACACACAAAGCGAAAATTTTGAAGGAAAAGGGGTATCTGGGCCAAAAGACACTTTGCTGCAAGTGCTGCAATATCCTAAAATAAAGCAGGGCAGCTTGGAAGTGGATACAGCATCTAAATGGTTCAATCATTATTTTTATTTTAATTTAGCAAAACTGGTTGAAATGCAACACTTGAAAAAATTGTATCTAAGCAAGCACTCTGGAACTTATAAAAACAGGTTTTTTTCTGTACTTTACTTTTTAAGTGGAAAATTTTGATTTGGTGGAGAGGTTTATCTGACTCCTACTCTTTCCTCATTTGTTTTAATACTTTAATTTTTGCTGAGTGGCAACACAGGCCTGATTCTACAGTGGCCCAACTAGCATTTAAAAATACCCAAAATCCAATTCAAGATATTAGCTCACCCATCTTGTATCTCCAACTAGAATACCAGATATAATCCCTTAGATATTTGCTGCCTTTTTTGTTGTTGTTGCTTTTTGTTTTGGCCTCAGAAAGCTATTTGCTTAAAGTTCACTACCCCGATGGTTTGAGGGCTGGTCTGCTTAATATAGGAAATTCTCTTAACACAGTTTATGCAAATTGTACAGTATTTAACTGCAGAGGAAACTATTTTTGCTAGTAACTGGAGCAGGCCTTGTGGCGTTCAGCAGGGCTTGTGTCTCCTTCCATCTAGGGAGTGGGTGGCTTTTAAACAACACAGTCTGCAGTGAAAAATGAGGGGAGTTCTGCGTTCCTAGCTTTTGTCCCTCCTAGGGCAGGAAGCTGCAGGAGTCGTCGTGTCGTGAGTCTTAGTTTCCCTACAAAAACAGTGAGTGGTCACGAACTTTCCCCAGTTTCATGCGCGGGGGCTCCCATCAAAACAAAACAAAACAAAAAATCAAGATCACTCACTTCCCCCATCTAATACAAATCCTCGAGAACTAAGGGATCCAAAAAAGGCCATTAAGGATCCATTTCTCTGCAGTGACTCTTCGAGCTGTTTCTAAAAGCAGTCGGGGGGAGGGGGGCAACTCTATTTTAAATTTTCTTTTCACGGTTTAAAAAAAAGAAAACAGCAGCCGCATTTCAAACACTGGAGAAAAAAATCCCTTAAAAGAGCAATTTGAAATAGAGCTGATATTGTAAAATGTCTGATCTTTTTGTTGCAAAATTCCTAAAAGAGATCAGGTTTCTTAATTAATGGCCGCTTTCAAAATAGCAAATAGAGGTGTGTGTGTGTACACATATTTAGTTTTGTTTAAAGGTGGCTTTAAAACGCTATCCCAAATATATACTTTTATTTTGTTCCACCGATGGGAAGACAAACGGGGAAGATGATTTAGGTGAATAGAACAACATACAGTTGACTTAATTCGTCTAGATATTCAGCTGGGGACACTTGAAAGTGAGATCAAAACTTGAGCCAACACTGAACGAGCTGGCTTCAGAAGACACTTTTAGGGAAAACTGGAGTGAAGAGGGAGTGAAACTGGAGTGAAGCTCTGCGATCCGTTTTTAGCAAACAGGGATGGGTCTGAGGCAGAGAACAATCATGTCCGATCGCATTTTCTAGTTTTTATTGAGTTGGTTTAAGTTGGCGTTTACTAGGTATCTTTGGTCCTCAGTACTGGTGTGTAAACTATTGAACTTTTGCTCCTTGTGTGATCTGAAAGAAATCAAGCCCTCTTCAGTTTTAAGCAACTGGCTTGGTAATTTCAATTGTGGATGTGTGCTCAATGCTAAAAGCGCACGACTGGCCTTTTCTCTTATTAATGAAGGTGCAAATTTATTGCAAGGAAACAGAAGTAAATTCCCCTCATGGAGTCAATGGGAGTTTCACCGAAGTAAAGAGTGCAGGATCTGGCCCAGAATTTCCAGTGACTAGAACCAGCCACTGTCTTTCTTTTTCTGTGTGAGATTTTGCCGTATAAACCGGTATTTGCATAATTTAGATCTGCCAGTTTTTTTTCTTGTAAGGATTACTGTGTCCCTTAGGCCCTGCCATGAGACTGATGCAGAGCAGAGAGCCAGTCGACTAGACCTTTAAGGAGGCTGCTTGCTCTACCAGCAGTTAATCACAGAAAAGCTAGGTCCATTTTTCAGAGCTGCCCCAACAACAGCGTGTTTAAAAAATCCAGGGGGATGAGATTAAGATGTATCTCGGTGCCAACAAAGTAAATCCACCCTAACCTCCTCGTCGGAGTGCATGTAAAAAGCTGTCCTCTTGGGGTTTTTTTCCAAACTAGAATCATGTAACACGCATTCCAGCCTTCCTCAAAAACACACATACACAAACCTGACCTACAACACCCCCCTACTGCCCGCGACATCAACCAACCCCCCAGGCAAACACCGCACAGGCGCCGCAGAGATCAAGGAGTGGCAGGGCTTACCTGAGCAGGATCTAGCTTTGCTCCTCTGCTTGGGGGTGAAGCTGGAGGCTGGGCCGCCGAGGAAACTGCCCGGGTGGAAGAGGCTGCTGCTGTACTCATGAGCAGCCGGCACATAGGAGGGGTAGGTGGGGATGGGGTGGTGGGTGGAGGGCTGGGCCCCCATGGAGGTTAAGCTGGTCCTCAGCGGGCTGGCACTCTCCATCTTCATCCCGTCCGACAAAGACACTTGGTACTTGATGGTCTCCTTCTCCTCCTGCCTGGCCCCGGCCGAGGAGGAGGAGGGCGAGGCTGCGCTGGTGGAGTTGGGGTCCGGGGACACCTCCTTGGGAGGGGTGGGTGGGAAGCCGAAAAGGTGGGAGCCGGAGTGCGAGGCCGGGGTGAGCGAGGAGACCGAGGCCGTGCTGGAGGTGCTGCTGCCCGGGTACACGGAGATGGCCCCGGGGGCTCCAGCGGCGGAAGGGTGCAGGGGCCCTTTGGTGAAGGGATTCACGGTCCACGGGTTGTGGTGATGGGCTGCCGAGAGCGCCGCTTTGCCGCTGTCCAGCCAGGGGATCCCGGGGCTGTGGATCAGGTGAGGCCGGCACATTTGACTCCCAGTCAGACGGGCTGTGGGGAGAGGGGAGTTTTCACTATCACACAGGCCAGCCCGGCGAGGAAGACGGGCCCTGCAGGGCGCTGGGGGGCGCGGGCAGAAGGCCTGCCCTGCGCAGAGGGGGCCGGGGAAGTGTCCAGCGGCGGCTCGCCGTTCAGCTCCGGTGCTCTCCGCGTGGGACGCGCCCAGAGCCAGAGCCAGATCGCCGGGGAGGGAGATCCAGCGCCCGCACAAGGACACCCACCATCCCCAAGCCAACGGAGCAGCGCTGTGGCTGGGGTGAATGGTTCACAGCAGACGTGCCCTGACGAGACAGGGGGACAACGCAGGCTCCCCATGCCCGCCTCTCCTCTCCCTATCCAGGCGCCAGCAACACCCTGCAAATCCCGAAAGGCTCCCAACCCACTTGCCCCTTGGATTTAACAGCAAAGAAAGCAGCAGCCACGGCCTGGGGAGCGACCAAAGCACAGTGTCGGGGGGAGCAGCCCCTCCCCCGCAAAAAAGAAAAAACCCACTGGCTCTGCAGGCTTGGGGAGCACTTTCTCAGCTGCTACTAATACCCCGGTCCCCCCAAAATAAAATCTACCCGTGATTTGAATTAGTTTGTATTTCATATCCGGGAAGTGCCCGTGTCTCGGGACTAGGAAGTTTCTTTGGTCTGTATGCGCGCACCCACCCACCCACCCACCCTCTCAGTCTATTTCCCCTTCCTCCTCCCCCCCCCCCCATCGGTTATGTCTAGGGTTAAAGTCCACCCGGGCTTCCCTTTCGAGCCTCTTTTCTCGGCTCTCCCTTTCCAGTGATACTGAAGGAGCCCCCAGACAAACCTGGTCTCTAATCACTCCCCGCCCGGCACAAGCCCACAGAGGACCCGGGGAGAAAGTAAACTGCGGGGGAGGGGGGGAGAGACCGGTGCAGATTTACCGTGAGCTTGGCTGTAGGACACCCTGGCCCTGGCATGGGCCGAGTTGGCATAGTAGGGGTTGCCCTGGGAGTCCAGGTGATTGAAGAAGACATCGACTTCATCCGGAGGTAGGAGCTGCGCCGGTTCCATGTAGTTATGAGCCAGTCCTGGATGGTGCGTCTCCGGGTGCTGCCCGTTCAGCACGGCGTGGTGAGCCATCCAGCGAGGCTGGTCGGTGGCGACTTCCATGCCGGCGCTGAATCCCCCAGCCCACCCCCAGCCGGCACGGATTGGTGATGGGTCGGTTCTAAAACCAAAATGATACAAACGGCAGGTGGCTCGTGTTTGTCTCAGGACGGGTGGGGGCGGGGGGGGAAAGCCAACGTGTCCCTCTCTCTTAGCTGGAAAGCTGCGGCGAGAGGCTCCCTGCGACACGCCCGGGACACCACCTGTAAGAGGAAAGGAGTGGTTAGTACTTTACATGGCTATTCAAGGGAGGCGCGTCACCCTCTGCATTTTCCATCTGGTTTGATCTAATTCCGCAATTCCCAACATGCAGCTAAACGGGGGTAGGAGAAGTCCCTCTTTGTGCCCCCCCTAAAAAAAAGTCTCACTTTGTGCTCCGTCGCCCCCACAAGTTCTTACCCTGGGTTCACCTCCCCCCGCCCCCCAAATAAACAGCATCTGTTTTCAAGAGCTTTTTTAAAAAAGGTTTCCTCTTTTCTACAAACGTCAATAAGAGTTTTTCCAGCTGCCTTGGGGGGGGGGGGGGGGAAAGTAAAGCCAGGAGGTCTCATGTCATCTACTTATACCAGCTCGAACTGACACAAAAGCAAAAGGGGAAAAGGAAAAGTGAAAGGAATGTTCAGAGAAGGAGAAGAAGAAAAAGCAGCAGCAACTCAGAGGCAATTGAATAAACCCAGCTCTTCTCCCCCCCCCCCAACATACTTACACAAAGTCCTTCCAAGTGGAGTGAATCTAATTCCAAATGTTTGCAGAGTTTCTTTCTGGGGTTGTAAGTTTAGAGGGTGGGAGAGGGGTGGTGATGGATGGTTGTTTGGAGGATGCGAATGCAGAAGAGAGTGAGTGAGAGAGAGAGAAGGAAGAGGAGGATTGGATGGAGGTTCTTACTCAGATGGCAAGCTCCACTTATTCTGGCCTTTTTTGTAACATCCCCAAAGCATCCTATGTCAGCCCTGGCGCCAGCTGGACTCAGTTCAGTAGACATGAACTAGGGGCGACGCGCAGGGCTAAGAACCTCCGCCCAGCCAATCAGCGTCCTAGCGCCCAGCCTCGCGCTGCCATTGGCCCCAGAACTCCACATTCCCCTAATTTACTCCAAACATCTTAAAAGAGCTGAACCCGCCAAGGACAGAAAAGACCCCCCCCCTCCGCCCACCTCCCGCTATCCCCGCTTCCACTCTCCCCTCCCCGCAGCAGCATCCAGGTCCGCCTGTCTTGCAGAGCTGGTGTTTGTTTGCGGCTAACGTTAAATACCCCGCCACGCTCCAGAATAAAGTTATGAACAAATTATTCCAATCAGTTTTGGGGATCGAAATACATGCACCAAAGGAGTGAAAGGGGGGACACCTAAGTGGGTCAGGAGGCTCTCCCAGGAAAGATGCCCGGGCAGCAGCCTGTTAGAAGACGCTCACAAACCCGTTTTAACTGAGTTGCTAATTGCCTCACAAATCTATAAAAAACAATTAAGGCAAAATTATGTTTATCTGTTTATTTGATTGGAATGTGAACCTCAATCGGGAGTACGCTGTAAAGACAGAATCGGATCGTGCAGGCTCTCCTTAGACAAAATCTCCCATTAAAGTGAATGGGTATTCTGTGTGAGTAAGGACAGTGGAACCGGCTCCTAAACAGAAAAGGTATTTGATAGGTAGAGATTTGATAGGAACATGCTCGTTTTCTTTCCTAAACGTTTAAGCGTGATGCGTTTGCCCCAGTGAACTCTGGTTGTTTGCTCGGAACGAATGCAGGTTATTTTAGCCAGTTGCATTAATACAGGACTCGTTTCTCATTTAACCAGGACTCTAGTTTTCCCGAAGCAGGACTTTAAATGTTCGAAAACCCCGGATTCGGGCCGTTAGCAGATGTCTGATTTGTCCCGGATTGTTACCGTCCTGTTAGTTCGAAAGAACTGAATCAGCAAAATAAAATAAGATTAAAATGAAAATAAACCCGCACAAGCCTGTTTGGAGCCCACCTGGGGTGGACGTGTAAACTAGAGAGATTAGGAGCCCAAAAATCCATTTGAGTCATTCTTTGTATAGGTAGTCGTTGGTTGTCTATTTTCGGGCCCGATCCTGGCGACTTGTCTCTCGCGCAGAGCCCCCCGGACTTCCCTGGGACCCTTCCCTGAAATCTCTTGAGTAATGCGGGCGCTGGGCTCGCTGACTTGCCTGTGAGTTTGGGCTGCGCGCCGAAAGCATGGTCAGGCCCAAAGCGACATTACAGCGTTACAAATCTAGGAAACACCCAGATAATGGGAAAAAACACCCTTGTTTAAGTAAGTGTATGTTTGTACTAGACAATAAACAGCCTGAAGCGCAGGGGACCAGTCCTGGCCCTCGGAGCCCTACAGTGCTATTTCATCCAGAACCTTTTTAAAACTCATTTTTATAAACCCTCTCTTTGTTTTGGATTGGTTTTTTGACGTATTTCTGTCCGTTTGAAGCAGCGCAGGCTTTCAACCCGCCTGGTATAGGGCGGATGAGAAGTGCAGTTCTAATCAACAGGCTTTTTATGCAGGGAGCTAATTAATTTATCACAGTTTGAAGGTCCCACTTTGACTGCCTGTGTACTGCGAAAAGGACTCCAGAGGAGGGGGAAAGAAGGGAGAGGCGGCAAAGAACAACAGGGCGACAGGAAAATACAACTAGGACTAACATGGTGTGGGCCAGGTCCCTACCTACCCCTAAAAATATTGATATTAAAAAAGAACTAATTGACAGATAGGTTTTGGTTGTTTTTTAAAAGCTGTTTTCATTTTATTGTAAATCCTTTTATCTCCTAGATGCAGAAAAATAATTGTTGACATGAATAGATTTCAATGGTGGAATCAAAGCAAGACAAATGCCTCTCTCTCCCATCCACCTCAGAAATGAAGACTATGCTAGGGAAGAAAAGTGGGTTCAGGGGACCCTGTGGAGATGTTTTTGAGATTGGCCCCAAGTCTTGTCACATTACTTACTTTATGTGTAAGTTCCATACTTATTATTCCTTCTACCAACTCATTTCCAGGTCACAATGGAAGAGGTGGAGGATGATGGCTGGTTTGGAGAGGTGTGTGTGTGATCTGGTTGTATCATTCTGGGTGGTGTACATCTCCTCACCTCCCCTACACTGTAGGGCGAGATTTGCGTGCTTTGGGGGACAGGGGAGAGTTATATCATGGGCTGGGGAGTCCCCCCACTGCACCAGGCCAGAGGGGTGTGTTGGGGGAGAGAGGGGAGATGTTGTGAGCACGATGTAATATGCTTGACAGGGAAGGAGGGTAGATCCTCCTCACTGTAAGGCAAAATTGAAGTATGTGTGTTGGGGTGGGGGTTGTGATCAGGTTGTATTGTCCTGTGGGGATATCCGCCCCCTCGGAATTATTTGTTTGATTAGATCAAATTATATAATCCCCCATGGGGGTGGTGGTTAGGGGAGGATTGGGAGGGTGATCAAGTTATATAATCCTACAACACCCACAATGTAGGGTGTCTTGTGGTGGGGGTGTTCAGACTATATAATCACACACACAATGTAAGGCAGGAGTGTGTTTTAGGGGGTGCTTTATATGATCACACACAGAGTGTAGGCCAGTGGTGATGGTGAGCAGGTTTTATAACGCCCCCCCCCAAAAAAAAAACACCACACACGAGGATAGGGCAGGGCTGGGTGTGTTGGGGTGACCAGGCTATATAACCCCCCCCCGCACGGAGCGCAGGGCAGGGCTGGGTGTGCAGGGGAAGGTCTCCCTGCAGAGGGGAGGGGGGCCGGCTCGGAGGATTGACAGTCAGTAATTGGGTAATAGGAGGCTGCTTCTCCCCAGCCAGGCGGCCCCAGTCACTGAGACGCCGGGGCTCTGACGTCACCCGCCGCTGCCAAATTCGCCAGGAAATGAACTTTTTAATAATAATAATAATACAAGACAAACCCCTCTCTCCTCGAATCGGGGCGGGTTCTCCCTGGGAACTGGGGGTCCCGGACACCCCCAATTCCTGCCTTGCCCCCTCTGCTGCTCCTGCCTCCATCCCTGCCACCTTCCCACCCAGACAAAACAAGTCCAGATTTTCAAGGCAAGCGGGGGCCAGACACTGAACAGCCTCCCCGCCCCCCCCTTTTTTGGCATCTTCCTCCCCGCTGGCTGCAGGCTGGGCCGGGCTGCGGGGCAGGGGGCTGCGGGGACTGGGGGGGGGGGGCTAGGATTCCCCCCCACGGCGGGCTTCCTTGCCCCTCTTGGAAAACTAAGGCGAGCCGGACTCCTGCGCCCTAGCTCCGCTGCCAGGATCCCCCGGGCCCCGGCCCCGGCCCCGGCCCCGGCCCCGGCCCCAGCTTGTGCAGCCGGAGACCGGGAGGTGGGCGCCGCGCGGCCGTGGGGGATCCGTGGGAGCTCAGCAAGCTCCGGTCCCGGGCTCTGCTCGGGGTCTTTAGGACCGGGAGCACCCGGGTCGGGGGAGCCGGGCTGAGGATGTGCCGCCGCCGGCCCCTGCGGGAGAGGGGAAGCCCTGCACTCCCCAGCCCCCCGGCGGGGTGGGAGCCGCAGAAAGGAGCCGCGATGCAGTTGCAGCCGGCTGGGCTGGCCCGGCCTCGGGAGGGGTCGGGGGTTGGAGACAGGAGGTCTGGCTGCGCCGGCCGGGACTGGGCTTGCTCGGAGCTAGCTGGGGCAACACAGCGCAGCCCCCCGCGGGCTCAGCCAGCCCAGCTCTGCTGGCGGGGAGGGGGGAGGGAGGAGGGGGGGTTGCTGATGTCTGTGCCCCGGCTCTGAGCCAAGGCCGGCCGGGAGCTCGCCCCAAGCCCGCATCCTGTGCGACAACCAGGGCCCAGAATCCTGAACCTAACCCCGTCTTCACACCACCACCTCCCCATGTCCTCGGATTCTCCCCCCTTCCGGGCTTCCCCTTGCCTGCCCGCGGTCCCCAGGCTTGGGACCTCCCCGAACCCCTCTCGCCCAGCCCGCCCTCCCCCCACTCACACACTTCCCGTTTCTTTTCAGCCAGTGAAAGGGATTAAAACAGGAGAGAAGGGATCGTACGAGGAAGTCTGTCAGCGTCCCCACACACACACTCTCCGGTGAAATCGGGGCGCGGGGAGACGTACCCTGACATAGATACAGACTGAATTAGAAGCTTGCCACTGCAGCCCCCTGTGCAGGATTTAGTACAGTATAGACCCAAAGATAAACTCGGCAGCATTAGAAATTCCTGGATGATTTATTCGGATTCTGGTGTAAGGGCGCTTTAGCAGATATGATCTTCCAATATCAGGCTGTATAGACCGCAGGCTCTGTACCAGGCCTGGGGTGTGAAGGAGGGAGAGAGGTGACAACCTCTTTAAAAAATAATTAAAACTTATCTATATTTTTTCACACACCCAAATCGATCTGTTAAATGAAAATAAGGCGATTTCAGATCAGGTATTTTTACTTCCAAGTATCAAACTGCAAACAACAGAGGGGAACAACAAATCTCACCGCGTTTGTTTACTAGAAATAAATGCTCTCCTGCCCCCGTTTGCAAAATTGACCGGGAGGGGGCTGCTGGGAGAATGTTTTAACAGATCCGAACAAACATTTCACACTGAAAAATCACAGATCATCCAGCAGCTCCCCGCAGAACGTGATTGCAAAAGCTCCCGCGAAAGTGTGGGGAAGAATCCGAGTTCGCCGCAATGGCTGGGCTGTTAATGCGATCGTATTAACACCGGCGTTAATGCGCTCCGAATGCATTCTTACTAATTAATACCAACCTTTTTAATTATTTCCCCGCTGCAATGGGCAAGGCGGCGTTGGGGGGGCTGTTTGTTTTAGGCAGGTGATAAAATCGCAGTTAACGAGCTGATAATTCGTTCATGTTTGTTTTAAAAGACAAATTGTAAAGATTAATCAGGCTGCTTGATTTATGGAGCGACAGACCCCAAAACTGCCCGGGAAACTCTCCCTGAAGCCCCCGTGTCAGATTACCCTGCAGCCGGCTCTTGCCACTTCCCTGCAGCCAGGGGAGCTCGCTGCTTCCTCTGCAGATCTTGCCTACAACATCCACATGCCGGCAAGGAGCGGGAGGGGAAAAACCCAACCCGTCCGCGGGGCATTGGGGAGACACTGGGGGTGGGGAAATACACGGTGCCGCTTCCTCCGCAGAAATGAAAATACAAAATCCAGCCGAATGCCCTGCCTGTCCGTCCCTCCGCCGCCTTTCTCTGGGACTGGATCGTGTCGCTAACAGAAATCCTTCACTGGTTTCCTTTGCCACCAATGGTTTCGGGGTATTTCTGACACTCTTACTGACCTCGCCCAGGCTTCTGGGCACCTTCTTCCTAGCCTCTTATTTTCCTGGAAAGTCACGGTCTCCCATCGGCCGGTTCTTATTGTTAATGAGTGTCTCTATGTATTATTAAGTTTCATTATGTCTTCTGAGCATCTGCAGGGCACTGCTCCCATGCACTACTTTCCGCCGCCTCGGGATGACCCCTCAATCGCGCTTTCCCGCTCTTCTCTTTAAACTCCTGACAATAAACAGCAAATAAAATCCTCCTCCCTTTTAAAAAAACAAAATACCCCTTCCCCGTGGGATACAGGAGTTCAAAGGCGGTTTAATTCTTTCCAGTGAAATCACTCGACACAGCGTAGAACTCCTGTCTGTATTACAGATCCACCTCCACCGATACTTACTTGAGCGCAGGGTGGGTGTGTGGAAATTGTGCTTTAATAGATCATTATGAATTCGATTCCAAACGTGTTTTGAGAACTCCAGGTTCAGTGATCTCCGCGCCTCTGATTTACAAAGTGCTTGTTCAGCTCGTTGAGGGCAGTTCAGTGCTTCGGTCTTGTTTGTTAGGGTGGGTTTGTTATTAAATGCCCCCACTGCAGCAACACCGTGGGGGCAAAGGGGTAAAGCTGCATGCTGGGGACGTTTATTTAATTAATGCGCTCATCGGAACATAAACTAACCCGCACAAGGACCTTCGGCGCAGAAGCTTAACTAATCTTCTGGAGCTGAGATTCAGCCTGTTTCACACGGCTGGTTAAACAACTATTCTGTCAATTTTATTAAAGTCCTCTCTGGAGAGAATCTGCCTGAACGGGCGGTGAGCTGCAGGATTGCAGCCAGCCGTCTCCAGTCCCTGAAGTCACTCCGTGGGCCCTGCATTCCCCCATCTCTATTCCATAGCCTCTTCCAATAGATTGCTAGATTTATTGGCTGTTATATGCAAACACAAGGTACGCCAAATGCATTACAAATCGCCCTCCTTCTTTGCACATACCATAGTCTGCAGGGTATGGCAACTGAGAAAAGAAAAGAAAGAATTGTGTCAGGATGAACTCCAAACATCAAATCCCACCTTTTATTTTCAAGTGTCTCTCTGTATATTTTCCAGACAAGCCGATAAATCAGCTATCTGTGCTTTCTGATAGATAGATAGATAGATAGATAGATAGATAGATCTGTGTGGATTTATCTAGTGAGAGCGAAAACTGGTAAAACAGAATTGCCTCTTATGAGTTATAAAGTTTTCTCCTCAGACTGGCTGTCTATCTCTCAGGGCTGGCTTTTTTATCTCTTTTTATACAACAGTTTTACTAACCTTAATTTTTTGTTGTAATTTTTAAAGGGAGATCTTCCAGATCTGGAAGCACAGCTGGTTATTTTAATTTGATTGACAAGTGATGTCATCTCCTTAAGGGGGGGATGGAACATGTTTTAGCAACAGTTAGTGGGGCCATTTGATGTAGCAAGACACCTGTGTCTGTGATCAAAGCGCAAATATATTCGAAGGCAGAAAACATATGTGCCCAGACCTACACGCAGACTGTTTATTTACATGCCCTCAAGGTTTGCCCCTGTTTTATTTGACGAAATCTCAATTTAAGAGACCTTATGCCAGACTCTAAAAACAACAAGAAGTGGGCAAAGGTTCAACAGGGAAATAACCAAATCCCCATGCTCTGCTGTAACAGAATGTGGACGCTGAACGTTTGGGGAGGAAAGCGGTGGCGGAGCTAATTGTCTGATAATCCCTGGCCTGTCCGTGCGGATGGGGAGCGGTTCGGTACCCGAGAACATTCAGCCTTGCCCTTTGTGACAGTTTTCTTTTTGGCAGTTTTGGACTTTTCCTATCATTTATCTTGTTAATTAGGCGAGGAGGGAACTCCGGCCGTCTCCTACCTCCTTTCACGCCTTTGATATAAATATTACAACGGATAATAATTATCGCAATCTGTAAACTCTTCACGGGCAAGGTTTCTCGCCAGACCACGCCGCCGCGAAGTAAATACAAGAAATCTCTCGCCCCAACTCCGCCCCAGCCATCAGAGCTGCAATCTCTGTGCCCCGATCCTGCTTCACAGGGGTGAAGTGCTAGGTACAGTGGCGTACACTAACATGTCATCTAACATACCACAGCACAGACTATGATTTAGCATAAATTCCTAGCCTCGCCTTGTCGCTCTCCCATTCAGATGTATTGTTCGAATTGCAACCGCATCGACTTTCCTCTTTGTTTAAACTTCACTCACCCTGACTGCAAACCCCAGGGGCAGCAGAAGTTTTTCCTCTCTTTGTAACCCTATTCTTCTCGTCCTTTCCTCTGTGCAACTAATTGGTGCAGCCATCAAAAACGGAGGCAAGAGCGAGCGAGAGAGAGGCGCACTTAATTAACCCCTACAGGGTCTGAGATAAGAGGGGCTGCACACGGCACGAGCCCTGTCGGAGGGCACGCAGGCTTCGGGGGCGCCTTTGCGTCGCCGTGCAGACCTTGGCTGAGCGCAATGCAAGGTACTCACTGCTGAGAGGGCCGCTGGTGGTCTCCCGCGACGCCCGTCCCCTGCAGCAGCAGCAGAAGCCAGATCCTCAGTGCCAGCAGCATGGGGTGCAGAGTGGGATGTGTCTGTGTATGGGGGGGGGGGAAGGCAGAGGAAGCCGGCTGCGCTGGAGCTGGGGGGGGGGGGGGAGAAGAAGCAGGCCTGTGGATGTAACGCACAGCCGCCTCGCTGCTCGCCGGGGCTGCTGCAACCCCGAGTCTTCCAGCAATCTGGCTAAGTCAGGTACAGAAATAGAAACACGTATGACTGGCGTCAGAAAGGCACACACACACACTCTTCCGGGTTAGCCCTCGAGCCAGCAGCCCCGCAGCCTGCTGCGGCAGGTACAGAGCCCGCCAGAGCCTTTCTCCCCGCGGCCCGGGGAAGTGGGGGACCCTGCCCGCGCGCACACGCAGCCCGGCCGGTGGCGGTCCTGCCGGATCGGCTGCGCACCCCGGGGAGGGGGAACCGAGAGTCTGCCAGGCAGAGCAAGGCACCGCCGCGTTTGTTACTGTCATGATTATGTCCTCTGCTGTTAGTTAAAATACTAATCATTGTTCAGAGCCCAGCCGCTACAGGGAGTCTTTGGTTAGAAATACGAGCAGTCGCTTTCCAGCCCTTCTCTCCAGACTTTTCCCAGTGTTCCTCTTCCTTTCTTTTTCTTTCCTGCCTTCTTTCTTAAAATACGACCTGCATGACTAGTACATTTTTAATGCTGGCTAAGAAGGTTATAAAATGACACAGTTACCTCTTAACCGCGAGCCCCCATTTAAGCTGCATAAAAACAGAGCGATTTAGGGAATAAATCACCGACCACGTACTCTTCTTAACTACTGTAAAAACCTTGCCTAGATGCCCCCCTCCCCTCCCCCCAGCCAGGTGATTCAGATCGGATATTTTGCCCATTGCTCCATGGGAGTTTTCACTCCCTACTGGGTCACCCCTCCTGGCTCTTGTTTTCCCTCCTGGCTTTTTTGGTTGTTTGGATCCTGTCCTCTCGACGCGCCTGACAACTTGTAAATTCGTTTTGTTCCCCTGCAATTTGTTTGCAATTTGTCCATCCCGGTAAAGTTCCCCAGCCCTGGAACCTTTGTCTGGCTTCCCTGGTCGCCTCACTGGCTCCCCAGTTCTCCTCACCCCGGGCGCTGGGCACAACGATCTGCAGGGCATCCCTTACTTGAGCCACCTTGGTTAGTACTGTGTATGCTCCAGCCCAGAGTCTGTTGCCCCAGACCTGGTCGTGCCAGGCAGCCCCAAACCCCAGCACCACCACACAGCTTTGGAAATTGCCAAACCTACTTCTGCTCAAAATGCAGCAACTGCAGCGATAACGAGGATAGTACTACTAATAATTAATACGTGCAATTAATAACTGTTTCCCCTGTTGTAATGGTAGACGGTCTATGGGACTCTCATA
Source organism: Eretmochelys imbricata (assembly GCF_965152235.1). Taxonomy (NCBI): domain Eukaryota; kingdom Metazoa; phylum Chordata; order Testudines; family Cheloniidae; genus Eretmochelys; species Eretmochelys imbricata. The sequence goes on from NC_135578.1 coordinate 23,744,120, forward strand.
CCAAAGATTTCGTTGCAGGGTTCGATTTTCTGGACGCATATTTCGATGTCAATTCGGGTGTCAGATATTTGGGGCCCGATCCTGCAGTTCTTGCTCAGGCAACAACACTTCCATGGAGAAATCGCCTGAGTTAAGGCTGCAAGATCGGGCCCTGGAAGAGAACGATTCGATGTCAGTTTCAGACCCAGATATTTAGTTTTTGGTACAATTAGCTGTCTGCGACAACTGATTATCTAGCTATCTAGCTATCTAGCTATCTAAAATAACTAATCATTGGAATGATACTATGTATTTGGGCAGCTGTTTTACTTGCCAGTTTCTTTGGACATGGCCAAATCTGAGTTAAAAAAATTAATAAAGATGTTACCCTTGTTTCAGCTTCTCGCTCTCCAACCAAACAAGCCAACCCTGGCTCCAAATCCTGCACCCGAACTATTCTTATTGAAATCTCCTCAAAGCCATTCAGTCTCCAGGGTGGATTTCTCTCCCAGTCTCTGCACCCCACAGCAAAAGGAGAATAAAGGGGGTGGGGTGGGGGTGGAAGAGCTGCCTTGGGAAAAAACGCGGTTGAAGCCTATAGTTGGGTAATTTTAAAACATGCAAAGCTGTGTAAATCTGCTGCACGGGACTGGGGCTGCAAAGGCTCCCTGGTTAGGCAGGTGCAAACGGAGCAGAACCCAGGGCCGGCGGAGATGCGGGGCTTTCCAGGGGAGAACAAACCCTCGCATCTTTTTATTAACAAATCTGACAACAATGAGAGAGGGGGGATAGGACGGGGTCAGGCGTGTGGGAGGAGGGTCAATTTAACATTGAACCCCCCATTGGTGAAAAGAAATAAAGGTTCCGAAGTGGAGCTTGTTTTTTAAAAAAATGATAAGCCATAAAGACACATACTTAATTCAGGGAGATTCACTGCTATTAATTCACGGTGGTTTGGTTTAGTTTGTTTATTGGGCCATCGCAATAATCCGTGTTCTTCCCTCTTTGCGAAAGGAATAGTTTGGCAGGATGATGTGGCGTTTAAAACGCTCTCATTCTTTAGCTGTAATAGGGCCAGTCTATTAGAAGAGAAAGTATCTGGGAATTCTAAAGTGACTGCGAGTTTAAGAATGAAAAAACACTGTTCATTAGAAATCAGTTTCCGACCTAGATCCATCTAATATATAAATATACCAGCAAAGCAGTTTGAATCTTTGATCGCTTCTTTCATACCTGAGTTGCAAGATAATTTGGGGACACAAGGTTTACATTATAAACAGAAAACTACCAGCTCTTTCTCAATTTCCAACCCTCTTGGTTTATTTTAATCTCTGAGCCTGCTATTCGCTAGGGGTGAAATGTTTTTCAAAACCGATAAAAACCACCCATTTCCAGTGTGAATGAGAACAAGATTATTTCATAGGAGCTTACTCTTCCGCGCTGTATGTCTCTAGATATTCTTTGAAGCATCGCTTCATTTGGTCAGTAAATTTGGTCTGTAAATTATTAAATTTTCTAAGGACGGCTTTACCTGTTTGCAGCTAGTTCAAATAAGAAACCAGCCGTGTTATAAAGCAACCATGCAAAGAGAACGATATTTCCCCCACCAGATATGTAGTAGATCTGCACATTTTTAGAAATAACAAATTCTGTGATTTGTTCTGGAAGAGGAAAAACAACTCCTAAATCATCTGCAAAGACAAGACTGGTTTATTTAAAACGCCGAGCACTAGTTCTTTATTTGACACGCCAAGCTGTTCTCTGTCACTGGGCAGTGGCCACTCTTTAGATAGACGGGTCCCTCATGGAGTGGCTTGGGAACAGCACCCAAAATATTCTGCATTTCCATCCAAGCGGCCAGTGACAAATGCATAGGGGCAGTTTAGGGGAGAGTCGGTAATAAACAACGCTCCATCTCCCCTTGCTAAGAACACCTGGCTGCAAGGACAATCTCTCCCTGTCCAAGTGCACTGTCTCCCTGGGAGCCCCGCTGTGTCCACTTTCTCCAGTTCATCGCAGCCCCGGTGAGGAAGAGATGCAGTAAGCTCCCCACCTCCGCAGCCAAAGCTCTCTGTTTCAATTGGCATTTCCCCCCTCTGCCGAAATGAAAGGTTTTTAATCTACAGCCCGAGGAAGCAGAGCCCCAGCCCCGTTTCTCAGGGCACTTTGTCACGCGTTTATTATTTGTCAGACTCTTACCTTTTCCCTACAGTGACTTTTCTTCTCGTGCTTCTGGATCTCCTTCCACTGCGTTCTTTGCTGGGGGGCTGGGGGTCCTCTCTCTTCCTGGGCTCATTGGCAGCGGCGCCGGCACATCTGGAGCCGCTAATAGTGACCACACTTTCGCCTCTGCCTAGCTCGCCTTCATGTATGTGAATAAAGAGGAAGGAAAGGGTCTAAATGGCTGGTGAATGCATAAGCAGGCCAGCAGAGGGGTTGCCAGGGGTAGGCAGTTTAAACCTGGCAGCAATTTTCGAGCTGGTCTTTTTCCCCCGTTCCCTCCCCTTCTCCCTCTCCCTCTCCTGCATTCACGGATGGCACAGCGAGCCGGTGTGTATTTATGTACATAATAAGGCAGCTCGTCCCCTCAACTTCATTTGCATCATTACAATATCTGTACAAGCACATCCCATTGTCTGCCGCTTGCACCTTTTGTTGTGTTCGCTGTCACAGTCTACGCGACTTGACTTTCATATTTTTAAATGAATTGATATTAACACCAACAACACACACACACACAAAGACCCTACAGTCTCCTAAGAAATATGGGGTTCAGATTTAAGGTCTATATAGCTGCAGTCCCTCTTTATTTGCTCCTTTATTTCCTATTTCTTTCAAGAAAGGAGAACAGTTTGTATTCTTTTCCCTTCCTGCTGAGGGGAGTAAATCTTGCATTTAACATGCTGGCCTTTTATAATCGTTCCTACTTTTCTGTCCATAATTTTAATCTGCTGGACTATGCACCTGAACGTAATATTAGCTCTGTGTGTGGGGAGGGGGCTGGAGGAAGGAATTAAAAAGCAGATACCAACCAGCGAGTCGTTGTGCGCAAAGAAAGAAATGTTAAAATGCATCTATCCCAGCCCATTAGGCAAGTCAGCCAGAACTAATGTGTTTGAAAATGTTTGCAAGCAACTAGCCTCAGCGCAAGGCTGGAAATCTTCACCTTTGCTCTTTATTTTCTTATTGGTTTATAGGGAGTTTCACCTTGTCCCCCCTCACTTCCCCCACCCTCCATAGTACAGCTAGCAAAATAACTTCTTTGGTACATTACACAGCAAGGGCTGTGTCTAAACTGTATATCCGCTCTTCAGGCAAAAGGCAGCGTGTGAGAGAGAATATTGCCCTTCGATTAGGAAAGGATGGGATACAATACCAACACTTCAAATATTTTAAATTCCTTTTGGGGGCAAAGGGAACCCCACTTTCCCAATTTAAATGATCACACTAATGTAAAAAAAATCCCGGGGTGGGGGGAGGGAGAAATGCGTTTCAAGAAGGAAGCAGAAAAGTTCTATTGGAGAAGAATTATCATAATGGCTGTAAAAAAATATGTGAGCAACAAAAACAACTAAAAATCCTATTTTGCTGGCATTTTCTGTCTGTCTTTGTGATATGATTCTGGGCTGGGGGGGGAAGGTCCTTGATATGCTAAAGATAATTCTTATCAGCCCCCAGCAGCCCATTTCCAAAGTAACTGTTTTAATTACTCGCCTGTATCACCCTTCGTCCTAAGAGATGAGATACAGAACCAGATTTATTCAGGGTAAAAAAAAAAAAAAAAAGAAAGGCTGTGTTATTTTTTAAAAAGTGCTCATATTTTAAAGGCAAAAGCCAGGCGCTATTGCAAATCCAGATATTCGAATTAAAAAAAAAAAGTCCCCTAACATGGAAGGTCCTGTGTAATTCAAAGGGTTAGTAGCCGTGGGGTTCTTACGCATGCATTTTAATAGAGATGGGGATTTGAACCCAGAGGCGCTGTGTGTGTGTGTGGTGTTTTTGCTTTAATTTTGTAGAAAGGTCAGAGTTTCGGATAAATGTCTATTCTTTGAGAACTGCATTGCTATCTGCCGGGCTGGTCAGATGTCTGTACGGAGTAATCCCCAAACTCCACCGTGACCCCATACAGGTTTTAAAAATGTATTTTGCTGAATGCTTAGTATAGGCTAATGAGGGTTTATTCTGCCTGCACCAGTTAGGTTTCATGCTAAAGATGTCATTTTAAAGTCTGAGGGTAAGGGGGGGAAAACCCCGCACCGTTTTCTTCCACTGTAACAACCACATTCTGCATATTGAAAAATATGATAGACAGTGAGTAGGTTTAACAAATCGCCCAACCCTTTCAATATCGATTTAACAGAAAAGAGAGGGAGAGAATTTAAAGGCAGTAGTAGCAGCGGAGAGAATATAGGCTCCACTACTCTAGAGGTTCTCCTCCTTATTACTATCCAGGGGTAATTTTTCATCTCTGCTAGCTAATCTTTGTTCCTTGTGAAGATAATGAATAGCCCAATCCTTATCTCCTGGGCTCCTGGAGGCTGCTGGAGAATGGGGTTGAACAGGGTTGAAAATTGGTTCCAAAGTGCTGCTGAATAAATGGTGTTCCTTATCTCTCGCTTCCAGATTATCAGGACCCTTTCAAAACTCACACAACAAATACAGCCACCGCATCTAATGCATCATTTACCAGAGCAGATCTCCGCGTTTGATCGGCAGATAGGCAAAATCTATGTATTCTTTGCTTGACTTAGCATGCATGCATGCTTGTGTGTGAGCCCTGCATGTGTGTGCCCAGCCAGCGATTGTCTAGAAATACACACGTGTGTGTGTGTGTGTGTGTGTGCAATGCATGGGCTATTCGTGAGGCTGGTATCTTTAACAGCTCGTATTTTGTTAGCACTCCTCATTTATTCACTGTTATATTCGTTGTGTAACAAAGTGCGCTCCTACCATCTCTGACACTGGCGAGAAAAATGGCACAAGAATATGCGGGGGGGGGGGGAACACACACGGTGTAACGACTCCTTTAGATTTGGTTGGACCACTTAGGAGATGGCAAACTTGCCTGAATAAATATATATCTAACGGCACACAGAGACCCTCCCCCCCAAGGGTGTGATCATAGGGAGAGAGATCGTTACCTTACGTTTATATCTACACACAGGTGGGTGTGGGAGAGGTTGTTTTTCGGTAGGAAACCAAATGAAGACAAACAGTTGTGATCTGTTTCAGAGTAGCGGCCGTGTTAGTCTGTATTCGCAAAAAGAAAAGGAGGACTTGTGGCACCTTAGAGACTAACCAATTTATTTGAGCATAAGTACTCCTTTTCTAGTTGTGATCTGGCCTCCCTTTTTGTGACTGGGAGGTGCCCAGCCTCTGCGCAGGGGCTGCCTCCAGTCCGGACATGCTGGGGATCCCCTGCCTGGGAGAAATAAGCAGCTTTGCTCGCTTGCCTTCAGACCAGCTCCGAAGCCGAAGTCTGGCTCGGGGCGGTTGTTGTGCCCTGGCCTGGGGTCGCTGGCGCCAGGCAGCTGGAGGGCTGTTGATTGAGGACAGTCGGCACCAAATTGCCCCCGCTAGGATCTGGCACTCATTGGTTCGCCCCTTTTCTTCCCCAAACCCTCCAGCCTCAGCTTCCCCGCTCCGGGAAGCCACCTAGCTTTCCGAGGCGCTGCCAGCACAGGGCGCCCCGCGCTGGCCCGAGGCAGCGAAGGGGTTAACTCCCAGGCAGAGCCCAGCACACCGGCTCCGGGTTAGGGCGCTAAGTGGCTGAGGAGCAGGTCGCGGCCGCCTGGGCATTTATCGGCTAGTGCTGGGTCAATAATCCCTAGCCAGCCCCTCTGCTGCGCTCAACAGCTCTCGCGCGGGGCTGGGTTGTCCCGTCCCCAAGCGATTAGCTCCGGATTTGTCGCTTTTAGATTGATTCGGATTCGTTCCGGAGCGCCCCGTGCCCTGGGTTCTGCCGCAGGGACATGCGGGCTGCCGGGGCAGAGGCACCCGGCTGACCCCGGGGCAGGTAGGCGTAGGGAGCCCTGCCTCAGTCCCTCCTCTCCCCGGGGGGCCGGGCGAGGCGGTTCGGGACAAGTGTGAACGGGGACAGGTAGGCCGGGCTCCCCTTGGGGTTCCCGTGCGAGCTGGAGGCTAGGTGGGCGCCGGGGCTGATCGCGGGAGCAGATCGCATCCCCGCTGCCCCCGGTCGCGGTTGGGGGCCTGGTTCTAATGTCCCGGGCTCAGGCAGGCAGCATTCACCCCGCAGCCCTGGCCCCCCAGACAGCCCGCTCCGGCGGGGAGCCCAGAGCAGGGGTATTTTGTTGTCCGCACCGTTTCGCAGGAGAGGGGGTCTTGCCCCGGGTACAGCGCCTTGTGACTGCGCTTCCCTCCAGCCCGGGACACGGGCACCAGCAGCCCGAGCTTTTGCGAACATCTGCCTAAGGAAAATGCCTCCTGCACAGTGACTTGACTCCCCAGAGCGGGGCCTGCCACGTGCCCATGGAAGGGTCGCCCCGCCCCAGCACCCTGGCCCCAAAGCCCAGGCAGAGCAGGGAGAGTTTGCTCTGCTCTGCCCCCAGCTCCAATTTCCAGGGAGGTGCGGGGGAGAGGGAAACTATCCCTTCACCTGGAGAGACATGTTGGCTCTCCTTTGCTGTTCTCCGCCATCAATCCTTGCATCTTGTTTTCCTTTTTTGCAGACTGTTACTTTAATTTGCTGCCTGGGTTTTTTAAAAAAAAATGTAAAAGGGGAACATTTCTAGCCGAGAAATATTTCCTAAAGCCTTTTTCCCCCTTAGGTCTTAACCCAGCACAAAGACGTGGCCAACGTGCAGTATGATTCACCTTGGCAGCCTTGTGCTGAAGCAGCTATGTGAGACCCACACCACCTTCTAGTCCCATTGGCTTCCATGCCAGTACAAGACAAAGAGGAGGGGAGGCCTGGGCTCTTTGCCTTGTTGAATAGGTGGGCTCCATTCCTGTATTCCTTCGCTTTCCCTCAAGGGAGGAATGAAAACTTTGGTGGAAACTTGAGGGAAATAATAGCTCAGAAAAACCAGCCCAACGGCTTCTGCCCCTATGAAAGAGTTTTGCAAATGTCCAACTTGTACTAATTTTTTTTACAGCTGCATTCACTGCTGTTCCCTGCAAAAAATGGACCTGTTAGTTTATTAATAACCTAAACATTAGGTATTAAAGACCTATGAGTGACACAGGATGACAAAAAGCTGTATTTTTCCAATATACACAAGCACACATTTAATAACCTTCTATTGCATCTCAGCTAGGCCTTCTCTCTGATGGTTCCCATGGCAACTGAGATAAAAAAGCAGCCATTTTCCATATCTCTATGAAAGTCTATTATATTGCAGGATTAGTTCATCTTCTGCTAAGGTCAAACACAAAGTCATACAACCTGAAATATTTAGAATCCATGTACGTTCATTTTTTTATATGCCCTTTCATTTTCCACCAGAGTGGGCTCCTCTGAGGTTTTATTCCCCAGAAAATGCAAAGCAAAGCAATAAAAAACATGATTAGCCGTTGATGAAAAGTTCTTTTCTTTTTTTTTTTAAACTATTGTTACATAGATAGTGTATTACCCATTTATCTCTATCAACAGCAATGATTTCTAGTGATATTGAACAGCTAATTGGGCTCTTTGAGATTTGCAGGCGAAGGCCGCCACCTTCTGGCCAGCATTGGCGAAGCATCCGAGTTTCCTAAGCAAAAGCTTTTGGTTTGTTTATGGTGCAATAGGTCTCCGAAGTTAAGCGCGGGAAGGAGAACCCATTTCATGGCCAACTAGGCTAGAAAGCTGCACTTAACGTTGTTCTGCTACAGCATCATGTGCCAGAAAGCCAAGAGACCAGCTTGTGGATTGGAAAGGTAAGGCCCATTTTCTGTGGCTGGGATTATTTAGCCTTCTCACTTTCAAAATGACCCAAGTTCAGGTGCAGTCAGGCTAGCCAGTGGCTGTAATATTTATTGCACTAGCTAGTGGATTCGATCAGTGTAAAATAAAGATTCTTCTTTATCTTGCATAAAAAGTAGATGTGTCCTGTCCCTTCTTTTTTGGTTGATCCACTTCATGATAACTGTGGATTCAAGGAAAGGCCACGAGCAACAGACCTGCCTAGCACTTCACTCACTCTGTTGGGGAAAAGCAAAAGCTGGGCTTAATTATGAGCTAAAGTAGGAAGAAATTAATCAACCTTATTAGGGGATAAATCCTCACCATCCTGCTGCCTTTCACAGTCATAGCACTAGACATGCACAGTTTCGCAAGAGATGAGACCTTAAGCACGTAAGAATGGCCACACTGGGTCAGACCAAGGATCTGTCTCACCCAGTATCCTGTCTTCCAACAGTGGCTGGGTGCCAGATGTGTCAGAGGAAGTGAACAGAACCGGGCAGTTTGAATCATCTATCGCCTGTTGTCCAGTCCCAGTATCTAGCAGTCAGAGGTTTAGGGACACCCAGAGCATGGGGTTGCATCCCTGACCGTCTTGGCTAAAAGCCAGCAATGGACCTCTCCGCCATGAACTTATCTGATTCTTTTTTAAACCCAGTTATACTTTTGGCCTTCACAACATCCCCTGGCACGGAGTTCCACAGGCTGATGGCATTGTGAGAAGAAGTACTTCCTTATGTTTGTTTTAAACCTGCTGCCTATCCATTTCATTGGGTGACCCCCTGGTTCGTGTGCTATGTGAAAGGGTAACTAACACTTCCTTATTCACTTCCTCCACACCATTATTGATTTTATAGACCTCTATCAAATCTCCCCTCAGTCCTCTCTTTTCCAAGCTGGACAGTCCCTACCGTTTTAATCTCTCCTCCTATGGAAGCTGTTCCATACCCCTAATCATATTTGTTGCCCTTCTCTGTGCTTTTCCCAATTCTAGTGTATCTTTTTTGAGATGGGGCGACCAGAACTGCATGCAGAATTCAAGGTGTGGGTGTACCATGGATTTATGTAGTGGCATTATGATGTTTTCTGTCTTATCACCTATCCCTTTCCTAATGGTTCCAAACATTCTGTTAGCTTTTTCAACTGCCTTCTCTATAGTGTTCTATATAACCATTAATATGTGTTAGTAATGAGCCTTAAGAACTATGCCCCAGTTCAGAAGTCCATGTCTATTCAGCAAAGCACTTCAGCACACGCTTAAAGTTAAGCATATGTTTAAATCCCATTCAAGTCAACCAGATTTAAATATGCAGCTAGAGTTAATCATGGGTTTAAATCCTTGGGTATATTGAAGCCTGATTATCTCAGTGAACTCTCTATAACTTCCTATTGGCTAGGAAATTTTGCAGAGGGTCTCTGATCACCAAACAGAGCAGACACCCGCACAGTAATGGCACAGAGTAAATAAATATTTTTTTGATTTCACAACGGTGATCTCTCTACCGCTTCTCATAATATGCCAAAGATCAACTTCACATTTTCCAGTGCTTATGGCTCACTACGCGTTTACCTTTGCAACAAATGGTATCCACGTTCTATCTATTTATTTATTTACATGGTGGTTTTGTCGTGAAGACTGCAGGTTTCTGCTAAATATGTATTTAAAAAAAAAAAAAAAAAGCCTTGTGTTATATACACACACCACCATTTTCCAAGCTGACAGATTTGAATCGCTGCAACTAAACCACCCGGCCCAGGCTGGCATAAAGAAGTAAAACAAAGTCACTTGTTATCAAGCAGGTATCGGGGAGGGGTTTGGTGACCCCTGGAAATGCCATAAAATAAAACCTGGGCAGGCTTTAGACAGCTTGGTGGCAAATATCTTCTCTCTACAACATGAAGAACTGCAGCTCCATGGTCACTGCTGGGAGCCTGGCAGAGAGGGAAGGAGTATGTGCGCACAGGCATATGTGAGCTCATGATGTACAAAAAGCCTGTTTGTTGTCTGGAAGCATGATGTTTTGTGCACTTGGAGGGGCTGTTCTTGAGATTATTCTGGAATATTTAAATATGGGAATATCTGTGCGGGAAAGCAACAGTAGCAACAGCAGCTGGAGAACGGTCAGAGAGGAGAAGTAAGAATTGTTTTTCTATTTCTTTCCCCCTCCCCAAACTTTCCCAGCCCCCTTGTTATGGGTGTCGGTTCTCTTCAGGAGATAGCGGTGATAATAGTGACACTGGGCGGCAGGCAGCCCTGGAAGCAGCAACAGAAGGTGGGAATGGCTAGGAGGTGGACAGCAGCGTATTGGAGGCCAGGCAGCAGGCTAGGAACACCAGCCTAGTAACATTACAGTATCTCCACTGTGCTGAGTCTCTGCATTTGTGCTCTGAGTGTGTGTCACTTACCTGCTTTGAAATGAAACTCTTAGATCTCTCTGGCCTGAAATGGAGTAATAGTTGTTTGTGTGGGCCTCCACAGGGCCAGTGTCTGGTCTCATTTACAACTGCATTAGTTTCTAGTACTTGTGGTTGCAGAGAAAAGCTGGAGAATCTGATCTGTGTGCACCCTGAAGGCTCCAAAAGAGAGAGGCAGACCAAGTGAACACTATAGTTAGTATTTTTTTTTAAAAAAGTCTCATGGGATTGTTTAGCCACTGCCATGATTTTGGGGATCGGCTCGTGATTTTTTTGAACCCCTGGGTTCAAAGCTGTAGGAATGAGCCTTAAAAATACTGTTATTGCTCAGGTTTTAGTGGCTTGGGAATGAATTTCTCTCCTTGTAACTTAGTTATGTTTTATGCTCATGTGGTGAAGCACCACAAAGCTTGGCCTGGAGCTGCGTAAGTCCAGAAGAAGAGTGGTAACAAAAATAACTATGGAATACTTTGAGGATCAGAGCTCCTCTCTTGTTAAAGTTCACCCTGTCATTAGAGCCTGGGTATTAAAGCATATGTTTCTAGCTAGCTAGCTAGCTAGCTGATTACTAGCACTGATATGGTGCCCATCACCATAGTATCTGAGTGAACTAGATAAGGCTTAAGTTGGCAGAAAAACATTTCCCATGTATAGGGAGCTAATACCCCTAGGCCTCCCTGCTCCATGACATGATTGGAAAGGATAGAGATGATGAGGATGCTGACAATGGGTGGATCATAATGGAAATTGAGCTGACACTTAGGGAAAAGCCTGGACCAATAGGTAAGTCTTACAGTATTTTCTCATTGTAATTTGTCTTGGGCTTTGGCAAACTCCTAGAGTCAATACCTGCCAGAAGGAAAGGTCTGCTAATGGGAATGCCCTGAGCCCAGCACCCTTGAGACATTTGGCTTAAGCATTCTGCCTGAAAGCAGGCTGTGTGCCAGGATGGAGAGCAAGAAATGGTAGTTGGACCCAGCCTAGCTCTTTGAATGTCCCCGCCAAGGGGGTTTCTAGCAGCCAGTGCAGGATATGGAGCATGCACATTCTGTGCTCTTGCTGCCCCTGCCTGGCTGCAGCCACATGCTGCATTAGCTGATGTTTCTCAGCTGGGGGGAACTGCAGGTCCTGAGTGTCTGTCACAATGCCTTTGCAAGCTAGCATGGAGAGTTTGGGTTGATTTGTTTTTGGTGGTATATCATGGCCTGGCACCAGTTTGGTAACAGACGCTTGGGACTCAAGCTTTTACACTAATTACAGAGGGTGCTTATTTATTGGTTGGGGAAAGCTCCGGGATGTTTAGGGGCTGCTCCCTCGTGCACGGCTCTTGCCCAGGAGCAATACACCTGAAAAGCAGCAGGGAATAGATGGAACCATGATGGGAGGCAAACCCACAGCCAAGCGCGGGCTATCGCACAGGTGCCTCTCCAACAGAGCTGAGCTGAGTCACCACGCAGGCAAGCAGCCTGGACCCAGTTGCACTGACTTACCCTTCCCACAATGCCTGCAGTGACCCAGCCTTCAGGCATGCGGCAGCAGCCTATGGCTGAGCCAAGCCTGGGTCAGATGACCCTCAGGCCCAGGTATTTCCCCAACCCCACTAGAGCTGCAGATCAGTTTTTGCAACAGTATTATCTGGCCAGGAACCTTCCTCCCGGTGTATCAGACTCTCCAGGCTTCCAGCCTGTTCTTGATCCTGCTCCAGCCTCAGCCTTGTCTGTGCCCTGTTACTGACTCACTTCAGCCCTGTTACTGACCCAATCCAGCCTTGCCTCCACTTCTTGACCCTTCGTGGACCCTTGGACTCTGACTACCCAGCTTCGAACTTCGGCCTGTATTTGCCCCAGCTACCATACTGATTTGGCTTGTCCCTGGATTCTGACGGCCTGGCTTCGACCTCTAGCTTGCACCTGGACTTCGGCTGTGGTACTGATTTTGGCTTGTCTATGAACTCTGATCTCTGTTCTGACCCCAGCCTGTCGCCAGATTCTAGTGCCACCCTCAGGCCAGTCCCAACCTTAAGTGAGGCTTATATCTCTGCTCTGACCATTAGGCATGACTACCATGGGGCAGCACTTGACAAATGGCTCCACCCCATCTCCTGCCGCTCAGCTGAGCTGCCTGGCTGTGCAAGCAGGAGAACTAAATCTCTGAAAGAGAGCAGCAAATTGCTTGGCACCCGGCGTGACCTAGGCTTTCCAAGAGGCATTCTGCCCACTGCTGGGCGTGGGAGGGTATGGCTCCATGATGTGCTGGATGCAGCACTGTGGCTAAATGCCCCAGGTTAGTCCTCAGTTGTTTCTCTGTCTCAGTGGCATCTGGCACTTTACGCATAGTTCCCAGGAAGAGGCCCAGCTGGAGGATGGTAGTGTACGATGAAAGGCATCCACCTCACTATTAAAAAGCCTCAGAAAACAAAGTCTCTGTAAGATAAATGCCACAGAAGCTGAGTCTCTCAGTTCCACTTCTCCTCCGAGTGCTAGTTATTCATATTTAGTATATATGGGGTACTTAACTTCTTTCTGTAATTCACCTGTGTCTGAAAACTCACCTAGACTTGCAGACAAAATAAGTCCTATTAGTCCTGCCACGATTTCATAGAGCCCTGAGATCCTCTCACAATGATGCCATGCAGCGCTGAGACTTTCAATTTTATTACCTATTGCATCATACCATCATGATACTCTTAATCAGTCACACCATGGTACCACACAGTCATGCTACTCTGAATGATCTCAAGTTGGACCCAATTCCGCTCTAAGTTACCCAGGTAAATCTAAAGTAACTCCATTGACTTTAGTAGCATCATTCCAGATTTATATCAGTATAACAGAGCAGAATATGATCCACTGAATGTAAATAGAAGTTCCCTATTTTACAGTAATAATATATATTTAACAAGAGAATTCCATCCTTGGGTTCTGCTGAGTTGAGCTTCAGTCTCAGATTGATGATGTTACAGTAGTCCTACAATGGAAAGGTCTCCTATTACATGATCTACTATTTATCTACTATTCTAATAGGAAAATGGGGAAATATAGTAATTTCACCATTCAGAATAGGAATAATAGCATGGCTTACATTTAAAGATGAATGAATTCTGTAAATAATCTTGATTTCTTTGGCTGTGATCAAATATTGCATGAATTTAGCACCTGAGATGTCTTTTCTAACAGGGAGTGGGACAATTATCCTCTCTTGGGGGGGTGCGGGGATGACTTAATTTAAAAGGCCTATTTTTGCAATGTCTGTGAACCTGCTAGGCAAACATTGAGTTGGGAATGGTAGCATTTGTAGCCAGCATACAGACAGAGAGGAAGCTAAGGAATGCAGTAGGATAATGCACTAGCCTCTCCATAGTGGAGAACTTGGTTTGTCTGTAGATGATATCACACTTGAAATCTGTTTTGGGAGGTATGAATCTTACTCCTAGTGCATGTGTCTACACCACAAACACTAACTAGTTTGGCAGAATTGGGTATGTGCTTCCCAGTCTCTGCTCAGAGGAGCTCTAGCACTGGTATAAAAGGAGGGCTTGCTGGATCAGGCTGGAGGGACTTCAGCAGAACTATGTCACAGGCTTAGGGCTGGAACAGCAGGGGAGGGGAGGACCTGCTGATCAGGCTTGTGATGGTATTGGCAGAACTATGTGGGACAGCGGGAACAGTGTCTGTCTGCCCTAAGCAGCTAGAGCCCATCTTCCCTTATGCCTGACCAGAGAGCTCTGTCCCCACTCCCACCCTCATTCACTGAGTTGTACTTACATAAATGTAAAAAGACCAAGACTGACCAATACATTGGCTGGCTGAAAACCAATAAATCAGCCTAGGTTGTATCTGCTTGTGTTTATACCTTCCCCACTTATTACCCCACCTCCCAGGAGGAGCAGCCCTGATTTTGTCCTGAGGAATGTTGAATTAGCAGACAGCTGACAGCAATCATTCACCCATTACATAGCTACTGAGAATGGAGTTTGTTAGCAACCACCAGGAGCTAATGATTTAAATGACTGCCTCAAAGTGAACAAGCAGTAACTATTGACTTTGAACAAGGTGCTCTCGTTGTTTGGGGGTGATGTTTTCCAATTCATGCACTAGGCAGCTGCCTACAGAGATGACTTTGGTTTGGTTACCATAGGGCTGGTAGGCAGCAGGTTCACAAAATGCATTGGTAAAGTGCTTTCTAAAAGCTATGGGTGCAGAACACTGACATCAAATAACTTTCTGAGCTGTTGAGTCAAGAACTTTGCCTACCAAAAGGCTAAATCTCCTCTATTGCACCCACTAGACATGGCCATTCCAAACCTAAGGCTGCGTCTACACTAACCATTTTGCCTAACATTTCGCACTGGTTCAGCTTCATGGGTGATTGCAATGGTGGGAGCCTTAGTGTAGACACAGATCTCTTGGTAGCTGGCATTTTAACACCATGTCAGCTAACCCTGCTCAGAGAAGGTCTAGATCACATGATGGTGGATGCCAGTGCTATCCACACGGTCACTCCCACCATTGCTACAACCAGAGGTAGCAATGATAGGCAATTGTGTGGGAAATATTTAGTGTAAATGCTGCCTGAGGCTCCAAATTTCAAGTTAAACAGCTGGTCCCTTCTCACAGGTGGTCCTACGTTGAACATGAAAATACTTGCATCTACTGGCTCACAGGTCCTCTAGTTGTGTTGAATCCTACCTTTGGATGAAGCTGTAAATTGTCCAGAGTGGGTGGAAGGTGGCGGAGAGATCGCTGTCATCTATAAACATGTTAATTAAATTATTGTTCAAAGAAAGCACAGAACAGAACCAAATGAGTATGTGAAGTGAGCTTGTCTGAATTGAAAGAGCTGGAGATTAGGGCATTCCCAAGCTCCTGTGAGCCTATGGAATTGTTATAGCAACACACTAAAAATCCCTTAAGGTTAGAGGAAGTGTCCCCAGATGTGAGCATCAGATTCTTCGTTTGATGGGACATGCTTGCTGCCTCCTTTGAGACATTTCCTTCCTGGGCGCACTTGGCAAATTGCTTGTGCATGGCCAAAAGCATCAACCAGCATTGTCCTCATGGCTGTCACCATCCCAAACACTGGGAGGCACCGGGGATTTATCTCCTGGACCTGAAAGATGTTCTGACCAGAAAGGAGAGGAAGGGTACCAGACAACATCACTGTCTCCATGGCTGTGTCCTCAGCAACTCTTGAGAGATGTATGTAAGGTTCCTTCCATTAGCCCATCCCCAGTGAGTAACCTTCCTCCTCACTCTATTTTCCACCTACGTCTTTTTTTCTTTCTCTCTCTCTGTTTGCCCTCTGTTTGGCAGCAGTCCTAGCAACTGGTTGACACTCCACTCTGACCAAATGGCAAGCGAATCCCAATGCCTGAGCAGCTGACTGGTAAGGCCCTGTTTTAATAGGCAAAAAGGGTGTATTTTCAGTCATGTTAGCTCATTTTGAATGAAAAGCACACTCCTTTGCCTTGTCTAGACCAGGAAAATGGTTCTTTCTTCAGCTAAATTAGCTGAAACTCCCACTTTAGTTTAAAATCCCACATAACAGTAATGTGGATGCAGTTTAATGACTTGATATAGTAGAGCGAGTTATAGCCTAGGCCTGCCCAAGACAGGGCCTGAGGCTTGGTCTAGCTGAGGAGTTAACTAATATATTTTAAAAGTATAGGCATGCTGCCTTGAACATCTACTAAACTGGTTGCTTTAAAGCCTATAGGGAGGCTTAGGTTTAACATGAGCAGTTTAGCCATGATACTATATATATATATATATATATATATATATATATATATATATATATATAAAATGTCACATGCCTTGTCCACACTAGCAATCCAGAATTCTTTCCACGATTACAGACATTACAAGGACAAGGAGAAAACTAATCGCACTTTTTTTTTTTTAAAGGCCATCTTTTTAACAATCCCGTTTATTCCCTCGTCCTCTATTCCTATAGAGCAGGGGTAGTCAATTATTTTTTTTTGTCAAGATCAAATTTCCTGGTCAAGGTATAGTCAAGGCCCAGACTCCACAGAAAATAATACAAAAATAATAAGAAGTAGTAAATAAAAAGCATCTGGCAGTCTGCATTTGGCCTATTGACTACCCCAATATAGACGTTTAAAGGGGGAAATAGAGGAAGAAGGAATAAAAAGATTGTTAAAAAGAAGATGGTCTTTTAAAAAATGGTTGACCAGTTTTTTTATCTTGTCCTTTTAATGTGTGTAACGGTGAAAAGAATTTTTACTTGCACGTGTACAAGTGAAACCAAGATCTTCACTACAAAGCCCTAAACCCAAATAAAGTTGAGTGTTGTGGCAGTGAGAAAAGTAACAAATAAGGTAACTCTCTAACCTCCTAACCCCCGCTTCAATCCTCACAACAGTTTACACGTGCACATGGCCTGATCCATCTCTCTTTTGCACTGGTGCTAATCAAGCGTTAACTTTGGTGAAGTCAATGTGCCCGATTCACCATTACCCTGCACCTTGTGGAGTCATTTACTCTGGTGCAACGTGACCTTTCCGATTTACACTGACTGGGTCAGCACAACAGAGAATCAGGCCTCATGTTTAACAGCCTCTGGCAAGAAGCAGCCCAGATTCAGGTTAGTGGAGGTATTGCCATTCAGGATTGAAGTGCTGTGGCAGAGCTAAATGGGAAGACCAGGACTGGAATAGCAGGGGCTGCTGCGCGTCTGGATGGAGGTGTATGGACAAAGCTGTGTGTATGGGAGCCCAGGGCTGGAATATCTGAGTAGCGGGGGGGCTGCCTGCAGGTTAGAAATGTGGTGCATTGGCAAAGCTGAATGTATGAGAGCCCAGGCCTGAACTAGCAGGCGGTGCTGCAGATCAGGACTGAGATGCGCTGGCAAAGCTGTATCTATACGAAGCTTGCTTAGCACCTGCCTGCATTATACAGCAGCATTAAGTTTGCACACAAACACACTTGAAATACAAAAGAAAGAAACATATCGGGTCACAGTCCCACTAAAAGCATAACCAACTTGATGCTTAGCCATCTTCTAACACCTTCAAAAGACCCTCTGTATTTATTTTAATTCCATGGGAAAATCCTAGGCACCTCTCAGCCTGTGTCATGGGGTGATGCCCCTGTAAATGCTGCCATTGCCACGAGAAGGGGTACGTGGGAGGAGGGGAAGCACAGCAGCTAGTGGGGGGCATTAGCTGACTTGTCTTCCCTTTGTGACTCTGCGTTTGCCTCACGCTGAGCGAAGTGAATCATCTCTTCAGATATCCTAGCAAAGCACAAAGTCATTTACCGAGAGAGAGAGACATAAGCATTGCCACACTGGATCAGACATGATGTCAATCTAGCCCAGTAGCCTATCTCGGCCAGCGGCCGGTGCCAGATGCTTCAGAGGAAGGTGTAAGAATCCCTCAGTTGTCCAGTGTGAGATCATCTGTCCCCCATGTTGGGTGTCATCTTGATCTTTAAGAGGGCTATGATCCCTCATATTTTTACAGTGTCTAGGTGACTGCACAAGGGGCAGGGTAATGAAGAACTGGTCTTATTCTGATGTTAACTCCTGATTCTCCCCAATTCAAGAGCGAGGAGAATCAGGCCCTGTGCTGAATTATGCCAAGCCACGTATTTGAAAGATAACGCCAACCAGCCAAATGTTAACGTCTCTTAGGATGAGATTTGTGTTTCCATATTTCAGTATATTTGGTCCTACCGTATAGTTTAATAGACACTTTTCAAGGACATTCTAGCTTCCACCTCTTTCATTCACTTTCAGACCTATTTTAAATATGCGTGGATGCCTTGTTATGAAAAGCACACCCCGTTCACAGAAGCGATACGCTGTTTCTGCATGGCCGATAAAAGTGGCTTTTCGTTATAACCCAAAACTGCCATTTCCAATGTGACAGGCACATCGCTGGAAAAGTCAGTTCGGCTCAATAAATTCTATGAAGTCTGGCTGACACTGATGCTCCCTGATAAGGCAGACTCAAGACAAGACAGGCTTGTCAAGTGAGCTGGGCCAGCCAGCCCGTTGCTCATCTCGTCCAGACAAAATCAGGTAAAATGGCCTGGTGCGTGGTATGGGATGGGCAGGAATATGAGCTTTGGTAAAGTTCATCCTTGACCTTTTACTCCTGACTCTCAGTGACCAGTCAGTTCTCCAGATTCCTAAATAAATAACCAGTTTTTCTTTAATTTAGCAATGTGATGCAAACGTAAAATTTTCAGCCATGCAGAGAAACCCGCACATGACACACTCGCACAGAGACTAATATCCTCGCAGAGATTCATGCTCATACACGCACATCACACAAACACACTTGCATAGAGACCCAAGCAGTCCAAGATACAGACACAAGCAGAGATAAGTATTCCTGCAGAGAGAGAGAGAGAGAGAGAAAAAAATGTGTTTGCAAACACAGAGAGATCACCCCTTACACACCCAGAGGCAAACACTCTCCCAAACATGCTTTTACTTACATATAGTATTCACAACACACACAGCCACATTAATATAAATACATCTACACACACACACACATCACACCACAGATGCACATAGACACACACTCTATCTATTCTCATAGAATTTATACACAGTCAGACAAAGACATGCACACTCGTACACACACAGGTACGTTTACCCTGCTGGCCAGCACAAGGTGTGTACAGGCTAGAAAATGCTGTTGTTTTAGCTTAATAGACAAAGTTCATAAATAATTTTTTCACCAAATAAAAGTCCAAACCCTTTGTAAGAGCTTGTCATATCAGCCTGGACAGGGCCCATTATTAATGTTTTCCAGCCACCCCTTGTCCTGGAATCAAACCTCCTCTTTAAAATCCTGTCATGTTAAAAATTGACACATGTTGATTTTGGCAGTGAGAAGCTGAACGCTGGTTGTAGGTAGGAACTCTGTATGTTTAGTCTGGCTTACGCTTTATTTTTTCCTTTCATCAAATTAGTTCAGCTGTATTTTAAAAAAAAAAAAAGAAAAGAAAAACTATTTGACAATCTGAGACTCTGGGTTAAAATTGCAGCGTTGCTTTAAAACAACAAAAAATAGCTTACAAATGTAATACCATGTGTGTCAGGGCAAGAATGGGGCTTCACCAGCCACAATAGCATGTAAACACTGCCTTTGCGGATGAGTGCAAGAGACTCCACTTGTAATTTCAGAACCCTTATTGTTTATCTGTTTAATTTATTCCAGTTTGGGTATTTACATTCTACCTCCCTAAAATGATTCCCCCTGCAGTGCTGATTGGATCCAGGATTCTTCTTCGCTTCCTGTCTTAAACTCTTGTGTAGCATTGCTGTGCACTGTTAAATACCTGATAGGTTCCACCCTAGAGTGGGCTGCATTTCAGCAGCGGATGAACAGATCGATATAAAGTCTGTAAAGGGTGGAATGGTCAAAAGGAGTTCACTTCCTAACTTCTATTTAGGTGCCTAACTTCCACTGATTTCAACAGAAGTTAGTTGCCTAAACAGAAGTTAGGAAGCAAACTCCTTTTGACCATTCCACCCAAGAGTGCTTTGGAATCTTGCAGAATGGAAGGTGATAGAGAAACATTTTATTCACTTTGATGTCCCTGTCTATGCATATTTAGCAAGACCCTCATTCCCTCCTCCTGCCCCTATTCTATTAATCCATCCTGTCGTGTCATGTCAATCACTGTAGTACCTGACCCCCACAATGTCACAGACTAGATGGAGTCAGACTGTAGAGGGGATACTTCATTCTACCTACCATTGTTTGACTCTATTACTGTAGGCCCCAACTCAGCAAGGTACTTAAGCACGTGCCCAAGGAGACTACTCACATGCTTAAAGCTTGGTGAAATAGGGCCCTAGAGACTATGAAATCCCTTCCCCAGGGTTAGCAGCTGCAGAGGTGAATTTTATCTGGATAATTATTACAATTGACTAAATAAGTTTGTCAGAGAGGGGCCCCAGCTGCAAAATTGGGAGGTGAAGTTTGAACACCCCAGAGCTGAGAGGGGTTTGGCTCATGGCCCATCTTTAATAGTGAGCTGACGATAATCTAAAATAGAGACTGCAGAGTCTCGCTTTACATGCATTCATGCAATTATTGAATGCCAGGTATCAACTGATCATTAACAGCCTTTTTATAGAGGACTGACTTGTGCTATTCAGTCGTTACACTGCACGAACAGTTTCATGAATCATGCAGTGAGATTTACGCAGCATACAGCATGTTCCCTGTGCAAGACTGATCATGTCAGTGAAAACAGGTAGGTTACTGGCCACTGTTTCAGAGCCAAATGGAGCTGAGTTTATGAAACTTCAGGAAATTAATAACATGCTCATGTCATCATCTTGCCTTTTTCAAATTGAATCCCTCTGTGCTGTGATCGGGGGAGATGAGAGATTCCATCACAGAAACCAGAGTTGGAAATAATAATGGAAAACCCCAAAGAGTATACGACCTTGGAAGAAGAGTCAGGCCAGAATTCAGATGCTGCCTGCTAGTCATGTAATCACAGGTACATGTATATGCCCAGACAAAGACGCTGGGGCCTGCCATGGCCCAAAGATAGAAGCAAGATACAGGGTTCCCTTGTTTGATCAGAAACCCCAAATGAGGAAGAGAACAAAAATAGCCAGGGCAGGGCATGGAAGTATTATATTTCTGTGGCCCCATTTATTCTGTAGTGCTTCACGGCTTGTACAATACAGAGGGGTCATTTCACCCACCTCTGAAAGGCAGTCACTCTGGGTGACATCAACACGATACAGCCATGACGAAAGGAAATGATGCCAAATCCCATGTCCACTTGAAGTTACAAGGCAGAAGTTAGTTAGACAGGGAGGACAATTACCCAAAGTGGAGATTGGCCAGGACACTGGGGCTAAGACCCTTTCTCTTACAAAAAATGCCATGGAATCCAGATCACCTTACATGGACCTTGGTTTTGTAACTCATCTTAATCCAATGACAGTCCTTGCTTCAGTACAATTCTCCTAACGCTGTACTGATGTGTTAGGCTAAGAATAGTGGTTCAGAGGGAGGAGTCCTATATGGCTAGGAATCAGCATATTATAGGGCAGCAAACATCCTGCGTAACCTGCATAATGTGTATATTCCCAAGTGTTGTCTCTGTAGGGCCAGGCCTCTCTATATGTATATTTCTGGTGTCAGACAGTCTTTGTGGTCTGTCCTGCAATGTGTGCTTCTTCCTTGCTCCAGACTGCATGACGTTGCGTGATATCAGCAACACTGCTTTAGGACTCAAGGGTAGAAGGGTCATCATGTTCATGGAACTTCTCTGAGGCTGAAATGACATTCCTGACAGTGAAATGAAGCCTGTCTTGAACAGGTAAGAAAGTGACAAAGTTAATGCAACAAATCTGTGGCCTCCTGGGATCTTCACAGCCCCAGTAAGATGAAAATTCAGATCCTCCTGCTCCAAAAGGACAAACCTCCTGCTACTTGAACTAGAGGAAACTCTCCATTAGCTACTAGCTGTATAAGGCCTATGTACACAGTTGAATGGTTCGAACCCTATCTTGCAGTGGGCAGTGGCACATACCCGCACTCCAGTTTGTTGACATGATCCCCACCCTAGACACAGTGAACTAGCTGTGCCAGGCCTCATCTGCCCATCTCTGTTGTGGAAAGTGGCTTCATTTCCCTCTATGGTGTTCCCTGTGCCTCAGAAACATTCTTTCACTGAAGGTTTGCAGGGCTGTCTCATAGGAGATATGGACCCTCTGTCTAGACAGAATCTGGGCTGCCCGCTCCCCCTCCTCCAGCTTCCAGTGTCTTCAGTTATCTTCTGTGTGCAGCCCGGTGACAGGCTCTATGATTCTGGGGTAGCAGGACCCAGGAGTCTCTTCACTGGGTTAACCGCCCCTTTAAGGTTTACAAGATGTTCTGGAATGGTGTAGTCAAACCTTCACTTGACAGCCCCTGCCCCCACCCTTCTCTCCCATTCCCGTGGGCTCCTGGACTGGTCAGTGTACTGTGAGATCATGATACTGGCACCCCAGTGCCATCTCGTCAGCTGTCTGTTCAGAGCCAAGGCAGGTGTGTTTCTTCGCCTGTCAAACTACGACTGTTGTTTCAGATTGTGGGATGCCTGTTTCCCGATAAAGCTGTAATTAAATAGTCAGATTGTGCCCTCAGGGAGGGGGTGCTGAGTGAGATTTGGCACCCAGGCTTTTAATTTCTCCAATCATTGATTCCTTTTGGAAAGCTGACATGCATCAGGAGTGAGTCCCTCACGGGAGGTGGGGCGGGGGGAGGGAAGGTTTGAAATATTTTCTAACAGCTACTTTTGTAACTTTAGTAAAATCAAAGCAAAGCGTGTCAAAGTTCCCATTTAAGACACATTTAACTTCCCTTATTTCAAGACAAAGTGTCTTTGCCTGGAGGCAGGTTTTGAGTTTGCTGCTGAGGCCAGGAGAGACTATTGGATTACAGGGCAGAACAGAGCCTGAGTCGGCTCTCTTTGGGGGTAAGGCCTTTTCTAATCAGGATCAGCTTAGTTCTGTCATCTGAATTATTAGTCTTGCCCCATCTACTGCCTGAGGAGGAACAAGAGGAGGGAAAAGAGCAATTGCTGTGGGGCCAAGGGTGGATAGCTCGACAGACCAACCTGTGGTGTGATGATCATGCTGAGTGAATGATGGAACACTATACACACAGTTTGGGGGTTTCCTCAGGCTTTTTGAAAATGCCATGTTTAGCCTTGACAATTTGTACCTCACAGCATCTATTGTCCAAGGATTCCAAAGTGTTTTGCAAATGTTAATAAAGCCTCACAATGCAGCTCTGAGATAGGCAGGAGGTATTATCGTGGCTTTACAGACAGGGAAACCGAGGCACGGAGCACTTCCTGCACCACTGTCCCAAAGCCACACGAGGACTCCATGGCAGAGATGACTGGTAATAGAACCCAGGAGTGCAGGCTTCCAGGCCTGGGTGGTGACCACTAGATAGTGCTGCCTTCTTGAATAGGTACAGTGTCACAGCTGTAAAATATAGCCTCCTGGCAATACCATAAGGATGTATATGTCAAATGAATTCTTCATTAACTAAGGTAGACCACAAAATCTCCCTTTCCTGCTGGCAAAAACCAGCACCTCCATGTCGTGGCTTGCATGTCATCAAAGGGCTGTTTCAGGGCTACCGCATGCCAGCTGTAAAATGAATTTTGCATGTGTGAGAAAAAACTCCAGACCAATGTGTTCTCTATTGTTCTATTTTATTTTAAAATTGTCACCATGTTTGTGTATGCATGCTCAGGTCCCCACCCTGCAAACACTAATGCCTGCGCTAAACTTTACAAATATTCACTTTAAGACTGTATGCTCTTTGCAGGAGGCTCTGTGTCTTCTTGTCTGCACTGGGAGGCAGGTAGCACACTTTGGCCAACTGTAAAATAAATAATAATAATAGATTCCTGTGTTATTACAGACTGAACAGTGTATTGGACACTGAGTTGATTGTGCTGTTGGTTTGGTAGGAATTAGCACAGTTGTACTGAGGAAGGATGGTCTTGTGGCTAAAGGAACTTGCGTTCTAAACCTGACTCTCTGTGGCCTTTGGCAAGTTACTTATGCCAACATTTTCAAGCATGTCTGCCTTAAGTTAGTGATCTATGTCCGTATGTAGACGCCAAGAGAAGTGGTCTCATTTTTCAGAGGTGCTGCACATACACAGATCCATCCCACTGAAGACAGTCAGTTCAGATGTCGTGATGGTTGAAACTGGGTTCCCAAAATCAAGGGGAGGAGCACTTGTGAAAATTAATTTTTGGCCACATTTGCAAAAGTAGCTTCTAATTTTGGGTGCCTCGCTTTCTAACATCAGCTTGACATACTGAATTGTCTAACACTAGGCACCGAAAAGCAGAGAAACCTGAAATTAGAGGCCACTTCTGTAAATGTGGCACTTGGGTTGGTTAGTGATTGATATACAGAGGCTGAGATTTAAATGAGAGAGAGGAAGCAAGAGTATAGATTGAGCTTCACAGCAGCAGGTGAAGATGATCATGTATTTGATTTGGTACAGGATAAGCCATTCCCTGAAAAACTATGACTAGAAAAAGTTCTGCCCATACATGTGTGTGTGATTAGTAAGGAGGAATCAGTTTATAGTGAAGACTACAAAACAAGGAATTCTGGGAGCAATGAGGCCAGACAGAACGGGGCAGGTTAGGAAGCTGATCTTGGTGTCTGGAAGCAGTTTGACTACTGAGTGAAAAGCTAAAGTTAGTGAGCTAAATATTTGGGGTGCTGTCCCTATAAGCTCAGGCTTTGCAGGTTTCCAGCTGTGCTGGTGAGTGGTGGGCAGGGGTACACCAGGGCCAGGCATTGAGGGACAGCTACAGAAACTACAACAGGAGACTAAGATAAAATTACTCCCTAACTTGCTGCTTGATTCTGCATGAACCCAGACCTGACAGTCTATGTGGAAAAAAAGAAAAAAAAAAGTTCTCAAATTCCACCACTCAAAATCAATGTCTGCAAGGAAAATAGTTGCAACAGGGGATTGATCCTTTACCTCTATTACTGTGGTCTTGACTTTGCCAGTTGCAAAGCATAAACCAGACTGTGTCAAGTGAGCAGTGCAGGGATTGCAGGGCGGCTGCTGATGTGGCAGTTCATGAAAAGCAGATAATCCAGCAATCAGGTAGGTCTAGGAAGTCATTTGAGACTGTCAGAGAATACTGTGCTCCTTGGCAACTGTAGCAACAGCTGCTTTTGCTGGCTCCCTGGTTGCTAAAGTCTCCCCTCCACCTTATTGCTGACTGCCGAGTAAAAGAGGCTTCAAAGCACAGGATTTAAGGAACATATTAACATTCTGCTCCAAGGAAACCTCTCCCATAAGCTAATGTGGGGATGTCCCCATTACCACACTGAGATTGCTTCGCTGCTCAGTGCTGTGTGTGTTATGCCCTTGTGAGGTTGGGTCAGCCCCTGGCTATATTTTAATGCCCTGCAAGCAGTGACAGCCCCCTATTAAACAGGGTCCAGCAGTTACGCCAACATGGTGTTTATGAATCTCTTCCAAAATAAGCAAGATGCCCAGGTACATGGCAGTGAGACGGATGTGGGTAATACTCTTGATGTATGCTTGTTCAGTGACTGCCATGCAGCTCGGTATAATTCAGCATGATTTGCAATCTGTTCAGAAGAGGTCTAAGGTTGGAATAGCAGGTACTGCAGAAGGTCAGGATTGAGAGTGGAGGCAAGTCCTGGAATGGGAAGGGGGCTGCAGGGCAGGACCGAGGTGTATTGGCAGAGCTAGGGAAAAGGGATTATTTACATAATGCCGAGCAAGCACTTTAGAGCACTAAAATCCACCCACATTTTATTGATTTTGAAGGATCCTTTAACATTCTTGGGTCACCAGGAGAAACACTGATGCTGCAGTGCCAGAGTGAGAAGAAGCTGTGCCAGCTAGCACCTGTCATGGCTTTAAGCCGTCCCGTACCCACCAGAACAGGACTTACTGGCGGTCTCTAACAAAATCAGCATGTAACAGGTTTGAGCAGGATTGCCAAATCATCTACAGGCGGCATGTGAAAGGCGCCACGGAGCTGTATCATCAAACATCATAGATACAGACTTCCCATGTGCTCAGTGCGGCTGACTCTGTGCATCAGGGTTCGGACTTTGGAGTCATATGCTTAGCCATAGAGAAGAACTGTGACAATATCATCAACAGCGATGGACTACCAACACCCACCAGATTCAGGAACTAGAGAACAGTTCTGGAAGTGTCAGAATTGCTTACTATCACCATTATTTCCCATGTGGGAAAGCAGACTGCTAGGAAATCTCTCTCTGTGGAAATAGTAAAATTTACACTGAAGGGGACTGAATAGCTCAGGGAGTTCAGAAATATGATCACCCATAAGCCACTGGTTCCATTTCCACCCCAAGCCAGTAGTGTTTAAAAGTCATTTGCAACTGTTTAGTAGCCCTGGTGCATAAGTGGTGGGTATAATAGGCCAGGGGAGGCTAGGCCTCCCCTGAAGCAGCCACCGCCACTGGATGCTGGGTAGCGGGTTTTGGCAGTTTGCATAGGCTGGGCTTCTGCCAGAGGAAGTTTTTATTGTGTGTCATGCAGGTTCTGGAGCAGCTGAGGAGGTGGTATCTGCTACTCAGCTTCCTGGGCTCATCAATAATCTCCCTGGACTTCAGGGAGATTACTGATGAACCCAGGAAGCTGAATAGCACATCCTACCTCCTCAGTTGCTCCTCCAGCCACAGGGGACTTGGGTCTCCTCTGGCCATGGGGAGGGGGTCTCGGGGCTCTGCCCATGGGGGCCTTGGGCAGAAGGGGCAGGGGTGGGCTGGGACTAACCTCCCCAAAGGGTGGATCCACCCACCGCCCATGCTCTGATGGGAAATGAGTCTGTCTCAGTGCATTTCCTAAAGGGCAGGGCTCAACATCACGTTTTGGCAATGACTTACCCCCTTGTGGGCAATTTCAGCAGAGGGGCCAAAGACCGAATGAGCCGTGACATCTGAGCTCCCTGTCTCCCTTAGTGGTGGTTTCCATTACTACTAATGTTTTTGCAAACCATAGTGTTGGTCCTGCTTATGTGCTATATTATGTTTTATGTGCCCTGTGGATAGGGGACTTTGGTTTCCAGGGCTGTTGCTCTAGCACTTTTAGTCACTACTACGTTCATTTTTAAAAAAACAAACCACTCGCCACCAGAGCAGTGCTGAATAATTAGGGCCTGGCATTTGATTCCTGAGCTAAGTGCCCTCTAAGCTGCAAGTCCGTGCAGCAGGCTATCAAGGACTGCGCAGATGCGCAGTGGGGAGAGACGCCCCTCCTCTGGCCCAGGCCCCGGAGCTGCTGTGGCCAGGGAGAGGGCTCGGGGGGAGTCCTCTCTCTCCATTTCAGCCCCAGGGCAGCCTGCACCCCAAACTCTTCATCCCTGGTCCCACCCCAGAGCCTGTACCCACAGCCAGAGCCCTCACCCCCTGCATCCCAACCCTCTGCCCTCGACCTGAGCCCCCTCCCACTGAACCCCAAACCCCTTATCCTTGGCCCCACCCCAGAGCCCGCGCCCCCAGCCAGAGTCCTCACCCCACAGCACCCTAACCCTCTGCCCCAGCCCTGAGCCCCCTCCCATACTCCAAAACCCTCGGCCCCACCCCTGCCACACATCACCTCCATATTGGTCACATAACAAAATTAATTCCGCACATGAGTGTAAAAAATTAGAGGGAACGTTGTTCCTGAGGTCATGCTATTTGGGGTACCTGTAGGGCAGTGCAACTGTTCTGCATTAAAAGTTGCCTCTGCCTTTTGGATGGTGCTGCCCTGTAGCTTAGCACAGTAAACGTCTTCTGTGGACAGAATTTTCAACATGGCTTAGCACCCACAAGCAGGTCCAGGTTTTCAAAAGCGCTCAGGGTTTTTTGAAAATCTAGCCCCAGTGTTGAGTGCTGAGCCCTTGAAAATCTGACCCTGAGCTCTTTTGAACTTGGCCCTCTGTTTCCCTTCTGTTCCAAGTATCTCCAGCTTCCTTCTATTCTTGAAGAATGAGGTCAGCCCTGAGCCTTATAGATCCACCCTGGAAGCTAAGACTCCATTGGAGTGTCTTTGTCAATGGTTTTCCAAGGTCTTATGATCCTTTTACTAATTGCTATAAATCTTGGAACTACATGGTTCTACTTTGGTCTCTGCATACTGGTGAGGGGAGACATAAGATACTTAGAAACTTCAGCTGGCGCGGAATTCAGCTGCCTGTTTACTTAGTGGTGTGTCTCACACACACCTTTGTTACAGAGACTGCATTGTGTTCCACTTCATTTCCAAGTGGGTGGGTTTGACCTATAGGGCCCTTCGTAGTTTGGGTTCTGTGTATCTTAGAGGCTGCCTTTCTCCTTGTGTCCTGACTTGGCAGTTGAGAACAGCTGGAATACTAAGTCCAATGATCCCTCAATTTGTATACTTGGTGCTGGGGGAAAGATGTTCTGGGGTTATCTTTCTCCCTAGGTGCCTTGATTGGACAGAGCTGCCTGTTGAGTTTCAGGGCATGTTGCAAGGCCCAAACTTCTTCAGAGGGAGTGAGTTTATTGTGACCCGCAGAGTCTTATTTAAGGGTCCTGTTGGCATCATAACCACTTAGATTTGTGATTGTGCAGGTATTTGAAAACTGTTCAGGAGTCTAGAGATTTAATAAGAGATGCTCGATACAAACTGAAAGTCTCTGTGTTCCATTGGGTCACCATCATGGGTTTCTAAAATGAATTTACCATCTCCAAGTCTCTGCTTATTGGACAGCATGGGGATGAAATCAATCAACTTTGTTAGGACCATTTGTTTAAGAAAATATTTTGTGACCTTCAAAGGTGTTAAGCAGATCCCACTTCATCTTCGTTTTTTGTGTGTGTGTGTTTTTTTTTGCCAACACACGTCACTAACCAGTTTAACCCATTTCATTTAGCCTTCCTTTCCTGTTTTTACTACTTCATTAAGAAGACAGATGGAGAAGGAGGTAGATTGGAACTCAGCCCCTTGATGCACTGGCCTGGGTTTTCACTGATGTTACAACACCTGGCTGGGACATTAGTAGAGACAGAACCTGTACCCTCTAGCACAGACCCCAGCTACTTGAGCTAAAGGATTCAGTTCATTAGCATTAGCCAGCTGAAGATCATCCACAAGGGGGTTCAGAGACAACCGTTGTCAATGTATTGCACAGTTAACATTGAAGCTTCCTTAATGCAAGCCATTACTTGCATCTCTGCTGTCCCCACCACATGATCCTCATGGGCTTGTTCTCTCACGGTAGCTCATGTCACCATGTATGGTACTGTTGTATCTCAGGACCCTTGGTCTTGTAGGCAAAGTGGACCTTCCTCTAGACATTCTGGTGGAGATGTGGTAATCAAACCTGCTATGCTGCTTCACATCAGACGTCTGCTCGTGCTTGCTCACATCATCCAAAGCCACTTGTCCAACAAGCTGCTATTCAAAGAGGTTTGGGTTTTTTTGTTTTTTTTTTAATTCAGACTTCCTCAAGGCCTCCTCAGAAGGCTCTGGCATATCATCTACAGATGTGGCACAGCAGCCTTGGTTGCAAAATATATCCGGCATGGCAGTTGGTAGCAGTGTTGTGCAATCTCCATTAACTTACGGAAACCACTGTGAGATACTATTAAAGAGACTCCAGTCCTCATCTATCACACCAGCCGCAGTCATGTGTCCAGCTGTCAGCCGAAAGGGCATGCACACACAGACAGTACAAGGTTTGTGGCCTCTGGAAATCTTTTCCCTTGAAGTATGTTCTCTTGCATGGGTGTGGGAGGCTCAGAATGAATGATTTAGCTCTTACGTGACACCATTTGCAGCACATAATTCCATGTTCTTCTTCATTTATGTTTTGCCATCAAGTGTTTCTCTTAAGTATCTTTCACCTCTACTACTGTCATATCGCTGTTCAAAATTGGTTTGGGGCATTTTTAAATGACCATATAAAATTTGTTTGGGAAGACAAAGCAACTTTAATGAGCTGAAGTTACCATGATGGAGCAGACCTGGGGCTACAAGGGAATGGATCCAAATACACCTTGCCTTCTTGTATCCCCAGCATTTCAGACCTAAACGTTTTTTTTTTCACTGCAGAATACAGCAGAAGTCTTCAGACTTGCTGGAGGGGTCTACGATGAATTGACCCAGCGCTATGGCTGCTGTCATGGGTGGAGGTATATCAGGTCTGGTGTGTGCAGCCAGACTGTTCCAGCTTGGGATAACCAACTCTGTGATGTCTGACACAAGGAAGCATGGTCAAGGAGGGAGCTGCATCAGCATGGACTCTGGGGTTGCCCACATCTGTGACCATACTGTTCAGTTCTTCACAGTCAGTAACCCCAAGCTTGCCAAGATTGTCTCATTCTTGCCTGCTAAGGATGCTGTGAAAGTTTGGAATGATCCCACGGTGGAGCTCAAACAAGGAACTGGGCCAAAGGAAGTGATTGGACTGCCTGCATTTGTGTCAAGAGGGATCCAGTCTGTTTCTATGTGCCTTGCAGGTCTGGTCCATCTAAATGGAAACCTTTGGGGCAGCAGGGTCTAACGGGACCAAGAAATCAACAAATGGAAGGCTGATGAACCCAGCTGGTTTGATTACTTGATTATTGCTCACAGTGGCAAATGTGTAGATAGCCTGTCAGAATCCAGTGCATCTGAAATTCATCATCTCCTTAAGGTGAAATTTGGGCCAATGCTCAGGCCTAAGACTAACGTTATGCAGCGCCGATCAGTATGGGTCTTACTAGTCGCTTTTCCAAATAAGCTGGGTCTTGGCTATGAGGGGGCATTTGTGGAACATCCAAATGTCCCCTGGATTGGGAACAACACTTCTAAATAGCAGCCAGGGAGCCAGATGGGACGCTGGACTGTCCAGCCAGAACATAGGGATTTGTGGAGACTGGCTGGTTATCCCATGCCAGGGGGTGCAGCAATAAGTGGCCTTTCTTTGGCTGAAGCTATGCACAGGCACTGGAAAGGGGAGAGACTGGGAAGCCCCATCATCCCTATTGACTTTCACCCAGTTAGCACATTCCCCTCCAATTGAAATCTGATCTTTAAATATGCAAAGCCATGTTGAAGACACCTACAATGTTAGGTAAGGACTTTATATCAAAGGAAGCTACTAACCTGCTGCTGAAAATCCCAGAGCCCCACTTTGCATGTCAGGCTGTTTATCGCCCTGGATTTCTTGCAGTTTATTATATGGCAACTCTTTCTCCAGCACACCCAGTCCTCCGTAGTCACCTTTCCCTTATTTCAGTCTCTGCAGACATATTAAATCCTGTGAGGGCTGCATAGATGAAATTGCCACCACTCCATTACTTCGCTGTCAGCATCCATTACACTCGTAAGAATCAGACACCAAATCAGAAAACAATAAAGCGACATTATGAGCGGAGGGGAGAGGAGATTAAAAAAATCAGTTGAAAGGGCATTTTGGTCCCTGCGTTATTTATTGCACATCCTGGGTTTGGGTTATTTTGGTGGTCACTGTACTTGTTTTTTAATTTTCCTTTAAGCGTGAAGCCACAGGCTTGTAATTTCATTGGAACTCTAAGGATGGAGAAAAGAGTGTTCCTTTTTTAGTGCTGGCTGCTCCCAAAGAACAGCCAGTGTGATGTCTTCACAGTTAACTGCGAATTAAGTCCTTTCCTCACCCAGACTGCACTCATCACTCGCATTGGAGCAAATCTGGACATCCTTACTTAAGCAAAACTCCCATTGACCATAATGGAGTCGCCCCTATGACATCAGGGGCCCAAATCTCCTGATTGACACCAGTATAACTCCACCAGTGCGAACGGGATTACGCTGGTGTAAATCTATTGAGAGGTACCAAATTCCTATCCTCAGTGGAGCAGGGAAGGAGTCATGCCTGGCCTCGCCATGTATGATACTTTTTACAGGTGTTGCTCATATATTTACCCATTTTCCTACCTGCTTGCCACATGTCAGGACACTAAGTGATATTAACTGTGCCTGCCAAGTGCATATGCAAAAAGGGAAACCAAGGCTTCAAAAATCCACATCTCAAGTGTTCCTGTTTATGTCTCTGCATTTTCTTTCCTCTCACTGTGAGTTAGTGAGGGTTGGATTCTGCCCTTGCTGACATGTGCAACCTCAGAAATCAAAGAGGTTGCCTGGCCGTTGGCAAGAGCCAAAGAGGACACCTGAGCTTAGCCATAGGCAGCTGCCCTCTGCTACCTAGGCAATTCAGTGATATTGCATTCCATGAGGGAGGAGAATGGACCCTGTTTCATTCTTGCATTTCATCTGGGGCTATTTTATGAAGCTGGAATTTGGCTATGCCTTGAGTGAGTTGCATTGATCCCTGTTTGGGAATCGCCCACAAACAGCTTGTTGGGTCGCACTGGGACCTGAACGATATATCTACAAGTACATGGCTATAAACAGAACTCCAAGTCAAGCTTTTCCAGCCAGCGGGTAAAGGATGGCTGCTTTGTAATCACCCCAGCTTACTGTTAAAAACATCTCGGTCAGATTTTATCAGGGTCTGAACAGGAACAGCTTTGATGGATTGTCTCTGGGGAGATTAGAAACATTGGTGGTTGCCTCACATGGTGCAAGATAGTTCTGCCTATCCAGCAGATATGTTGTTTAAGTGAAATTGATTTGATTTCTCCCCTCTGTTCCAGTTAGGAATTGGGATACTTTGTGTTTCTTAAGTGGCTGATTCCAATGTAGCCATAATGGGCAGTGACCAGAGGTCATGACTGTCCAATGGCCATTCTGTCAGCGGTGTTTGAGGTTGGTGGAGTGGATTCGAGTTTTATGTGGCTACCTGTCCACACCAGAGTACCCACAATTCTAAATACTTCCTTTGATGGTAGGCTCATCAGAGTGAGTGACTAGGCCCTGGATAGTGAGGTTTCTCCAGGTCAAGCTGAAGCATGTTGGCAGGGCGGAGAGAAAAGGACTCTGTGTGTGTGTGTGTGTGTGTGTGTGAGAGTGAGAGAGGCTTGTTGCCTGCACTGCATTTCAAGCATGGATTAGAAATGTCATCCCACACACAGAGCAGCATGAAAACCAGCCTAGAGAGGTGAAGAGTGGAAGGAAATAGAAAGGGGGTCATGGCTGGCATTGTCCACAGAGCAGAGTGTGCGCAAACAGGGAATCGACATCAGTGACCAGGTCTGAGCTCTTAGGAGTTTTGTAAGGCTCGAAAGGCATGACATTTACATTGGATGCAGTGTGCAAGTGGGAGCCAGTGGAAAGACACATGGAAAGAGTGATATGGTCCGATTGACAGGCGAGGAACATAAT
This sequence comes from Eretmochelys imbricata, assembly GCF_965152235.1. Taxonomy (NCBI): domain Eukaryota; kingdom Metazoa; phylum Chordata; order Testudines; family Cheloniidae; genus Eretmochelys; species Eretmochelys imbricata. Next base: position 23,777,224 of record NC_135578.1, read on the forward strand.
TTTAGTGACTGTGTCTTGGCTGGGTTAGTAGGGACCAGGATGGGTACTGGGGAGGGTGGTTTCAGCAGTCATGCTGTGAACTGATCAAGGCTTGGATAGAAGCCTCGACAAGAGAAAGAAAGGTGTGACATTATCTGATTAAAATCTGACCATGTAGATCATTGTTGCAACCACTGTTATATAATTGCAACAAATCTTGTACAAAGGTTGTCAAGTAAGGTGTCTATGGAAAGGTTATGATTTGCTGAATATGATTATGCTATGTCTATGCATGACTGTTGTCTCTATCCCTGTATTTCAAAATGTTTGCACCTGGGTAGCACCCACAAGGTAGATAGCCAGCTCATCTTGGAAGGACTATTCAAATTGAGTGGCCCATCAAAAGAACATTTAGCTCACAATGGACTTTCCTGTGAACATGCTGTCTGAGGTATAGGTAACGGCTTCTGCGGTCACTAAGTGGAGTCATGCATGGACATGTGATTGGCCCATGTGACTCCAAACACCGCCTTGTCACCTGTGATTTTCCACTAGCGGTGCTGAGGGCTTTGTTTGAAACAATGGGTTTCCCTCCACATGGCAGAAGCTATTAAAAGGCCCTGGAAACACCTCCATTTTGCCTCTTTCCTGCTCCATCCTCTCTCCTGCTCAAACCTCTGGACTATGGACTTATCCTAATGGGAACATTCTCACCAAGGAATTGAGAACCTTCCAATGATTTGGAAGCAACCAGAGACTTGACTTAAGCTAACACTTAATTCCATCACTGCTACAAGCCTGAACCAAGAACTTTGCCATTACTGTATGTAATTGGTTCTTTAACCAATTTTAACTCTCACTTTTTTTCTTGTTTATAAATAAACCTTTAGATTTTAGATATTAAAGGATTGGTAACAGCGTGATTATTGGTTAAGATCTGAGTGATATATTGACCCGGGTGTGTGGCTGGTCCTTTGGGATCAGAAGAACTCTTTTTGTTTGATGAAACTGGTTTTAAGGAACCATTCATCTGTAAGTCTAGTGTTTTGGTGGTGATACAAAGACTGGAATACCTAAGGAAACTGCTTTTCTGACTTCTTGTTAGCCAGTGTGGAGGAACAGAAATTTACTTTTGTTGCTGGTTTGGTATATCCTATGGGGGATTAACCACCAGTTTTGGGGTGTATCTGCAAATGATTTCCACTGCTGACTGATCAATAGCAGCATTTGGCCTCTTTGTTCCTCTCCCATGTATTCCCACATGCCATGTATAAACTGTAAGGAATTGCCTCTGAATCACCTCCATTGATCTGTGATCAGTTTCCCTTTGTTGCCTCTGAGATGTGATGATCTGTGCTCTGGTGTGTGTGTGTGTGTGAGAGAGAGAGAGAGAGAGAGGTTTGTTCACTCCTTGTATATCTAAAGCAGAAAACAAATCTTTCCCAACAATAGGAGTGTGAAACAAGAGCCTGCCCCGCCCCCACCCGAGCTATGGAAGCCAACTGCCAAATGGAAACATTGGCTGAAAGGATGGATGCTTTGGGGAGCAATTGGAGTTTACTGGAAACTCCAGGCCCTGGCTCCAGAAAGGAGCATGGGTGTGGGTGGGGGAGACAGGAACTGAGGCAGGAAGTGTGCATCAGTGCTTCAGGAAGTGAGCTGCAGAGAAGCCAAAGCCAGCGAGGCTGCAGCGGCATTCCTAAACCATGGAAACCCAAGTCACTCTTCCTGCGGCATGCCTGGAATACTCTGGCTTTGCAGAGGCTTTCTGCTGAGCCGGCAGCTCTGAGGAGCGACTCACTCACTGTGCAGAACAGAGGGGAAAGGGCTGTACGTTCAGGAAGAGAAATACGGCTCCCTTTCAAGCGTGAAGATCCAAACTGTGGGCAGAAACCCTCATTGCTCTGCAGAGGGACAGTAGAGCTGTTGCTCAGCTGAAGGGGAGATGAGTGGAGACAGAAACTGAGTTATTCAGCCTGTGAGTGCATCAGGTGAATTGGTGGTCACCTGATAAGAAAGCCCTCTATTGTATGTACCTTTCTGGAGCTTTAAAAAGCCACCTGGCTTCCAGTAAGGAAGTGTGAGTGTGTGTGTGTGGGGGGGGGGAGTTTATGGGAACTAAGTTTTATTCAGTGGCGTTCCCTCCTCAGCACAGGTGGGATGGTAAAGCTCCACTAGGGAAACTGAGAAACGCAAAGGAGCAGTGAAGTGACTTTCCCAAGATCTCTCAGAAAGTCAGAGCCAGGAATAGAACCCAGAATTCCTAAGCCCTGGTCCTTTTGTGCTCTAACCATTGGACTAATTCCTCTCCTGTAGAGCACATCCCTTCCCATGCATAGCTTGATTGCTAGGTGTGAACAGGAAGCTCATTATGCAGAGGTGAACAGACATGCAGCCAAAACCCTACTGCTAAATGAAATGGCAGATGGCTTGTGTGTATTTAAGCTAGGACGGTGACTACATGCTGACCTCCATGAAGTAATAAGTAGTACATCTATAGTGGTGATTCATACATGTTAGAGACAAAAGAGCCCAGTGAGCTCATCTTGTCCACTCCCCTCTCACCCTACCGGATTCTCCCCAGCAGAACATTCCTCAGTGCTTTGTCAAACCAACTTTTGAATAACTCCTGATATGGGGCTTCACACTAGTGCTGGGCTGAAACTTGTGGTTTCTGATTTCTGATCAGTTTTGGAATCTGTTTTTTTTCGGGATCAGAGTGAAACCAAAATTTCTTACAAACCAGAAGTTTTGAAATAAACTTGCTCCCCAGGAACAACAGCTGCTGAGTAAAACTGATATTCTGTTGCAGAGGTGAAACTAACAAGAATGTCAGTTTTACTCAGCAGCTGCCAGGGCTCCTGGGGTCTGCAGCTCCAGGGCAGCCCTGCCATATAGACTGCCTCAGGACTGGAGACCCCAGAAGCTTGGGGTCCCTGGTCCAGGGCAGGCCACATGGCAGAGCTGCCCCAGAACTGCGGACCCTAGAAGCCTGGGATCCTGGGTCCCAGGCAGTCCACATGGCAGAGAAACTGTGTTTCTTCAGAAAATTTCCTACAAGCTCTACTTCAGAGACTTCCCCTGGGAGGCTGTTCCAGAGTCTATTCCAGTGTAAAGTTTGGCAACATCTGATGTCCTGCCGAAATCTCCCTTTGAGTTTCATCCCACAATTTCCCTCCTCAGCCCATGGTAAATGGTCCTTCCCCTCTCCATTACTTGAAATGTTTGAAGAACCCCACCAAATCACCTCTCAGTCATTTCTCCTTCAAGCTGTACGTACTGAATTTACTGCTTTGCACCTTCCCTGGTAGGCCAGCAACTCCGAAGCCTTCACCATCTGTTTCTCTCCTCCAGTTTGTCAATGTCTTTCTTCTATTGTTGTGCCCAAAACCCCATGAAGTATTTTGTAGGTGGCCAAGCCAGCAACATATAAGGATGGATGTCGGGTCCCTGATATATATAGCTCCCTATACACTATATCTCCTCACTTCCGCCCACATCCATAATATAGACCACCCCTGAAAATACAGCCTGTTTCCAGCCCCCCAATCCTGTTCCACTCTGGCTATTTTTTGCTGCTTCCTCCATCCCAACTGCATTTTAATCCCTTGTCTACTTTACTGCCCTCTATTGCACCCTGATATATTACACAGACCTGGTGGGTGAGGTAATACCTTTTATTGGACCGACTTCTGTTGGTGGGAGAGACGAGCTTTCCAGCCACACAGAGCTGTTCTGCAGGGCTGGGAATGGAACTCCCAGCCTCCCAGCAAAATGCAAGGTGCAACAGATTGTTTAGCGTAAGTAGTTTGCATATATTGCAAGGGACCATTCAAGATAGAGTGACCTGTTAACACCTCTGCAGGCCTAGGACAAAAAGAGGGTTAGTGGGTTACAGAATGTTGTAATAAGCCATAAAGCCAGTGTCTCTGTTCAGTCCATGCTTTTTGGTGTCTAGCAGTCTGATATGTCATGGCATTAGTGCTTCCCAAACACCTTCCTTCCACTAGATATCTGTGCTTTGGGTTATTTCCCCGTCACCTGAAGTTTCTTGCATTTCTCCAGATTCAATCTCATTTGGCTACTTTCTGCCATCTCTCTCTCCCCTTTTCCTGGGTTTCTAGAACTCGCCCTTGCTTCATGTCCTTTGTTAGTTTAATCAATGTGCCATTGACTTCCTCTTCCAGATCATAAATGAAGATATTTAAACCAACCCGGACCCTGCACTGCCCCGTGAGGGATCCCATTGGGCACTCCATCCCAGCTTCATTCATAATAATCACTGTCTCCTTATGGTCCCTCAGCCAGCGTTCACTCTGTTGTAAGGTGTCATTATCAAGTCTACTTGATCTAGTTTTTCTGATTCCAAATCAATCCAATGGCTGTACCCAGCCACTCACTAACTTTGTAATTAGACTGAAAATTGCTCTCCAGTTTGTCTGGCACAATCTGCTCTTCGTAGGCCCTGTGCTGTTGGTTACTCATGTGGCCGCTATATTCCAGGGGCTCACACTTGTTTTGCTCTGCTTTACGTGCTGAATGCCCTAAATCCCCAGATCTGGCAATGCCCGCCTTGTGGGAGAAAGGAAAGCTGAAAGTGACCAACGAGCGTGGGTCTGTCTTGGAGAGTCACAGTCCTGACATGCATCCTATGAAGTGAGCTGTAGCTCACAAAAGCTTATGCTCAAATAAATTTGTTACTCTCTAAGGCTCTAAGGTGCCACAGGTACTCCTTTTCTTTTTGCGGATACAGACTAACACGGCTGCTACTCTGAAACCAGTCCTGACATTTGTGCTTTTTCCTGAATAAACCTTTGGTAAATAGACACAAGGGATGGGTCAGCTGCCTATTAAATAGTCACTGTTTGTGATCTGTGCTAATGCTTTCCCAGGCAAGTCTGTCCTTGTGGGACTGGTTTGCTTGGATGGTTTGGATGGATACTCGCACCTCCTCCATGCACCTAGGAATCCAGTCATTGATTTGTATTTATTAAAGTCCATAACATTTTCCCCCTTCTAGACAATGGAGTCTCAAAAAGGGGAGGAAATCTATGGTTAGAGGGTGTCTGTTGAGTCTGACTGTCTGTCGTGCAGTAAGTAGGGATAGCCCCATACCGACATCTCCGATCCAAATTCCCTTGAACACTCAGGTTGTCAAACTCCACTTTCAGGCTTTCTGAGTTAGGAGCCTCTCACTTCATCACTAATGTAAGCTGCCTCTCTCAGAGAGAGACTTTCACTATCCACCCTTTCAGGCAAGCCTTCTCAATGTGCACGCTCCTGCATGTGCCCGCAGGTAACTTGTTTCAGACAGGATAATACCTATAATCTAGGGAATGGGGTGATGTTTTTGTGGCAGGCATCACCTGCGATTGCACATAGTCATATAAGTTCTTTTTCTTACTGTGTGAGCAAGTTTTGACTCTTGGGACGACAAGACATGCTATGTTTTGTTAATTTGGGGTTACACAAGGTTTTGTGTAGGGGCAGTTTGTGGACAAGGGAACTGTATGAGCAGCAGGGGGTTTGCTGCTGCCTGGGGCTTTGATTAGAGTCTAGACTTTGAGAGCGTTGTCTCCTTGGAACTGGGCATTGGTTTTGGTTGAGATCCTTAGAAGAAGGCATTGCCCTGCATGCTGTTCGACCATCTCAGTTCAGCACTCCTTTCCAGTAAAGCAAATTACGCTGAGAATATATCCAGAGCCTGCATCACTGATTTCTATTCCACTGGAAAGCTGGCACCCGAGGCCCCCAAGTGCTGCTACGCATCACAAGGGCAAGACTGGAATCAGAATGGGACATTGTGCTCAGAAGAAGGTGTAATGTTATTTGTTGTTGTGGTTACCATATGCAATGGGCTGTGATTCCAGGACTGGGGAAGGTACTCGGAGCTTTCGTGTTGGTTGATCTGTGCGCACGTATCATGAGGCATAAACAGAACGAGAATTAGTTACACAGGCGTCTATAAGAGAACAGAAAAGCTGTTTCCAGGTTTCCAGGAAAGGAAATCCCAGCTCCCCAGCAGTCCGTGCACTCCAAATAATCACAAGGATCATGGAGCAGGAAGTGATTGTTAGGAATGAGCAAGGAAATGGGGCCACTGGCTCTTTTTGGACTGGAAGGTGGGAGTAGAAATGCTAAATGGTGCTTTGAGATCTCAGACAGGAAGTGCTATTGATGTGCAAAAGGGAGAGGGGAGAGAAGCTACAAATATTGCACTGAAGTTCGAGGAGTCAAGGGGAAAAATGCCAAATGTGGTCTGCTAATTACATGAGAATGGATTGTCCGCAGATCCACATGCTGTGGTAATTAGGGAGGGATACTGCCATTGCAAAGTCTTCACAATAAATGTCAACAGGCAGCCGGAATTCCTCTGGTTCTTTGTCTTGGTGGTCGACCCTGCTAAACCCATCAGGTGAGGCTATGGGGATCACAGGACTGCTGAGGAATAACAATTGCCACCAACCCTCTGATGCTGCAAAGATTGCAGGCAGCTGAGTAAGGTGTCTAGTTCCTCACTTATTTTCCAGGGAAGAAGATATGGGCCCAGGAATCAGCTGTGGATCATGAGTGAACGGCTTCCTTTCCAGAACTGTGTCGTAATATCAGTTTGTTCCCAAAGCTAGATGCCCTTGGGGCATTCCCCAACTGTGTAGAGACTCAGCTGTAAATTAGCATTGACCTCCAATTGCTCCCCACCCACTCACAGCCATAACTCCAGTTGTGCTGCGACAGATCGTGACTCATCTGACATGTTGTGACACACAGTAACAGGCTAGTGCATTTGTACTGAAGCTGCCTTCAGGGGCAGGGAAGGAGCCATCCTGGAACAGCACGCAGAGAGTCTCTCATGCTTCACAGAGATTCTACATCCCCGCCCCTCTCCGCTGGCCGGTTTGGATGCAAAAGGGGCTCCTTGGGAAATGAAAGCATAGAGGAGTTTGTGTGTCCTGCAGAACAGGAAGTGGGGGAGCAAGGAGAGGGATGGGAAGAGGGGGAAATGGCAATGGAGAGACAGAGAGAGGGTGGAGAGGGCATCAAATGAGGGTAACGGGATGGGAGAGGAAGTTGGAGGGAGGAGACAGGGTGAATCTAAAACCTTAAAGAGCAATTAGTCAAAGCTGAATTGTTTTTCTAAACTCCTAATGAAAACAAAGAGTGGGGCATGGCCCAGATGGTGCCAGGGGATCAAATAAATGTCGCACTCAGGAAGCAGGTGCTACTGGGAATGTTTCCTGCCAGCCCCGCTGCTGCTCACAGCCACTTTTATTATTTGTTATTTTTCAGGACTGCAGCTGGGGTTTCCCTCCAGCTGCATGGAAACATGTTTAAGGCTGGCCATGGCTGGAGAGGGAGGGCCCGTGTGGGCTGATCAACAACCCTGTGGTGTTTGGGCTTCTTGGGGAACGTGCAGAGGACCCTCTGGTTTCACTGGTGGGGCTGGATTGTCATTGGCCATCCACCAAAGAGTCCCTTCCACCAGCATCTCCAGACAGCCAGTCTCCTCCCCAAAGCAGCCGACAATCACATCTATATTGGCCCCTTCAGAAGTCAGATAGATGGACCCAGCCCTGCCCATCTCTGCCATTGCTATTACATTTTGCATTTCCATTTTGCACATCTAGGATTGTATTCAGGGGTAAATTTCCATTTTTTCTAGGGGTAGGAGAAAAATGATCCCCGTGCAGAACAGTATTGCTAATGTCAAGCATTCAAAAATCAGAGTCAGGCCCCCAGGATTATGAGATTGGCTTAAAAATAATGAGATCTAAAAAATAATAATTTAGGGGTTATTTTTTGTTGCCTTCTGATTTCTGAGCCTTATAGTTTGTTTTTCCAAGCTTTACTCTGCAACCATGAGGGCTACAAACCTACTTTAAAAAAAGAAAGAAAGCTGAGCTGCTCACATAATCACAGGACTCCAGGGGCTGGGGCTTTAAGAAAAACACCAAATATCAGAAGACTTGAGATAAAGTTGTAAGATTTGGCGACACTGACTGAGGTGCTTGTTTTGTCTGAATGACTGGAGCGGGGAGCATGAAAGGATAATTCCATGCTGGAGAAAGGTGCTGCACTGACAGCCTTGGAGAGTGAAATGCTCTCCCAACAGGACACACGCAACATGGGCAGTAGCAGTGCAAACATCTCCCTCCCTTCCCACCAGTCTGTCTCACCCAGTCCTACAAGCTCCCCAGCTCTGGCATCGGAGAGGACTTCAGTCTGTATGACCCATTCAATCCTGGGCCCCTCTGCTGAGCTGATCAGCAGGGGGACCAGTTGTGGGGAGACTTGGACACCTGCCCACTTGGAATTGGACTTGAGACCCACCCAACTCATTTCACAGACGCCAGTACCATTGTACAGCCATCAGATGGGAATGGCTGTGAATCACTACCACTTGGGCTGGATTTGAACGGGTGATTAACCAGTCTATGTCCATACCAAAATATCCACTGTACAATGTATCCTCCCCCTGATGCTGTCTGTGCTAGGGAGTGGGTCTAAAGTATAGTGCAGCCCCAATGAAAGGATCATGTCTCTAGTAGCAAAGCAATGCAACGCAACCTCCAAGACAATATAGTACCTTATTCTGGAGTGGACTGCTCTGTGCTTGTTTCCACGCTAAGTAGCTTTTTCCTGTACTGCATACTTGAACCTGGCCTACACTGCCTACCTATCCCTACTAGAGTATGCATCTTCTTCTCAAGGAGCTCAGTCTAGGAGTACCTCCATGGGGAACAAATATTTGATAAGGCTCTTCACTCCAGCAGAGAAAGGTATAACGTGGTCTGATGGCTGGAAGCTGAAGCTAGACAAATTCAGACTGGAAATCAAGTGTAAATGTTTAGCGGTGTTGCAAACCTTTGTAACAATTTGCCAAGGGGTGTGGTGGATTCTCCAGCACTGGCAATTTTAAAATCAAGATTGGCTGTTTTTCTACAAGATCTGCTCTACTAATTGTTCTGGGGAAGTTCCCCGGCCTGTGCTATACAGAAGGTCTGACGAGATGATCACAGTGGTCCCTTCTGGCCATGGAATCTGAGTCTATGAATTTGCAGCACGACCAGGACTCTAATAGCCGGCAGGACTGTAAATCAGAGCCGGAGCGCATTGGCAGAGCTATGATGGGAGTCTAGCACTGAAACAGGGAGGGATGTTTGGGGTCAGGATTGAGGGGCATTGACAAGAGCTGCTGTGGGGAGATCAGGACTAAAATAGCAGGGGGTGCTGCAGGTCAAGTCTAATGTGCATTAGCAGAGCTGTGTGGGGAGAGGCCAGGACTAGAAGAGCAGGGGGTGATGCAGGTCATGCATAAGGTGCATTGGCAGAGCTATGTGTGGAAACCTCACATAGAACCTGTGTGTACTTCGCTCATCTCTAGCCAGGACTGTCAGCCCCTCACTTTCACATGCACTCTAAATATCCTTTTTGTTGACACATAGCTGCTGCCTGTGACAAGATATTAAGTGTGTTTCATGGGCAGTGGAAAGCTTTCTTCACATGCCGGGCCTGCCCTGTTTGTTGTTTTTCAAAGGCAGGCCTTGGAAAAAGAGACTGTACTTTCTGGATTCCCTCTCAGGCCCTCAGGAGAGGAACATTGCTGAAATTCAGACTTTCCATGAGCAGCATTTGGGTGTGTGCAGCTGTCCACTCATGAGGCTAGCAATGGAATATCCAGCTAAATATGCCACCAGGAAACAAGGTGAGTGGAGAAGCCCATGCAATCACCACAGGAGGGCATTCCCACTGCATGTTAGGGTTCAGGTTCAGGCTACTGTGTTGGGGGGTTTCAGGACCCCCGCACAGTTGTTCCACCCACTTCATTCTCCTCCCACTAATGCCCCGTGCTAATCCTCCCTTGGACTAAAGACAGCACCTTTCAGGGCCACTCCAAGTACCAAGCAGTGCAGTGAGGTGCTCCCTCCCTTCTAGCTCTCTGCCCAGCCCTCCTGAGTTTCTCTTGTTCCCTGGGGCCAGATCCCTCATGCACTGGCATGTTGTTGTTCCTCTAGAGTAGCAGCATGGTGCTGTAGCACAGCAGTTCTCAACCAGGGATCTGCCAAAATAAACCAGACTTCAGCCCCAGGTGACAGGGTGGGGGCTTGGGGTCGGGCTCGGGCTTCAGCCCTGGGCGGTGGGGCTTGTGAAGGGAGTGCCACGTCCACTCCCTGACTCACCTCAGCCAGCCACCCAGCCCGTGGGTCAGCACCAGCAACAATATTCACACGTGAGTAAGTAAAACAAAAATAATATGCATTTTTAAAAAATTTTTTACCTATATTTGCCTTTTCTGTTATATGTGTGTGTGTGTTTAATGGTATAACTATCGCTTTAATACCACCTTTAATCTACGGGAGATGCTGAAAAGGAGTAGTTGTGCCATGGAGTTTTTAATAGCCGGGGGGGCTCAGAAGGAAGAAGGTTGAGAAGCCCTGCTGTAGCAGATGCTGAGAGGGAAATAATTACCAGAATGAGCAGCGGAGGAGGAGGAATGCTTGGCTCACTTAGCTTGTTCGTATGGGGACCTGGGGGAGCTAACCCAGGGCAGTGAGGGGCACCTTCCACTTGGATATGTTCATACTTAGCACTTTACCTTTTCAACTCTCTCATCTCTCAACCCCTCACTGAGGTGGGTAAGCATCCCCCCCTTCATGTGACAGTGGGGGAAACTGAACCAAGGCCCAGATAAAGCTGTGGTGTCAGAAACCTCAGCTTCCACTGCCCAGGGGTGACTGTGGCCTGCAGGAAGTTTAAGTGACTCTCTGGAGCCCACACAGGGAGTCAGCACCAGAGTTGGGGGTTAATGCTCAGGATTTCCTTACTCCCAGTGCTTTGAGCATGAGGTCAGGCTGCCTCTCTCCTGGGAAAGTCAATGAGCTGTTTCCCAGGATCCCTGATCAAACATGGAGTTGTAAACATCAGAGCAAGATGTTTCTCGGCCTCTGCCCAGCCACTCTGAGGAGAGATTATTACCCACCAGACAGTTGGTGTGAAGTGACCTTGAGGCACTTAGTTGTTGCCTGGCTCCAGAACAATGGGAAGGAGCTGGGCAAAAGGAAACTCTCTAAGTACCAGACGGTAATCGCCTGGTCAGAGGGAGGAGGCAGGAAACCCCTACATGCCCAGAGGTCAGAAGTAGAATCATGACAGATCTTCATCATTAACACAAATTGGGGGTGGGAAGGAATCCCTCACCTTCATTTTATCCCTCTGGGGATTAGCTCTGGCAAAATGATCGGTGAGAGCATTTAGCTGGTGAAATCTTTGGCTGAACCCTGCCATGGTCTCATTGTGGAAGAGATGCTGTGCGAGATGGTTTGGGAGCATTCAGGATGGAACCCCTGGCCATTCGCCTGCAGTGATTCCCGGCGTTTTATCCCCCATGTTGGAATCCAGCTGTCAGAACCACAGATTCCTCTGCCAGCAGAAGAGTTTCCAGGACTTGCACTTGAATTTCTGAAGCTATTTGTTTCAGAGTGGTAGCCGTGTTAGTCTGTATGAGCAAAAACAATGAGGAGTCCTTGTGTTACCTTAGAGACTAACAAATTTATTTGGGCATAAGTTTTTGTGGGCTAAAACCCACTTCATCAGATACATGGAGTGAAAAATACAGTAAGCAGAATATATATTATAGCACATGAAAAGATGGGAGTTGCCTTACCAAGTGGGGGGTCAGTGCTAACAAGCCGATTCAGTTAAGGTGGAAGTGGCCTATTCTCAACAGTTGACAAGAAGGGGTGAATACCAAGGAAGGAAAAATTACTTTTGTAGTGCTAATGAGGCCAGTGCAATCAAGGTGGCCCATTTCCAACAGTTGACAAGAAGATGTGAGTATCAGCAGAGGGAAAATTACTTTTCTTAGTGACCCATCCACTCCCAGTCTTTATTTAGGCCTAATTTGATGGTGTCCAGTTTGCAAATTAATTCCAGTTCTGCAGTTTCTCATTGGAGTCTGTTTTTGAAGTTTTTTGTTGAAGAACTGCCACTTTTAAGTCTGTTATTGAGTGTCCAGGGAGATTGAAGTGTTCTCCTACTGGTTTTTGAATGTTACAATTCTTGATGTCTGATTTGTGTCCATTTATTCTTTTGTGAAGAGGCTGTCCGGTTTGGCCAATGTACATGGCAGAGGGGCATTGCTGGCACATGATGGCATATATCACATTGGTAGATGTGCAGGTGAACGATCCCCTGATGGTGTGGCTGATGTGGTTAGGTCCTATGACACTGTCCCTTGAATAGATATGCAGACAGAGTTGGCAACAGGGTTTATTGCAGTGATTGGTTCCTGGGTTAGTGTTTTTGTTGTGTGGTGTGTAGTTGCTGGTGGTGCTATTTGATCAATTGCAAGGGCTAGCCAGAGTGTAGCCCTGAAAATCCACCCGGCAGCTGATCAAAGAGGCATCTCAGTCTGATGAAATGGTAACACTGGGTGATTTCATCTACCCACATATAAACCAGCCAAATATGACAGTCAGGTGAGGGTTAGAGAAGCAATGTCTTGACACGTTAAGTGACTGCTTCTTGGGGATAAACTGGCAAAACAGATGAGTCTATGATACAGTTGGGAGATCTGGTAATAGAGAAATAGCCTTGAAAAGACCCTATTTATTTTTAAATGAATGTTGATGAATAATTATGAATTTTTATGTTTTTTCCCTGGTTTTTATCTACTTTATTTCCTGCATTTCCAGGATAATAAACAACAAGCTCATCTGTTAATTTTGATTTGGAATGCAATGACTGCAGCAGTTGATCTTTATAACAAATTCAGTATAAAGTGACAATGTTTTACCATGTTAATTTCTTGTGTGTTGATAGACAGAAATGATGGCAAAAGAAAGAGCCCCAGCTGGCTGAATGCAGCATCACCCCTGCATGTAGTTTCCGTTGGCTGTAAATTCCGATGATTAATAAACGGGTTTTGTTTGGTTTGGTTTGGGTTTTGGGTGGAGGAAGAAATAGAGTCCTTCAAAGCCGATGGATAATGGTGCCCAAGTAAGCACCAAAAGCTGGTTAGCCCTGGCTACACGTATCCATGGGACAAACCATGAAAACTGCCAAAAATGCTGACTCCCTGCAGGAGCACTGGGTTATTCTATAGACAAGGCCGACCCACTGTAGATCTGTATCACAGCCAGAAGGAAGTTCTCACCAGCAAAGTGTTGCAGGGCTCACCCTCATTCTCAAACACCCTCAGGTTCTCCCATGCCCATGCTCGGTTATGAACTAGCAATGGATGAATCTCAAAAAGGTTCCTAGTTTTCTCTCCTTTGTGCTAGGGTGCTGGTGGCTCAGGTACTCAGGAATGTTACTTGGTGCTTCAAATAAGTTTGTTTCTTCATGTACCGAACACACAGTCCCGTGGGCACTTTCTGAGGGTGGAGAATCATTAGAGATGGTTCAACCTGTCCCTTCGTGTTAAGCTAAGAAAGAAGGGAGCATGGTATGGCGGTTAGAGCATGGAACCAGGTCATATAGGTTCTCGTCCTGTCTCTGACTAGCTAGTCTCTTCAGAGCTCTGTGCCTCCCTTCACCCATGCGTGAAGCTTAATTAACTGCGTGTGACACACACTGGTAGCCTCCTCTGATGGAAGCTATAGAAGTGTAAAGTGTTATTAAGAAACCCCACAAACCTCCATCCAGAACTCAAACTAGGCCTCTTTTGAAGTTTGGCAACTGTCTGTTAATGTTTTGTTTTAATTCTTTTTCACTTTTGATTCCAGTTTGAGGTGGAAGGGCTGAAGCATTGTAAAGAAAGTCAGTTCTTGTGGTAGTTCTAGCCTGACAAAGAGCAAGAAGCATGCATCATAAATCTCCTGAGAAGACTGCCAGGGAGAGATTTCCACTCCAATTCTGGAGAAGCAAGACGTTTGGCTCAAGTTCAGGTAAGCATTATTATTATTTAATATTTATACTGCAGTAGTGCCCAGAGGGTCAGATCAGGTTTGGGAAGCCCATTGTGCTGGGTGCTCTAGAGACACAATTAAAAATAGTCCCTGCCCCAAATAGTTTACACTACAGTCTAAGACAACAAGGACATAAGAAGTATGAGGGGAGAGGGATACAATAGAATGTGTGCAATGTTCATAGGCATGCATATATATATATATATACGTGTGCATTTTTCTGATATTATAAATAGATGAAGAAAGGTATCCCCATCTGCCTCTCTGCTTAGCCGGCTAGCCATTATGAATTGGCCAAGAATAGTCTTTGTGGCGGGATTTTAAGGAGAGGGCAATGGCCATAGACATTACAATTTTAAAGTGTAGAGAAGGTAGATCAGGAGCTTGTGTTCTCCATGTCTCCTAACACAAGAACAAGGGGATATTCAGTGAAATGGAAAAGTGGCACATTCAAAACTGATCAAAGGAAATAGGTTTTCACACAGCACATGATGCGACTGTGGAATGCATTGCCACTGCATGTCTTTGAGGTTAAGAATTTATCAAGATTATCAAGGAATTGGAAAACTATGTGAATAACAAGAATATTAGGAATTAATAGTCCACACTAAAAAAATATTTGGATATAAAACCTAAAGTTTCAGGATTTAAGCCAATCTCTAGCCATTAGAGATAAGGATGTGGCCTTTCCTAGGGGGCAGACTATCTCATACCTGCTTCCTCTGGTGTTTCTTGCATCTTCCCTGGAAGCATTTGGTTCTGGCCACTGTTGCAGAGAGGATACTGGACTACATGCACCATGGATCTGGTCTGGTCTGGCAGTCCCATTATAAAGTGCCCCTCCATATCTTGTGAGAGTGGTATCACCAATTACCGGGTGCATCAACTCTGGTCACCCAAGGGTTGCTGGATGCTAACTAAAGCATCTTACTGAGAGGAGGGGTTGGATTCTGTGTTGTGTGAGGCTTTGCCTGTGTGCAGCTCTGAGGCCAGGAAACCATTGTTCAGAAGGGGGCCTGCCTGGGCAATTCCAGGTGCTCAGCACTTCATAGGACTGGACCATTCTGCTCTGCTAGGGTATTTGGTCCAGATATTTAGAGGACTGATGAATGATTTAGGGCAGCAGCAGCTTCGCGCTCCACACAGCTTCCTCATGAGAAAGGGAGGGGCCTGGCACATAGTGGAAAGTAACACCGGAGATTGGAGCCATTAAACTGAGCAGAACACCAGGTCTCTAACCGCCCACTCCACCCTCTCGCTGTCCCTCCCCTAACCTCCCTCGGAGCTTTTTCTGATCTGTGGAAAAAAACAGCTCCCCAGGTAGAGAAGGAAGTTGGCAGCGACAATGCACTGAGGATGTCATAGTGAAATCAGCAAGGCTATTTATAGGCAGTTAATTGATTAGAGCGGCCACAGCAAAAGGAAATGACTTTCAGGATGGACAGAAAACTGAGAGGCCAGCCAGCTTTGGAGAGACCTTTAGGATACAACAAAACACCCTGAACAATCAAAACCCGTCTCATTGCTTTGAAGAGCAGAGAGCTATGGAAAGAGAAATGGTGTGAGCAAAGGGCTGCCAATGAATATTAATGATGGTAGGGAGCACGTTGGGGCCTGACTTCAGAACACAAGAGGATGTTTGAAAGCATGTACATGTGGGTGAGTAGGGACTGCAGCAGGGGGTACTAGTGAGGTATTTATGATAGCAACATCTTGGAAGGGACATTAAACCTCCTGTTTCCGGGTTTAAGGCAATCCCTAGCTACTAGGGACTGGGATGAGAGCTAACGTGGGGGGCAAATTAACCCACATCTAGCCACAGTAGGGTTCTTACACATTCCTCTGAAGCACTTGGTACTGGCCACTGTAGGAGTCAAGACATTGGACTAGAAGGGCAATTGGATCTGATTCAGTGGGGCAAGTCCTGTGTTCCTATCCACAGGTTAAGGGTGTCACTCGCCTCTTGAGTGATCAAATGCCCAAGTTGTGTGCTCAACGATTGTAAAAGCACGTACACATTAGGCAGGCTGAGGCATGCCCATCCTTGTGATGATGAAGCCCTTTGCTGTGCCTTATCAAGGGGAACGACTCAGATACTGACAAGGGAGTGGCCAGTTGTTTTGCACAAGATTTTTTTTTTTTTTTTTTACTTTTTGTGTGACTTTAGCACTGGGGGAAGGTACTAGCTGACAGTGCTAGCCACAGAACAGGAACAGCATGAGCCGTGCAAACTTCCCTGCCTTGAAAGATGAGAGGGGAGCTCAGGCTCTGGTATCCCTTCCTTTAGCAGCTCTGCATTTTCCCTCTGTGACATTGTTGACCCCACCCAGACCAGTAAAGGGTCCTGTCACCGCCTGCTCTGTAACTCTGGGAGATCTTTTTGCTGTGCAGCTATGGTTCAATTCCCTGACACCAGTAGCATACCCATGAGCACAAGGGCTCCCCCTGGCTTCCAACAGCCCAGTTACTCTTTGCAGAAGCCCCTCCAGTCTCGAGCCTCCTCAACTCCATCCTTCCCGAGTTCCAAAGTACCAGCCACTTGACCGTTCCTGTCTGGTTTGCCACACCTGAAGGCCTGGAACCAGTGCCCCAGATAACAGCTGACTTTGGTGCACACACTCCACACAGTTTGCGCACCAGAGGCTGGCTGGGGAGAAAAACAAACAAAAAGTTTATTGCCTTGAAAAAAACACAGATTCAAAGATGAAATAGTGAGAGCAAACATATACCAGCTACACAGAAACCTCAGGTTTTACACGTCCATATTAGATAAAATCCCTTTTCTAATACAAATTACCCATTGCCTTCAAACAGTTTGCCAGAACGCACCCTAGGATAGGGGGAACCAGCTTTCACATACAGCCTCTTGTCTTGAGTCCATCCCTCAAGTTCTGGATAAAAATGTCTTAGTCCCAAGCCTGTTTCTAAAAGGCTTTTTCCTTTTTTTTTTCTGCCCTCCTCTTTGTCCGCAGTTACTCATGGTTTATTCAGAGTGGAAAAATTCCCTCTTGACTTGATAGCTGGGATGTTGTAGTGTCTTCCCGTGAACTTTAATGATCTAGCATTGTCTTTTCCTGGGTTGGATAATGGATGGTTCATCACCACAGTCTGTATACATATCGCATCATGACCATCAAGTTCAGAACATTATAAGCTTTCATATAAAAGCCCTTACTCAATACATACTGTATTATTGTACTAAAAAAATGTAATCAGTTGGTTCAACTGCTCTTTGGGGGGTTTTAAACCTTCTGTTCTCCCCTTCGGGTGTCGGGACCCAGATTATCACATCCTCCTCTTAAAATGGGCACGGCTTCTGTCTTCAAGGAGCTCAGAGGGAGAAGATGAAAACCAGAGGACCAATATATAGACACTGAACTTTCCTTTGACAGGGGCTAGATTAAATATTATTGAAAATGGAAACTGGACTGGAATGCAGCTGGAAGGAGGCTCCAGGCTTCTCTTGTGCACATTGTATCTGAATAGCTGGCAAACTCACCTGCCATGATTGGGACCAGAACAGATCTCCTGTTGACCAGGGAAGCTGAACGTTTGGCTGGAAGTTTTGGAGGCAGTGATCTCCTCTGGGAGCACAAGACTGAGAGCCAAGATCCCTGAGTTATTTTCCTGGCTCTGTGAATGACTTGCTGTGTAACCTTCAGCACACGTGTCTTTCTCTCTCTGTGCTCCAGTTTGTCCTTCTGTGAAAAGAGGATAATGGTACTTACCCACTGCATAGAAGGGGCTGTGAGAATTGATTAATTAAAGCTTGCAAGATGCTTTGAGATTCTGGGATGGAAGGTGCTAAAATAGCCATATAAATGCTAAATTGTATTAAATAGAAATAACCTGAAGCTTGGAAACATCTGGGCAGAGAAGAACCATGAATCAGTCATCTGAACCACAAAGCCTCATGTCCCATCAGGGATATTACTCCTCAACTATTGCAGTTAACTAGATCCATATCCATCCTAGATTTAAATTCACTGATGTTAATGACCTCCATAAGCCAATGGATCCTTTGAGTCATTGTGGCCTTTCTGCTTGATCATCAAGACTTAACATGATGGGTTCTGTTCTCATCTGAAGAGTAAAAATGATCAATGAACATGTCACAGGCAAGGGAAATCCCCTTTTCCTGAAGGACCTCAAAGACGGGGGTAAATAAATCCCAGAGCAGTGTTGGCTGCAAGAAAGACAGGTCCTGCTTATGCCCTCGCCTGACCAGGCAAGAAGGTTTGAGTTGGTGCGGGCAGCAGTAATCCACTGTCTCAGAGTTTGGTCGTTTGGAAACGGTGCTCTTTTCAACGGTTCTGTTATCAGATGGAGCATTTCCTTCATCAGTGTTAATATCCATGTAGTGAAACAATGAAAGGGCTTCCTATCAGTTCCAAATAGGACATGAAAAGCTCTCAGCGTTAAGAGTAGAGGATGCTGGAATAGGGCAATGGGAAACGCCTGAGTCACTGAAATGCCTCTTTGATTCCAGTAGCCTGATACATTCAAAAGAAAAAAAAAAAAGAGCGAGAGAGTGCAGCTAGTTAATGATCTGAGGGACACAGGAGAGGAAAGGCCGATGCCTGCAAAACAGACTCTGCAAAGAGAGAAAGGCAGAAAGGGATCTGCAGGCTGGAGCCTTGAAAAGCAAAGAGAATAACTGGGAATCAACAAAAACAAATTGCAACATAATGCATCTCGTTTTTATAGGGTTAAGTGGTGCTACCTGGGGGGGGAAACATTCCAGGGAAAGGCCACATTACACCAACACTGGACCAAATTCAACCCTGTTGGAGAAAGATGCAAGCTCCATTGAAGTCAATTGGAACTGAGCCTGCCTACATCAGGGCTGAATTTAACCCATTGACTTCTGTGGAGTTGTAATGGGGCAGCAGAAAATGAAGTTTAGTTAGCAACTGGGATGTCAATTGTTTGCTGACAGAAATCTGTTACCCAGATTAACTAATTCATCTGCACAGTTCCCCTGTGAGGCAGTTACAATAGTCCAATGTTAAGGCAGCTATTAGTGACAGGCTGGCCAGTAGTGGAGTGTGGTACAGTGCCTTACAGTCCAGCACAAAGCAATACAATAGAGTACAATGTACTGCTATACAATAAAGTGCAATACAATCCTGCAATGCGATGTAATTCAATGCAGTACAATGCAATATCAGATAATGCCGTGCAATGCTGGAAATTGAGTACAATACAATCGAGTAGCATGATTCGATACTGTAAAATGCAGTAGTTCCATACTATATCACACAATTAGCCAAATCCTGCTTCCATTTACGTCTGGGAGCTTTGCCATTGATTTCCACATTAGCAGAATTGGGCTTAATATTGCATCAGGATTATTTATAGAGGGGCTAACACTGCTGGTCACTTTACAGAGCATAGAAAAGGCACGAGCCCTGCCCGAAAGCTCTTGTTTTACCGTAAAGAAGCCCCAGTGCCTTTTACGGAGACCTACATCGTTGACAACTACATAGTGAACAGGGATGTCAATAAGTGAAGTGTCCCCAGGATCCCTACTTTAATCATTGTCTGTGGCACAAAGACTGCCATACGGTTGGGACAGTCCTATGTGGAACCATCAAGGTGAATGGGCCACAGTCATTCCTGGGTAGTTCCCCCAAGTCAGTTGAGTTACCCGGAGGATGAATCTGACCCAATTGCTTCAGGTCTCCAAATATGGGCCTGTCACTTCTCAACATTTTCCTTTGCTTACATTTTGTTGCACCACGTGTGACCCAACTTGGTGGAGACATTGGCCATAGATGCTGCCACATCAGAGGAGAACACTGGTCCCTCTATTTTGGCACCGCTCATCCAGCCCAGCCCCTGCAGGTTCAGAAGAGAAACTTCCCATAATGCACTTTTGGAGTGCCAGGCATAAGCAGAGCATGATGGTCTCTCTAGGTCAGTCTAGTGGCACTTTGGCAGGGGGACAGTCTGTGTGGCGAAGCTTGCCTGGCTATTGGGCCTGCTTCTAGATAAATAGGGGCCTTCAGAGCTGTCGGTCCAGCCCCTTCTATCAGTGTTGTTTCTTTTAAAATAAACCTTTGTAATAATAATGATTTAAAAGCCCAGAGAGCTCAGCAAACCTCCCTCTCTGAGAGGCACAGATACAACTATGCTAGGGAAAAAAATGTTCTTTATAAAGCATCCAAGGTCACAAGACCACAGAGTGGAGGGCTGACCCTTTTTATTGTCTATTGTCTTGGCTGGTGGCAGGAAGCACTTTCTGGGCACTGAATCCAATAGCTCTGGAGTATTACTTAATGCCAGGAGAGAGCGAATCACCACCGTTAGCCGGCACCTGCTGTCCTCACACACAATGAACTGGAGTCTCAAAGCCGTGAGAAATCCCCTTCTTGCATCAGGGTTGAGGGACTAGAGGTGTCTCAGCTGCTGGCTGCCCCTACAATGCTCTGAAGAGACTCCTGCCACAGGATTTATAGGTCTCCGTCTTGACTCCTGGAACTTGTGTACTAGCTGCAGTTCCCGAGGCTGATGTACAAATCCTCCAGCCATTGTCCATGTTCCCGGACACGGGCTGGGAAGGGATTTTTTACCCAAGTTGTAAATTGGCTGGAAGAAAAATACAGCAAAACTCTTCACAAATATATTGCACGTAGCTCATTTTATCTCCTATACACACATGCATCATTGTGCCCCTTCCCTCCCTCGACTGAAATCAGACACCAGTACTCCCCTCCCTTAGTCGGAATAGTAATGGGCTCATTCACTTTTCCTCCTGGTGAATCCACTTGGTGATTAGGGGGTTCTCATTTCACTTAGCAGAGACTAAAAAAAGCATGTAGAGGAGAATCCAGAATTCTCCATTTGCACTGATGAGAGCATGACACCCGCTTTGCAGAGCTGTAAATGACCTCATAAGGAGTAAGGTAATGGAGAATCTGAGCTTCAGTGAGAAGTGATTTGCCCTGAGTCCCATAGCAAGTGAATGTCAGAGCTAGGATTGAACCCAATGAGTACCCTGAACTTAGACCTGTTCTCAGACCACCATAGCATGCCTGCTCCTGAGGGAGTGTGACACTGGCTTTCTCTTTGTGCTGGCAGGGGAGCATACCTCTTAACTTTTAGACAGCAGAGGGGTCAGTGGCTAAGGCATTGGTTCAGGATATGTAGGTTCCATTCCCGGCTCTGCTACTGACCTGCAAGTCAGCAGTACAGCCAGTTGCTTTTTTGTTTCCCCTCCCATGCTGTGTCTGTCTTTGAAACTCTTTATGGCAGGGACTGTATGCTACTATGTGTCTGTACAGCGCTAGCACCAGTTTTTCTATGATACATGTAATGAGCAATGATAATATCAACCGGAACAACTTCATAGGAGAGAATCACCTACAGATGAGACGGTTGTGATGGGCACTTTAATTGTACAGGGAGGAGACCGTTCCATCACGTGTTAACAATGTATTTGTGCTCCCTTTCCTCTGTGTTCTCTCTTCTTTCTTTCCTTCTTTCTCTTCTTCTTGCTCTTCCTCTTCCTTTTTTCCCTTCATTGTATAATTTAGCCTGGCTTATATTTTTGCTGGCTACACTGACTCTTGGGCACTGTTTGGACATCAGGCTGGTTTGTGGTTTTATTTTGTGGCATCCCATGTGCAATTTCCAAGAACAAAACAAAACAAAACCAACAACCCCACACACTTGTAAAGATAATTGCTATTATCCTTGAATTCATTTTTAAAAAATGACGTTAATCAATCTGCTCTTGAGGTTACTAAACAATCCTTGTTAAATCAGCCTCTGGAAGGACTGGGAGCATGTTAAAGTATGATTTCTCTTCATCTGGCTTTCTTGCAACTATAGACATTAGGCCTTGTCAGGTTCCTATTTAGACTGTCCCTTGAACCAGCATAGGAACATTCCCTCTGGTATATTCTCCAGTGGGATTTCCTGTCCTCCATCCCACACCTATTTCTGTAATTGCCAGGAATGGCTGAATACTTTGGGACTCATGGCCAACAAGCTTTACTTGAACCTTTCCAGCAGAGATGATCCCAGCTTAGCTCTTGACCTAGCTGAGAGCTTTCTTTAGGCTCCCCAAGTGGATCTGCTCTCAGAAGGCTCCTGTGAGACCCCTCGTTTGAGTCTGAGCCATGGTAATATTCACACACAGTCTGTTTGTGCCATGTGCTGTGGTGGCATGCAGCCCAAAATGTCTGATTCGCTCCCATTCTAGTGAAGTCCTCTCTATTGCCTGGCCACTGGTGTCTGTCTGGCCTAACTATGTGGCGTTTATAAGGTGCCTATCACTGCACTATGACCAGTCTGGTACCAGTCCCCTGCCTAGCAGAATGATTCCTGTGCTCTCAGGAGGAGGCACAGATATAGGGGCATCTTAGGGCATATGAGCCTGTTTCTCCACTCTGTTACATTGGCTTTACCCTGCCTCAGTTCCATGGACCCGAGCACAGGCTGCCTGGGCTGTGGAGTGGAGAGCCGGGGCCTGAGGCCGTTCTCACCAGGTGTGCAAGGGAGACCCTCACGTCCCACACGTTCTCATTGGCCTTCACGTGATGCAGTTGCTGCTGGAGGGAGGGGAGTGTGACAGCAGGGGAGGGAAAGGGGAAAACAGCAGCACCAGGACTGGTTTTGATTTTGTTTGACAGCCCTGGAGACTGGCATCCTGGCTGTTCCCGAAGGACAAGGACGGTTACCACATGGCCCTCATTCTGCAGACTTCCCAGCTGACCCAGTGCTGGCTTGGGGGCACCCCCGGCAGGGCTGAGGGAGAATTGAACTTTGCTGGCCCAACCAGTCCTAAATTTCACTGCTGAGGCTGCCAATGAGGCGGCGGGAGGGGGGGAGGATTAGTGCCAATTGCAAGGGGAGCTGCTGTGATGAGATTCACCTGCCAGGGCCACTGAACAGCCAGCAGAAGGGAGGTGATGAGTCACTACCATCCAGGACGGATTTGAATTGCTGCTCTAGGAGTGAAGGACACGGTAGCCTGTCCTCCTGGTTCTTTGTGCTGAAAACCCCACGGCCCTTCTCATTTGTGCTCCTGGCCCCTCATGCTGCTGCGGGGCCTGGGAGAATGGGAGAGCAACCTTCAACCTAGCCCGGCTGTTCTCCTGCAGCTGTCTCCCAGTGTTAATGCCCCACAAGCAGGTTTGTGCAAAGCAAGAGTTTTCTCTGAGGGTGGAGAGTTGGTGCGAAGTTAAAGCAGAGCGCGTCAGGCTCCTGCTGGTGCTATCAGCAGGATCCCCCTGGCTGCGGCCAGCTTGGCTGTGTTATCCGCCGAGCCCTAGATCCAGGTATGTCTCTAATTCCCATGAGTGACAGGGATGCCCTTTGTGGAAGGCGAGATTAGAGCAGGCGTGCGGCTGCACCGCCTCAGCCCAGGTGACAGGAGAAGCGAGCCCTGTGCTCTGTTGAAAAACAAGATGGAGCAGAGAGAGAAAAAAAGTGACAGCACTGGAGGGAGTCCAGAGGGGGGAGGAAAGAGCTTCTACACAAAGGGCCAGCCTGTCTTCACACCTGCTCGGACATACGGGGAGCATGGAGGCCCGGGGGAGGGGGCAAGGGGGGGCCACTGACAGATAGAAGCAGGGGGAAATAATTCTCACTGAAAGAAGCATGTCAGGGGAAGATAGCTCAGTGAGACACTTCAAATAAAGGGAAGCAGCCGTGGTGACAGGATACATTCTTTGCCTCAAACACACTGTAGGCCATGAGTGCCAGAGGCATCGGGCAGGAAGAAAGGCTACTTGAGTCGCATCAAAGACAACCACCACCGAAGCACAATTGAAGCCTGCAATTGTAGCCGGCCTGAAAGCAGGTTTTGCACAGGCTGCTTTGTTCTCTGATCGTCCCCGTCGCTTTGGTATCTCCCACCATCGGCCAGGCACGGCACAGCTTCTCGTCTCTGAGGGAACCAAGTTGCAGGTGACATGGGTTTGGGGGGGGTTCTCTGCTCAGCCCCTCCTCAGCCCGTGACACACAGGTGTAGCCATCAGTTTGGCATTTGTCCACACACATGTATTGGCCAAGCCATTGCTCTTAACCTGCAGCATCACCACCATTCCCCAAGGGTGAGCTGCCATTTCACACACAACAGGCCCAGCTCACCTCTGATGTAGCTGGGAGTCACTCAGATGAGGTCAGCGGAGATGCCCTCACATACCCCAGCATCTTCATTAGCACAGTCAGCTGTCAGTTTGATACAAAGATCTAGGAGGGGCTTGATGTAAGGCTCAGGAAAGAACAGCCTCTTCCCTCCTACCCAAGAACTAGTAACCTCTGCCATGTGCCAGGGCTCTCAAGGATATAGAGTAACCGTGAGTCTGAGGCCCACCATGTCTCACTATGATACCCCTGGCTATTTTTGCTACTTATCCAAGACAGTTGTGTTTGAACAAGGCTCCTATGCTGTCCTAAAACCCTCAGGTGCTCTCTCTCCATCCCTTCTCCCTGCCCTCCAATGTTCCTGTTTTAAACCCAGCATCACAGACGGTCCATGTCCATCTGTCCTGCTCTGGTGGGGCTTTGAAGCTAGGGAGTTGGAGTTCTCAGGTGGAACATGCATGGGCGCCATTATCTTTTCTCCTCCAGCCAGCTGTACAGCCATGCTGAGGGGATTAGTGGTGCCTCTCGGATATCAGGCAGGATTCGTGCCTGATCTGGGGGTCTTGTGGGGTTTCTCGTGCTTGGTGTGTGAGAAAAGGAGAAGGGTCTTCGTATTGAATTTCGTAGCTTTCTTTTAGCCCTCAGCTTGACTCCCTCAAAATGTTTTAAAGAGCATCCATACCTAAAGCCAGAAGAGCCACGTGTCAAGGGAATGAAGACTGCTCCAGGTTGCATTGGATGTGGGAAACCAGCAGCGTCTATATGGAGAATTAGGGAACATCTGCCCAACATGGGATCCCTAGGGAGCCTTTCCAGCATCTCCTGGGTGATCCCACAGTCTTCCCCCACCTTGTTCATGGTGGATGTTGCTTTTGGGACCTCATTTGCAGGCAACATTGTGCTGTGGCCCAGGTTATCCTTCATGTGAGCACCACTCCTGTTCTCAATGTTCAGCTTGTCTTGCATTGAGAGTTGTGTTATTTCATTGGTAAGGTCATAGGGGAGAGCAGACAGCATATGAGCCTCACTGTCTCATTAGCAACAGGCTCCCACTTGAACCTCACATCTGCGGAGCTGGCTGCCCATCTGAATTTTATGGCTTGGCCTCTCATCCAGCGTGACACCATTTCTCCTGAATGATGACTTTTGGTGGTTAGTTGCAAGGAGAGTTTAGTCTGGGAAGCCAACAGGAGCTGCTCAGTCTTCAGTGCTTTTGAAAAATCAGGCCACTTATGTAGGCACCTTAAGATGGACTTGGTAACCTAAACTTAAATGCCCATTTTGGAACATCTTGGCCATGCTATCTTTTTTTTTTTTTCCCCAGAGAATAAGCAGCCTCTGAGCTAGGAGGTGGTGTCACGTGTGATAGAGCCTGCCTTACCATGGGGGAAAGTGATAAACCTTATAGGAAATATATAAAACATACATGGCAAAACCAAGTTTACTATTTAAATTGCCCTCTTAAAATGGGGCAACCCCTGCACAGACACACACAAATAAAAATGCCCCGCTGCCAATATAAATATGTTGGGAACCTTTTCTGACCAGGCAAACACCCAGCTTGTTCTTGGTTCTAACACTGGTTACTTTATATGGCTATTGAGTGATTGGTCATTCTGTGTTTGTACAGCACCTAGCACAATTGGGGTCTATTGAGTGGGGTCCATGACTGAGGTGCTAGAATAATACAAATAATAAATAATAATAGTGCACCTTCTGCGTGGGGCTAATGGCCAGCCAGGTATTTGCTGCCTTCCCTCTGTGCAGACAGAGCAAACGCTGTCTGCATATGAGCTTAGTGAACAAGGTGAAAGAATAACAGCTGTAATAAAAAGAAAAGGAGTACTTATGGCACCTTAGAGACTAACAAATTTATGCATCTGATGAAGTGAGCTCACGAAAGCTTATGTTCAATAAATTTGTTAGTCTCTAAGGTGCCACAAGTACTCCTTTTCTTTTTGAGAATACAGACTAACACGGCTGCTACTCTGAAAGCTGTCATAAATTAGCCAATTGTGCCTCCTTGTGGTACAGAGTGGTGCATGCGCTAGTGAGCTGAACAACTCTGTCCTTCAAAGACCCACTTCCGACAGTGCATCATCTATTCATTTGTATATAAACACTTGATTGTTGTTCCCTTTCCCCTAATCTCTGTCTATTTGTCTGTCTTTAGACTGTGAGGTTCTTGGGGCAGGGACTGCCCCTTCTTCAGTGTGTGCAAAGCCTCTACTACATTCATCTTGGATGCTGCTATAAATGTTTAATAATAATAATAATAATTAATTAATTAATTAATTAATTAATAACTACTAATGCTCTGGCATCTCTCCCAAAGAATCCTCGTCCTTGGATCCAATGCTACAGCGACCCTGCTGTGTGTCTGCAGACAGGCATTTGGATGTTGGCTTTAATGTATGCCCCACCAAACAGAAAGGCCTGGTGAGATCCTGCTCTTTGTTGCCACGTGGGGTGGGTTATGCATCCCTAAAGCCAGTGCAAGTGTTCAAAAATCACAAGTCAGGTCCCAAAGTAGCATGAGATTGCCTTAAAAATCATGAGATTTTTTTTTCAAAATAATATTGACGTCTTTATATTTGTCTTGTTTTTTTAACCTTCAGGAGGTCACATTTTCAGGCTTTTCTCAGCAGCCATGAGGGCTAGAAACTTGTGATTTTTTTTTACATGAAAGCTGAGATTTTCATGTATTCACATGACTCCAGGAACTGGAGCTTTAAGAGACACACCAAATATCATGAGACTAGCAATACAATTGTGAGAGTTGGCAACATGTCTTTCACTGCTCTCCACATGTTCCTGAATCTACAGCAGTGGCTATACCGTGACCACTGGTGCTTGGTTACTCAGGCCCAGTGAGAGAGAGACAGCAATCTGCTATATTTTTTTGAGGGGAGGGTCTCTCTCTCACCTCAGTCAGTCCTAAGGATCCCTCCTTTTCCCTATCTTCCTACCCCCAAAAGTCCCATATCACAACCACTTGATTGGATGGCAGTCTTTTTCCAGACCGTTATGCTGCTCCTTAATTGACCAGAGGATTGTCTGTGGAGCAACAAAGAAGTACTTCCCTGGGGCTGTGCATGCTGTTTCTGCAACATTGCCAGCCTTCATTAGCTTGAGAAGGAAGAGGATGATTAAGCATAGGCCCTGTAGGCCTTTGTCTAGGGCCCCAGCTCCTGGAGTCAAGGGATTACAGCAGAATCTCAGGGGGTTGTTTGTTTGTTTTTGTTAAAGTTTGTAGCCCTCATAGTTGCAAAGAAATGTGTGGAAATGTGAATGAAGTGTAACCAGTGCTGGGGCATACCTCTGCCTGTGTCTGCAGAGAGCCTTAAACAATAGCTGAGAGGGGTGAACTACCCTGTTCATATCGACAGAATGTTACTCTGAGACCTACTGCTCTGGGGGCCTTGCAACTCCCAGTATAATGGGGGGACACTGGGTGTGGCAGGAGGAGAGAAGGGCAGTGAGCCTGGCCCACCCACATGGATACACTCCCTCTGCTGGGGTAAGTATCGCTCCCCTCTATTCGACATTGGTGAGGCCTCATCTGGAGTACTGTGTCCAGTTTTGGGCCCCACACTACAAGAAGGATGTGGATAAATTGGAGAGAGTCCAGCGAAGGGCAACAAAAATGATTAGGGGTCTAGAACACATGACTTATGAGGAGAGGCTGAGGGAACTGGGATTGTTTAGCCTGCAGAAGAGAAGAATGAGGGGGGATTTGATAGCTGCTTTCAACTACCTGAAAGGGGGTTCCAAAGAGGATGGCTCTAGACTGTTCTCAATGGTAGCAGATGACAGAACGAGGAGTAATGGTCTCAAGTTGCAGTGGGGGAGGTTTAGATTGGATATTAGGAAAAACTTTTTCACTAAGAGGGTGGTGAAACACTGGAATGCGTTACCTAGGGAGGTGGTTGAATCTCCTTCCTTAGAGGTTTTTAAGGTCAGGCTTGACAAAGCCCTGGCTGGGATGATTTAACTGGGAATTGGTCCTGCTTCGAGCAGGGGGTTGGACTAGATGACCTTCAGGGGTCCCTTCCAACCCTGATATTCTATGATTCTATGATGCTACTTGGGGGGAGAGACAAGGGCCTCTGTGTGTGTGTGGGGAGGGGGGCAGGCAATCTCCATTTCGAGAGGGGAATGGAGCCACAGGACAGACAGGACCACAAAGTGGCAGTGGACCCACAAGGGCTCTGTGTTGTAGTGTGCACATGGCCTCAGATTGCCTTAATCTGACTTTCTTTCCCCACTCCACTGCCCCCACAGCACTTTCATTTCTGCTAGCCTATCAAGCTCCTTCCCCAGGGAGCTGGCTTTCTCTCTGCATAGCCCTCCCAGGCCCAGAAACCCAGGGGGAGTGCTGGCCACTAGGCCACAGAGGTAGGGTTACCAACTTTCTAGTCTCACAAAACCGAACACCCTTGCCCCGCCCCTTCCCCAAGGCCCTGCCCCTTTCCCAAGGCCCCGCCCCCACTCACTGCATTCCCCCTTCCTCAGTGGCTTGTTCTCCCCTACCCTCACTCACTTTCACTGGGCTGGGGCAGGGGGTTGGGGTGCGGAACAGGGTGAGTGCTTTAACTGGGGGTGCAGGCTCCAAAGTGGGGCCAGAAACGAGGGGTTCAGAGTGCGGGAGGCAGCTCCGGGCTGGGGCAGGGAGTTTGGGGGAGTGGGGAGGGCTCCACCTGAGGGTGCGGGCTCTGGGGTGGGGCTGGGGATGAGGAGTGCAGGAGGGGGCGGTGGGTTGAGGGAGGGGGTTGGGGGTGTGGAAGGGAATGAGGGCTCTGGGCTGGGGGTGCTGGCTCTGGAGTGGGGCCAGAGATGAAGGGTTTGGGGTGCAGGAGGGGGCTCCAGGCTGGGGGATGGGGCTGAGGGATTCAGAGCGAGGGAGGGGGCTGTGGGTTGAGGCAGGGGGTTGGGGTGCAGGAGGGGGTGAGGGCTCTGGGGTGGGGCCAGGGATGAGGGGTTTAGGGTGCGGGAGGGGGCTCTGGGCTGGGGAAGGGGGTGGGGTGCAGGAGCGGGCTCCGGGTTTAGGGGCGGGCTCAGGGCTGGGGCAGGGGTTGGGGCTCAGGGTTGGGGTGTGGGCTTACCTCAGGCAGCTCCCAGTCAGCGGTGCAGCGGGGTGGGGGTGGGGGCTAAGGCAGGCTGC
This sequence comes from Eretmochelys imbricata, assembly GCF_965152235.1. Classification (NCBI taxonomy): domain Eukaryota; kingdom Metazoa; phylum Chordata; order Testudines; family Cheloniidae; genus Eretmochelys; species Eretmochelys imbricata. Next base: position 23,806,372 of record NC_135578.1, read on the forward strand.
CTGCCTGTACTGGCACCGCACTGCACAGGCCCCGGAAGCAGCCAGCAGGTCCGGGTCTTAGGTGGGGGGGAGGGGCAGGAGGCTCCACGTGCCGCTCTCGCCTGCAGGCATTGCCCCCCCAGCTCCCATTGGCCAGGAACCGGAGCTCCCAGTGGCCCCGCCTAGGAGCCAGACATGCTGGCCGCTTCCGGGGCGCAGAGCAGTGCCAGCCAGGACAGGTAGGGACCAGCCTGCCTTAGCTCCACAGCACTGCCAACCAGACCTTTAACGGCCCAGTTGGTGGTGCTGACTGGAGCCACCAGGGTCCCTTGTCAACCGGGTGTTCCTGTCGAAAACTGGACACCGGGTCACCCTACACAGAGGAAAGGAGTACTTGTGGCACCTTAGAGACTAACCAATTTATTTGAGCATGAGCTTTCGTGAGCTACAGCTCACTTCATCGGATGTAGCTCACGAAAGCTCATGCTCAAATAAATTGGTTAGTCTCTAAGGTGCCACAAGTACTCCTTTTCTTTTTGCGAATACAGACTAACACGGCTGTTACTCTGAAACCTACACAGAGGGTATGTCTATACAGCATTAAAAACCCGCCGCTGGCCCATGCCAGCTAACTCGGGCTTGCGGGGCTCAGGCTAAGGGGCTGTTTAATTGTGGTGCAGATGCTCGGGTTCAGGCTCAAGCCTGGGCTCCAGGACCCTGCGAGGTGGGATGGGGTGTAATATGGGACTTCGCAGAGGGGCCAGGAAAACAAAGGGATTTTATCACCTTTGTGCAGCCATCCAGGTGTTTGCAATAGGGTAGATCAAGGCCTGGGAGCTCAGTGATGCTCCGTGCCCATAACCGGACCCCCTATGTCCCTGTGCAGGCTGCCAGCGTGTCCTCACTGAGGACCTTTCTGAAACAAAGCTTGTCTCTTTCCTCTCCCCGCTGGGAAGGGCTGGGTCCTGGTCGAGTTTCCTGTTTGTGTTACAGCCTACAGACTATCCAGCAGGCTTTTTCTTTTGGGGTGGGGGAAGGGGGAGAGCAGCGGTCTACCTGGAGCTGAAGGGTCAGTAACTCCTTCCCCTAGCTCAGGGTAGCATTATTGAAGCCCCCAGTCCTCACTCCCTCTCTGCATCTGTCACACCTGCATGTTAAGACCTGGGGGCATTTGCTGCTGTGTGATGCTCTCTGCACTGGAGGTGCCAGGTGGAGTCAAACTCTGATCTCTCTGATCCACCTGCTTCTCTCTTCTGGACCCTGAGTTCCGCTCCCCTCTCTGCTCCAGGGCGGCCTGCTCTTGGATCCACCGAGGCTTTGGCTTGGATGAAGCAGTAGAAAAGAGAAGGGAAGAAAAATTAATGGGGAACAGGTGTAGTCCTGTATGGTGCCCTGTTGGGGGGCAGCATCCTCCTGCTGCGATGGCACTGAGGTACACAAGCAGATGTCACGCCAGGACAATGTCTCCCTTCCACTTACATACAAGGACATCCCTTCATGCAATGTTTCACATGGAGTCAAGTGGCTGCCAGCAGTGTGGAAAGTATTTCCAGTCTTGGTGCTGAAGAAGAGACACTCTAGTTATATGGGCCCGGACAGCACTGGGAAGAGCTGAAAATCTCACTACAAAGCCCAATCTTGGCAGATTTTCAGCCCAAATAGATCGGGAGAAGAGTCTAAACATTTGGATCCAAGCTGCCAAGCTTCAGATTCCTATGGGTCTGTGTTGCTCTTGAGAGCCACTAGCACCTCTTTAACAATGAGCTGTGTCTGCTTCTTATGTGGTGGATTGGCTGTTTTGCCCATTGGATTGCTAATGGAATAAGGTACTTGTCACCTCCAACCCAGGGATCTGATGCTGCAGGCAAAAGCGGGCCCAGCTGATAGTGACCAAAAGTCATTCCCAACTGATGGCCATTTGGTGGCATCATCATCTCTGGGCATAACAGCAACAATTCAAAGAAACATCCCATCGCTAAATAACAGCCTGGCACAGGTCAGCAAAAGATCTCCCCACCTCCCCCTGTGGGAGAGGAAGTCTGGTCCAGTAGCTAAGGCATGCCCCCAGGACTTGGGAGACTTGGGATGGATTCCCAGGTCCACTGTGGATTTCCTGGGTGATCTTGGGCGTCATTTAGTCGTTCTGTGGTTCAGGTCTCCACCTATACATTGGAATGATGGGTGATGTGAGGATAAATACATTCAAGGTGTGAGGCAGTCACAGAATATGGTTGTGGGGACTGGATAAGCATAAGGGGAGTAGATGGTCACAGCAGCAGTTTGCCCACCCTCAAACAGAAGTATGTGAGCCTTACACCATGGTCTGAAATTCATGGAACTTGGGTTGTGTCAGACCAGTGGGGGAAGTGAATCCAGAGCCAAGGGCCTCTACCCACTGAGGATGCGCTGCAGGTCCCCAGTCCCAAGGCGACTTGTGCAGGTGCCCTAGCTCTCCTCCCCTTGTGAGAGTGCCTATCCCTGTGGCTGCCAAGACTTTCAGATCAAGCCCAGCACTGATGACACAAGCTGACAGGCCTCAGCCATTCACCAGCTCTTTGTGGCGAATCAGGTATCACCCCAGCCAGCATTAATGGCCCCTCAGTGGGAGCCTGAGCAGAGGCGCCAAGGGCTGCGTGAGCCATGGAGACTGAACTCCCCTCTCACCCCAGGGAAGGGCTGAGGCGTGCTGCCATGGAGTAAGTCTGCCCCGCCCCGTACATGCTGTACCTGCTGTGGGTGTGCATGGTGCAGCCCCACAAGGGTCCCAGATGGCACAAGTGCTGCTTTCGTGTTGGGAGCGTCGTCCCCTGGCCTCCCAACTCTGAAGAGGTGCTGGAGGAGGGAGGCTCTCTGACAACTCTGAAAGAGGGGTTCAAGCAAGGCACCAGGTTCGCATGGTGCTCCAGCCGCCGCTGCTCTGCTGCCTCATGGCTGGGCTCGAGTCCAGCTGGCGTGATTTCTGCCTGCAGGCGGGGCTGTACATTAGGCTGCTGGGCTGGGTGCTGCTTTCACTCGTGAGGACAATAGAGGAAGCACTGAGGTCTTTCCATTCAAGATACAAATCTCCTATTCGAGAGCGGAAAGGGAGACCCAGATTAGAGACTATATGCAGGCGGGCGTCTGATTGCACTGGAAAGAGATGCAGACAGTGAGAGCAAACCAGAGACGGTTGGGAGAGACAGGGGTTCATTCACCCCTGTGTGGGCAGTAGGGCCAGCACAGGGATGGAAGAGAGATGCTTGTGCCTCCCTGATTCCGGGATTGCTGGGTCAGTTGGGCTCTTGGTTCCTCTTGCAGCCATGGAATAGCCAGGGTGCAGGGTCATGCTCTTCCCATCCCTGGCTTCTGTACAGGGAAGGCAAATGCTGGATACAGGGTATTGCCTGGCTTGGGGTTGCTTCTGGACCCTCTATGTTGGCGCAGCCTGTACAAAGGGACTGCAATGCAGGGTGAATTCCTCTGAGAGAGAGAAGACATGCCAAATTCTGTGGCCGGGTGCTTTTCTATAGTGCTTAGTGCTAAAATAATGGCAATCAGACCTCAGGCATGCACTTATCACAGCAGGTGGCTGGTAGGAAATCTCTTCCCATGTAGGGGATTGCATTTGGGACTCAGTGAATCCCCCACCGCAGAAGTGCACCCAGAACCTGGCAGCGCTGCCTAGGGAGTGACATGCTCCATCTCCAAACTGCAGGGAAGTACACAGTGCCGGGGTTACAATAGTGCCAGTGACTCCATGGAGCTGGGCCCATGCTCAGAAGGGGCCCAGGCCTGCTCTGCTTGCAGTGTGCCCTGAGACCCCGCTGGCTCCCCCTGGCCACCACTTGCTCCTCTCGGCCTGCCCGCCAGCCAGCCAAGGGCTCCTCTCCTCCCCTCCCCCTTGCCCCACCCCCCTGCTCCTCTCTTCCCCCGGCTAGACCCCAGTGCACCTCTGGCTCCGGGCAGTATCTGCTTCCCAACACCTGTGGGGCTTTGCCTGTCTCCCCGGAGCCGAGCCACTTGGGACTGGTACAGAAGCCTGGCCAGTCTCAGCCAGTTGAGGGTGGGGAGACAGTGTGGGGGGCTTGGCTGGGCCACTCCAGTAAAGTGGGTCCTGAGGGAGCCCGCTTGGTGATCGTGCCACTCCCAAGGGGCCAGAGCGATTCCCGGCTCCGGGACCAGCCCTGGCTACTCTGCCAGCTCAGCCCGGCAGACACAGTCATCTCCCAGCAGTGCTGATGAGTGCGGCCAGGAGGCAGGGAGTGGGTCTCTGGGAGGCCTGGTGTGTGCTGGGCTGTGAGGGGATGGGGAAGATGTGTGTGTTGGGGCAATAGGGAGTGGGGGTTTTGTGAAGGGTGCTGGGCAGTTGTGGTGGGGCTGTGGGCAGGGGTGGTGATATGCAGGGCGCTATGCATTTGTGGGAGGTCTGGGGGGGCTCTGGCCATAGGAGTCGGGGGGGGTGTTGGGCGGGGAGGGATGTGTGGCGTGGCATGGGCCAGCCCCCGACAGGAAGGGGCATGCTGGCAGCATAGGGCTGGCCATGCCACAGCGCGTCTGACAACTGCCGGTTTGTAAACAGTGCTCTCGCACTGGGCTGGACGGAGTGGGGCCACCCCTGCCATACTATGCCCCTGGCCGGCCCCTCGCTCTGGGGACTGACCTTCCTGCTCCATTGTCCCCGTGGGGGCCCACAAATATGTTTGGTGCTGGGCCCACAAAAGGTTAATCTAGCCCTGGAAGTAAAGCTCTGTAATGTCCTGGGGATGTCCCCTCCATGTTCCTGACCTGAATGCTGGAACTACAACCCAGAAAATCAGCCCAGGTTTTACACCCAGCCCCGGTGGGCTGAGCTGGGACTTTGGAGGTTTATTCAGTGCCCACAGATTCCTGTGCCATCCAGACGTAATCAGTGGAGCTCAGCTATAAACCCATCAGAGTCTGGATCTAAGGAGTTCCCAGTAACTGGGTGGCACAGCAGGATCTGGACTCTGACATTCGGGTATCTCTTTCTGCTGGGCTCCGGCCTTCGTGTGGGCCTTTCCTCTCACACTCAGTTTGTTGCTGCTGCAGAGGTGGAGGCCAGACACTAGCCCAGGCACTGGTGGACTCGTCTAGGGAGCAGGGTGGAAAGGGAGTCCGCTGGTGTGCGGCGGCGGGGTCCAGAAGGCTGTGCATCAACGTGGATCTGGAGGAGTCCTTTGTATGCACAGGGAGGGTGGTGACAGACCACTCCAGATGCTCGCTGAGGTTGTCAGGACCTGACAGTGAGGATGATGGCTCCCTCCCTTCCCCCATGGTTGAGCTGAGACAGGGATGATATCAAAGCAGGGGCCACTCCTCCCAAACCAGGGGGATTAGGTGATTAAGGGCTTTTATTGTTGTTTTTCCAGGTTCCAGGGAAGGACGATACTTGGCAGGATTAGGCTGATGAAGACCTCACTCCCCCAATCACAGAGAGATAACAGTACCTCAAAGAGAAGAAGCTGCCCAGACGACAGACAGAACGTGTCCCAGGAGCAGAACCATCTCTCAGCGACCTCTGCTGTCTCCTCCACCTCCTGATACTGCTGCGCACACTGGGACCTCTGGATCCCTCTCAGCAGGTATTATTGCTTGGCAACGCAGCCTGCAGCCCATCAATCGCTGCCACGGCCACAAGGGAAGTCCAAGTCTGTGCATCATTTTATAAGCTGGTCTGTCCGGGCAACTCCGTGTCAGGGCCTGGGTGCAGCCAGTAGCCGTGTCTGCTGCTAAAGGAAGAGCAATTATGTAAACATGTCCTTTTCTTACTCAACACGTGGCGTTGGCCTTGTGCGTTGCACTGAGGAAGGGAGGAAGGATGGGCTTGTGGTTAAGGCGGAGAGCTGGGTTCAATTCCTGGCTCTGCCATAGGTTTCCTGCGTGTCCTTGGGCCAGTCTCATATTCCATAGGTGCCTCTGATCCCCATGGTTAAAGTAGATATAATATTCCCTTCCTCCCACCCCTTGTCTATTTGGACCATAACCAGGAGAACCTCTTACTATGTGTGTGAGCCGTGCCCCGAGCAATGGAGCCTTATCCTCACTGGGGTCTCTGGGCACTGCCATAAGACATGTAATAATCGGCTGACTTTACTGCTTGCTGCAAACAAGCTCCTATGCCCGTTAGCCCTGCTGGACCAGCTGCAGCTGCAGGAAAGTGAGCTGGGGCCCATTCAGCTTCCCTGAGCAAATGGCCTGCTTGGTTCCAGCTGCAGAATCTTTCTTAGCAGCCCTGGTGGCGGAGGCAGAAAGGACTCAGCAGGAGTTGTGGATCCTGAGGGAGGTTGGAGGGTTGTTTGCAGCATCAACAGAAAAACTGTCTTTTGGCCAGTAAACTGAGCCCATTAGGTCTGGTAAGATCATATGAGCAGATACTGCACTTATTTATCCACCCCACCACCACTACCTCATTGCCTCTGCTGGGATGAGGGGGCTGGCCCAGTGGAAGAGAGTAGCAGGGAGTTCACACTCCCCTTTTCACAGAAGTGCCTTACAGAGCGTAACTGTGCTGTAACAGAATGGAAATCCCTGCCTGGTGGGTGCACAGGGGATATGCAGGAACAACCGTAGGGTGTGAGCAGCTAGATGAGAGGCACCCAAGACCCTCTGCCATGATTTCACAGTAGTGTCCTTCCATGATTCAAATTCAGCAGCTTGGTTCCCCCCCTCCTCCCTCCCTCTGCTGTACTAGGACAGACCAAGGAGCCAGTGCTGCTATGCTCATGAAACACTCAGCTCTTCAGTGTTGCCCTGGCTGTGCCTGGTGCTCAGAGACAATTTCCAGCAGCTTTGGCCATCCATGGGACAGTGGTACTGCATGCGTTACTTCAGCGCTCTCTCATGGCAAGGATGCATAGGGCAGCAGACCCCCTCTGGGACCATGCCCGGGCCATGTGGCAGTGTGTTCTACCTTACTGTGCTGTGGTGTTTTCTCTGCAGACATTTCCTCTCGCACGTCGCATCTTATGAATCTGCTGCTGGCCCTACAGCATTGCAGTCACTGTGCAGGAATCATCTGGCTTATCATATTCTGGATGGCAAGTGATCACCAGATCTCCAAAAGGATTCAGTGGGATACATATGGGTGACCAGCCACTGGATGGCACTCTCATCCCACACAAAATGCCACCCAAATGCCATTTATCTGGCCTGTAGATGAAGCAGTGCCCCTAAATACAAAGGGTAGGTTGTTCCAGCATGGTGATACAGCCAGTTGTAACAGGGCTACAGTACCCAGTGTGGAGAAACTATACCAAACACAGTGAAAGAGCCAACAATTCTATGGCTACTGTACCAGGTATGGCGAGGATATGAACACGCAGTCAGTCAGGGCACCAGAGGGGGAACCATTTCACAAGCTGGATAAATTCACTTCCCTGTTTACAAAGCCACCTGTTAGAAAGCAGTACACAGCGAATAGCACGTGCCCCCTAACTGGCAGGCTGCAGCCGAGGGCTTATCTACATGCACAAGTTGGACTGGTTTAACTTCAATCAGTGTAGTGAAACTTATGCAGCTTTTGTTCATGGACTCTCTCATATCCGTTTAAAACTAATTATATTGGTTTAGTTTGCACCAGCACATTTACTGAACCACCAAACTGCTATAAGCCAGGTTTAAACCACTAGAAGAATGTCCACAAACAAAGCTGCACCAGTCTCATTAAACTGGTGCAAAATAACACCTGTAGTTAGATGAGCACAGATTTGGACTGACTTTTACCAGGTTACATATAGCCCATCATCAAACTGAGATCCAAAGTGCTGCAACCCACCCTGAGAACTGGGGAAATTCAGTACACCACACACTTTCTGGCAGTTCGGCCCCAGGTGCTGCTGGCCTGGAAAGGCCTGGCTAGGATTGTGTCAGCATAGTCCCTGTGCTGGCCCAGTTTGACAAGGCGGGGGACATGTTTGTTTGAATCCACTCTGGTAGTTACTGCCTCTTAGCATCCGTTAAGTGCCAGTGCCCAGACCCCAGCCCTCCCCACACTGTAGTGATGCGTTTGTGAAACACACGGTGCTTGCGGTTGACCAGAGCTCTGAAATAAGTGAGGCCGGAATTCATGCACTGTTCTGTATCCTGATGTGGTAAGGAGCTCGGGCCTGCCTGAGGGAGGGCGGGGGGGATAACGGAGGCTGCTGGTGCCAGCAGAGGCTGTGAGGCCACTGCCAAGAGCCTGTGCAGGGGACCTGCAATGTCACTGCCAAGAGCCTGTGCAGGGGACCTGCGAGGCTCCAGCCGGCTCAACCTGGCACTAACGGAACTGTGATAAAAATGAACTTGTCCAGGACACCAGACTGGGGGAGATTAATGTCTGAATTGTCAACAAGCGAGTGAACAAATGTCACAGGAGGAAACGAAGGGCTGACGAGAATCAAACAGATCTTAGGGGTGAGATGCTGCTTCCCCCACCGCGTGCTGAGCTGTATGGTCCTGCTGCTCCTTTGCCCCTGCAGCATTGCTCAGCCATCAGAGGAGTGGGAGGGGAGCCCACGCTCTGCCCCGGGGTAGCCTTGTTGTGCACATTTCAACCTGCCTCCTGATGTTTAGCTGGCAGATCGTAAAGGCACCTCCAGGATCCCCAGGATTGGGGGGTGGCCTGGCTTGTCCATAACTCTGTCCAAGTGCTAATGTTAGAAACATTGATTACCTGGCTTGGTGGTGTGATCACCCTGTGCGGGAATCCCTGCTGACACTTCGCAAATACAAAGGAGCCAGGTGTTCCCCTGGTCAGTCACCCAGCTGCATCCCACTCCAGAGATGGCTGCATTTCAGTGGTGGGTGGAATGTTTTCCTCTTGAAAGCAGTGGGAGTTCCAGCCATGTATCCGAGGGTCCTGGTGTGTAATAAAGCACTTCACACTTTCAGGATGTGAAAGGTGCTATAGAAATGGGAAGTTATTACTATCAGTCCCTCCTGCATCTTCCCTACCAGCAGACACCTGGATCAATGTGTCATCTTCCTGTTCTCCCTTTATCTCGTTGTCCAGTCGGCTTCCAGAAATGCTATTTTAAAAGCATCCACTAAAATTTTCCCTGTTTCTTTGTCCGTTGCCTGTAGGGTTCTGGAATGGACCCCATCGCAACTGCTCATTCTTCAGTTCTCATTTCTTGACTGCATAGTTTTCCTCCAGAGTTTTCCCCTTCCTTCCTTTTCAGTGAACTTCAGTCCAGTTGCAGGAGCAGCTCTCTCTCTCTCTCCCCTTCCCTCCTTATCCTTGTCTACATTTGGGAGTAGGCCTGATTCAGTAGTTAGTGGCCAGCAAGTGGAGCAGCTGACCATTTTCCTGATGCTGACCCCTATGTGTAGACAAAAGCAAGCAGGGGTTTTCACTACCAGAGCTAGTTGGGATTTAGGGTTGAACCTTGATTAACTCAATCACTGCAAGCCCCAGCTTGCCCCTGTCTACTGAGTCTCAGAGCCCAGGTCAATTGACTTGGGCTGCAAAGCTAAAGATAACAGTGTAGACATTTGGGTTTGCACTGGAACCTGGGTTCTCAAACCCTCAGAGGGTCTCAGACCCCACGCTTCAGTCCAAGCCCGAACATCTATGCTGCTATTTTTAGCCCCACTGCCTGAACCTGCGAGTCTGAGTCAATCGACCCAGGCACTGAGAGTCAGTGCCATGGGTTTTCTTTGCAGTGTAGACATACTTTTAGGGGTTAGCACTGAAGCTAACCAGCCAGCAGCTATATCAATTGCTGTATCGGGGGGGCTATTCCCAAGCAGAGACAAGGCCTTTATAAACAACGAGGCAAGCAGTTTAGTTAGGTTACTCTGGGGCCGGTGTGCAGTCCTTGCAGTTCATAAATTCTCCCTTGCCATCTGTGTGACTCCAGTGTATGTATGGTAACCTGCCATATCTTCTCTATGTCAATCTCCTTCCCCATTCTCCACCTTAGTCAGGGATCTTTTCCACTCTTTCTGTTTCTCCCTTCAGTATATAGGACTCCTTTGTACCCCCTTATCTGTCACACATTGGCCCGGTCTTATTCATGGCATCTCAGTTTAAGAATGCTAGGCCTTGAGCACCTGCTTACTGAACTGTCTGCTTCCTCCTTGTGACATCTATTCATTTCACCCTGGGCTTCCTCCCCTTTATTATGCATTTGGGGCATTTTCAATCCCCCCCCCCCTTACTGGCCTCACTTTAGGCCTAGATTAGGACTCCTTCACACCTCTTCCCCTTCCAGCCATCCATGCCCTCTCTGAGTGGCTCGCTTGCAACCTCATCAAGAACTGTTCCTTGTCTACTCCCTCCTGAAGGGAGGGGATTCAAGGATCTCCCTCCCTCCCCCACATACGGGGAGATGAAGTCAGCCTGCATCTTGCTCACAACCCCAGGGTTTAGTTTATCCCATCAGGTTGCTGAAGTGCCTTCCCAGCTTATGCACAGGGTTTAGTCATCTCACAATCCTGGTCACTTTTCAGGCTCATCTCTCTGTAAAATGGTGGCATCCCACCCCCTGTTCCTCACACATCACACACTGGGTCTGCTCCCAGTTAAAGCCCTGCCTTGTTAACTAAAACAACAGAACCTAAACCTCAGTCTGTTTCCTCCTCCGCTCTGCTATTGGTAGGTTCCTCCTTGCAGGACTCCCTTTGCCCCTGCACCTAGTGCACCTGTGGCCTAGCAGAGCGAGCACTGGACTGGGACCCAGGAAACCTAGGTTTAACTGGCCCTGCTGGGTGACCTTGGGCAAGTCATGTCTCAGCTCTGTGCCTCAGTTTCCCCATCTGTAAAATGGGGATAATGTAGTTGACCACCTTTGTAAAGGGCAGTGAAATCTATGGATAAAAAGTGTGCTATATAGCAGCTAGGAATTATCATTACTTCCCTCTGGCTACACTCAACCCTTTTTACACTTTTTTAAACCCTCTCTCTCTGTGCTTCTGCCTCGTGTCTCGTTTTCTGTCTGGCTCCATGCACGAGAGGCAGATTGTGGCAGTAGTACCGACCAGACTAAGGGTGAGCAAAGGCAGCAATGATACCATGAAATGAAAATAACAAATAATAATGTTGGGGAGACAAGGTAACCAGGTTTGTCTGGCTCCGGCCAGGGTCAGTTCTCTGACAGGCACCTCCCTGGGCCGGCTCAGTCACCCCTAGTGTATCTAGTGCTTCTGTGAATCAGGAACAACTCAGTCACGAGCCTTCCTTTACCCGGTAAACTCCGCGGGGGGGAGGTGGGAACTTGGCTCATCAGCTCCAGTCTGTTCTTAACTCCAAAGACTGCCTTAGGGGGGCATCTAGTGGTTGCTGTGTCTCACTGCGTTTATTAGGGTGCAAACGAAGGTGAAATTGCACAGCTGGAGCAAGATGTCATCACTGTGGTGACCGTGAAGGGGGAATAAGTCCATCCATTGTTCAGAGGGCAGGGGAAGGTGTGCCCCTCATTTGGAATGAGTCTTTCAGTTTGGGGGAGTTCAAAGAATCAGCTTGCTGCCCTCCCTAAAACCCAAAGGCTAACCTTCCCTATGGTCTCTTGCACCCGCATGCTATTATTATTGATTTGTATTCCAATAACCCCCAGAGCTGAGATCTGGGCCCCATAGTGCGGGATACTGTACACACACACACACACACACACACACAGAGACAGCCCCTTCCCCAAAGTGCTAACAACCTAAATAGACGAGACAAATGGCAAGAGAAAGGAAATATTTTAACCAGCTCTTTACACTTGGGAAACTGAGGCACAGAGAGATTAAATGACCTACCTAATGTCACATAGGAAGTCAGTGGCAGAGCAGGGTACTGACCAGACAGCTCCTGAGTCCCAGTTCTGTGCTTTGTTCACAAGACCACCATCCTCTCTCCTGGTAAAGGTGAGGGGACTGCCATAGGCTCCTTTTAATTTTGGTGCCATCCTTGAGCTCCTAGCAAGTTCCTGGCATTGGCTCCAGTTGGGTGCCCCAAGACCTTTGGGATCACAGCTGTCTGTCTAGAAGAAAAGGCTTCCGATGCCATTCACATAATAAAGCTAGGTTTCAGAGTAACAGCCGTGTTAGTCTGTATTCGCAGAAAGAAAAGGAGTACTTGTGGCACCTTAGAGACTAACGAATTTATTTGAGCATGAGCTTTCGTGAGCTACAGCTCACTTCATCAGATGCATACCGTGGAAACTGCAGCAGACTCTATATATACACAGAGAATATGAAACAATACCTCCTCCCACCCCACTGTCCTGCTGGTAATAGCTTATCTAAAAGCCATTTCCAGCACAAATCCAGGTTTTCTCACCCTCCACCCCCCCACACAAATTCACTCTCCTGCTGGTGATAGCCCATCCAAAGTGACAACTCTTTACACAATGTGCATGATAATGAAGTTAGGCCATTTCCTGCACAAGTCCAGGTTCTCTCACTCCCTCACCCCCCTCCAAAAACCCACCCCCATACACACACAAACTCACTCTCCTGCTGGTAATAGCTCATCCAAACTGGCCACTCTCCAAGTTTAAATCCAAGTTAAACCAGAACATCGGGGGGGGGGGTAGGAAAAAACAAGAGGAAATAGGCTACCTTGCATAATGACTTAGCCACTCCCAGTCTCTATTTAAGCCTAAATTAATAGTATCCAATTTGCAAATGAATTCCAATTCAGCAGTTTCTCGCTGGAGTCTGGATTTGAAGTTTTTTTGTTTTAAGATAGCGACCTTCATGTCTGTGATTGCGTGACCAGAGAGATTGAAGTGTTCTCCGACTGGTTTATGAATGTTATAATTCTTGACATCTGATTTGTGTCCATTTATTCTTTTACGTAGAGACTGTCCAGTTTGACCAATGTACATGGCAGAGGGGCATTGCTGGCACATGATGGCATAAATCACATTGGTGGATGTGCAGGTGAACGAGCCTCTGATAGTGTGGCTGATGTTATTAGGCCCTGTGATGGTGTCCCCTGAATAGATATGTGGGCACAATTGGCAACGGGCTTTGTTGCAAGGATAAGTTCCTGGGTTAGTGGTTCTGTTGTGTGGTATGTGGTTGTTGGTGAGTATTTGCTTCAGGTTGCGGGGCTGTCTGTAGGCAAGGACTGGCCTGTCTCCCAAGATTTGTGAGAGTGTTGGGTCATCCTTTAGGATAGGTTGTAGATCCTTAATAATGCGTTGGAGGGGTTTTAGTTGGGGGCTGAAGGTGACGGCTAGTGGCGTTCTGTTATTTTCTTTGTTAGGCCTGTCCTGTAGTAGGTAACTTCTGGGAACTCTTCTGGCTCTATCAATCTGTTTCTTTACTTCCGCAGGTGGGTATTGTAGTTGTAAGAAAGCTTGACAGAGATCTTGTAGGTGTTTGTCTCTGTCTGAGGGGTTGGAGCAAATGCGGTTGTATCGCAGAGCTTGGCTGTAGACGATGGATCGTGTGGTGTGGTCAGGGTGAAAGCTGGAGGCATGCAGGTAGGAATAGCGGTCAGTAGGTTTCCGGTATAGGGTGGTGTTTATGTGACCATTGTTTATTAGCACTGTAGTGTCCAGGAAGTGTATCTCTTGTGTGGACTGGACCAGGCTGAGGTTGGTGGTGGGATGGAAATTGTTGAAATCATGGTGGAATTCCTCAAGGGCTTCTTTTCCATGGGTCCAGATGATGAAGATGTCATCAATATAGCGCAAGTAGAGTAGGGGCTTTAGGGGACGAGAGCTGAGGAAGCGTTGTTCTAAATCAGCCATAAAAATGTTGGCATACTGTGGGGCCATGCGGGTACCCATAGCAGTGCCGCTGATCTGAAGGTATACATTGTCCCCAAATGTGAAATAGTTATGGGTAAGGACAAAGTCACAAAGTTCAGCCACCAGGTTAGCCGTGACATTATCGGGGATAGTGTTCCTGACGGCTTGTAGTCCATCTTTGTGTGGAATGTTGGTGTAGAGGGCTTCTACATCCATAGTGGCCAGGATGGTGTTATCAGGAAGATCACCGATGGATTGAAGTTTCCTCAGGAAGTCAGTGGTGTCTCGAAGGTAGCTGGGAGTGCTGGTAGCGTAGGGCCTGAGGAGGGAGTCTACATAGCCAGACAATCCTGCTGTCAGGGTGCCAATGCCTGAGATGATGGATTGCTGTCTGACCAGCCTGCTTACAAGTAACCCTCCCTATCTACTGATAGACAGCCCAAGACACTATGACTGATCACTTTTATTCCTGTACAGTGCACTGTATTGCTGATCTTCATGTCTGTTGAAAAGTTTCATGGACTCGATTCTGGCTATGCCAATGTACTGCAAAGGGGACCTGTGAGATTTTGTACAGGCAGCATCCATAGATGTGGCAGGGAAAAGGGGTGAAGGAGATGATTACACATACCAACTGGCACCTGGACACTACAGCCAGTTGGTGGAGTAGCCTGTCTGCTTGTAATATGGCATGCGAGACTCAAACCAGGGCCCTCGTGAGATCTTCGAACTACAGACACTGGAGATGGAAAAGACTTGAGGCCCCCTTGAGTTCTTCTCCCATGGCCAGTGCAGGAATGTTCCCTACCAAATGCTTTAAAGGGCAGTTGTGTTTAGGAATCGCCAAGCACCTGCTTAGATTCCATAACAGAACACTTATATTAAACAAGAAAAACAGCTGCTCCCATGAGCACTGGCTTAGCCCATGTGCATATAGGATGCTGTAAACATGCCTTAGGGGGTTGTACTGGTGTCCATCACCTTAATGTCTGAGTACAATATAACAATGGTGCACCACGCATAGTTAACAAGTGACCTGTCCAGCCTAGGTTTCAGAGACCTAATTACTTGGTTTCAAAGCACTAAATACTGAATCTGCAGTTAGGTTTACACACAAGTATGTATGCACAGGGAGTTAAGCATATTCTAAGGGCAGAATTGTTAAGAGTCACACAAAGTAGGTGTTTTGATGCAGGGAAGTTGTGTGTTAGTATCTATAGAAACCCATGGGGAATTGGCATGTGTTATGGAGAGACAGTGTGTCCTAGTGGATAACACTCTGGACTGGGACTCAGATGACTGGGGTCTAGTTCTAGTTTTGCCACTGACCTGCTGGGTAACCGTGGTCAAGTCACTTCACCACTCTGTGCCTCGGTTTCCCCATCTGTAAAATGAGGATAATGATGCCTCTTTTGTAAAGCACTGTGAGATCTACTGACGAAAAGTACAATGATCTATTATTATAATTCTACATCTATAATTAGAGCAGTTTGGAAACATTTTGACTTTTTTTTTATGAAACACATCTGTGAAAATGGTCAAAAAATATTTTCCTGCTTTCCACTCCGTCCTTACAGCTGGTCAAATCTTGTGTAAAAAAATTTTTGGCCAGCTCTTTTGTGGGGAGATAATCAGTGTTGTGCATTTAAGCCTGAGGAGATACACAAATGTAAGGAGTGTGGTTGCTACAGACAAACCAGGCCCTGGGGGGGCTGAGTGTTGTAATTCAGGCTCTTAGGCGTTTGCTTGTTTTCTTCTCAAGAGCTGTGAGGAGAGGTGGGTGAACACTGGAGGAAACGATGGGCAAATATTTTCAGGAATTCTGAATTACTTTTCAGTTCAGCTGCCTTCATTCCCCTCTTTGTTTGCTAGTCCCACAGATCCATCCCAATCTGTGTTTGTTCAAGCAAATGCTGGGTAATGGCTGCTCTTTCCGTGAATACCTGGATTCACATGCAAACAAGGGTATTCCTTACTTGTGAAGGAACAGCTTGCCACCTGTTTGTAAAGTAGGGTCATCCAATCAGGGAGCAGAAACAGGACTGGTCACAGCTCATAGTGAATAATCAAGACAGTCAAACGGCAATGTGCTGAACAACACATAGGTTGAAATCCCTTTCTGACTATCTGAATTCTTACATGGTGCATCTGTTTGTCTATTTGTTGAGCAATTAGGAATTAAAAAAATCAAAGTCCATTTGCAAATAATTTGCAAACAGAAAGCAAAGCTATATTCATTGGCTAAATTGTTTGTTACTAATAGTTTCCCATCCCTAGCTATGAGCAGTAGGTCTGCTACAGCCCATTCTCCCTTGATTCGCGCCTGATTTGAGCTGAAATTTGTTCCATATCCATGAAGCCTTACCTTCAAGGTATCTAAAAGATGGACTGAAGCTCCACATTGAGGACCATGGTCCATAACTTCTCTCCTCTGGCACAATGGAACTTTCCACAATAAGAGTAAAGTTCATCTGTAAAGGAGACAGAGCTTTCTTGGGGACCAGTCCAAGACTGTGTAATGAAGTCCCCCAGGAACTAAGGATCAGCACTAGCCCCACCTTCTGCTCAAATTCAAGGCATATTCCTTTGATCTTGCCTTCTCTAAACTGGACACCACTTGAGACGAGGACTTTGTTTCTATGGTGATGCACTTAGTCTGTTAGGGAGGAGGCGAGTATGTCCTGAGATACACTACGGTGTTTTTTTATTACCCTGCACGCTGAAGGTTTTTGTAAGCCACTGTGTACATATCTGAGGGGATCTACTCTGTTCACAGAGTGCGCGCATTTTGTTAGCGCTAACGTGTGTAGCACTTTCCATTGCGTTCTTCTGTGGTGGAGGAGAAGTGGTGATAGTGACGATATGGGTCATGAGGAGGAGATGCAGTGAAATTTCTCTGCTCTGTGCTGCAATTTACCTGTTTAAGCATCCATCTGGTCAGTGATTAGTCCTTTGGTTCTGCTCATCTGTGTCCTTTCAGCTCCTTTTAAAATGAACCTAGATTTTCCAGTCTAGAGCTAAATGTCCCCAGCAGTGGAGTTTCCTCCATTGTAGAGCCTCTTCCACAGGATGATGGGCTTTGTCAGGGTGCTTTCCCTGACGCTCAGCCTTAATTTCCCCTTCCTTAGCTTCCTCCTCTGACACCCTTCTAAATAAATCCCCTCCTTCCTTGGTCTGCCCTCTCCAGTTATGCTTGGGCTGTTATCATGCCCCCTACCTCAAGCTATGTAGAGTTAGCGCTTTCCATCTTTTCTCATAAATTATGTTCTCCCACCCTCCAATTTGTTAGTCTCTCTCCAGTCTGATGCTGCACTGAACACAGTATGCCAGAGCGAGGATCTCCATTCCGTGCTCCAGAGATGGCAGCTCTACCAGATAAGGAGCATGGGAATCTCTCCACTGCTCAAGCCATGAGCTCCACTCAGCTGAAAGCCCTTTGTTGATCTCACTTAGGGTGCAGAGGCCAACAGTTGAGGGACAGGGGATTGATCAAATTGGACACAGTGAAATTTGGAAAAGAGGATGTTGGTGTTCACCAAATGGAATATGGGGTCACACATGAACTCCCCAGCCTTAGACTCTGCAGTGTACCAAGTTCTGTTTAGCAAAGCACTGTCATTCTCAACTGCACGGCAGGGTTAGAGCCCCGGTTGGGCAGGTGCATGCTGGGAAATGTAGTCCTGGGGGGGGAAATGCACTCTAGGGACTGGTTAAAGGTGAGGAAGGTGTAATGATCCTAATTTCCCACTGCCCTTGAAGAGAAAGAAGAGAGCTTTCTTGCTCAGGGCAACAGCTCTCCCCCTAGAGGGTATGAATCCCCAAGAGGGGCTGGCTCTGCCTTCTGCAATGAAGTTTATCCTCCTGAACTCTCACTGATTCCCGTCATTCCATGGCCTAAACCGGTCCATTATTACAGGGATCTCAGTCACTCCCTAGACAGTGAACCAGACCGGAGTCCTCCTGGCCCCTCATGCTGCAGGGCATCAGCAGCTGATTGCTGGCTTGGGAGGTAAATGGAAGGGGTCTCATTTTCCGCTTGTGGAATAGGAATGTACATTTAGGGACTTGATGTGTGTGAGACGACGGGGGAGGGGGATCATATCTTTCTCTGAAGCACCTGGCATCAGCCCTTCTCAGAGATTCAATATGATCACTCACCTCTTCCAGTACGGTGATGCCATGGCTCCATTCTCTGTATGGAAACACAGCCACAGGCTGATCCTGACCCCAACAACCTGCCACTGCATTTCCTCCTGATCCCAGTGGATTACCACCCCACCCTCGCCAACTGGTAAATTCTTCCACTCCAAGGGAAATATTCCCCTCAGCGCTGTGCTGTGTTTGAGATGGTGACAGCTCTGTTCCCATGTATCAATCGGGTCACTGTTGCAGGGGGACTGAGCTCAAGACTTTCCCATGAAACAACATTCTCCAATCCAGGAGGAGTGGAGGTGGATCAGGAAGACGGGTCATTATACAGATTCAGGTCCCAGCTCCTGCCCAACATTAACACTACAGGGCACCACTGTGGGGTGCTGCATGGATAAAGGTGATGCCCTCTAGGTGAGACATTAAAGAGGGATGTCTTCAGCCAGCCACCCCAAGGAATAGAGAACAGGCAGGGTATAGCCCAGATTTTGTGGCCAGCAACCCCTCTCTCAGTGGAGTGGCTGTGATGTCCCAGGCTGGGTGAGAGCTAATACAGAGTGCAGAATGACTCCTGGAATGGCCACCATGGGCACTGCTCTTCTGCCACCTTCTTCATTGCTTTGGAAAGCCCTGGGGTTCGCTGCAGTTGAAATGTGTTACAGGAAAGCAAATGCTATTCATGGGTTATTCTTTTGTCTGTTGTTTCTTCATCCTCCCACTGCTGCATGGACGACGCAGCCGCAGCCCCACCAGGGGCTGCAATGGGATGCAATGGGAGTAATGCAGCACCATCTGACAGAGCTCCGCTGCGTGGGTGATTCAGTGCCCTCATTCGGTGCTCTGACGCCAGGGTGGTACAGAACTCTTGCAGAGCTTCACTGCACATTACGTGCAGCTACCTCCCACTGACTAGAGCTTTGCTGTATTGGTCAATGAGCTGGGGGAGCAGTGCGGCCAGATGGTCTCTTGGGGAAATGGCATTTTCTAATTAGATCTGTTTCCTCAAAGGTCCCTTTAAGGTGTCCATTCTCCATGGGCTCTAACAGCTCTGCAGCTGGCCTGGCCTGTGATTCTAGGCAAGGCCTGGAATATCACAACGCATGGGTGACAGTTCACCCAAACTCAAAGGCCTCTTTGTACAGGCCGATTCCTATGCCCTCAGGGGAAGGGACATTTAGGTTTCAAAGCATCGCAAGTGCCTTTGAGTGACTGCAATGTCTTCTGCTGCTGAGGGCCTAATCTGAGGGCCTAATACAAAATGGCACCCATGCTGTGAAGAATGTCACTGCCTGAAAGGCCCAGAGCTATATGGGCTACTGATGCCCCAGGCAGGGGGGTTGTGTGCCTGCCTCTCTCTACAGTGACAGTGGCTGGAGCCCAGGGAACTCTCAGAGCCTCCAGGAAGTTTCCTGTCTGACGTCCTAGCAGAAGCATTGGGTCCCCAACCGCTGCCAGTCCTAGGCTTCCGGCAGGGGCTCCAGCCTGGAGCCCCCCTCTGCTATCAGCTCACCAGATGCTTTTTCAGGATACTGTGGTAAAACTGTGCAGGGCACAAGCTGCAATTTGGGGTTTTCTCTGGTGTCAGCCTTGAAGACAAATTGGATGGGAAAAAAATGATGCCCCTGTCAATGCCCATTAGTCACTCTTGTTTTCCTCCTGTGCGTGCAGAGAAGAAGCAATGGGTCCCCCAAGCGGCCGAAAGTGGGTGGACAGTGGGGGGGTTGAATGTCTGGAGGAGCTTGGCCAACGGATGCCCTGGCCGGAAAGGGGTAAGATGTTCCCAACCTGTTGTAGTCATTAGCTTCTTGAGTCAGATCAATTGTGTTGCCCCCTAGTGGTATAACAGGCTGTATTGCGCCATCTGACTCCCCGCTCGGATGCATTTCAAGCATTTGGGAGAAAGAGGAGGTGTGAGCCCACCCTTTAGCACAGTAGGCCATGGTATTAATCACAGAGTGACTCCAGGCTTTACCAGGAGGTACACACTACATCCCCCTGGCCCCAGGTGAGAAAGTACCCCTGATCCAGTCCCTGGGGCATGCCAGGATCCACCGTAACAGAGTGTAGACGAGTAGGGTCCAGGCAGGAATTCAATGTTCATTCTGTCTTAATGGCCACTTGCTGCAAAGAGTACTAGTGTTACTGGGAAGGCAATGTTAGCCTGTAATACTGCATGTTTCTGTAGCATCTTCCATTAGGAAGCATCTTACAAAACACAGGCTATGGCCACACGAGGAGCTCAGGATGTGATTCCCAGTTCGCATAGACATACTCGCGTTAGCATAGACAGTGATGAGCGGAGGCTTGGGCTAGCCACTCTGGGTACAAACCCACCCACACCCCATGGGTATGTAACTGGGGTACCAAGCCTGTACCACCACTGCTTCTGCTACCACAGATACACTACTGTTTTTAGTGCGCTAGCTCTCATTGGGTGTGTCTATGGGAGCTGGGAATTACCCCCCCACCTCCACGCGTAGACGTAGCCTAAACTATGTGGGTCATGTGACCCCACCCCACAATGCAACCCTTCTGTGGTGGAACGAGTAGTGTGGGAAAAGCAAGGAAGAACCCAGTATCCATTTGAAACTGGAGGGGCAAGTTAGGGCGGTGGAACAGGATTGCCCTGCTAGGAATGTCTGATTGCTCTGGAATGGTGCACTCTCAGAACCACCATCCCACCTCAGCCAACGAGTTAGACTGAACATCCTGGGGCTGCAAAGCCGTTCGGGTTCATTCCCATTCCTTGCACCTGGGCCGGACCTGGAAGGGTCTATTGTCCTGCCCATATGCTGAGTCCCATTCACATCAGTGGGTGCTCTGTGCCTACTCCTGTGACTGGGGCTAGTGCCCTACAAGTGCTGAGTCCTCTATCCACTGAGCAGCCAGAGGGATCTGCTAACAAGTAGAGGCCTTCACACTATGTCAGTGCATGCTGGGTTAGCCTGAAGCCCCAGGAACACAACTGATTTATTGGGGTTCTCCGCAAGCTCACAGCCCACTGGGACTGGCTTGTTTCTTCTCTGGGTGGAATCAGATTGGGAGGCAATCCATGGCCAATTCTTCCTCTCCCCCACAACTTCAGCAGCTGGGGCCCTACACATCGCAAGGCTGGCCCTTAGGTCATGGAAGCTGCAGAATGGCAGTATGGGTAGAAAAGCTCCTTCTATCTCGAGATCAGCGAGGAAGGGAATGGGGTGGGGAGCAGAGAGAGCTAGGGGCCTACCCCAGACCCCAACACCCATCAAACAGTGTCCAAAATACAACCAGCACTAAGCCTGAATGGCAGGAGAACCTGTCAGAGCTGAGGGCCTCTGCCTAGAGGCTGAGTTTAGGGACAGAGAGTTTGCTCCGTGTTGGGGCTTTCTGCAGACTGGGAGCTAGTTTGTATTTGCTATTGAACTCCTTTTTACTTGGGGTGGGGGCTCTATCAGGGGAGTTCCTGGTTACCTTTGAAAGAGGAGAGGAACTGACTTGGTGAGGAAGAGACCTAAATCTGCTGTAAATGCAATGGGGCAAAAGTAGCTAACAATGCCCTGTGCCTTCATCGGAATCACCTGGCTGAACTGGGGAAGGTCTCTGGGTTACCTCTGGATCATCTGCATGTAAATGAAGGATGAGCGAATCCAGCCTGCAGCCTGCCCCAGGGGTTTGGTGCGCGCACCCTGTCCTGTGTCCCTGGACAAGGGCATCTCCTTCAGCAGATGCATCTCTTAAATCCAGTTGGTTGGAGGAAGGTCAGAGTGATGGCACTGGCAGGACTTTCTAAAATACTCCCTGAAACTTCCCCCACCCTCTCCCTTCCCAGCCATTCCGCCTTGTATTGGGAACCTGTCAGATCTGACAAGCTGAGCTGGGTAGGTCTGGAGAGACCACCAGGGAACCCTTACGGCAGGTGCTGCAGTAAGTGATCCTGAGGTTTCAGGAGGTGGGGGTCTGAGTCACTAGCAGTGCACTGAGGGGGGAGGGGGCGGGGTTGCCATCTTTCAGAGTTATTACTGAGGCCCTACCCATTTGTGGTCATTAAAGATCCCGTGGCACATTTCCTAAGAATGGCAATAGTAATCCTGCTACCCTGGCCAAACTCCAGCTTCAGTAATTCCTGCCCGTGCTGACCAACCTGGCTTCCCTGGCAATTTCTAGTGGGAAAGAGTGGTTTTTATTTCCTCTTCAGAACTGTAGTCCGAATGTTCCTGTGTGGTGGTAAACAGCTGCTGTGTTTGACCCTAGAGGTGGCTGCATGGGTTGGGTGAGTGATCCCTGTGCATAGTGTGTGCGTCAAGTGAAGTTTGGGATGAAATGGCTCTACAAGTGTGAAATATTATGTGACAAAAGTTAGACTGTCTCCCCAGCTCTGTAAAGGGAGTCATGGGGAATATTGCTCCCCTATTTTCTAACAGCTAGCACTGTTATGCCATGTACCAGCTTCGCTTCTGAAAGTCATCGGCTCTGTGAAGCTGGAAAATGGAGCTGTTCTCCATGTCGCTGCTATGGATACATTTGCTTGCTTTGTGTTAAGAGCAGCACTAATTAATGTTACTAAAATTTCTCTCACTGTATTCCCATTACATACAAGGATCCCCTTAGTCCTGGAGCAGGAACCTAAAGAATTATCCACCGCCCAACGCATTTACAAAGCAGTCATTTTCTGGCCACTAGATGGTGCCATACAACTGTTCTTTACAATTCATGACTGGAAAGGGAACTCAGTGGCTAGTCTCAAACCACAAAGGCACTGGGGCTCTGCACAGCCATCAGGAACATCTTACAGGAGAGGGAGAGAGAAGGTTATGCTGGTATCAGGGCTGACCAGATCTGGAATGCTGCCGATGATCTCGGGGCAGACAATCTTTCTAACACCTGCTCCTAAATATTCTGTACCAGAGGTGGCTGCATTATAGGGATAAGGGATGTGATCCTTATATCTATATAGATATTTCCCAAAAAAGGCATTAGAAGAACATTATTAAAATTGCAGAATTTGGGTGCCTAATTTGTGACTTGATTTTTCAGAGAACTTAGTATTAGATAGTCCTTTATATGTTCAAAGCACAGCTCCCATTGGCTGCTCAGCACTTCTGCAGATCTGAACACAGGATATCAAGTCAGGCACTCTGAAAATGAGGCACACCAAAATCAGTGGCCACCTGTGAAAAGTTTGGTTTAAGTGACTTGCTCAGTATCACATAGGAACTCTGTGGCAGAGGCAAGGATAGAATTCAGTTTTCCAGGATGGCATTCAACTGCCTTAGCCACAAGACTCTTCCATCTCTTCCTGCTATATCCTGCCTTGTTCACAGCACACCTTCCAACTTTTGCAACAAATAAGGCAGGGGTCCTACAGACAACAGCCTCCTTCACTCATCCCCAGAGCATGGTCCATCCTGTGGACTGAATGAGGCAGCGATCCTGTGGGAAAGATAGTACGTGATCATGCAATTCAAGGTGGTCTCAGAATGTATCCTCCCCCAGGAGTGAGGAACGTGTCATAATCCCCACTTCACAGGTGGGGATACAGCCACAGAGAGAGGAAGCAACTTGCCCAAGTCACCCAGTGACTGAACTGGGAATCAAATGCAGTCTCCTGCTCTAGCCACTAACCTGCACTTCCTCCCAGAGCTAGAAACAGAACCTGAGCCTCCAGACCCCGAGCCCATGCTCCCAGTCAGTCTCAGATGAAAGGCACCAGAGAAGTGTTAGAACCTCCCAGACTATGCCCGGAAGTGTTAACGTGACAAATTCACCTGCTCTCTGGTGAGGTGCATGTGGAGTGAGAGATCTGCCCAGAAAGAAGGTTTATGCTCCTCCTGGCTCAGGCTTAGTGAGAAGGAGGAGGCCATGAAGAGCTGCTGGGGGTGGCAGCAGCTTGCCTGGCTGCTCTGACTCAGGATGGGCCTCACCTTCCCTCACTTGCTGATAAGAGGCCGCTTCCAGATTAAAGGCTGTAGCAGCTCTTACAGTAAGTCACTGTTAAAACAAAACATGAGAGCGCCACTCAGGGGCATCTCTCCAATGAATGAACTCGTGCTTGGGCCCATTTCTTGTGGGCGTGTGGGGAGCCTGAGCAAACACAAAAGCTGCCCCAAGACAGGTTCAGCAAGACTAGGGCTTTGTCATCTTGCTGGGAGGCCAAGGCTCTGACTTGTTCATCCCTTGTTCTGACCAGTGCACTTGGCAACACAGCTGGGGCTGTCCCCACCCCCCTATGACGTGGCCAGTATGCACAGCAGTGTGGTGGGGGGCTCCCCCACCCCCAGTTGTGGTGACCGTGTTTGAGTTATTATTTCTTTGACTGAGTGAGATCTCCAGGGCCCACTGGGTTGGGTGCTGCTCAGATACATAGTGAAAAGAGAGTTCCTGTCCCCAAAGAGTTTGCAGTCTTTTGATCTCAGACTGGTTTCAGAGCTGCATGAAGATGGCTCCTGATGTCAGCCTCCCAGCCCTGAGCCTGCCGGACACCAGCCATTGCTGGAGATGCTCTTGGCCCAAGGATGATGGGGACATAAAACCATCGCAATGTTGGGTGGGAAGGGACCTCAAGAGGTCACCTAGTCTATCCCCCCACACTGTGGCATGACCTAGGCATGGAGGTGACCACATTCAGCTTGGGGCCAGCAGCTGAGTTCAGTGGGGGGAAGGAGGTTGCTTTGGGCATGTAGGATAAAGGGCAAGTTTGGGCATGTGCGCAGAAGCCACAAGCATCACCGTGGTAGGCATGGGAATGGCAGCTGCGCTCTGCAAGGAATGGGAGCAGCAGCTGGCATGGGGGTATCCCTGATATGCACTAGACAGAAGCAGCGGCTGGCACAGAAGCAGCAGCCCGTTCGCTTCACAGGACAGAAGCAGCCGCTGACATGGGAAAGGCGGCTTTGCTCCACGTGGGATGGAGTGGGAGTGATGGCTGCAGGGCCGGTGGGATGGAAGCCTTGCTCCTGGTGGCGTGGGTGCCTGTGCTGAGGTTGGGGCCAGAGTTCACTGAGAGATCACAGCTCCTCGCACTCAGGCCATGGCTCTTGCATTTGGATGCCTTCTGTTTTTCTTTACCACTGAGGCAAATTACAGCCCTTTCAAGTCAAGCCCTTCTGGTAGCAAAGTCTGCACGAGAGAAGCACTAACCATAGCAGCCCACTGGGGCTTGGCTCTAATTGCCTGTGAGATGCTAATCTGCTGGAGGGTCTCAAGTGCTCCTTTATCTAAGCCCTTCCTATCCCTCCCCCTTTCCTTCTGCCACTCTGCAATTCCCCTGGTGCATGCCTCCCAACTCCTCTCAGCCTCTTCATGCAATTTCTTTGAGCAGCCTGTAAGTAGAATTCCCAGCCCACAACAGTTTGTGTGCAGACAAGCAGAGACAGAAGGAGCCCTGTTGCAGCTCCCACCCCAGTCTTGCAGGTTGTGTGTTTCTGGAGGCAGCAGCAGAAGTAGCAGAATGGAAATCTCTTTCCCCTCTAGCAAGTGCAAACAGCTGGTCCTCTTGCTGCTGTTTCTAGAGCCAGGCAGACTGAGCTCAGGCAGCCCCGAGTGCAGCCAAAGGAAAGAAGACCCCTCATTCTTGCAATCTCTGGTGGCCATCCTCCTTCTTCCCCAGAAGTGATGGACTGGGGAGCTGTAGGCTCTACTACCTTGTGCTTGATGAGCAGCCAGCCCCGGAAGAAGTACAGGATGTCCCAGGGGAGCAGCAGATGGAATTCAGATAGGTCCAGAAGCAAACCAAGCTTGTCCAGGGCTAGGAACCCGATGGACTGGCTTAACTTGGTGGAAGCCAGCGTGGTGTCCATGGCCTCAAGGCTGCAGGAGGAGAGCAGGCTCAACCTGAGCTGCCTGGAGGAGAGACTCGATTCCTTGGTGGTCCTGCTACTGGGGATTCTGTCTAGCTGCAAGCTGTCCTACAGCGATTCTGTCCCAAAGATGTCTATCCAAGGTGAGTGCATTTGGGCTCTCCACTTCCCCATTAGTTAGCTGCTCTTGTGCAAATAACAGCTAGTGGTATGACTGAGCTTCTGTTCCATTTAGCCAGTGCTGGGAGAGCAAAGATACGGGCACTTTTGGGTCTGATTCTACAAAACCTCATTGGTTTTGTTTGGGTAAAGCCAGTATTAGTCTCTGAACAACAGGAGTACAATCAGAGCAGAAGCTATTGGGACTTCAGACTCCTTCAGCATCCAAAGGCAGTCTGATCAGGAGGCACTGGGCCAGGCAGATCTACTGACCCTCTCCTATTATCTGTGTTCACTTTCGGCCTGTCTTTCTTTCTCCATCTTAATTTTTCCCTTCACTCCCCCTTCCCACTCTTTTTTAATTTTTTTTTTTTTTGCATGACATTTTGCACTCCTCTTGCCTTTGATGTCCTGACATCCCATCACTTCATGTCCCTGGAAGAATTCCAGGTGGTCAGACGCCTTCATGAAGACAAATGTCTGAGAGTTTCACTACTGACATTTATAGCTATCAAGTTTTCTGATTATGTAAAGGGAATAATTCTCTCTCTCTCTAAGCCCCTAGCACAATCTCCCCACTGTTCTGCATTTCCTCAGCTCAGTCCTCCACACACTGCCCTTCTCAGCAGACATCCTCACTTTTTATTAACCCAGAGCAAAGAAGAGACAGAGAGAGAGAGGGACAGAGGGGAAGAGGATAAAGGCAAGATGGTGCTATGAGCAATGAACTAGCTGCCCAGGAGGAACTAGACTTTTACTTCAGGAATTATTCTGAGCAAATGCTGGTAAACCCAGAAGAAAGCATTTAGAATAGAAGTAGTCTCTTGTCAGCCAGGTATCTGGAAATGCATGGCACCTACTGCCAGTGCTGGTCACAAATACATTTTCAAGAAGCTCAAATGTGTCAGAGAGGAGTTTTAAGGGGTTCCAGGAAGGATTCTGGGGCTGGACAGGGTCACCTGTGAGGAAAGATTAAATGAGCTGAGTATGACTGGTTGGCTAAGTGACAACCAGGGCAGGGAGTGGAACATAACTGACAGCTGGTATTTGAAGGCTTGAAACTCGAGGATGAAGAGGAATTGTTTAGGATGGGCCACAAAGTTATACCTAGCAGGAAATGGGCTGCAACTCAGCAAAGGAAAATTTTGGTTGAATATGGGGGAAATGACCTACTGGCAAAATCTACTAGGTTGTAGAATGGTCTTGCAAGGGAAGTGGTGGAAGCTCCTTCCCTGGAGACATTTCAAACTAGACTACTTGTGAGCCTGAAAAATGTACCACAGAGGATTCTGCATTGGCCCCTGGGACCTACTAGGGCTTTTTCATCATGAGTCATTTCTCAGATTCTTTGTGTAGGCAGATGTGTCTGTCTCTCTCTAGACACAGATTTGCAATCACTCTCTATGTATATTACACAGACACCTCTTCACTCCGCATGTAAATGATGACTGTAAGTCATCAGACTGGTTTGGTGCTGGGGATAGCTTTTCCTGTGACACATGCTTAAAATGCACAAATCAAAAATACGAACCACTAAAAGATGCCAGGTTCTTCATACAACGAACGCTGTCCATTTCCTTCAGCTCCAGCTGGAACACAGCATGCTGGGATGTATGTCATCTCTGCAGCCTGCACCTTTTCACTAAAGATGAGTAGTTGCCATTTGCCCGTATTAAGCTAGTTAAATGTGACCAGCCCTTGTGTATAGTTTGGTTACATCTGCTCTCGGGTATGGAAAATGAACCTCTTACTAGGTACTTATTCCATGCCAAGTTCTCAGAAGGTTTCCACTAACGGCTGGTTTTAAATGGCAAGCACAACACACGTGTAGCCAGATTTTTAGAAGTGTTCATCACCACATCCCCATTGAGCACAATGGAGGTTTCCCCCAACCGCCACCTCCCACTTCATCTGCCCCCTTGCAAATAATGGGAGCAGATGGATGCTGAGCACTTCTGAAAATCTGCTCACTTCATTAGGTGCCTAAATGGGAGTGGAGTTCTTGAAAATCTGGCCCTTAATGCTTCATGTGAAGCGAGTTGGGGGTGTGTGTTGCAGTCCAGTAATGGGCAGGAGTCCATACCCCCCAAACCACCATCCCAGTTGGCATTCATTGGCAGCCCCAGGGGAGGCCAACGGGGGCATGGATCATGGTCAGAGGGTGAACTCTAGCTCCACATTGCAGAGGCCCATCCAGCTGAGGGTACCCAGCTGGAAAGCGTACAGCTGCTGCTGCTTCCCCTGCGTACTTCTGCAGGAGCCCCCAGCAGCTGCCCCCGCAGGCCCCTGTGCTGGCACACCATTTGCTTTAATAGGGAAAAACTGTCACAAACCAACTTTGCCGATGGTTGGTCAAAGCCCAGCCGGGCGCTGAGCTGCACTTGGACACATTCCCTCAGCCCGTGCAGCTCCGCTGGAGCTTCAGTTGCTGATGTTGAGGGATTTCTCCCTCCTCGGCCCTCACTCAGTGGCTCTTGGTTTCAGCAAGCAGACACCGCAAGACACTGGAGACAAAGGAACAGCCACAGTTGGCACTGAAAGGGATGGGGCAGGTGTGAGCCCAAGGTAAGGAGATGATGTGCAAAGTAAGCCCCACAGAGACTCTGGGAACTACACTGCCTACCTAAACTACCCCCCATAATACCAGTTAGCTATGACATCCTCTGCTTCCTGCCCTAAACCACTGTGCAGTGTTCCTGTGTGCTGTTTATCAGCTGTCTCACTACACTCCAGAGGTGGCTGCATTTTAGTGGTGGATTAAATTATTCCTGTGTGTGTACAGTCCTTTGGGATAAAGTGTATCATATTAATTAGTGTTACTGAAACCTTTCTTTCCTGGGCAAGGTGGAGAGATACAGCCAGAGACGTTGCTATGTAAACCTTCCCTTTTATCCCCCAGAAGATATTTCAACTCCCCATTGCAAAACCAATGGGCCTAGCAGTTCATGGAGACTTTAGTCTGGGCATAGAAGACAATCTCCTTCCCTGGATATTCCATGCACCCAGTCCAGTCAGGGTGAGAGGAGAATCAATGGGTGTAGTGACACCAGGGCAAATACTAATTCAGGCTATAAATTAAACTGAGTTTGGAGAGGCTTGTCCTAGTCCCCACTTGTCCACAGTAGAAAACCTGTGTGACCCAACTCTTAGTGTCTCTGAAGGAGCAGGCCATGAGCTGGAAGAGCTGGGGATACTGTGGACTGGAATCAAGGTGCATTGGCAGAGCTGTGGGGGGTCCCAGGACCAGAATAGCGAAGAGGGCTGTCGTTCAGGACAGAGGTGCATCAACAGAGCTGGGCTTGCTCCTAGGACTGGAATAGCTCAGTCACTGAAGTGGCCAGGAGGGAACTTAGGAGTTTTCACAAGCCAGGAGAGAGGGGAGGGGAGAAAGAACCGAGGGGTATGAACAGTGGGGTTTTACAGTAAAGTAGATGAGTCCAATGGCTGCTGCTTTTGCAGATTTAGGAAGAGAACGCAAGGCTGAGAAGCCACCAACACCTCTGGGTAAATATAGGGCCAGCCACTTTGTCCCTCCACCTTGTGTTGAGTGGAGTGAGTGACCTCCTCACAGCACATGTCAGATCTGGGAGCACTTAAACCCAGAAACTACCCCTATGGCTTCAGTCTGAATTGAGCAGAGCAGAGGCCAGGTCTGGTGATCTGAGCGCAAAACTGAAACCAGAAACTTGTGGGTTCCACTCTCAGCTTTGACACTGCCTCCCTTCCAACCTTAGGCATGTCACTTCCCCTCTCCGTGCCAGTTTCCCATTTATAAAGTGGGGGTGATAATATTTTTGTGCATCTCAGGGTGTGTGAGGGTAAATTAGTTAACTTTTGCAGAGCCCTGTGGGCCTCATCACCATTTACTGCAGAACTCGCTAAGGGGGAGGGGCTGTAGGGAGGAAATCTCCCTAAGGTTCCTCTTGTGGTGTTACTCCCACATCATTCAGTCATGTGTGGCTGCCCCCAGCGCCTGCAGAGCAGCTCCAACTGTGCCTCCCTGCTGGCTCTGGGGGCTCTGCGTCCCTTTCTGCTCCCTGGCACCATGGCTGAACAGAGACATGATAGAGCCATGTTTCCAGACCTCCCCCACCCCCAGTTCCTCACAGGATCCCCATAGAAACATGAAAGGGCTTTGCCAAAAATGTAACGCATCAGACACTGTAGCCTTTTCACTGCAAGGCCTTGTGAGTTATTGGTCTCTATGTTGGCTGCTCCTACTGGACTCCTCTAAGAAGTCAGAGCAGACATTCCCTCAGGACTGTGCTGAGACCCACAAGCAAAGGACCCAGGGCAGTGGGATCTACACCATCCAGCCCATCCCACTCCAGCATCCTTTCGAGGTAAGAGCACCAGCTGCTGGGTTGGGCTGGGTCTCACTGGATTATTGCGATAGTGACACGCACCCAGGCCGTGCTAGGTGCCCAAAAGCACCAGGCTCACAGGGCACAGGATGGATCCTGTGCACAGGGATGCTCCATACTCTCAGCCCTCCCCACCTCTTCTTGTGGGAGCATTTGGTCGTTTGTCCTGAGCTGGAATCCTGCAGCCTCTGCTCTATCTTTGTGGCATCTCACACTTCGTGTTCAATCGCATTTCATTACACGAGGCCTACACCGGGACACCTGGCAGCTTTGCCCTCCAGAGTGCCGAGCTTCCCAGACTGGGAGCAGCACTGAGGCAGCCGGGAGGTCTGTTCCTGAGGGAGGGAGTTTGGGGATGCAGCCTGCTCTGTGGAGAGAGTGAACCCAGGTTAGGAGCAGTACTCAGGGAAGTGAGCTGCCTTCTGCCAGCCTTAGCGTGAAGGGGATCTCACTGTGTCCTGGGGCCTCTGTGGAGGGATAGCGATCCCAGAGGAAGTGCTTCCCTCCCTGACTGTGATAGGAAGGTGTTAGGCTCCTGCTGCTGCTGCGTAACCTGCCATCCCCTCCCACTGCAGGCATACTGTGACATGGTGACCGATGGAGATGGCTGGACTGTGTTCCAGTGCCAGCAGGATGGCTCCCTGGACCTTACCCGCACCTGGCAAGAGTACAGGCTGGGATTTGGTAGCTGGCAGGGTGAGTCCTGGCTGGGCAACAAGCAACGGCACAGCCTGACCCTGCTGGGTCAGCATGCCCTGTGTATGGAGCTGGAGGACTGGTTTGGCATCCAGTGCCATGCCACCTACCACAAGTTCAGGGGGGCCAGCAAGGCCAACAAGTACCAGCTGATGGTCTGGGAATGCCAAAGCAAGGCCAGCAACACCCTGAGCTACAGTCGCAGCTACAACCACGACCACAAGTGTTTCATCACCTGGGACAGCAACAACGACAACTACCCGCATAGGCAACTGCAGTGCATACTGTGGGGCCAGCTGGTGGTTCGACTCCTGTCTAGCAGCCAACCTCAATGGGAAGTACCACCGGGGATGGTACAGTGGGGTGACCAGCGGCATCTCCTGGGGCACATAGTATATTCTGACCAATAAGAAGACCAATCAGAAGAACTTGTTCAAGAAGGCAAAGACGAAAACAAGGCCAGTCAGCTTTAAATGGCACTTACAGTGGGGCATATGAACTCCTAGGGGGAAAGGAATTGCTGAGTTGGGAATTAGGAGAATGGGATCAAACTGGTCAAAGGGAAATGTCAGAGCTATCAGGGAAAAGTTCCTACTGCTGAGACCTGCTGGACTCCGTGGCTAAGGGAAATGGTGGAAACGCTGTTGCTTAAATTATTTCAAGGAGGAGATGCCTTGGAGAATACAGTTCTGGGAACTTTCCCACACTGAGGCCAGGGCTTTTCCAGCTCTGAGAGATAGTGATGTACACAGTCCTTCTGCAAACCCAGCTTCCTTGGCACCTACCCGTCCTTACTACCCTTCTCCCAGGCCAGGGCTGTCTTCTTATACAATTCCTTCCCCACCCTGGCATTCCTTTCTGTGGCTGGACCTTTAAATTGGGCAGTGACAGACAGCTGCAACCCTAAAGGAGCCATTTTGCAACTGGAGGCTGTTTGCTGCATCTCTGTCTTCCAGCTGGTGAGGATCCTGAACTCTGGGTAGGTTTGTTTTCCTCTCCTCATTTTTGGCCAATTCTTACAAATAGATTTGGTGGGAGCCAAAAGCTGTACTGGACTCTGGTTTGTAAGGAGTCTCTGATGTATTGTGAAGTCTTTATAGCCACGGACTATTGTCAAAGGTCTAAGGAGCCCAGCCACTGCTTTTCTTTGGGGCTTAGCAGGCAGGGGATTGAGCCTTGAGGATCATTCAAGACTCCTGCCTCTTGCTTGTGATAGCCTCCCTGAACTTTGAGAGTCACAGGCCTAGCGTATCCAGCTCTGTCTACCTTGAGCCTGGATATAAAGCCAAAGGGTCACTCCTCTGGATGAGACCCACTCTGTGAGGATATGGATCAATATGTGTCTATGGTCTATTTTATACCTGAACTTAAAACCTATCTTATATCAATAGCAGTACTTGCATTAGCAGTGAGTCAGTCTGATTCCTCCCCAGAGCTGGGGCCAGGAGCACCGGATGGAGCTATAAAGTTTCCTTTTTGCTCTATATGGGCATCAGATGTCCCAAGAGCACTTTTCTTAAGAGTTGAGATTTCCGTGACCTGCCTAGACAAAGATTTCCCCTCTCCCCACTAATGTGCTGTGCTCCACTCTGCAGGTGGCTGCATTTTGGGTGGGTGATGTGACTTGGTTTATAAAGTGCACTGGCATTTGCTTACATCCTGACTAGGGAGTGATTTGGGTGGTAGAAAGGAAAAAAGGGTCCTGCTGTAGTCGCTTTAATCACCAGCCTGTGGAAATGGGTTGGCTCCCCCCAGGAGACTGTTAGTTACCGCCACCACCCTGCAATCAGCTTGATACTCTGCAGCCACCGCCATGCCTGGCTTCCTGCAGTTCTGCTCCTATTTATAGCTGCCTGTTTGCAGCCAAGGCCTCCATTAATGAGCAGAGTCTGAACGCTGCTCAGCAGCCTCAAGTGCTGAACAGTAACCCCTTGGGCTGGAGAGGGAAAGACACAGCATGCACGGTCCCTTCTGCGCGGCTTTGATCTCTTGGACACTGAGAGCTCCACTCTACAGAAACAGTTCCCTCCTGAGAAGGATCTAAGATAGCTGGGGGGAAAAGCCCAGCGCAAAGTCAGGGGGCCATGGAGTCTCTTTAGGGGTAGCCAGTCAGGCTAGTCGGTGCAGAGGCAGCACGAAGTGGATCTGCCAGAAGCCCACGCGACAGGGCAACATCTCCAGGGGGCAGCATTACAAACCCTGTGCCTAAGGGGGGCAGCTTTCTCCATCTC
The DNA here is from genome assembly GCF_965152235.1 of Eretmochelys imbricata. Classification (NCBI taxonomy): domain Eukaryota; kingdom Metazoa; phylum Chordata; order Testudines; family Cheloniidae; genus Eretmochelys; species Eretmochelys imbricata. The sequence continues at coordinate 23,839,395 of NC_135578.1, forward strand.
AGGACCTGCCCCCCTTGTATTACCCGCTTAGTGGCATTGGATGCCACTCTAATCCAGTCCCTTTCACTCTGCTACCCAGTGCCACTCAAAATCGGATAACCAATGTGTCCTGAACCCTGGCACAGAATATGCTCTATCACCCTGCTTTCCTTCAAAGCCTGCTTGCCTGGGAGTGTTGGTTACAGAATTCTGTACTTTTACTATCTGTAACAGTCCAGTGTGGAATTTTTCAATAGAGGCTCCTAATAATAGCATCTAAACTTGACTCACTGAGGCCAGGAGCTTATATGGGAGCAGGGAGTAGAGCGGGAGGGCAGGTATAGGAAGGAAGTCAGTCCTTATGAGATGAGATAATGTGAACTCAAGGTTTTTGTACTGGCCTGGGAGCCAGGCATCTCCTGGGTTACAAACCCAGCTCCCCCACCCTGTGTCTGTCCCCTCTCTGCAAGAGGAGGAGGAGAACTACCTGCCTTCCAGGGTCTGTGAAGAATTTTTGTAAAGATCAAGGTATTATTATGTCATTTTTTGCACAGACAAAACAGTAAGGGGCCATCACACTCTATTTATGGGGTATCCAGCTTGTATTATGATGGAAACAGGCGCTTGTTTGAGTCTGAAATATTGTTTTCCTTCCCCTGGGGGATTCTGCATTTTCAGGTCCTGGCTGGAACATAAGGGCTCTCCTATTTCTCAGACAGAGCCCAGCAAACAGTGTGGGTAAGGGCAGGGGCTTCTCATGGGCACCTTTCTTTTTGACACCAAGCTCCATGTTAGCTGGCCTGATTCCCCCTCCTAGGGGCCAGAAATACATTTCCCCACCACCATCACCACACTCTCTCTCTCTATGTTGCAGATGGGCAGCATGGCAGGAGGTCCAACTCAGAGCAGGCTGCTGTATTTCACACCCTTGCCTGGAGGTTGAACTGACTGGGAGGGGAGGTGGCACTGCAGATCCTTCTGATAGAGGGGCCTGGAATGTGGCCTAAGCTAGCAGCCCGTCCTCCCCTTCCCGCACTCCAGGACTCTGGCTATGAGGGGGGACTGAGCTGTGAGTCTGTTTCCCCCTCCCTTTACCTGTCTGGGAGAGGCAGTGCTTTGCACTCCACTCTGCTTGCCATGCAGCCTGAAGAGCACTCCTGTCATTGGCACTGGGTAAGGATCAAAATCAAGGAATCTGAGAACAGGGGCTGTTGTGTTGGGTCCCAGGACTGGAATAGCTGGTGTGGGGCTGTAGGTCAGGACTGAGGTTTGTTAATGTGTGTGGAGTCCTAGGGCTGGAACAGCAGATGGCTTGGCCCATCAGTGTTAACATGCCCTGATGGTGGGTGCCACAGAAAACCCCGAGAGAGGATGCTCATAAACCAGCCTGCCTGCAAGAGGAAAAGAGAACTGTGGCGAAAGCTAGGGACAGGCTCTCCAGGGGTTATAAACAACAGAGACTGGAGAAACAATGCAAAAGTGATTCAGGTCCCTTGCCAATGCCCTGTTTATACTGAGCCAAGGGAGCCTCAGATAGCACAGGGACTGCAGCTCCCCTCTGTGCAGGTTGGGGTCAAACTCCAGAGACAAGATCTGACAATCCTTGAGCTGGCTGCTGTGCAGTCTGTTTGTCCAGGGTTTTTGGATACAGTCCCAGTTTGGGATACCCACAGGCTACGGCAACACAAGGCAGGGTTATTTGTGAGATTAGGCTCCATGAGATGTGAATATACTGTAATTACAGAGATGATGAACAAGGACTTCAAAGTGAGGTGCAATGGGGCTGGGTGTGGGCTCTGCATAGAAGGTAGTGCTGCAGGGCTGGCCTCCTCCATGCTGCCCTACAGCCCCCCTCTGCCCATCGATGAGGGCAATAGCTATATGTTGTCTAATTAGCACCGTGAGAAGCCAGCTGGCTGAAGTAAATTATAACCCTTCAGGCATTGATAGGGTGGAGGAGCTATCAGAACTAGCAAAAGAACGAGGAGTCCTTGTGGCACCTTAGAGACTAACAAATTTATATGAGCATAAGCTTTCGTGGGCTAAAACCCACTTTATCGGATGCATGCAGTGGAAAATACAGTAGGAAGAGATATACACGCACACATACAGAGAACATGAAAAAAAATGGGTGTTGCCATACCCACTGTAACGAAAGTGATCAGTTAAGGTGAGCTGCTATTAGCAGGAGAAAAAAACCCTTTTGTCGTGATAATCAGGATTATCACTAAAACTGGGTTCTTTTCTCCGCCTGATAGCAGCTCACCTTAACTAATCACTCTCGCTATAGTGAGTATGACAACACCCATTTTTTTTCATGTTCTCTGTGTGTGTGTGTGTGTGTGTGTGTGTATCTCTTCCTACTGTATTTTCCACTGCATGCATCCGATGAAGTGGGTTTTAGCCCACGAAAGCTTATGCTCAAATTTTTTTAGTCTCTGAGGTGCCACACGTACTCCTCGTTCTTTTTGCTGATACAGACTTAACACGGCTACCACTCTGAAACCCATCAGAACTAGGAAGCCCTAGCACCCCACCTTCTGTTCCTGGTGCAATTAGGAGAAATCCCTGAGGGAGAACAAAGAGGGCAAAAAGACAGAGGAGAGCATAGCCTCAGGAGGCCTACAGAGGAGAGAGAGAAAAGGACACAGAGTTTCCTCCTCTCATTCTAAATCCAGAAGCTCTTGCCCAGTTTCAAAGCAGCAGCCCGCTCTCCTTCTGAATGCTCTCTCTGTCCCTTCCACCTGCAGGAGGCTGGGATATGTTAGGGCACATTTCAGAGAAAAGTGTGTGTCAGAGAATGTCTCCCCTCCTCAGCAGAAAGCTCCTGGCCTGAGGCAGCCTTCCCTTGGTCCACAGTTGCAATATCACCTGCTTCCAAGACAGCAGAAGGGGAGGGATTTTAGAGAAGGTAGAGGGGTGAATAATACACTTTCTATGCAAGTACTAACCCTCTGCCCTTCTCAGACCCTTCTGAGGATCTCGAAGTATTTTATTAAAAAAAAAAAAAAAATTAAGCCTCACCATATGTCTGTAAAGTAGATAAGGGATGTGCAGGGTTTGCTACAGCCACCTCTAGGCAGGAACACCGCAGCTATTTAACAGCTCTCTACAACATTTTAGGACCAGAAGTGCAGAAAAATCTCTCAACTACAGCTGCCAAGGAATTCTAGGTAGGCTGAATGGACTAGGTCACTAAGGCACTTACTGTAATGCCACAGCATCTTTATTGACTCGAACCTTAATTTTTTCTGTCCCACCTTTCTTCTTTCCAAGTCGGTACTGAATGCCAGCTGAGTCAAGACCATCCTTACTCACAGGGTTTTCTTTAGAACGCTCCCATCCATGTACTGACTGACCCACCCTTCACCTACTTAGCTTGGGAGTAGATAGAATTGCAGCACACAGCTGGAGACCACACCAGAACTCCTGTAAGGATATAATGTACTCTGGGCTTCAGGGGCAGACACCTTGAAGATCCATCAGCAGTTGATTGCTCCCTTGCATTTGATAGGGGGAAAAGGTCACAGATCATCACAGTGGTCCCTTCTGGCCTTATAATCTATTAATCAAAAAATTCAAACTGGACATAGCTCTTTTACCCAAGCTGCTGTCACTCCTTCCCTCCCTAACAGGGACCTGTTTAAAAGCTAATTTCAGTATGATCTAGGATTAAATCTTCAAATACCTTTAAGTATTTATCACTTTTAAACTTGGATTTGGATTCCCTCTTGGTCACCTCAGGAGAACAGGGAGCAGTGTGGAGGGCAAAGACCCAGCTTTTGCAGCAGCAGGTGCTGACTCTGGAGGGACAGAGGTTTTCCCTTTACACAGTGCTGTCTAGCTCTCCACATGGGAGATCTACAGAGGAACAGTGAAAGACTCCAGTGGGAACTGCACTGAGCCCCCATACAGGAAAGAGGGCCTAGAGGAACAATTCAGAATACAAGACCTGAGAGGATTATTGCAGCATCCTTAATTTGCAGCAAGGGAGATTTAGGTTAGACATTAGGAAAAACTTCCTAACTGTAAGGGGTAGTTAAGCAGCGGAACAAATTACCTGGGGAGGTTGTGAAATCTCTGTCACTGGAGGTTTTTAAGAACAGGCTAGACAAACACCTATCAGGGAAGGTCTACATATAGCCATGCCTCAGTGCAGGGGACTAGACTAAATACCTATCAAGGTCCCTTCCAGTCCTACAGTTCTGTGATTTCTATGATGGATCATAACTGATCTGCAATGGCCAGTGATGGGTTGGCCTAGAGAGGAAAGGGGCATTTGTCAGTCCTGTTGCTTTATAAACATGTAGCAAGGTTTCTATTCCCCTGACTGTAATAAGTGAACAAATGACTGCACAGAAACACATATCCAATCACTCAGTATTGTAAATGAATAGAAAACTCTTTGCCTTCTGGGGCTTTCAGGATGTGTGTGCAGACAGTGTGGCACCAGCCTTGAGAACTTTGGTGTGGTACTGGCAGGCAAACTGTCTGCAGCCCACACTTGCATGACTTCCACTGTTGGCCTGTTGTCTGGAACAAAGAAAAATGTGCACACAATAGGGTCTCAGGGTGCAACTTATGAGCAATGCCTGCAGAAGGGAGAGACCTAGAAAGTGGGACAGGAGCTGGGGTATGTGTAAGGTGCACAGAACATGTTTTCTATCTACAGAAGCAGGCCAGTGTGGGGAGAGAGAGTATGTTTAAGGCAATTCTCTCTCGCTCTCACCCCCCCCCCCACATTCCTTTCTTAAGGGAAAGTACGTGACTGGTGAGGGAATCTAAAGGCTGAAAAGAACCAACATGCTTTTATCGGATCTATCTTTGCAAAGACAGTCTGGGTGCTGGTGCTAGGTGAGGCAGTCAACATGGAAAGGAACCACCTCGAGGGAGGCTCTGGAGGGCAGGAACCTGTCTTTGTGTGCTAGTATTAACGGGCCAGGCAGCTAGCCTCCCTGGGCTCATTGTTCCGGCTGAAAAAGGCCCAATGTTGATTCTGGGCAGGTTGGAGAGCCTGGATTGAGCTGTGGGTAGGCCTGGGCCTCCTGCATGACCCCCCTGCAGTCTGGCTTGGGGGCCTAGGCAAGCTGAGTTAGTGTTTGAACCAAAACAATGGCACCATAAGAGTAGAACTGAACCAGGGTGCGTGGGGCTGCCCTATCCGTCCTCACCCCAACCTCCCAGCCCACCCTTCCATGGGCACTCAGCCCCCTGCAACCCAGAGCCCTGCGCTGTGGGCCTGAGGTGTTGTAACAGCAGTGCCCTCTGGTGGGCAAACTCTGAGTCATGCCTACTCAGCCTAACCCAGAAATGTGGGTGGTGACAGTAAAACCAAGGAACCCAGAACCTTGACACTCCCATGCAGGTTAGTTGAGGCTCAAACTGTTCCCCTGTGAAGAGAAGCTGCTGCAGAGCAGTTCTAGGTGAGGAAGGCAAGACGGCCCATAGCTGCCCCTTGCAGTGGTGAGCCAAGCCTGACGGGGTGGCAGGGGAAGCAGAACAGTTTAAGAGGGCCAGGGTAGGAGCTGGAACATGGCTAGGGCTGAGTTTAGTCCCCTATTGGCCATTGGGGGAAAGAAGAGGGGCTGCCCCAGGGGCACCTTCTTTCCCCCAGAGCAGAACTAGATTTACTCCCAGCTCTTGCCCTGCCAGTCGCCACTGTTAAGAATTTAAGAACAGCCATACTGGGTCAGACCTAAGGTCCATCTAGCCCAATCTCCTGTCTTCCGACAGTAGCCAATGCCAGGTGCCCTAGAGGGAATGAACAGAATGGGCACTCGCCAAGTGATCCATCCCCTGCTGCCCACTCCCAGCCTCTGACAAACAGAGGCTAGGGACATCATCCCTGCCCATCCTGGCTAATAGCTATTGATGGACCTATCCTCCATGAACTTATCTAGCTCTTTTTTGAATCTTGGCCTTCACAACATCCTCTGGCAAAGAGGCTGACTGTGTGTTCATTTGGTGACCCCTAGTTCTTGTGTTATGAGAAGGAGTAAAAGAACACTTCCTTACTTATTTTCTCCACACCTGTCATGATTTTATAGACCTCAATCATATCCCCCTTAGTCATTTATTTTCCAGGTTTGAAAGTCCCAGTCTTATTGATCTCTCCTGCCCCGTTAACCTCTCCTCCAGACAACGGCTTTTCCTTGAGCCTGCCTCACTGAGTCACCCTAATGCTCTGAGACATGGGGCACAAGAAAAGGGTATATGAGAAAAAACCTCCAATCTGTGTATTAGCTGGGCATTCCCATAAGTTACTGCAGGAGCCAGCAAGGTCCTTCAGAAATAGAGAAAGCGCTAAATATCCATCCTCCCTTGCTTATTTCAATTGGGTATTGTCTACATAGTTAAAAAAATACCAGGAACAAACACAGGCTTTCAGGAGATGAAACCCTCTCAGCTGCACTGGCTTTATTTTAAACAGACTCAGGACATTGCCAGCTCAAAAACCTCACTTTTTGTGACAAAAAACAGTACAAATCTCCTTTGCTCGGGTTCCTTATCCCCCAAAATATAAAAGTATAAATTCAAGGAGGAGTGGATTTATTTTAAAGCCTTCAGAAGAACAAAGATGCCTTTATTCTCACTGGCCCCAATGTTCAGATCTGCCATGAGCACGTCTCCACCCAGGCTGTCTGGCTAGTTGTACAGGGACAGTAAGGGCCCTCTTACACAGCAAAATACAGAATGGAGAGTGCTTTATAACCTGGTCTTGCCTTGTCTGTGTGGAAGGAACCCTGTTACAACCAAATCCAAATCTTGTTATACCATGGTCCCTCCACAGCAGATTCTGATTGGCAAACAAGCCCTAAAAAAGAGTAAGCCAAAAAAAATTATTTGCAGGCATTTTCCATTTCAAATTTTCTCTCTTCCCCAATTTTACTGACCAAAGAGCATCACTGGTTTGGCTCCGAGCACGTCCACTCAACAGCCTTTAATCTCAACTCATGTTTCTCCCCCCTCCCACCACTTTAACTCTGAAGTTATAGTGCATCGAGGATGTTGTCAATTTTGGTGACCAGCTCCTGGCGCTTGTTGGAATGCAGCTTCTCATTCTCAATGTACGTGTCCTTCTTAAGCTTGCCGGCCACCAACCGCTCTGCCTCAACAGACGATTTCAGAACCAGCTCCTTGACTTGGCTGTCGAGCTTCTGAATCTCGCTCACCTTGTGGGAGTTCAGAATAAAGGAATATTAAAGAGGACTGAACACAAACAGCCCTATGACATGGCTAAGCAGAAAAGCTGGGACCAAGGAAGACACAGCACAGGATATAGAACAGCCTCTCCCACGGGCATGGCTATAAGTGAACATGGCATTTGGAGGGTTCCTCTCGGGGAGGGGGCAGAGGCTAAATGGACAGAGGAGGTTTAAACAGAACCTCAGAAGCCAGATACTAGCATTGAGAGAGGTGTAATTCTTACTTTCAGTAATGTTTAATGATAAGTTAGAGACTTTCAAATCTAGGTCACCAGTACAAATCCAACTCAGGACCATGGTGGCCAAAAGTAGCTGTTTTCTGATGATTATTGTGGTTGTCAGGGTGAAGTAAGTTTGGCGGATCTCAGTGAAGTTCACAGTGGGATCAGTACCCACAGCACAAAAACTGAACTCCCCACACCTCAAGGTGGGTGGCTGCTTCTGGTCAGAGTTGAGGCATAAAGGTTGGGAATGGTAGTGTGCGCGCCTGGGGTGTGCTGTGCTGCCGTGTTGTTACAGAGAAAGGAATTCAGTCTACTGGACTGTGAAGGCAGCATCTTCCACCAGTGTGAAATTCACACTTGCACAAAAATAAAAGATTAACAAGTAAATGTGTTCAACTCTTGTGGTTTCGTTTTACCATGATACAAGTGAAGCAATGTGATGAGGCACCTTCTATGCAAAAATAAGAGTCCCAGACATGGTCAGCCAAGACAAAACTGGAGTAGCTGAACACCTGTAGGTGCTGTTCTCTTGTTCTCCCAAAGAAGCCATGTAATATGAAGCAAAAGCTTCCCAGGTGGATTCTGGCAACAAACCCAGAAATAGCCCAGGACCCCCAAAATAACTTGTGTTACTGGCTTGGATAGTTTAATAATATACAATCTGTTGCTATGTTTCAACTTAAAAGATCCAAGTTTTCATTCCATTTGACTTTACTAGGAGCGTAATGATAAGATAATGCAGGTGTAACATACAATCCTGCTTCCAATGCAGCTGGTCTAGGAGATCTTTTGGAGACAGTGAATGCTAGTGGCAAGCAATTTTTCATCTCCACACATTTTATAGAGCAATAAAAGCAAGAGTAAAACTACAGCAGAGGGGGGAAAAAAACAAACAATTAATACCATCCCCTACATTTTTCTGACAAGAAGCAAGTAATTTTGGAGCGCATGAAAGAGAGAACAGGAGGCAGCAGCTAAGCTAAGCATCAGAAGACATCTAGAATGGAAGCAGAGTAGCTTATAAGGCCAGCAACAAAGCACAGCTAAGACAGGAGAGAGCTCTTACCTTATCACACATGTCAGAGCCTTCTGTCTTCAGCTTGGACTGCAGAGAGGCTACTTCATTGGTCAGGGCCTTATGCTCTGTCTCCAAGGTCTTCTTGCCACTGTTTAGAGTGGAGATGTCCCGTGACTGCTTGTACTTATTCACCGCTTCATCAAAGTGGCGGTACAGGCCCAGTCTCTTGTTCACCAAGGTGAGAACTTGCTCTGTTATGCAGGCCACCTTCATCCTAGCTTCAGCAGCTGGATCCTATAAAGGGCGATAAGGTACATAGACAAGCACATACAAAAAACTTAAACTGAGCCAATGCCTGTCTAGCCACATGTGCTATGCAAAAGCACCTCAGATCTTACAATTTACAATTTAACACCAACAGCTGTCAAAAGAATGCTGAAGTTAGCTTGGTCCGAGCATAGAGGCCTCTGGCTGCCTCTAATCAGCCAGCCTAGCTCTGGGTTAATAAAAACCAAGGGAAAATAGGGAGGAAGGGACTCCCACAGGACAGTCACAAACCAGTTAGATTCAGATGGGCTTGCTGTCCCAGGGCTGGAATATTTTACATGAAAGCTAAAGATGGAGTATCCATCACATACCAAGACAAAACCAATAGGTCTTTAGGTGCTCAGATGCTATGGTGATAAGACACCAAGTACCTAAATAGGAATATTCCAATAGAAAGAACATTTAGTGAGGGGAACTATTTCTACAGGCAATTTCCAACCATTAGGGGAATAAAACTTTCCCCTCAGTCACAAGGCTGCAACTTGCCATATAGTACCTTGGTGATGGAGAAGTCGAGCCTCACATAGAAGATCACTGTGAAGAACAAGATGTAAAAGGCTCCAACCACCAACAGCGGCTCCTGCAGCATCAGGATCTTGTTGAAGGTGTAGTGCACCTGCAAAATAGGATTCAGAGAATGGGGTCAATGACTTGCCATTAGTCAAGGGAGAAACTTCAAGCACCTAAATGTTCCTAAAAACCAAGGAAGAATAGTTATGGCACACAGAATGGATCCAGCTCAGATAATGCAAACTGTGTAGTCAAGAACCTAGTCACACTGCTCGTTTTCTATATCTCTTGAGCAACAAGTTTCCCCAACTGGGCTGTGCATTGGCTATACTGACTTTCCTTAAGGGCTGCAACCCAGCATCTGCATTACAGATTCTCACATCTTCCAGCAGAGAGAACTTCACATAGTAACAGACAAGCAAAGCCACACAATTTGCATTTCATTTTTCAGGAACTCCTCAGCCCCAGACCAGATATTGTTATGATTACAAAGGTGAGTGAGGAGGAGGCATGGCTGCTCATTTAAGTTATTCAAACAAAGGGGTCAAGCCTACCACAATGTCCTGGATGTGCTGCTCTACTAGGTTGTTCTTGTGTGCCACAATAACCGGGCGTCCAAACGTGTCCAAGTAGGTGTAGTGGAGCTCGTCAGTGGCTCGGTTGATTTCATATGGGCTGTCCACATGAATATTCCTGCAGGAATAAACAGACACTCCCACATGATTCTAACATGTCTGAGATGGGATGGCTTTTTGATTGGCCTGTTGTGGCCCAATGCACACTACTCAATTGCACATTGAAAACAAGTTCACTGCAGTTTAAAAAGCAATTTATAATGTATGACAGATTGTGTTCCAAGGTGTCCTCTATGCTCATGTCAGCTGTTATGTTTTCATGGTGCTCCATCCCCAAGAGCAGACAGGAGACTTGGCCATCAATGCACAGGTGAAGCATTTTCAGCAGTAACAGCACAAGAGCAGTGTCACTTACTTGGCACCTTCTGGCAGGATTATCTTTACAGTCAGAGAGTCTGCAACTTGCTCATCAAACACATGGTCAATGAACCTCATCCTCAGGGCATATTGGTCACCTGAGAGAAGGCAGAAAGGACAGAAAAAATTCCAGGTAGTTTAACAAAACAGGCTTCCTTGGAAAGGTTTTCCCAGTGTCTGTGAATCTCAGCATGCTGAAGGACAGGGGCTGTATGCACTCCTCAGCAGAGGATCATTTGGCTCCCCTGAAAATGGCCGTTTTTAACAAAAGGTCTAAGGATACAGGAAGAGGCACATGCAAGCAGGAGACTGGCTTGTAAGTTACAGAAGTAACAGCTAGCAATAAACGCTAAAAGGTTACAAGGGCCCCATACTGTACAAATGTCAGATTTTCAACACAGTAAGTCTGGCCTTTTACTACCCCAATCCTGTGACACCCACCAAGATTATAGAGGTATTCATAGCTAGGCAGGTTGTAGCCAATGATGTAATGGGTCTTCCAACCCCCAAAGAGCGGGAAGCGGGGGCGGATCTCCATCTCCACAGAGTCATCCAGGATGAGAAGGTGGCTGGTAGAGATATTTCCAATTTCATCTCGGTAATATACATCCTGAGCCGCAGCAGGAAGAATGGTCTGCATGAGGGAGAGAAGCAGCACTCAGTGCATTTGCTAGAGAAAGAAAATTTCCACTAGAATAGGCAAAGCAGCTACTGATGACTTCAGCTTCAGTCAGGAATAGCACCACTTCTCACAAGCAGCAACAAAATGACTGCTTGGCAGCAGCATGTGACAAAATGGCATTAATGTAAGTGATTGGCCACAGTGTGCTCAGCAAAAGCTATTGCCCACATTCAGAGAAGTTATAGATGACGAAGCCCTATTGGATCATCCAGTCTATGGCCTTGAAGTCAATGTAACATTGTTCCCTACAGAATAGTCAGTGGTACTTTATCCAGTCCAGTTTCCTAAGAAATGAGGGACATGCCTACCACAATGTCCTGGATGTGCTGCTCTACCACTTCCTTCAGGATTTTATTTCACATCCTATCTGATCAGCCTAAAATTTCCATTTCGTTCCATCCCATTGCTCCTAGGGGGCTGAGCTTGTGAATTCATACACTCAACTCAATAACATTTCTCTGTCTGTCTTGATGTCACTTGACACTTTTTGAACACTGCATGCAATCAATTCCAAAATTTCAGGGAATATTCTAGGCATCAATGGGCAGAAGCCCACAGATTCTGGTGAAATATCAGAAAACCGGAAGGGGAAATGGGGGCAGAGCTCCTAGCATCTGATCAGCAGAGCAAGCAGCTTCAACCAGCTCTGTAATTGTCTACAAATCAAAGAACTTGTTGATGGCAGCCATTAACACCTTCCAGCATAACAATGGGGATAATAGTATGGGAGGAGGAGGATGGTGGAGTCCCTGCCATAGGGAAGAAGGAGAGGAGTGGGAGGGTGCCACAGAGAGCCCCTTTTATGAGGGAGGTTACAGGGAGTCCCTGAAATAGAAGGAGGTGGGAGGGTGGTGTGATGATTTGGGGAATCTGTCTGTACAATTTGAGTTCTGGTTGATGATGATATGAAGTTGTTACTATAAAAATTGCTCTACCACTGAATGCCTCTATGTAAATGTATCAGGGGATAGCCGTGTTAGTCTGTATCCACAAAAACAACAAGGAGTCTGGTAGCACCTTAAAGACTAACAGATTTATTTGAGCATAAGCTTTCGTGGGTAAAAACCTCACTTCTTCAGATGCATGGAGTGAAAGTTACAGATGCAGACATAAATACATACATTTATGCATCTGAAGAAGTGAGGCTTTTACCCACGAAAGCTTATGCTCAAATAAATCTGTTAGTCTTTAAGGTGCTACCAGACTCCTTGTTGTTTCTATGTAAATGTGGAATCTGCCATTACCGACAGGGCTGAAAACACATCTCCAGACAATGGCTGGTCACTTCAGTTGCTGCCTATTCAGGTGGAAACATATGAAGGACAATGGGTTGGCTAAGTTTAGGAAAACTAGTTTTCTCTAACCCTCAACAAGGTGTTTGGAGAGTGGAAAATTCCTATACAACACAAAGAGAGAGCAGAGGTGACAAAGCAGGAGTTTAGAAGGACTCAAAGTGAAGGAGGGATGGGCTGGTTTAGCAGTCAGAGAAAGCAAGCTGACCTGCCCTGGAAAGGGGCTCCATGTTTCAGAAATCATGCCATAAGCTGCAGCAGAGGATCCTGGACACCCCTACAAGACCTTGAGCCCAGCCCAAAGAATGCTCCAGAGTGGTGAGGAAACTGAGGCAAGGAAGTGTATGTAATGTTTATTATTTTTGTATACATCTGTGTATTTCTTGTGCTATCAAGTAAAGAGCAATGGTATTTTACAATTCTGTGCAGTCTGTGTGTGTGTTATGTGACACACCTATCGTGTGTCCCTGAAAAGTTAATCCAGAACATGGCTGGAGTTCTGGGAGAGGGTATGTTTAAGCTACAAGGGAGTCTGGGGCAGGGGGGCCAGCACTAGTCCCAGGGGCTGGGTAGTTGGACCGCAGGGTTACAGCTCTCAGGAGGGGTACTAGACAGAGGATTGGCACCCCAAAAGTGTGCCTAGAGACCCAAGCTAGAGGCAGTGAATGGACTGTTCAGACTTTGGAGGCTTAAAGCACACAGGGATTCAGAATTTGGATCCCTTCACAGCAGTCTGGTGTGTGCCCAAGAAGGGGCATTCAACTGATCTCTGACAGGTAGCACAAAGGCAGCTTGTGGGGACAGTGTAGGATACATGGAGCACTTGGTTTATGCGGTAAGCCTACAGAAGCAACAAAGCGTGTGACACCTCCCCCACTCCTCCAGTTATACCTTCCTGTACTACCTTGAGTAATTCCTCTTTGGTAATGACATCTTGTAAATATCTGAAAGCTTTTTATGTTTCCCCCTTATCCCTTGTGCGCTGTTGCCAAATAAGAGACAAAAGAAAGGGCAAAAGGATTTTCTATAGGAAGGTGGTAAAGGAGGGCACAAAATGCAAACCTTAAAAGATTTGACAGAAGATATTCCACTGTCTGGCTGCCTTTGGTAGTCATATCTGGAGAAAGGCCCTTTGAGCACAGCTCCTGTGTGCTTTAAGTCAACAGTCTCTTCTACAGCAATATTTCCCCAGTGAGACACTTCAATGACCCGTATCATACTGGTGATGGTCAGGAATGGGTTGTTATTTTCATAGTGTACCTTAAGGATGTCCTGAGAAGGAAAGAAAACAAGATATAAATCCCAGACAAGGAAGTAACAAACCCAGAGGGAGGAGGGGAAAAGGATTCCCCCTCCATCAAATCCCAGGGTGAATCATTCCATTATAGTGACAGCCATTAGCAATGGCCATCCCTGGACCCCCCCCTTTTTTTGATTTATAACAGCTGGTCACACAATACAGGGTGAAAAATGCACACAGCTCAAAACTAACACACCTAACCTGAAGCTCAGCTATGACACTTTGAAGATATCAATTAAAGCACTTTAGCAAAATTTCAGCATCCATTCTGGCTGTTTTAACTGATCAAGTGGAAGCAGCTTAATGGATATGCTAAGTTTCACAAGTGACTGCTCACAACAAGGGAAGTTAGCATGGGCAGATAGGAAGCCCCTAGATACTGAGATGTCCCCTGCCATTAATACAACTGACTGCAGGTAGCAGGATTCACTGAGCTAACTGATGAATGCTTTGGACTGGAGGGAATCAGGATCCCAGAGCAAAGGTGTTATCTCATACAGACCACTGACAATAAGACAACTTGGATGGGGCATATCTCCTGCTATCAGCACCCCAAGATAAACAAAACCATCTGACCCTTATGTTCCAAGGTGCCATTCCTTTGAGCCCACACCTGTACCATCATGAGAGTAACCAAGTTCCTGACATAAATCCCACTTGAACAACTGGTGATGTATGGGTGAAACTTGACAGGAAAAACAGCCAGATGTTCAGGTGCTTGGCTTAACACTTAAGTGCTAAATCAAACTCTGAATCTTGCAGCGAGAATGCTGATACTGCATATTAAGGACAATATGTACAAAGTAACTAGGTTATATTTCAACAGAGTCTCTTCTCCATACTATCCCATGAGCTTCCTTAAATAATATACACTCAGAGTAGCAGGTGTTTACCCCTCAGCATGTTACTACAACTATTTCCTTTTAACTTTTTTGGAGTGAATTTAGTGTTGCTGAATTGACACCCTCAAGTCCTCTCTGTGTACTCGAGCAGGTATAGCAAAGGCAGCTACAGTTCAAGCTCTCCCCCACTACCCCAAGACATCCGTGCCCTAGAGAGAGACCCCTCTCTCCAAGGGTTTCTCATTGGCAGTCTCAGTAGAGAGGCGAAGTTCAGAGGCAATTAATGCCAACTGTGGTGGTTTTGTGATACTGACACTTGCCCATTAGGAACTGAACTGAGAAATACCAACTCAATTCACATACGACACCAGTTTTCAGACACTTGCCACCATCCTAATATGTGACCGAGAGGCAAATGTCTCTACATCCCATTCAACGTCTTGAGCCATAATTGACCTATTTATGTGGTGCACTTTGCAGGACAACAACAAGCTACAATTTATTTTCAAGAGCCTTTCAGCCAGGGTTTTGCTAGCCACAAGAATTTACCTGGCTATATGGTGGGATGTCCTTGAAAGGCCCATATTCAATCATGTCCTCTGACCGGGTAGGATTGCCCAGCTTGGTGTAGTTCTCTACGTTCCTGGAGGCCAGTTTCACACGTGTAGTTTGGCTCTTTGTTGGGTATGGAGAGTAGAAATAATGATTCCCTTCAAAGACCACAAACTGTTTCTCTGCCTGTGTGATGTGCGTGGGGTACGGCTGCAGGACATGTGTGAAAACTGTTTCGATGGATAAACGGATCTTGGCACCTGGCGCCAGAGGAGATGGCAACTTCACGGTGAAGAATTTGCCGCTGAAAGGGAGAACAGCAGGAAAGCTATAAACACCAAGATCTCCACTGGCCTGACATGCACTCTTAAGCCCCTGCAACACACACTGGTGCAGAGGGGAACCTGGAAGTTTTCTATTTGCTCTTAAAGGACTCCCTCCTTCAACACTGGGAGTGCTGTAAAAGGGCCTTGCAGGATAAGGCCCAAAGTAGATTTCTGCCAGTAGCCCGGTGCTTGTTCCTCAGGAGGAGATTTCTGTTCCACAGTATGGGTACATTTACATATAAATGGTGATGGGGCAGTCTATAATTGGATATCATTTGGCACAGGCCTGAATGGATATTCAAAGGGAATCAAGCTAACATACCACCTGTGTGATGTTTTTGGGGTAGAGATACTGGTGCGTTCCTTTCACCATTTCTCTATAGCTGCACTTCACTGTGGATTTTCCATTATTCTCTAGGTGGAGAGAATAATCTAAAATGGAGCATGGGCAATGATCTGACAGGAAAACAAACATACTAAGTTCCTGCTCCTAAGAGTCTGTTACCTCTCAAGTCAGCACTACTTGTTCTCCCATTGGGCTGAAGCTGAATAAGGATGTCTATAGCCAGGGATCCAGCAGGGGTATCCTGCAGACAGTGAAGTCTGGAGGTGTGGGACTAGAGAAAACTTTTCACCTAATCCACAGCAGAGTTCTCTTGCAGCCTTCAAAGAAACAGATACCTCCACAGCAGGTTCACACCACCTAGCAAGAACTGCTGCCCAGACGGTGGAAGGAGAGTAGATAACAGCCCCAATGGATGGACCTTGGCAGTTGCAGGAAGGGAGCAGTCTCTAACTCACTGGTGATGCAGCCCTCCACCTGGATTAGTTGGGGCACCTTCAGCCAGTCATAGCTACGAAGTGAGCACTGTTCTGCCTTGATAATTCAGTGTTTCACTCCATTGCTACGAACCTCTTGAGATCACCAGCAACTAGTGCCGAACCAGTTTAAAAAGCTCACCTTATTTAATAGCTAACATGCACAGCCTCTGAAAGAGCCTTGCACTACAAATTTCTGCTCCCTCAAGCATGCTGCAAATATGGGATACTCCCCAAGTATGGTAGATGTGGAGCCTCTGGCTAGAAAGAGGGCTCTCTCTCTGGGTTAGGGGCTACAAGCTCATTTTAAGCTGCAGAATCTAACATCCTGCAGCAAAAATATGGTTCAGTATTGCAGCGTAAACAGAGCCAAACCAAATTTGTAACTGTATGTGATGGGCAGTACAGACCCTTAAGAGGCCTATGTGGTTCTAATGCATCTCCATCCCAGTTCCCCTAATACAGGGAGGTGGCAACAGATGTTCTGACAGGAGGGTTTCATAAGATGCTAGGACACAGGGGGAGTTCCCTACATGGCACAGGGGAGCTGAGGAAGACACTTGTACTGCATCCCTAATAGAGGGACTTATAAAGAGAGAGCAGTCTCTCTGGGGAGAGGCTGCCAGACAGACTTCTCCATTTCCCCAGGAAACTGAGGGCATCTACTTTTGCTGACCTGGGAATCAGGTCCTACACTGTTACCTGTATTCTCAAATTGTGCTACAGGCTGTGGTGTGAAACGTAAGATGGGCCTCTGAAAGAATAAAGGACACCCAACCACCAGCAAGATTGTTGTAGGGGCTGCGTGATGAAATATTTAAGTCCTGGACTTGCTCCTTAGACTAACATCTCTCTTGATTCTGCTATTACTCAACTGGGGAGGTCCAATTTGAATGGGTAAGTTACAAATACTGGTCCCTAACAGAACTGCTCCCTGTTATTTGGCATTACAGGGTAAGACTCACCTTTTACCTTTCCCCTTAGTCTCCCGCACCTCCAGGGTGTTCTCCTCCTCTTCCTCACCTTTCACCTGTTCCAAATCAAAACATTACAGCCTGATCACCATGTCACCATTTAGGCTTCCCAGGTGAAGCAGCTGAATTTATCAGGTCAAATACTACACAATTCCTATTCATTTCTTATTGGAGTGCACACAACGCATACTAGTTGACAAAAAAATTGTTTATTAAAAACCCTTCACAGTCATTAATACTGGCCAACTCAACAAATTGTGGTCTGTATCCAAGAATAGAAACTGGAGGCTCCTGTTAAATTTTTTGAAGCTTCTGCCAGTGTCCTAGGCCAATTCCCAAGCTGTCAAAGGCATGGAACGGAGTCTGTCAATGGCCGACCCTACTCCTCCAGCAGGTCCTTTTACAGAGCTTCTCTCACTGGAGCTCCTAGGGGAGCGGCCAGCAAGTGAAAAAGCAAAGACTGGCACAACAGTCTCATTCTACTGTCATCAGAAAGCAGCACCTGCACAGCTACTCTCTCAAACCTCTTGAGGAAAAGAGTGCTGGATTGATAGCCCTGGAATTGGAGACTCAAGTCTCCTGAGCATCCATAGGACAAACACAGCCTGCAAGACAAAAGCTTCCCCCGTGCATCTCTGGGTCCTGCTCCAACATGTATCCAGACTGCTCTGGAAAGACCACATTTAGATGTGGTAAATGAGACACACAGATTAGCATCACTCTCCATGTCTCATTCCCTTTTGAGACACCCTAAGCAAGGTTACCCAGCCTCCTTGTTTCACAGTCATAATAACGGCCTTTTAGTAGCCTAATTATTTGTAGAGCACCAGCAGCATGCTAGGAACTTTACAAACATCTGATGGTGACAACCCTCAGTCATTACCAAACTGAGCTGGCTTTGAACAGGGAACCTAGAAGTGAAAGTCTCTGTATCCTACCACCAAGCCACTTGAGTGCTATTAAAAGCAGCACACAGAATATGCATGCAAAAGCCTTTGTTTCAGTACCACATTAACACAGTGTGCACCAAAGTCTGCTCTGTTACACCAGTGTAAGCCTGGAGTAACCCTTCTGAAGTTGATCCAGATTTATGCTGGCAAAGGATAATGATTTATTCTTTGTACTACAGTGGTGCCTAAAGTGTGTTAAGCTCTACTCACAGAAGCAGTCTCTGTCCAAGTGTGTACAACTCAAGAACCTGAAAGCAAAATTTAGATCAAAGCAGAACCTGATCCTTTTTGAGTTTCAGTGGAGTTCTACTGATGATCTCTACTATTATTAAATCCCAACTGTATTTTTAAAGCATTAGGCTATTATTCTAATGCTTTGCCCTTTTATGGTATACACCAGGAAATTTCAAAGGCTTAACACTTACATTACAAGCTCTGAGGTAGGGCATTATTATTTATCCTTTATGGTAGGGGAAAATGAGGCAGAGTGGTGAAGTGACTTTGCAGAAGGTGATACAGTAAGTCAGTCGCAGAGCTGGAATCAAAGCCCAAAAATCCTAGCTCCCAGCTCCTTGAACTAACAGCTGCTTTTCAGAATCACTCACCACTAAATACTGTAAGTGGTTCAAGTGCTTGAAGAAGATTATAAGTGGATGAAGGGCTAGGCAGCCATCTGACAGTTGCCCATTCAGACTCAGGGCCCAGCTTGTATTTATATCTTTCACTCTCCCATTTATATGGGATCTCCTTCTAAACTTAAAGCCACACCAAGCTGAACCAAAGAACTGCAAGGAAATGAATGTTAACTGTCAAAGCACTCACCAACCTACCCAGGGCATAACAAAACCACCCTCTGCCAAAAATAAAAACTTAAATCTACACTATAAGAGCAGGCAGGATCCCTACTACTAAAGGCATCCAGAAAGGGCAGAGAAATAATAAGGTTTCAGAAGCTGGATGGATCTCATGCAGGTGGCCTGCAATAGCTAGCATTATGCCTTAGGGAACACCCATGTAGAGGTTCCTACTAAGACACCCCTCGGATTTCTCCCTCTCCCCCACGGTGTGGTTAGTGGTTGCATTGCAACGCCTGCGGCACTTTTGCTTACGTGTCAGTATCTGCCAGGCAGGGAAGTGGCTGTCACGGCACCATCAGCTCAGAGTCAAAAGCAGGAGAAAAATCCACGGCCACCCGAGGGGAAAGAAAGAAGCGCGGGGCTGGGGCTGGCCGGGCGCTGCCCTAGCTTGGCAGGACGGCCCGCAAGGCCGCTTGCCCGCCCCGGAGGTTTCCATGCCTGCAATGAGTGACCCAGCCCCGAACCGCTCACACACGAGGGGGGCCCATGCAGGGGCGGGGGCCCCGCCGCGCGCAAGGGGGAGCCAGGGGGCTCCCGCCACGCAGAGGCCGCGCCGCGGAACGGGCCAGGCCGAGGGTCGCCGGGGGGATGGGGACGGGGCCCCTGCGGAGGAGCGGGCGAAGCGCAGCCGGGGCGCGCTGCCACGCGGGCCGGGGCGCGCACTCACCTGCACCCCGAGGTAGGCCAGGTGGCTCTCCAGGCCGGGGTCCAGCGCCAGCAGGAAGGAGCTGGCGCCCCCGGAGCCCCCCGCCGGGTTAGCCAGACTCAGCTCGGCCGTCACCTTGGCCAGGTGGGTACTGAGATCCACCGTCCGCTTCACCTCCTCATTGAGCAGCTCGGGGGCCGCTAGGGCACAGCCCAGGCAGAGAAGCAGGCGGCAGGCGAGGCCCTCCATGGCCGGCCAGGCAGCGGATGAAACCGGATGGACTCTCACAGTCAGCGGTGGGGGCGCCCATCCATCGGGGAGGGCACAAGATGGCGGCGCCCAGGCCGAGGGTGGGACAAGATGGCGGCGCCCAATCATGGACCAGGGCACAAGATGGCGGCGCGCACGACAGGCAGGACCCAGTCAGGCTCCGCAACCAAGGGGGCTACGCCGATGCCTAACTAAAAATGCTGTGACCAAAGGCAGCGCTGAGCATGACAATATTCCTGTAGGATCAGAATCCTAAGTTAGTGAGAGCTCAGACCTCATTGCAGAGAGCAGAGATTGTCCATATATTGTGCAGGGGGTGGATACTGAGTCTGTTCTTCACAGCTCCCAGCTTCCTCTGGGAACCTGGATAGATCTGGGCAGAGCCTGGCCACGACGCTTACAGTGATGCCAACCCTCAGAAACCACAGACCAGGCTCCAATATCATGAGAGTTCATTCAAACAATACATGTGGGTATTTCCCCATTTACCATCTAGTTTCTGAGCCACCTTTAGGGTACACTGGGGTCAAGCTTTTCAACCATGAGGGCTAGAGACTTTTGTTTAAATTGAAAGATGAGCCTCACATCATCATGACTCCAAGAGCTGGGGCTTTAAGAAAACCACCAAATATCATAAGAGGTATGATAAAATCATAAGAACAGGCAACACTGCTGTCAATATCACTAACCCTTAGCTGCAAATTAATTAGTTGGGCCCAAAAATAAGATTGGCTTTAAAATAATGAGATTTTTAAAATATCTTTTTGTTTTCCAGTGTCTGAGCTATTTTGGATGCCACTGGGTCATGTTTTCAAGCTCTTTTCTCTATAATCATGGGAGCTAGAAACTTGGAAGGACAAGAAAAAGACAGCTGAGATTCTCATGTAATGACAGGATTCCAGGAGCTGGGGCTTTACGAAAAGCACCAAATAATGCAGGCCTTGTAACAATATTGTGAAAGTTGACAAAAAGCTAAAATAGAATAGCTAAAATAGACTGATGAGCCCAGCTGGAGAGCTGAGACATCTCAACGGCCTTTGCCAGATTTTGGCTGGAAACCGTCCCCAGAGATTTGACCCTAAATCAGCCATGAAGCTGTAAGCATTGTGTTTTAGGGCTGAAGCAGGGGAATGGGCTGTTATGTTTTCCAGGAGTCAGGGAAGATGTGTTTTGGGGCTGGTGCAGGAAATCTGTTCTGTGGCTATCAGGGAGGGCAAGGAATGGAAAGTAGCGTTGAAGGTGTTTTTTGAGGGCTCTGAGCACTGTTCCCTCTAAGCTGTGTGCACGCACACAGATCCTAAACCCCGCATGCACAGCGAAACACAGCGCGCACAAAAATTTGCACAGAAGCACAATTTGCCCAGAAGAAATTTTTTGTGCACACAGCCTGTCAAAAATTAGAGGGAACGTTGGCTCTGAGTAGGGGTTTTAGTTGTCGGGTGTGGATATGATTATGATGCTCTTTACATGGGGTTCTGGTGCTTGTTTCATTGTGTCTTCCATTCTGAATTTATGAGCTGTACCTGTTGAGAATTGCCTTGTTTTTTTGGCATGTGACATTTTGTTTATCCAGGAGAAAGAGAATACCAAAGGAAAGTTTAAACTGAATCAAAATATGATGTTCTTTAAAGGGAGCAAAATTGCCTAGTGCTAGTGCTTAAAAAAGAAGCCAATAACTTAACCAATGGTGAAATAAAGCTGAAGTTTGAAAGATCCAAGACAGTCAAAGACATAGTAACCACAGCTGTCTTAACCCAGGCAAAGAGAAGTTCTAACAGTAAATTTTTTACTGCTTTAACAGTGCACTGGGGTGACTGGCACCTTATATAATAAGCACCTAAAATAGGTAATGGCAAGAGACTAGCATTTTTTACTGTGATTGCAGGATTGGGGCCTTAGACTGCAATTTCTATGGAGCAACAATCATCTTTTTGTTCTGTTGGTACAGCACTAACAGAGTGGGGCCCCTACGTGCTACCATAATACAAATAATAAATCCTAATTTATCTGAGCTGAGACTGCAAAATATGAGAAGGGTGTTAGCTAAAGATAGACCTAAACTGCAACGTTTAGATCTGGAGGCAACTCTCCCAAAGTTTGGGGGAGATTAGATCAGATCCAGGATTCCAGGTGGGGCCCTTTCTAGTACAGAATAGGAGGGTAAGCCATTTTTAATTCTCCCCCATCTCCATGCTTTTGATCCCTAAACAATGTTTTTTCTTACCAAACATGCTACCTCAATATTTTTACTTTACTTTGATATTAGTGCTGTTGAAACTTGTAAGATTGACAGCCTTGGATACTGAATACGTTGAACACCAGAACAAGTATAGGATTGGCCAGCTTCCCTCACCCAGCCCAGCCAATGTGCCTCAGACATGCAGCCTGGACAGACCACACCTTTGTCACTGTGTCTCGTGGCATTTCTGGACAATACCAGCAACAAAAACGTGACATAATTTGGGTTGGTCTCATATGCAGTCTCAGGCTCCCCTCTTGTGCTCTGGGGAGCAGGCCAGATAAGGAAATACACAAGGTTCCCTAAACAATTCAGATGAGTTTTGCTTACCATGCCCCTGTTCTCCAGAGCCATCCGAGAGCAGTAATTTTGTAAATGGGATCATCCTTCCTGCTTTGGGAAAGCGAGAACAGAGCAGGAGGATCATGGGGTGCAGAAAAGTTGCTGTTGGATCTAATTTAAGGCCTGTCAGCCTGGCTGATGTTCTTGGGAGTTGCGGATGATTTATGGTGATATTATATGCATGCAGTTTATTTTCCTCTGAAAGTTAATCTGCTCAAGATTCTCATTTCACCTTTCTGGCCCTCAGCCCGAATCTCTGTTTTTTGCTTCCGTTTCAACTGAAATAAATCTGCTCTTAACTGTGGCTTCAGTGACTCCAGCTCCAGTCACTATCCACCCGGCTTCCGAGGAACAATTCATCCTTCCAACATAGGACCTTCACTGCTACAAAAGCAAATTAACATTTCTATGTATATTAGAGATGGATGGGCCCAAACAAAACCCCATCTTTAATCTTTGGATCCAGAGCCAAAGTTCTCTCTCTTGAATGGGCACAATCCAAACCCCAGATCTACCCTACTGAATTTGGAGATTCAAATTCTGAATCCAAATTTGAACTATCCCAAAGTCTGACGTGTTCAGAATCAGATGTTACGTACTATAGCTTCAAGGTGCTACTCAGATCGGACTCCATTGTTCGGATCCTGGCCTTTGGCCCATCTCTAATTTAAATCACTAAGTCACACTTTAATATTAGTATTAATGCTGCCTCTGATGCAAATTAAAAAGATTAAATCCTGCCGATATGGACCTAATTCATTCTTAGTGTGACCATGTTGTTTTCAGAGATCTTGCATCAAGGATCAGTTTGGCCCTGTCGGCCCAATTCACTATTGCTCTGCACTTTGTGTAGTCATTTACACCTGTGCAGCATTGACTTAAAATGACACCCTTCTGGCATTGGAACCTCTTGCACATATGTAAATTAATACACAAAATGCAGGGCATCAGAGAATGGGGTTTACTCACTGTGTCTGTGAGTAATTTACATACTGCACTTGCACAGGAAGGGAGAGGCTGTTTTTTTAAAATAAAAAACATTATACGTCACTTGCCAAATAGTGCATCAGATAAGTTTTCCTTGCTAGAGCATGTTTGCATAGTTGCAGATTTCTCAGCCTTACTATCCCTGACCAGACACTACCCTGCTTCCCCCTCTTTCTTTCTTGTACTATGGGAGTCACCTTAAAATCATCTGTTTTGGATTAAAATTTATGAAATAAAGTCAAGGAGCAAAGAAAAGAGTCCCAGCAGATGTGCTGATAATATGCACTGAGTGGGAGGTTAGTTGCTTGTTAAAAGTGCTTTGAAAATCGGATGGCTGGTGACAAAGCATTACAGAAAGGCCAGGCGCAGACCTGCATCGTCAGTGCTGTCCTCTCTCTGAGTGATGTTAGATTAATAAGAGGGTTTTGGCTGTACTTCTGAGTGACCCTAGGACCCAAGTCTCCCCCCAAGGGACTTGAATGGAAGCAGGATTAATCCCTAAGAATAAATCTCCTCCATGTTACCATAGCAAAAATTCCAATTTTATTCATGGACTAGAGACAGCAGCTGTACCCTGCTGTCACGAGGGAGCCTTTCAGAAGCCTGTGTACTACAAGTGGCCTGTGGCCAGAATTATAAATCCTGCATGCAGCCAGAAGAGTGCCAGAGTTTAGCAAACGACTTCAGAGTCCACACATCAGAATCAGGGACAAGACACTATCTCGTTGTGGATGTCACATCCTAATCCCCTTTGAGCCCCTAACTGGCCTTTCTTTGGCCAGAGAAATGCCCAGTGGCAAGGCATCACTACACTTTAAATGCTGAATATTGAGCACTCTGTCCCTCTCATCTCCAGGCGTGTGCGTAGCCTGGATCACTCTGGATTTCCCACCTGTCCTGGAATGATGTCAGCTCATTGTTTTTAAAGTTTTGTTTCATTCAAAATAGGAGCTGGATTTTGTAAAAACAATGCAACGCATAAGAAGTGTCTTGTCCAAAAACCCCAACGCTGATGACAATGTAGCGATGATGCTAATACTCTGCCCTTCTCTGACACCTTTTAGCCAAGGCTCTCAAACTGCTCTGCAGTAACTATACTTGACTACACCACAGAAGATCCAATAGGTCCACATGCTATTGAAATAAAGGCAACCCTAGAGTAGAATAAGGCACTTGTTTAACAGTCACACAAGAGTGCTACGAAGGTATTGGACAGGAAGTGAAGAAGAATCCTGTATCCCGATGAAACTGCAGGGGGAATTTTGATCAGCCCATAGTAATTACCTGAGATGGAGTATGATTAGGATGTATAATAATACAGCTACTCCTTAGCACTTCTAGATCAGTAACATTTTACAGCTACATAAACGAATTCTCACAATGCTTTTCTGCAGTAGGTAGGATCCCTTATTTTACAGAATCTGTTTTGAAGAGATGCAGCGACTTGCCCAAGGTCACGCAGGAAGTGAGTGACAGCCAGGATTAGACCCTTGGATATCCAGCGTTATAACAGTTAATGCTAACAAAGTAGCAGCAGGCAGATAAAACCTCCTCTTTCAGGATTTCAGTCAGACTATTAGAGATTAGGATGAGACCTTGTGGGGGTCAGAAACCCCTCATCTGCCTATGGTGGGATTTCTTGCAACTTCCTCTGAAGATTGATTCTGCCCGCTGTCAGAGACAGGTTACTGGATTAAATGGGCCATGGGTGTGATTGGGCATGGCAGTTCCTATATTCATGTAGCTTCTCTATAGTTAACACCCATATTTTGGTGCAAAATGACATGAGAGCTTAGTGACCATCACAAGACTTGACATTTTTAAGCTTCAAAAGTCAGTACAAGCATTAGCTCATTGATCCTCCCAAAGCCCCTGAGAAAGAGAGAGAGAGTTTAGAGTATAAGAGGCCTGGCTTCTCTTTCATATCATATTTGCATAGATGATGACCAATCTAGCAATACAGTGGTCCCTCACACCAGGCTGGGGCATCAGTTTCTTGCAGAGATGGAAGAGCACCACCTGGTGTGTTACCCATATTACTTCAAAGTGCTCCTGGGCTATCCTCGGAAATCTCCCATCTAAGTGATAAAATTTCTTAGATTGTGGCATGTGATCAATAATCCTGGGTGGTGGGGCGCAGGTGCTGTGATATATTGAGAAAAAATGAATTGATGGACTTAGCATTATCATGGGCCTCATTTTATTCCCATTGGCGACAAATAATCCTGCTGGTGATGAAATTGGACTAAGTACTACCCCATCCAGAATATTAAAGAACCAAAATCGTACTGTACCCCCAGTGTAACTGTGCCCTTTACCCTTTTAGGAGAGATGACTCAAAAACTGGAGGACTGTGTTGAAGTCCCCAAATATTAAACATACAGGACCAAATTTGTCCCTTGTGTAAGCCCACTGACTGCAGTGAAGTTACACCAGAAATACCCGTGGCTCGTTGCATAATGTTTTGTTCTTTCAACAGTCTAGGTAAGGAGGACACACTAAATAGTAGCACAGTATACTGGATCAGTGGTGATCAACATTTTAAAACTGGGCCCAATCCTACACCTAAGAAGTCATTGGGAGTGTTGCTATTGGTTTGCTACTTGTGAATGGCACTTTGAAATATTTTTTACTCTGTGATGTTGGCAATACCAGTAATTGTATTGCTCTCTGAGCTAATAATATAGTCTGCTTTAGACTTTAATAGTTTACTGTATGTACAGTGTTATACTGCAAAGCAGCCTTTGGGATCTGTCAGTGGCAGTTAGCAATAAACATCTCCTTGCTTCTAGCCCATATTAAGGCCTTCTGAGGTTTTGAAATATCCACCAATGAGAATGTAGGTAAGACTTGGTCAACCAATGGCAAAGTTTGTTTGGTAACTTACTGAAAATCAACAGGAAGACAAGACCTTTGAAAAGCTGCTGAAAACCCCAGTCTCTGAGTTTCAATATTTTCACAGCCCTAGTTTTCAGCCAGTCAGCAAATCCAGTTGTCGAGTCTTAGCCAATCAAAACATCATGTAGGTTTTTGGTTTGGCTTAGTCACTGATTTTCATGAGAAATGCACAGGAGTGGCAGGCATGGAGTGTGATTGTTGAGGATTTCATATACAGTGCTTTCTTCTGTATCCTGAAAATTCATGCTGAAATCACACAGGGATATTGTTAAAGGGACATCATCAACTTGAGCTCTAGTCAGTTTCAAAACAAAACAAAAAAGGTAAAGTTGATTCAGGTACCTATCCCCGAGTCTCCCTGACAATTTTTGTAGTTTTAAAAGCACATTTTCCTGGAGTATTTAAAAATGTTTTTCCCTCCCCGTTGCTATGTGAAAGATCCAAACTGAAGGGTGGGGGGGGATTATTTTTCTGTAATCTTTTTCTGTCACAGTACTAGGCACAAACAATATTTTACAGGGACTATAACAATGGTAGGTAAAAACTTACAGCAAGAAGTGTGGGGTTTATGTTGACAGTATCCTTTTAACTCAATGTATAGACTAGAGCTCAGGGAACTGCCATTTATGCAGTGGAAAGAGCTCTAGAGAGACATTGCCTGGGATGTTGCTGTTGGAAGCATGAGGAGGGTGGTGAAGCACTGGAATGGGTTACCTAGGGAGGTGGTGGAATCTCCATCTTTAGAGGTTTTTAAGACCTGGCTTGACAAAACCCTGGCTGGGATGATTTAGTTGGTGTTGGTCCTGCTTTGAGCAGGGGATTGGACTAAATGACCTCCTGAGGTCTCTTCCAACCCTAATATTCTATGATTATATATATAATACAGTTAAAACACTGGCACCAATCCTGCAATTTGATCTGCATAGCATTGTGCATGCAAGGAGCCCCACTTCAGTTAAAGCTAGGAGGAATCCAATTGTAGAATCAAGCCAAAGTTTATTTTTTCTGGGTAGAGGGGCCCGAATAGAGTTCTGATTGTGTCATGGGATTACAACAGGCTGCAGCACTGAGGGGTGAGGAAGGGAGCATAGTGGGACCACTTTTTGGCTGGGCCAAACCAGAGTAGTGTGGCAACACTGTGCACTAGATTGCAACACCACTCACTCAAATTTGGAGGGGAAAGGTGTAGGGGCTCATGGGCTCTGTATGTGTGTGTGTCAGACTGCTACTATGTGTATGTTGAGGGGTGCCTGAGAGGGGAAGAGGAGTGTCAGGTGTGTGGGGGTCAAATCTTTGGCCACCTCATTCTTTTGTAGCGTGAATAGCGTAGCTGCAGGAAGGAGGCTGTGATTATTACTGGCACTTTGACACCTGAAAATACTCTGCAAACAATCACTGTCACATCACACATTCCATTTTACAGAAGGGGAAACTGAAGCAGAGAGAGATGCAGAGCAGGGGCATAGCCACCTATATCCTAGCCAGAGGGTATGTCAGAGAGATACTCCTGCTAGCTCACTAAAAATAGAATGTGGCCCTGGCAGTGCCTGTGGCTAGCCACACTGAATGCATGCCCAGCAAGGACACTAGGTACATACTCTACTAGGTATATGCTGCCGTGGCTACAATTCTGATTTTAGGCACCAGCTTAAGCAGAACTAGCATGGGTATGTCTACACAAGCTGGGGATCACACCCTTGCAGCTCAAATGCAAACATACCCAAGGCCATGTCTACACTGCACCTGGGAGTGTGCTTCCCAAGCTTAGGGAGACAGACACATCCCTGAGCTAGCCTGCCTGAGAGTAGCATGGGCAGCAGTTCGGGCTAGCCACCTGAGTACCTACCAGGGGGTCTGAGTGGGTTTGTACTCAGGAGGAGGTTGCCCAAGCTGCCATCTGGGCTACTCCAGGCTATACTGCACGGCTGTTTTTATAGCACTAGCTGGAGCAGAGCTAGCGTGTCTGTTTATTCCCATAGGGAAAGAGAATCACACTTCCAGCTACAGTGTAGACATACCCCAGGGCTCTGGTCCTGTCCTAGTGCCAGACTCCCGCCGTGGCAGATGTCCCTGCCCTGCTCTGCAGTATGGCTGGAGGGGAAGATGTGGAGCAAAGACAGGAAGGAGCGTCTGTCCGACTTCTGGGACTGAACGGATCCTACGACTAGCTCCTGAGTGAGTCCTGTCCATGAGTTTGGGGGTGGGAGAAAAGGGCAACATCCGCTTAACCACAACGTGCAGGGTGCAGCCTGGCCAGGGTGTCAGTCTGCACGTCCCCAGACTTGCCCCAGGGACAGAGCAGGGATTTACTCCGGGACAGACACTTCCCAGCCATTTCCAGAAACAGTAATGCCACCCAGAACATGTTCCTTCCCCATGTCCACCCCATTCCCCTCCCCTCCCCACTTCCCACCAAGATGCACCACCTCATGCAGGACTTGTTCGGTCTCCCCCACATCTACAGATAGGTCATTGCCCTTTCACCATACTTTGGGGCCCACCCACATTTCCACCCCTCTCTGGCCCTGCTGCAGAGCCTTGCCCAAAACGCACAGGACTCGGGTTGGAGCGGGAGCATGCCTGGCTCCCGAGTGCTCAGCCTGCCCCCCGAGTGCTCAGCCTGCCCAGCACAGACCCATGTCCCCTGCCCATGGGGCCCACATGTGTCACCCACAGATCTCTCTGCCAGGAGCCTCTGCCCCCTGGGCTGTGGGGCTGCCAGTTGCCGAACGCCACCACCAGCGGCAGCAGGGCTCCCTTGCAGCCTGGCCGGCAGTTGCTGCCTGGCTCAGCCCCTAGCCCAGGAGGGCAGAGAGAAGCTGTGATGCCAGATAATGGACCCTGGCATACACCAGCCTCTTGGGCCCCCTCCCTGCCAGGAATTCAGTGGCCCCAGGCTGGTTCCCCTGCCCTAGGCAAGGACACTTGAGCTGCCCCTGGTGCATCTCAAACCCCCCGCATCCCTGCCAGCTATGCTAAGCAGTGACTCACCCCTGCTCCTGTGAATAACAAGCCCTGAGGGCCAGGGCACCAGCCCTATCTCCGCTGGAGGCCAGGCTCCAATTTGGCAGGGGACCAAACTCAAACTCTGGGTCCAAGTTGGCCTGGCAAACTCATCTCTGTAACGAGCCCAGCCCAAGAACCTCTGCACTCCAGGCTGGGGCTGGCTTTAGAGCCAGTTCCTGTGATCTGAGTTCAGAGCCGAGTTTCAGTTTGGGCTCCTCGGAAGCTCAAATTCTCACTCAAGCTGTAAGTGAAAATGTGTCGGGGATGCATTGCTAAATCACTGCATGGGTTGCCCTGGACTGGGCTAGCTGAAGGGCTGCAGGTCAGGGTTGAGGGGCATCCACAGAACTGAATGAGGGTTCCAAGACTGGCATAGCAGGGAGTGCTGCAGGTCTGGCCTCAGGTGCATTGGCTAAGCTGGGGTCTAGGAGTGGAATAACCAGAGGTGATGCACATCAGGATTGTGCTGAAAGCTTGCTCAGTACCAATCCAGTCCACTGCTATTTAGTCCTTCGCTTTTATAAATTAATGCAAAAAAGAGAAATTATTAATCATGGTTCACTTCTAATATCTGGCTTCAATTTCATCCTCTTTTTGTCAGATCTATAAATATCAGATGCTGAAGATGGACAAGGGGGGTGAGGTAATATCTTCATAGAATCTTAGGACTGGAAGGGACTTGAGATGTCATCTAGTCCAGTCCCTTGCACATGTGGCAGGACTAAGTATTAGACCATCCCTGGCAGGTGTTTGTCTAACCAACTCTTAAAAATCTCCAGTGATGGAGATTCCCCTAGTCAATTTATTCCAGTGATTAAATACCTTAACAGTTAGGAAGATTTTCCTAATGTCCAACTTAAACCACCCTTGCTGCAATTTAAGCCCATTGCTTCTTGTCCTATTAAGAAGAACAATTTTTCTCCCTCCTCCTTGTAACAACCTTTTATGTATTTGAAAACTGTTATGTCCCCCCTTAATCTTCTCTTCTCCAGACTAAAGAAACCAATTTTTTTCAATTTTCCCTCATAGGTCATGTTTTCTAGACCTTAACTCATTTTTGTTGCTCTTCTCTTTGTTGCTCTTTCTCCAGTTTTGCACATCTTTCCTGAAATGTGGTGCCCAGAACTGGATACAATATTCCAGTTGAAGCCTAATCAGCGCAGAGTAGAGCGGAAGAATTACTTCTCATGTCTTGCTTACTACACTTCTGCTAATACATCCCAGAATGATGTTCAGGTTTTTTGCAACAGTGTTACACTGTTGACTCATATTTAGCTTCTGATCCACTGTGACCCCCAGAATCCCTTTCCACAGTACTCCTTCCTATGTGTGTATGTGTGCAGCTAATTGTTCCTTCCTAAGTGGAGTACTTTTCATTTGTCCTTATTGAATTTCATCCTATTTACTTCTGACCATTTCTCCAGTTTGTCCAGATCGTTTTGAATTTTAATCCTATCCTCCAAACCACTTGTAACCCCTCCTAGCTTGGTATCATCTGCAAACTTTATAAGTGTACTCTTTATGCCATTATCTAAATCATTGATGCAGATATTGAACAGAACCAGATCCAGAACTGACCCCTGTGGGACCCCACTCATTATGCCCTTCCAGCATGATTGTGAACCACTGATAACTACTCTCTGGGAACATCTCTGGGAACGGTTTTCCAGTTATGCACCCATCTTATAGTAGCTCCATCTAGGTTGCATTTCCCTAGTTTGTTTATGAGAAGGTCATGTGAGACAGTATCAGAAGCCTTACTAAAGTCAAGATATACCACTTCTACTGCTTCCCCCCATCCACAAGGCTTGTTATCCTATCAAAGAAAGCTATTAAGTTGGTTTGATGTGATTTGTTCTTGACAAATCCATGGTGACTGTTACTTATCACCTTGTTATCTTCTAGATGTTTGCAAATTGATTGGTTAATTATTTGCTCCATTATCTTTTCAGGTACTGAAGTTAAGATGACTGGTCTGTAATTCCCTGGGTTGTCCTTATTTCCCTTTTTAGAGATTGGCACTATATTTCCCCTTTTCCAGTCCTCTAAATCTCTCCTGTCTTCCATGACTTTTTGAAAATAATCGCTAATGGATCAGATATCTCCTCAGTCTGCTCCTTGAGTATTTTAGGATGTATTTCATCAGGCCCTGGTGACAAAGACATTTAACTTGACTAAGTAATTTTAACTAGTTTTTTCCCTATTTTAGCCTCTGATTCTACCTCATTTCCACTGACATTCACTATGTTAGACGTCCAATTGCTACTAAACTTTTTGGTGAAAAACTAAACAAAAAAATCATGTAGTACTTCTGACATTTCCACATTTGTTTCCCCGCCTCATTGAGTAATGGGCCTACCCTGTCCCTGATTTTCCTCTTGCTTCTAATGTAGTTGTAGAATGTTTTCTTGTTACCCTTTATGTCTCTGGCTAGTTTAATCTGGTTTTGTGTCTTGGCTTTTCTAATTTTGTCCCTACATGCCGTGTTATTTGTTTATATTCATCCTTTATAATTTGACCTAGTTTGCACTTTTTGTAGGACTCTTTTTTGAGTTTCAGATAATTGAAGATCTCCTGGTTAAGCCAGGCCATACTTCCTATCTTTCCTACGCAGTGGGATAGTTTGCTCTTGTGCCCTTAATAATGTCTCTTTGAAAAATTGACAATTCTCTTGAACTGTTTTTCCCTTTAGACTTGCTTCCCATGGGATCTTACCTACCAACTCTCTGAGTTTGCTAAAGTCTGCCTTCTTGAGATCCATTATCTTTATTGTGCTGTTTTCCCTTCTACTATTCCTTAGAATTATGAATTCTAATATTTCATGATCACTTTCACCTAAAGCTGCCTTGCACTTTCAAATTCTCAACAAGTTACTCCCTATTTGTCAAAATCAAATCTAGAAAAGCCTCTCCCCTAGTCGCTTTCTCCACCTTCTGACATAAAAAATGGTCTCCAATACATTTCAAGAACTTGTTGTCATAGGCGCTGATTCCATGAGTGCTCTGAGGCTGGAGCACCCGTGGAAAAAAATAGTGGATGTTCAGAACCTACCCCCCACAACTGTTTGGCAGCACTCCTGGTCAGCTAATCGGGGGCACTGCCAAACAGCCCTTCCGCAACACTGCCAAACAGCTGATCGGTGGCTTGGGAGGGAGTTTGAGGGAGGGCAGAGGGCAGTGAGCAGGCAGGGGCCTCGGGGAGTGGGTGGAGCGGGAGTGGGAAGAGGTGGAGTGAGGGTGGGACTTCGGGGATGGAGCAGGCGCAGGAATTGGTGGAGCAAGTACAGGGCCTTGGGGGGAGGGGGTGGATCACCTCCTGGGAAAACGAAAAGTTGGCACATAGGCTTGTTGGACCATCTGTGCCCTGCTGTATTATTTTCCCGACAGATGTCTGGATACTTGAGGTCCCCCATCACCACCAAGTCCTTTTATTGGACCAACTTCTGTTGGTGAAAGAAACAAGCTTTTGAGTTACACAGAGCTCTTCTTCAGGTCTGGTGCTGAAGGGTAAGCTGTTCTAAGCCTTCTGTAATTAGAAATGAAAACTAAAGTCTTTTAAAGCCAACAAAAGTCACACTTAAACCGCTACAGTCACACAGTTGCACTGCTGCAGCACTGTAGTGTTTCAATGTAGACACTACCTGTGCCGACAGGAGGGGTGCTCCCACTGACGTAAGTAATCCACCTTCCCAAGAGTCAGTAGCTAGGCTGACGGAATAATTTTTCCGTCGAGCTAGCGCTGTCTACACCAGGGGGATGTAAGTTTCCAGTGTAGACCAGCCCTTAGTCTGATAAGGTTGATTCCCCCCGCCTTTCGCTCCTCCCATGCTTATGGTTTACAAATCTCAATACAATCTAACCCTCAATTGCCCACTTCATTTTTAAGTGGTTTCCTACAGTACGTTTGAACCCTTTATGCTTAACAATGTGTCCCAGTTTGTCATTAGCTTGGACACTCTGGCTCGTAGTTACCTACCCTCCCCAGACCTGAAGAAGAGCTCTGTGGCGCTTGAAAGCTTGTCCTTTCCCCCAACCAAAGTTGGTCCAAAAAAATAGTGTTAGCTCACCTACTTTGTCTTTCTCATATCCTGTGGCCAACTGGCTACAGCAACACTGCAAACACTAATTACTATTGTGCTTTTGAAAAGTTGAGGTGAACTGCAGGTATTTTGTTCTAAACAAGTGGTATGTGAATTACCAGTTTTCAGTGCATTCACTCATAAATTATAATATGTATATACACATAGTCAGTCTGGCTCTAAACATACGCAACTTCCCACTACACATGCAAAACAGGAGCAGGAAATTGGGCTGGGCAGGGGAACTATTTACTTCCTAAATACACACCCCTTGCTCATTAAATGGTTCAAATTTTGGGTCCAAGTACACCGTTCTGAATTTTGCAGAGCAGTACTGATTTCACAGGTCTTCGGAACAGCCAGACTTTCAGGATGTTTGGAGAGCCCAATGTGACTTCAGGTTAGATTCAACATCATTGTGTTACAACATTGCAAGGGAAAGATTTTGGCTCAGATCCTCAGAGATATTAGGCTCCTAACTTCCACTGAAATCAATCAAGTTAGATGGCCAAATATATTTTGAAGATTTGGGCCCTTGTTCCTTAGAGAAAGGGCAGAGCAAAAATGCCTCTATCAAGGGGAGAAGTAATGAGGGTTGCCACTTTTCCCTGCTTGACAAGACAAACTCCTGTATAACAACATGACAACTTAATGTAAGAATGTGGTGCGCCAAACATTGCTGTGTTTATTTTGCTTGATGGCTCAAATTGGTTATTTTCTGATCCTTTAACATCCTGCAAATTAGGATGCCAGATCACAGTTCACAGCTAATGCAGTCCCAGAAATGCAACCCTTCCTTGTTAGTAAAGCCTGTGGAACAATTGCTACACTATTCTGTTTTTCTGTGGAATATGTGAGTTTCCATTTTCTAATGGAATCTTTTTCATTGAGAGAACAACTCTCATCTGTCATAGTTTTATATTTGTTGAAGGACAAGAGGTTGCTGTTGTATTTACCTTGGAACACAGCATATGCATATAAAGCAGTGGTTTTCAAAGTTTTGTACTGGTGACCCCTTTCACACAGCAAGCCTCTGAGTGCAACTCCCCCTTATAAATTAAAAACACTTTTTTATATATTTAACACTATTGTAAATACTGGAGGCAAAGCAAGATTTGGAGTGGAGGCTGACAGCTCGTGACCCCCCATGTAATAACCTCGCGACCGCCTGTGGGGTCCCGATCCCCAGTTTGATAACCCCTGATATAAAGAGGGTGGCAAACCTGTGCTGTTAATGCATTACAGTAGGCTATAGTTGTTGGCAAGGACTGTGCCTAACCAGAATGTTGTAAGGGATGCTCAAGCTTGCAAAACCTACTCTGAACTGCATGGAAAGTTGTGGGTTTCTTTACAGCAGGAAAGAGAGGGTGTAGTTAACTCACTTACAGTTATTGACTTGCTTTGGGTCTCATTAAGGAAAATTGTGGCTGTACTGTTTTAAGTCTGACTGAGATAATGTGAAATTCATGCCAGATTATTAAGTAGTGTGTTGTTCGTTATTTGGAAGCAACAAACAGTGGATTTATTAGATAGTACCATTCAAATTATTTATTTTTCGCTAGGAAAGGGAGACCTAGTTCCTATGAAGGTATACAATTAAAACCTCTGGACTGAGCCTGGCTATTTGCCAAGAAGACCTCTTCATGGTCCTATCAATATGTTTGTCCTTCGTGATCTGCAATAACCCTTCTCCTGGGGGAGACTTGGCTGAGTCATGTCAAATGTCTGATAAGGATTCCATAGAGACTATCAAACAGGAGAGCAAAAAGAAAAGGAGTACTTGTGGCACCTTAGAGACTAACCAATTTATTTGAGCATAAGCTTTCGTGAGCTACAGCTCACTTCATCGGATGCATACTGTGGAAAGTTACTCTGAAACAGGAGAGTGTTAACTCTCTGTGTACACAAGCCACCTTTCAGTGTTGTCTGGCACTGGCAGAGTGTCGTATACCATTTCCTGATTACAGAAACTGTTGATGGGCTGTGAAAATCAAAACTGAGTGCCAGAAAAAGGTCTTCTTTTTTTGTCTTTGCAGGTGTGGAGATCATCATGGACAACTCACCTATACCACTGCCACATTGATAACAGATGTATTTCGTGAAGTTTGTGTTGTCCTTTTCTGAAGCATTTGGTATTGGTCAATGGACTGATCCAAGGTAACAGAAGGGCTGTTAGGATAACCCCATTGTTTGCAACAATGAGACAGTAGGCAGGACTCCACAGAAGATGCTCCCATGTGGCATGTTCCCCATATTCTGCATTCTTTGGGCTGTCCTTTGGGCGATGTGGGCTGGATGTGGCACTTTTCAGAGCCTAATTGCTCTTGGATTGACAGCAGGAAAGGAAAGGAAAACAAGGAGAAAATCCCAGGGGATATCTTTCCACCCAACCAAACAGGGAGAACAAAGAAGTATGATTTTCAATGTATTTTACTGATTTTGTCAGCAATTTGGAACCATAAACTACAGTTTTGACATGTAGTAACTGAAGCCTTACAGATCACCTTTAACAGATATTTTTAATAAGTCAGCAGCTTTTCAAAGAGCATCACTTCAACTTGGTAGATCAGTGTTTCTGAAGCAGTGGGTCATGACCTCAAAGAGGGATAGAAAAGGCAATCAGGGAGCAATAAGGCACTGAAAAATGTATTACAAACTAAAGCAAAGAAAATCTCACCCACACCCCCACAGTCCCCGTACACTCTTGAGTTACCTTCAATACTGAGTTACCTTCAAGACCAAGTAATCTCTTTCAACCGTTCGAAACACACACACAAATAAATGACACAAGCGTATCATTATTACCACCGACACCTTATTTGCTCTTACTTTTATAGCAAATGTAAGGGGGTTGTGAACATTTTTGACTTCGTATAAGTAGTCAACAACCTGAAAAGGTTGAGAAACACTGCAGTGTAACAATGGCAGATAGGTATTGGACACGTATGCATGGCCAATGGCATGTAATTGCAGCCTCTCTCTCCTTGCTGAACCTGTCAGGAAGGTATTTTGAGTATGGGAGGTTAAATTGTGCCTTCAGATTTGCTAGCAATTCCCACTGACTTCAACAGGACTTGCATGTGTGTATCTAAGGACAGAGTTTGTTCCATATAGTGCACCTCTGGGAATCTCCAAGGTACTTTTTTTCAGCTCGTAGTCTCTGAAAGGATGCCTTTCAGCACTGAGACTGTGATCTCACATGACAAAATCAATACTGTTATTAAGGAATAGCAACATGACAAAGTCCACCTGTCCCATGAAAGATTCAATTTACAGTGGTCACATAGCACAATGCACCTGTCACATGA
The DNA here is from genome assembly GCF_965152235.1 of Eretmochelys imbricata. NCBI lineage: Eukaryota > Metazoa > Chordata > Testudines > Cheloniidae > Eretmochelys > Eretmochelys imbricata. Next base: position 23,876,018 of record NC_135578.1, read on the forward strand.
AGCATTCTGGGTATAACAGCACCATGACACAATCCACCTGGTTCAGGAAACATTCCAATTAAGAGTGGTGATGCGACTATTCCACCTGCCACACAAAACATTTTGGGTGCAATAGCAACATGACACAATCCACCCATCACACAAAGCATTCCAGTTACAATGGCCACATGCTTTTCTTATTTTCCAGTATGTACTATGTAACCATATTACCTTGGGCTGTCTTGTACCCATTTGAGCTGTTGGACTGTAAGTTATTTGGGGCAAAGACTTGGTACATTATCTCTGTGTTATCTGTCTACTTATCTGGCCCCCATCATGTAGAATTTGAACAAATATGTACACCCCTACCTTGTAAATATCATGTCTGCTTACAGTGCTATATAACAATAACAGGCAGAATCTGCTACATAGGTTACCTGCGGCAATAGCAAACACTTTACTGAAAAAGAATGCCCTTTACTATGTTTATAAAAGCATCACCTACTTACATGTTTATTGCATACGCATTTGGTAATAATGTCTACAAATACACCATACCAAATACCTCCCTGTGTACTTATCTGGATGACTTCCTGTATTCATATACAAGTTTTTCAAAGTGTCTATATTTAGACAGATGTGGCCTAGGAACTCCAAGGTTCTAATTCTGACTTTGCCACTGACTCACTGTGTGACCTCAGGCAAGTTACTTCACCTCTCTGTGACTCTGTTTCCCCATTTGTAAAGTAGCTCCTAGGCACTTGTAAAGATTAATTATCTAATATTCAGCATGGGGTGTAAAGGAAGGGTGTAATTCTTTCACCCTAATTTGCTGTATTACTAAAACCTCTGGCACACAAGAGAGTGTAAGACAGGAAACCATCACAATGTGTTGCACTGGGAAATCTAAACCTAATAATTTCACTATATGCTGATGATAGACTCTTATATGTTAAATGCTCTCTTTTAGATACTACACATACTCCTAAAAATCATTTACTCCAGTCAGTGGTGACTCTTCTATGTAAATGTGTCTCAAAAACCTTTGGAGAGACTTCCACTGAGATGAATGTCAGGTAAGTATAAATGTTTGGGTATTTGGTTTGCTCAGAGAAATTTAGAGTTGACAGGCAAGATCTTCAAAAGGAGGAGCCTAAATTTAGGTTTCTAAGTCCATATTTAGGGCCCTGAATAAGTAGCCTGATTTTGATACACTGAGCAGCCAGCAGCTCCCCTTAGGAAAGTATGTTCTTTCCCCTTTCTATCGGCTAATAATTGCTTCCTCACCCTATCACACTTCCACTACATTAACAGGTTTCAGAGTAACAGCCGTGTTAGTCTGTATTCGCAAAAAGAAAAGGAGTACTTGTGGCACCTTAGAGACTAACCAGTTTATTTGAGCATGAGCTTTCGTGAGCTACAGCTCACTTCATCAGATACATACCGTGGAAACTGCAGCAGACTTTATATATACACAGAGAATATGAAACAATACCTCCTCCCACCCCACTGTCCTGCTGGTAATAGCTTATCTAAAGTAATCGTCAGGTTAGGCCATTTCCAGCACAAATCCAGGTTTTCTCACCCTCCACCCCCCCACACAAATTCACTCTCCTGCTGGTGATAGCCCATCCAAAGTGACAACTCTTTACACAATGTGCATGATAATGAAGTTAGGCCATTTCCTGCACAAATCCAGGTTCTCTCACTCCCTCACCCCCCTCCAAAAACCCACCCCCATACACACACAGACTCACTCTCCTACTGGTAATAGCTCGTCCAAACTGACCACTCTCCAAGTTTAAATCCAAGTTAAACCAGAACATCTGGGGGGGGGGGGGGGAGGAAAAAACAAGAGGAAATAGGCTACCTTGCATAATGACTTAGCCACTCCCAGTCTCTATTTAAGCCTAAATTAATAGTATCCAGTTTGCAAATGAATTCCAATTCAGCAGTTTCTCGCTGGAGTCTGGATTTGAAGTTTTTTTGTTTTAAGATAGCGACCTTCATGTCTGTGATTGCGTGACCAGAGAGATTGAAGTGTTCTCCGACTGGTTTATGAATGTTATAATTCTTGACATCTGATTTGTGTCCATTTATTCTTTTACGTAGAGACTGTCCAGTTTGACCAATGTACATGGCAGAGGGGCATTGCTGGCACATGATGGCATAAATCACATTGGTGGATGTGCAGGTGAACGAGCCTCTGATAGTGTGGCTGATGTTATTAGGCCCTGTGATGGTGTCCCCTGAATAGATATGTGGGCACAATTGGCAACGGGCTTTGTTGCAAGGATAAGTTCCTGGGTTAGTGGTTCTGTTGTGTGGTATGTGGTTGTTGGTGAGTATTTGCTTCAGGTTGCGGGGCTGTCTGTAGGCAAGGACTGGCCTGTCTCCCAAGATTTGTGAGAGTGTTGGGTCATCCTTTAGGATAGGTTGTAGATCCTTAATAATGCGTTGGAGGGGTTTTAGTTGGGGGCTGAAGGTGACGGCTAGTGGCGTTCTGTTATTTTCTTTGTTAGGCCTGTCCTGTAGTAGGTAACTTCTGGGAACTCTTCTGGCTCTATCAATCTGTTTCTTTACTTCCGCAGGTGGGTATTGTAGTTGTAAGAAAGCTTGACAGAGATCTTGTAGGTGTTTGTCTCTGTCTGAGGGGTTGGAGCAAATGCGGTTGTATCGCAGAGCTTGGCTGTAGACGATGGATCGTGTGGTGTGGTCAGGGTGAAAGCTGGAGGCATGCAGGTAGGAATAGCGGTCAGTAGGTTTCCGGTATAGGGTGGTGTTTATGTGACCATTGTTTATTAGCACTGTAGTGTCCAGGAAGTGGATCTCTTGTGTGGACTGGACCAGGCTGAGGTTGATCAACCTCAGCCTGGTCCAGTCCACACAAGAGATCCACTTCCTGGACACTACAGTGCTAATAAACAATGGTCACATAAACACCACCCTATACCGGAAACCTACTGACCGCTATTCCTACCTGCATGCCTCCAGCTTTCACCCTGACCACACCACACGATCCATCGTCTACAGCCAAGCTCTGCGATACAACCGCATTTGCTCCAACCCCTCAGACAGAGACAAACACCTACAAGATCTCTGTCAAGCTTTCTTACAACTACAATACCCACCTGCGGAAGTAAAGAAACAGATTGATAGAGCCAGAAGAGTTCCCAGAAGTTACCTACTACAGGACAGGCCTAACAAAGAAAATAACAGAACGCCACTAGCCGTCACCTTCAGCCCCCAACTAAAACCCCTCCAACGCATTATTAAGGATCTACAACCTATCCTAAAGGATGACCCAACACTCTCACAAATCTTGGGAGACAGGCCAGTCCTTGCCTACAGACAGCCCCGCAACCTGAAGCAAATACTCACCAACAACCACATACCACACAACAGAACCACTAACCCAGGAACTTATCCTTGCAACAAAGCCCGTTGCCAATTGTGCCCACATATCTATTCAGGGGACACCATCACAGGGCCTAATAACATCAGCCACACTATCAGAGGCTCGTTCACCTGCACATCCACCAATGTGATTTATGCCATCATGTGCCAGCAATGCCCCTCTGCCATGTACATTGGTCAAACTGGACAGTCTCTACGTAAAAGAATAAATGGACACAAATCAGATGTCAAGAATTATAACATTCATAAACCAGTCGGAGAACACTTCAATCTCTCTGGTCACGCAATCACAGACATGAAGGTCGCTATCTTAAAACAAAAAAACTTCAAATCCAGACTCCAGCGAGAAACTGCTGAATTGGAATTCATTTGCAAACTGGATACTATTAATTTAGGCTTAAATAGAGACTGGGAGTGGCTAAGTCATTATGCAAGGTAGCCTATTTCCTCTTGTTTTTTCCTCCCCCCCCCCCCCCCCAGATGTTCTGGTTTAACTTGGATTTAAACTTGGAGAGTGGTCAGTTTGGACGAGCTATTACCAGTAGGAGAGTGAGTCTGTGTGTGTATGGGGGTGGGTTTTTGGAGGGGGGTGAGGGAGTGAGAGAACCTGGATTTGTGCAGGAAATGGCCTAACTTCATTATCATGCACATTGTGTAAAGAGTTGTCACTTTGGATGGGCTATCACCAGCAGGAGAGTGAATTTGTGTGGGGGGGTGGAGGGTGAGAAAACCTGGATTTGTGCTGGAAATGGCCTAACCTGACGATTACTTTAGATAAGCTATTACCAGCAGGACAGTGGGGTGGGAGGAGGTATTGTTTCATATTCTCTGTGTATATATAAAGTCTGCTGCAGTTTCCACGGTATGTATCTGATGAAGTGAGCTGTAGCTCACGAAAGCTCATGCTCAAATAAACTGGTTAGTCTCTAAGGTGCCACAAGTACTCCTTTTCTTTTTACTACATTAACAGAAACATGAATAAAAGATCTGACATGAGATAAGGTGATTAGAACTGCTGTCAGTATTTGGTGTCAAGTGCTCAAGCACTATACATTATTAATAATATAATACAATTTTCTCAAATTTTCCAGGGAAATTTTTTTAGACAGTGGAAAGATTTTAGGATTCAAACTTTGTCAATGTAATGTTATTGGAGAACAATTTAATATCCCCAAAACTCACTTCTTTAAGTTCTTTCTGTTAGGACATTTCCTAGAAGAAGAAACTAAATTGAGAATGTCTGATGTGCCAAATTTTCAATCTTTTGGAGTAGATACTCTCCAGAGTAACCATCACCCAGCAGTAATTCATTTCTGATAGGGAAACATTAAGGGTTAGGATGAAAAAATATTAAGTGAGTGAGGGATTTAAGAACAGTATATACTTATTACAAGTGGTCAGATACCTGTGAACAAGTCCAGAGATCTTCCATGAATAAAGGATATGTGTATTAACAGAACATATGACACAAACAATAAAGACCGCAATGAGAAATGTAACAAGCATCAAGCTGAGACCAGAAGGGAGGATATTCTGTTATTATTAGTATCCGTACAGCAGGATAGATGGTCATGACTTTTACAGACAAATCGAGAAGACAGGAACTGAGGTGTACAGGTTGTAAGGAGCCCCTATGAGGTACTCAGAACTCTCACTGCTATAGAAGTCAATTGGAATTGAGGGCATTGTACACCTTGCAATAAGTACTCAAAACCACACTAGCCCAGATCCTAAAACCTTATGTCCACAGGCATTTCACTTAAATCTGCCATTGTTGTTGTAGCCCAGTGTAGATCCATTGATGGTAGCCACACTGAAAGCACTAGTGCTGACTACTAGCTCTGCATTCATACGGCAAGCAGGGATTAGACAATATGGTGGTGAAAAGGAAGGTGACGAACCTACAGTAGGTTCCACCAGTGGAATTGCATAAGTGGTAATGCAACATTGGAAGATTTTTAAGAAATATGCTAGTGAGGTCACAGCTTCGATTAGCCAAAATGAATCAAAGGATGACAAATAAAGGATTGTGTTGGGAGAAAACTAGACGACTCCAGAGTTACAAAAGTAAGAGATCTTGTGTTCATATCTTGTTGGTTCCTCTTTTTTTTTTTTTTTTTTTAGAAAGTTAAAATATTATAATGTTAGTTTGAGGAAGTCAGTCAGAGGGTAGAGGTGGTGGAATTGAGATTAGCATTGGAAAGCTAGTCAAGAGAAGTGAGTCGTGAGGAGGGATTTGGAGGAGGGGAGTGAGGTTTCATTGAGAAAGGTTAAATCTTTTTTTAGCTGGTGCTGAATATTCCCAATAGTCACAATCCACAAGTCTGTCTCTTCCTTCTCGGTGGGTCAGGCTAAACATCCAGGGAAGTTCTTGAGAAGCTATTCAGTGATGTACTGAAGCAAAGGATTGCAGCCATCTGAAGGAAGGTGGATTAGTGTGTTCTGGAGAAAAAAAAATGAAAATGAGCAGAATTAGTCCAGTCTTTTGATAAAATATGTAGCATGTGCCCAGATATGGGCTAACTGTAGGCCAGCATCTTTGTAATCCTCAGAATTTTGTACATTCAGACTGTGTTATAGAACTAGGGTCCAGAATTGGACTCTTAATCTGCACTCCCTGTTTAAGGCCAGAACTTAACTGTGGAATGCCCCTAAACTGTAGCTTCATGCTATCTAGCATTGCCTGAGTATCTAGTTGTAGTTTTTTGTAGAGATCTATTTTAAAGTTAATAAACAATTTATACAAACAATAATTATTTAGTATTTGGAAAGTGAATATTATGATGAAAAGTGCATTATAAATATTAGGGGGCTTATTCCTTCACCCACTTACTTCCCTGGTCCTTCTCGCATGAACAGAGAGCAACAATACCCGAAGTCCAAAGGTGCAAACAATTCGATGTTTATTGGGGTGAACTTCCAGCAAGCATGATTCCAGTTTCCTTCCTTAGTGTCCCCCTTCGCAGCGCTGACACCACAGAACCTTACACCTGTGTCCCTGTTCCCGTTCCTGCCCTTAGCCAAACATGATTCTAATTTCCTTACTCCCATTCCCTGTTCCCATCGCCCCGCCCCCACCCACTTCCTGATTGACTGCAGACTATATAGTAAAACTTGAGTTCTGCTTAGCTATACCTTAACCAATCATTTTCCTGAAATTTAACTAATCAATCCTAACATATTGTAACATGATTATGTAACCAATTATATCTCACCATCTTAATTAGTTTACACCCAGCAAAATTAATTATACAGCAGACAGAAACAATCACAGAACCAGACAGAGATTATACAGACAAACAATAGCAAAGTGACAAAACAATACAGAAGTGAGGATTTCACATCCCAGGTATTGATAACTGCGTTCTTGCCAGACAGGATGCTATCAAACTAAGTTTCCTTTTACATTTTCTAGGCACTTCCCTTTCTCTGGAGGTGATAGGCACTATCAGGACAGGCTTGTATTCCTAACAGCCCAATAGCACCTTATTTCAATGTGACTAGTTTGGAATGTGAGGATGTGACTGGTCGCTTCCCAGTTTATGGCTGCCTCAGTTGCTTAGCCAAAGGCCTTAGCCTAAGAACAGGGCCGCAGACTGTCACAGTAAGAGAAGACCCTTACACCGGCAGACAGTGATTTTGATTCTTTCTTTTATATCTCTATAACTAGCCAAGTGATAAGAATACATCTAAATTCTCAGAGTACAGGCCTTTACAGACAGGCCTGAATATCTATATCCTAACACTAAATGCAGGCACCACTGAGAATTTAACAGATTTACAGCCAAAAGCACCAACTGAATGTCTAATACCATGTCATGAATTGGAATTCAAGATACAACAGGGACTGGTCCATTATATTGAGATAAGATTAGATTTAGATGGACTTTTCTTCTGATTCTTCTATTAAAACGTTGAATATGTTCTAATATGCTATGACATTCCAGGGTGCAATCCAGACCAGTGGGGGGGCTGTCACCATCTGCCCTGTAACCTGTGGTGCCTCACAATGCTTTACTGCAGTAGATCCCACCTGGGTAGCTCATAAACAGCCTGCCAGCATGCAGGTAATACTCTGAGTGTCTATCTATAGTTGCAGCCTGTCCAATACATGCCCATTACACTCTGGCTTTCACCAGTCTTGATTACCACCTGCAGGATGACCCCAACACACTCCCAGTCCTGGATTTTCCCCAAAAAACATACGTTCTGCACTGTCCAGACCTGTGGTGGACAGAGCATATATATTCTGTCTCTTGCCCCTCTACAAGGATCAAGATACAACTTGCTCTTTTAAATGGACTTACCTACACAGTTCACAACACTGGAATTGTTTTGATTAAAGAATAAAATAAGTTTATTTAACAAAAGAAGATAAGATTTTAAGTGAGTACAAGTAATGAGGCTTTGAGGTCAGAAATGGTTACAAGAAAAATACAGATAAAATACTTCCTATTACTAAACTTAACAAACTAGACTTGGGTCAGGGTGGCATTCTTACCACAAGTTTTTCAGTAGCATTGATGACCAAATTTTACGTCTGGATCTACTCCCAAGGCCCAATGGCTGTTTCTTTTGTCTTCTTAGTTGCAAAAAGAGAAATGGACAGGGAGAAATAACTCAAGGTGTTTTTGCCCCTCACTTTTATAGTTCAGTCACCCTTTGAAATGCATTTTCCTGAGAGTGACCCCTAGATAAAATTCTTTTCAGCTGAGAGCAAGGAGATATGGAGTCTGGTGGGAGAAGAGATGTTATACAGTTGCTGTTCACCTCTGTTTGCTAAGCTGCAGATCTGTTTGTCTCTTGCCTTACCCCCCTTCAATGCCAAAGAATGGCCACTTGATAGGTGACGGCCCATAAGCTTTGATGACATCCGACTAGACAAACTTGTCCTTTGTCTTTGAGAAACAGGTGAACCTACTTCCCAGACTTGTCTGGTAAACACACTTCAGTCGTGATTTCATCTTATGTTCATAACTTTACATGTAATGTTGTTACATACATTTTGCCATATTATTGACCAACAAGTTATTCAGTTTTCAAAGTATACTTTACAAGGCATATTTTGTACAAAGATTAGTGTGCAGGGTGTGAATACATGGTGCATTCCATCATATATGCATTCCTCCAAGAAAAAATAGCACATTGTCTACATTGTCTGGTTTACATAAATTGGATTGTATTGATACATTTACTCTTATTTGCATTGCTAAAATGGAGAGAATGAACTATCTTGTATAGCATGAAAAAGGAGGAGCCATATTGAAACAAAAGGCATGGAAGGAGGCATTATAAGGGATCTTACATAGTATTATATTTAGTTGGAGTAGGAAGTTGGATTGTTTGTCACATGAGGAACAGGACAATGGTGGAGGAATTCTTATTTCCTAATGTGGAGGGATTAGTGTATGGAGTGTGTTGATGTGTGAAATTGACAACCAGATGTCAGGCAATTATTAAAAGGGACACAAATCCACTAACCCCTGTGAGACCACTGATTTCCCCAATAACATTTTTACCTGGAAACAACTGACATTTGGTTTCAAAATGATCCACTTTTTAAGGTTTTGATTTTGTTTATTCTCAAACAAACTGGTCTGTCAAGAAACACTGACTTCCTAATAGGCTATGAAAACTATTTGTGCTGACCAGTCACCTTATCAGGATTTCCACTGCATTGCACTTTTTATTTTAACCTACACTTGTTTTCATTTTCATTGACAGGTGTGTCAATATGATGCACATAGAATAATCATGAGGCTTCAATCCATACCTGCATCTGACTTTATAGTTGCATCTTTCTTCTTTGATTTTTCTATCTTTCATTGTAACTGTGATGTTTGCAACAAGCTGTGGCCCTTACATATACAGCTCCATATCCTGCTCAATGACAAAATTCCCATTCACTTCAATGGGAGCAGGATTGGGCCATGTTAGTCTGATGAGGGAAAGCATTACCTGCAGGGATTAGCAAAACATGATAAGAGAATATTGCATGGCAGAGCTGCTGATCATACAAAGGAAGAAATAAAGCAACATCCCAGCCTTGTGTTAGGTTTTCTCTAACGATGCATAAGAAAAATATCCCATTTAAAATAAATGTGTTGCACTTTTGCCAGAACTCTTGTGCTCCACAGAAGGCAGAATTTTCAAACACTGAATCTAGCTCCTCTGAGTACTGTATAGAAAAAAAGGAACCTTTAGAACTGGGCGAGCAGCACCTTATAGCCTGTCAGTAATGTCTGTTCTTTGCACACCCAGCATTTTATGGTCTTTTTTCAGGAAACATACAGGTGGAGATGTTGAATGCTGTGCCCCAGTTTAATGCTGTAGCCACTGCATGTCTGGACTGTGTGGTAATTCGGCTGCACAGAGAGGATGGCACAAGTACCACAGCCAAAGCAGTGATGCACCTTCATGAGTTCTGTCCTTGAGCTTTTCCCTAAGTCTTTCTTCTTTTGTTCTATGAAGCATCATCATAATAAACAACACATTGTCCAGCACTTTCCATCCAATAATTTCAATGCAGTTTATAAGCATGAATAAATTAAACAATGCAATCCCCCTGTGTGAAGGGTCAGTATAATTAATACCATTCAATAGATGGAGAAATTGAGGCACAGAGGAGGTGAAGATCTTGCACAATCTCACACGTCAGGGATAGAACCTAGTGTCCTGACTCCCCATCCTCTGCTCTAAAAAGCTGATCCAGCTCCTGTTGCAGTCAACATTAAGACTTGCATAAACTGCAGTGGGCTAGATCAGGCTGTGAGATCCCATTCTCACATAAACCTAGATCTGAGCCTATATAGAGAACTGCATACAAATGATGAGAGATGGGATGTAATGAAAAGCAAGTGATCACAGTGACATTTTGCACATATCTTGTTAGTTGTATGATTTTTGTTTGGATGAGATTTTGAAGGGGATAATTCTCAATTACCCAACTTGTTCACACTTCCCTGAAAAAAGTGAGATTTGAGGAGACTGAATGTGGTTGCATGCAGGCTTGGAGGAGTTTCAGTAGTTGGGGGCCCCTGTGGAGGAAAGCCTAGAGCTGATGAGGGTGGGAGACAAGCATAATAATGAGAGATGGTCATGTGGCTTGGGTGGAGTGAAAAGGGTAAAAAGGGAACAAAAAGAGCAGGTGATAGAATGAGGGGCATGCAATGTATTATTGCAGAATATAATTGTATTGCTGATGCATACGTGAGACTTTCAAAGGACTGTATAAACATCAGCTAATTAACAGCGTGGATGTATCTATTTTATCCATCATATCTGTCCTTATCCATCTTTTCTATCCCACTAATCTGCCTGGTCACTCATCTATCCATGGTAGGATGACCAGACAGCAAGTGTAGAAAATCGAGACGGGGGTGGGGAGTAATAGGAGCCTAAACCATGGTATTTCTAGTGTGCCCTTAACCCCAATGACTAAAGGCTTGGTGACATAGGGAACTTCACCAGCATGCTGGTACTGCCCTAGTTATGCAGTGTAACTACCCCTGGGCGGACACATTTCGGGGTGCATCCACGTGGGCAGGGATACCACTATAGCTATGGTGGTGCAACTGCACCCCTGTAGCTGGGCCCTCAACTTCCCCCAGGCCCTTGCAAAAGTTGCAGTGGTTGCTCTTCCCGGAGGGCCAAACCCCCCCACCGCCCGAGAAGGGACGAGGAACCCCGTGCCGGGCAGGCCTGCCACAGCGGGCTGAGCCGTGCGGGGCACTGGGCCGGGAGCATGCCCTCGGGCGGGCGGCTCCAGGGCACCGCGGGAATCCACGTGCCTCTCGCCGAGGGCCCAGGCCCCAGGATGTGCACGTGACACGGAGAAGGCGGGGCTGACTCCGACGCTCCACTCAAGGGCCTGGAATCCAAGATGGCCACCCAGGTGACGCCAAGACGACCGTGCTTGGACATGTGACGCGGGTCCAGCGGGCGACTGCCCCTCGCCCTATCCCGTGCGTGCTGACGTCACAGCGCTGGATGGTCCCGTGACCGGAAGCTGGCCAGGGAGAGGCGGAAGTGAAAGCGGAGAGGCTGTTGGCCCCATTAAAGCGGAGCCGAAGGGAGCGGAGGAGGAAGCGAGGCTTGGAGCAGGTGTCGCGGGGCTATTGAGTGCGGTGAGTGGCCGAGTTGGCAGGGCTGTGGGGCTCTCTTCTTTCCGGGGCAGGGAGGTGGGCCTAGGACCGGGGCCTACGGGCTGCTTCCCCCCTCGCTCGCACTGGGGCTTTGTGCGGGGGGACGACGGAGGCTGGAGGGGGTCCTCTTGGGAGGGGCTGGCGGGGAGGCTGTGACTGGGCGGAGGCAGCGGGCTCTCGCCGGGGTTTGTGTTGGGGGCAGTGTGTTGCTGGCGCCGGGAGCGTCGGCCCGGCGCTGCGAGCGAAGGAGGTAGCGGAGCTCGCTCCCGAATCGGAGCGGGCGGGGGGGCAGCTGCTCTCTCCCCCTTCTCTCTCCTCCCCTTCCCCCCCCCACGTCTTCTCAGCCTCGGGGAAGGCAGCCGGCTCCACCCTACTCTCTCTGAGGACGGAGAGGCAGAAGGTCCCGGTATCTAGCTCTAAAGCGAGAGGAGGGGCCCTGGGAGGCGGTGGCAGCGGGGCTCCTCCCTTGTTGGAGGAGGAGGGGGAGCGGGCCTGTGAGGGGGGCTTTCTCTTCCCAGCTGCGGGGACTAATGGGTGGGAGTTGATGGACCCGGAAGCTTATTCCTTTGTGTCTCATGCTGTGCCAGAGGAAGGGGCTCTTCCCTGATACTGGGATTCTCGTGATTGAGAACTCACTGAGCTCGGCGTTGTGGGGCTGACAGAAGTGGCGTGTATGAGGACTGAGACAGGCTTAAGAATTTCTTTCTTTCTCTCAGCCCTCCTGTGTAACAATGAAGCTTTCTTAATGCTTCAGAATCACTAATAAGAAAACTGATGTTTTGGATATAAACCTTTCCTGATCAATATGGATGCTGTAGCTAAGTTTAGTTCTTTTTTGTGGAAGAGGCTATTCCCTTCAGCCTTTCTAGCTGTCTGTATTGTTCATGTGTATTGTGGTCTCCATGAAAATCAGTAAGAGCTCAATTAGGATTCAGGATGAAATTTATGATAGGAAAGGTGTGTTTGTTTTTTTTTCCCTCTTTGGTCACACATAGCTACCATATTTTGTCATCAGATTCCTGCAAAGACTCTGGAGAGAAGAGGGGGACAGCTAGAGGCTAAGAATATGTGATCTTCATAAAGAAATACTATGATTTGCTTGACATATTACTCAGTGGACATAATTATCTTACTAGCAGACTGCCCTTAGTATAATTAATAACAGGACAACACAGACAGCTGAATAGGCTGGCAGTTATTGTGCAAGTAACTTCTTTGCATGTGTAAAGACTGATCCAATGATAGAAAGAATTAAACTAGATGCTAAAGTGCTGTAGACTGCAATAGTATCTTATGGGGGTAAATTAAGCATGATGCAATGCTAAACTTTTTAAAATATATAGAAGTTAATGAGGGACTTAAATATGAATGAATACCTAACTACTAGCATAATGTATTGGTTTAGCTGTATCTTAAAACAAATTCTGATCATACTGACTTGTTACTAGCTTTTTAGCTCAAGGCTAGTTAGTTGGAGTGTGTGTATATACACACACGTCTAAAACTCTTTAAGACAAAGTGCCTTGGTAAGACATAAAAACTTAAGTCAAACAAAGGCCAGCATGTTTAACTGTCTCCTTTGCATAACTTTTTGAAAACTTTTCCTGGTGGAACAAAGCTGCTATAACATAAGGGACTGTGTGCAAACATGTCAACTGAAAACAAGGTGTCACACATTTCTCCTGAACAAGAAGGAAGCTTTTTTGTATGAGAATTATAAGGGTTAAAGACTTAAATAAGACTGAAATATCCGTTTTTATGTCACTAACAACTCTATTGCGATAATGTGTCTATAGTGAACTGCTACCAAACACTAACAACTCTTCTGTGCTATGCAAATTGCAACTCAATCTCTTTCTTGATAAAGAAACGTAGATGGGGTAATAAAAAAAAGTACATAACCCAACCCGCTCTACTAGAGTATCTGAATTCATTTGTCAGGTTATGGCTTTAAGTAATTTTAGAACTAGGAGTCTTGAAGGTGCCACCAGACTCCTTAGTGTTTTTGAAGATACAGACTAACACGGCTACCCCTGATACTTAACATAGAACTCTTGTTTACAGCCAAGACAGCTAGTATTTGATTTAAATGCTTTACATCTCAGCTTGGCCTGTGCACTTTAAGCATGGCTGTCTGGAGTGTACTAACTCTTGTTTATAATCTGTTGGAGTGAAGTTTGGTTAAAGTAGGTAGGCTACTGTGTATTCACTGTTTAAATCAGTAGTTCTGCCATGCCCTCATAGGAAGAACGCATATTCTGTCTTTCCCTTGTGACTTCAGCAGCTGACTAAACACATGACTTGCTATCAACAAACTAATAATACTTTGTCTAGATTTGGTGGATACTTTGCATTCTGAACTTTTCCTAATAAAGTATAATGCTTAAGCACTTAAAATGTAATCCCAAACTTCTCTTCCACTTGCACTGTTATAGTCTAATGCCATTCCAGGCTTCTAGTTCAGAAAGGTACAAGATTGGATTAAGTTGTAAAGCCATACAACAGTCTTTAGCTTTGCCAACAAATAATCTACTGCAACTGCAGAATCTAATATATGAAGATCTTCAGAAATTGTAATCAATTAGGATGATCAAGAAACACTTCTCAGACTCTTAAAGTACAATATAACAGATATGCTTAAGGCAGAACACTAGTGTATTTTTAAGCCATGCTTCACAATATCTAATGTAACTGGTCACACTGGAACAGCTCTGAAATAAATCTAACTAGATTCTCCACAGCTGTTGGGGTTTTTTGGTGTGTGTTTCTTTGGTAAGTCAAAGTGGGTTCTGTAGCTCAATACCTATTTGCTTTTGGACCATACTCAAATGTCCAAGGACAAGAGTGCTTTTGGACTCTGAACTTCAGTAGCAATTTTTATTACATCGTCTTGTGTGGACATCTCATGTGACTACCTGTTGGGAACAAATTTATGGACAAAACTTCTTTGGGGAGAGCCCATTGTTGTGTGACACGATATAGATAGCTTCAGTTTCTAACTTGTATTAGACTCTATCTCTCCTCCTGGGGTAGAGGAGAATGTCTCTTCCTAGTAAATTAAGTTGCAGAATATTTGCAAATGTCATGCTGTGAAACTTTACCAGTCCAAAGGTAAGACACTGTAAGATGCAATTAAGTGGGGTGTACACAAGACTGCCTACTTAACTGCTATTGGAAGCAGTTGTTCTGACAGACCCAAATTGTTTTGATGTAGGTGGCCTACAAAGCCTGGTCTAAAACTAAAGATTAAGGAATAAGGCAAAGGATGCCACCATACTAAGATGCAAGGAAAAAAAACTACTGATTCTCTAGAATGGTGGTGGATTACTGTGTAGCAGGATGCCAAGAAACTTTAGCCTATAGTCAAAGCCCAAACTATACAAAAGTGCATCAGTTTAATTAAACTATTTTGGAATCTGTTGTTAAAAGGTGAAGTTTACACACAATGTTAAAGTCCAACATAGCTATGCTGGTTATATTTCCTCCTACCCATTCATACCCCTGGCTGATAGAGCTATGCTGACCTAACCTCCAGGGTAGAGACAGATAAGAATGCCTCCACTAACCTAAGTACTTTTGCTCAAGGATGGTGTTTTTACACCAACTGGAAAACCTCCCTTCAGTCAGCATAGATAGCTACGCTGCCGTAATATAGACAGTCTATACTGGCATAGTTTCTGTAGTACAGACATAACTTTTAGTCTATAACCTACAGTATACAGACTCTGGTCTAGCTCAGGCTTTTTTGCCAAAACTTGGTGTTTATCACTGGGTCCCATTACCAGTGGTAGAATTCTTTCCTAGGTCAAAAAGCTCAGGGCTGTGACTTGCAGAAAGTAACACTCTTCCCACCTCTCCCTAAAAAGCTTGCTTTCATTATGCAGCCAAAGTAGGAAACATCAAGTGCAGCTTAAATTCAGTAGCCTGTACCAAGGAAAGCATGGTGCAGACAAACACTGGAGCAGTTGCAGTTCAGGTACAAGACTCTGAATTGACATGAGTGGCAGAAGCCATAGAGCATTAATGGCTGTGCACAGTAGACAACCTAGCATGCATTTTGGTGGTGGTAGTGGTCTTCAGGCGCTGGCTTTACAGTTAAAAACTGTGCCCTAATCTAGCTAGCCAATGGCAAAGCTTCCTGAGGAACAGGCACTTAGCATATGAAGAATACGCTACTTCTAAAAACATTGACTTCAAACACAACAATATATTGGTAATCACTACTGTCAACTATTGTTTAGTGCTTTCTTTCCATCTGTGGTCTTCTAAAACAATGATCTCTTAGCCACCTGCCTCTGTCAAGGCTAAACTTAATTTTTTCCTGTTTAGAGAATAGCCATTTTAAATTTAGCCTGGTCAACTTAAAGATTTTGTCTGTCTGGTCCTGTTAATTGCATAGTTAAAACTGACAGTTGATAAAATACTATCTTGCAGCTAAATGCTGGAATAGGGCATCTTTAAACAGTTGGAAGCATGACTTATTGGAAGCTGAAACCTGTCGTAGAGGAACAAGTACATTTCTAAACTCTGGCTAAGAAAACCTAGTCAAGACAACGTACAGGCACAGGAACCAGTATGTTTCTAAGAAATACAGACAGCATGTTTTTGTCACATGTTGGATTTTCTTCCCTGATGTTCCCTAATTCAGACATCCTTGCTGATCTTGTGCTCCTTTTTTGAGCAAGCAGCTCTTAAGGTTCACTTTGCTGCTACATTTTCTGCTCAGCACAGATCTGCCTCAGTGATGTCATTGTTGCTGTTAGCCTAGTGTTCCTGTGAGACTGCTCTATCGCTTCTACAGCCAGGAATGAAAAGTTCTATGCATGAGGCAAGCTGTTTCTCAAACAGTGCTTTTGCTAATGCATACTTGCAGTGATGGTGAGGAAAGCAAGACTTTGTCAAGGCTACAGAAATGTCAGTTTATAGCTAATCTCATGACCTTGGGTTTTGTCACTGGGGAACCTTTTCTTAGGGAGCACTAGCTATTCTCTCAGTATAATCTTCATAAATGCAGCTTTCAGTGAGACAAGATTAAAGTAAACCTTGTACAAAACTACAACATAAATCCCCCTACAAACTATTTGGGGATGGTAAATGAGGTTTTTTTGTCTTTTGCCTGTACATTTTTATAAGGGATGTTTTTACATTGATTACCTCTTTATGGCAACAGTTTGCCTCAAAGACGATGTAGGGATCAAAGCAGTTGAGTTCCTGTCTCACTGCAGCAGTTTGAGTAGCTACAGTCCAAGTTTCAAGTAACGGGCCTCACCACAGATAATGGAGCCACAGGGCCAGAAGATGAAACTGGCACACTACTAGCACTGCACTTTGTGTGCACACACTACCTGTCTTCAGCCTCTCGGATTCCCTGATGAAGTGCAGCCTTCCATGTAGCCTGTTAGTGGCATCTGCCCATGCTGCTTGCAAATGTGTTTGAACCAGAGCTTAGTCAGCCCGGCGGTCCTGGAGCATCTGCAGGTCTCCATGCAAAAGATCCTTTGGAGTGACTAATACAACATTTTATGTAGCTACACTTGTAGCTTTCTCTAGGGTTTGGGTTATATGACCCATATTTAATTAGCTATTAATACTAATAGCTGAAATATTCATCTGATTTGAGATGGGCATGCATGTTTTTTGTGAGGTTTTTTTAACATTACTGACAAATGGTGGCCATGTTTTCCTAGGAAAACATTACAAATTCCTTGTGGTACCAGATTTGAGTGAATAAACTTGAGGGAGCTGATTTGGGCCTGTAAATATAAGCAGTAAGAAACTGAACTGACAAACACCGAGGTTTAATTTGGCTAATTTAAAATAAGCATTCCTGGTAGTCTGTGTTATATAGCAGAAAGTGTTAATGAAGGTTCTGTTACAGAATCTTACAATTTTTAAGCAGTACATTTTATACTTGTGTACTAGGCTTTAGACAGGTTGGTTTATTTGGCTTTGGAAGGGACCGGATAACAATATTTCCATTCTTATTAGTTTTTATTGTACAAGTTCTTAGATGCAGTTAATAAATATATCTTAGTACTGTGACTTATAAGGGAAAAAAATCAAATGAAGAAATGGGTAGCTGCTAGTTACCTAAGAACAAGATGCCTTCTGTTATGGCTGGGTCTCAATCATTCTCATTTAGCTAAATTGAATGCTTGGTTTTGGCTTTTTGCCAAAGTGTCTTGCATTGGAGCACACTTCTGCTGCACCTGAGCTAGTGGGGTGAGATTAGTAAAGCTGCATAGAATTAAACTGATTTACAAAGTAAATGACTCTGAAGCTAAAGATTTCTTTTCAGTAAGAAGTTACAGCTGTCCTTGTTCTGATATGTTAATCTTATGTCACTGGACCATTTCACATTAAGTTGCCTTGGCTGGCTCCAAACCTGACTACTTTCAGGAAAAATAAGTAGGACAAAACCTTAACTGTCAGTGTAGTAACTCTTCTGGTGTAGCTGCAGGTTCAGTTTTGTATAGCTGGCCTCCAGATCCCTTGAAGGATACAAGATTACTCTTCTGAATAAATATAGTGTCCATGTCTTCCTCTGTTGCTTCATACTGCAGTAACTCCCCTGGTTCAAGTGACCCAGAGCAGGGCTTCTCTAGAATATACACAATGCAGCAAGGGTAGACCATTTAATATCAGGGTGTGGTATCTTACTCCACAGACTGGTAGAATGAGAGGTAGACACCCAAGTAAAAAAAAGCCACTGCTGCTTAATTATACATTTGTTTCCCAGACAAACTCCTTCCTCTTCTAATTAAGAAGGGTTAGAGGGAGGGGAGAAGAACAGTGAGTAACTTGAAGGTGATGTGAAGAGGAGTCAGTGCCCTCACTTCTGTCTAGGTGTTCCATGCTCATCACTGTGGATCTGAGTACCTTATTTGCTTTGGAAACACTGTTCAGATCTTCTTGATGTCTCACTTCTACTTCCTACCATTAGAAACCTCAGTGTTTTGTAATGCTATCTTTGAGGCTTTCTTGAAATACTCATATGTATTTGCAGCCGTCTCTTCCCTTGAAGACTCATTGGATATGCCTTTGCTAACAATAGCTTGCTTAACTCAAAGGCCTGAGTCATAAATGGAAGGAATCACCTTTATTTCTCTCTCCAGTCAGGTTTCACTATTTAGTTGGATTCTAGTCTTTAAGATAGAGGTAGACAACCCATGCATGTCATTGGTAGGCAGGCCAGCACAGTTTTAAGACCCTCTAGGGCCTCCTTTGTAGCATAGAGGTTAAATAGAAATTTCTTCTGTCATACTTCCACTCTTAAGGTACTATGCAGTGTTGGAAATCTAGAGGCTAAACTGGAAAGAAATCCAATTCCTTTGCAATAGATAAACACTTGTTAAACATCTCAGCAACTTTAATTCTCTGTAGTGTCAGCCTTCAACTCATAAAACTTTCCCACTGATGCTACCAGTTAATTTCTTCTAGTGAAGAAACTAGTGTTGACATGGCAGGTGGTGGTGAACACTCTATTGTCTAATGCCACCTAAACACCAGGTTTTAACCCTCATGTTGGCACTCCTGCAGCCTTGTCTAATCTAGAAAGGGATATCCTATTTTCCATGGTGGTAATACCAACTGGTATAGGCAAGACCCTAGTGATGCTCTGAGGACAACTCTAATCTAGCCTTAAGGATGGATAGGGGCTCAGTCTCAGTCATTTTAGTGTTTGGTTCTGATTCGGCCGGTCTTGGGGCTTGTCCATCTGGGCAAGTGATACTAGAATAAGCTAAGGTGTGAATTTAAACCAATATAGCTTTACCTGCATAATTCTCATGTAAGCACTTATTCCAGTGTGACTTTTTTGTCTCTGGGGAAGGGGTTTAAGCTGAACCAAAAAAGGCCACTCTTGTACTAGAATAAATGCCCACATGGGAGTGATGCTGGTAAATCTTCCTGCATAGAGAACACCATTAGCAGTAAACTTGACTCACGGCTTGGTCTCAAGATCCAGAAATGCATTCAGGAAACACTTTTCTCCCACATCTTGTAAGACTTGTGGGAAGTGGAGTCACTTCAGGTACTAAGGTGAGGGGTTTTGTAGAATACCCATTGAAGCAAAAAGCAGGTATTGGGTGCATCGTGAATGGAAGATTCCACTGGCACCTGATCTCTTTAAGCGTTCTGCAGGAGGAGGAGAAAAATGCCACCACCTGGTGGCATGGCAATGTACTGAGCAAGAACACTGCTGGTGAGGCTGACACTTAACCTAAAACTTCCTAGCAGTTTATTTTGGGAACAAGGATGGGGACTTATTTGAAATTAGCTTCCCCACTAGTTCAAGGACCTGGAGAATGGGGAAGATAATCTCTTCTCACTAGAGGTAATCCAGGAGAAGGAGCTATCAAGGACTAGGAATAACATTGGAGGAGGGGGTGGAATCCTAGCACCTTTTCCTTCTAAGCAGCTGGGGCGAGGCTTCTCATTAGGTGTTCCTCATAAGGGGAGGCAAGGGTGGGGATGGGGTATGGCAACCCTTATCTAATATCAGAGTTTGTGCGTAGCCTTGCTAAAATTGCTCATTCTGTGTACCCATCCTAAAATTGCAAAGACTCTCCCTCACCCTTGTAAGATTCTTCTCCCATCAGGGAATGTCTATGCTGCAATTGGGAAAAAAAAAAAAAGCACTGAGGCTTGGAGCCAAGATCAGCTGGCTTGGGCTAAGGCTGCAGGGCTAAAAATTGCAGTGTAAACATTTGGGCTTAGGCTGGATCCAGGCTTGAGACCCTTCTCTCTTCTCTTCCCTTCCCCCCGCCCTTGTGGGGTCTCAGAATCTGGGCTCCAGACCAAGTCCAAACCTCCACGCTGCAATGTTTATCCCTGGAAGTCTGAGTCAGCTGACCTGGGCAATGGGTCTCGTACTGCAGTGTAGAAGTACTCTATCTTTTTGCCTCTGGCATATTCCATCTCATTGACTGAGACCTTTGAAATCTTGTTTGAAAACCCCCTGTAAAAGTTGTGCTGATAGACATCCCTTGCTGAAGAAAATCTTCTATGGTGGCTTTCTTCAAAAGGAGTAGCTTTTATTGGTATTAACAATCCTAAGGATAGCAGTTGTAAATTTTTTGGATATCAGGCAAGGCTGACTTACAGCATTTGCTTTCACAGTGAGGGAGTTTCAGGTGATTAAACATGCTGAGCCCACACATGATGCTGTAATTTCAGGCTGTGCAACAGCCTGAGACAAGTACTGCTTCTATGGACACCAAAGGGAGGGAGCAATGGCAGTAGGGGAAAACACAAGGCCAGGAGGAAATAAAAATGTAATTGGCAATCTGAGTCAACATGTACAGAAACCAATCTGACAAAGGGACACCAACTTACATTATCCTGTAAACCAGCAAATTTCCCTGTTTAACTCAGTGTTTTTTGTTTTTTAATCTAATGTCTCAAGATTTAGTTTTTTGGGTTGGACAAGTCTGTCTAGTCAATTTCACTTCCAGGTTCAATGTTGAAATGTTTACAGTATCTCCAGTTTTTTCCCCCTGTCCTTTTGGATTGCAAACACTCTTATTGGACTTGAGCCTTTAGGCTCAATTTTAGATTTAATGTCCCTAAAACTGCCAAATGCTTCATTCAAGCTTTCACTTTTACACTTGTCCATAATCCATAAGGTTATGATTTTGTCACTTCTTTTAGTAAGTCACAGGCAATAACCAGAGGTTCACAGAAGCCCATGATCTGTCTGACTTTTACTAAAAATGAGAGGGGGCACAGCTGATTTTTTTTGGCGGGGGAGGAATGACTAAAGCCCAAACAGAAGCGGGGGGCACAATTCCCAGCACCCACAGTGGCTGGGCACAGAAAATGTCATGGAGATCTCTGAAGACACAGTCCATGACCTCAGACATAATCTTATCCTTAATCCACAGTTTTAACAAACATGCTCTATGGTGCAGTTTTATATTTGACTCTAAAATAACTCAGACTTTTGTGCACAGCTAATATTGACCCCCACCCACACTGTATTTGGAGGGCAGCAGAAAGTATATTTGAGCCATGATATAATTTTGTTTCTAAACTTTCACAACTTTGAGACTAATCACAGGTGCCACGTCCTCAAGAATTCTGTAAACTTCAAATCCTGGGTGTCAGTTACAGGGTTAACTGCACCTCTTCTCTTCTGGTTTCTTCAAGTACATCCCCCTGGGGCCTCACACTGAAGTCTCTCGATATGTAGTCACCTGATTTCCACACCAGGCTGCAGCTGCAGTCCCCTATGCATCAATGATTTTTATCTTGGCAGGTCTGACTTGTGTCTAGGACCTAGGGTTCTAGTCCCCTGTGACAGTGGTGTGTAGTAATGAAACAGACTTCTTAAAGCATAGTATTTAGAAGCAAAGCATTTTGGAGAAAGTGGATCTTAAGTCAGCCTGTATGCAGGGCTACTTTATCTACTTACTGTCTACCACTCCTTGACGGTCACCCGATAGGCCGACAGCCTAAAGCAGAGGTGGGCAAACTTTTTGGGCTGAGGCCCACATCTGGGTGGGGAAATTGTATGCAGGGCCAGGGCAGGGGAGTGTGGGGTGTGGGAGGGGGTGCAGCAGGGGGCTCAGGAGGTTGGGGTGCAGACTGCAGGAGGGAGCTCAGGGCAGGGAATGTGCAGGAGGGGTTCAGGCTCCAGCCTGTCACCACTTACCTAAAGCAGCTCCAGGGTGGCAGCAGCAGCACCACTCTCAGAAGTGGCCAGCACCATGTCCCTGCATGGCCCCTGGGGGAGGAAGGGGCACAGGGCTCCATGTGCTGCCCTTGCCATGCCTAAGTACCTCCCCCAAAGCTCCCATTGGCCATGGTTCCCCATTCCTGGCCAATAGGAGCTGCAGGGGTGGTGCCTGGAGGCAAGGGCAATGCACTAAGACCTGGTTCTCCCCCCCCCCCCATGGTGCCAGCCACTTCTGAGAGCAGCAGGAGGCCTGTGGCACCATGGGGGGGCAATCCCGTGAGGCAGATCCAAAGCTCTGAGGGGCCAGATCTGGACTGCAGGCCATAGTTTGCCCACCCCAGTCTAAAGTCAGGTTTGTGTGTCTCTCTCTCCCCACAACCTATGCCATCTGTCTCCTCCTGAGATGGTGCTTTGACTGCTTTGTCCTCTTGATCTCTAGTCTCCTGGCCTGGCAAAGCAGCCTTGCAGCTTCTGACTGGAGCCTGGAAGTTAAGCCATTGTCCTGTAGCTCCCCCCAGTGTAAGTTGATTTTTCTATCACTATTGTGTTGTCATGCTTGCCTTTTCCTATCAGTCCCCTGTCCCACCCCCTTCCCCCATTAAGCTAGTTTAATGTTTGTACGGGAAAGTCTAAATGTAATTTTATGAATACTATTTGTATATTTGGTATTAGATGGAACTGCTATGTATCTCTAACTTGTACACAAACATCAGTACTTGCTATTTGGTATATGGCAAATAACTATCAAAACAGAATAGTGAATCAAGTCTCTTCCTAGTAAAGCAGGAAATTAAAGTTAAATGTGTTTGAGTACTAGATAAGACACCCTGCCTCAAGGAACTTACTAGATACTTGCGAGTAATTCTCTTGGAACCCTTGAAAAAGCTACACTTTAGCATGCCTTACCCATGATGTACAGACAAACTGACACAAGTAGTTGTCCAAAGTGAAAAACCTAGTCCTGGCTCCCATCCTGGCCTCTAACTACTGGACTCCATGATCTCTTCAGGATATAATATACTGAGAAATAAATAACATCTTAAAGTAATGTTGTAGCCATGTTGAAAACTTGTCCCTTCCACTCACAGAAGTATCAGCTCACCCACATTGACTAAGATGACATTCCTTTAAATGTCCACAAGAAACTGGCCACTGGATTGACTTAAGATAGTGTGGCTGAATCATAAGTTACAATGGCTTCATTGCTGCATCTTTTCTGAGTATTGGCTTCTGAAACCTGGTTGGTGGAACCCTGAAGGATGTTTTACTCTCTGTAAAACAAAGCACTCCAGCAGCATGTCTTGCTATCAGCATTTCAAAAGCTGATAGGAAACTGAGGCTCTAGACTAACTGAAAATTGCAGTAGTTTTAACCTTTCTCCCAAAACAAGTCCACTGATCACTTGTTGACCCATGAGGAGCTGACTGGTCACATGGTGCTAGCTGCTCATTTTCAGCTGTATCTATGGGTGTCTAATCTGCAAAGAGGCTGGCTGCTCCTTGTTTCCAATTTCCTCTTTTTGGGACTGGAGCTGCCAGCTACCAATGGGCAGGGGGGGAAGAGCACACTAAAGGGAACAAAACAGATGGGTAGTAATATTTGAGAGGGGAGGTAGTCTTTGAAACACTGAATTAAAATGTGGCCCATATCAAATCTTAAACCCAACTTGGTGAAGCTTCTCAAATTATCAGCTTTCTCAAAACATGCTTGATTCATATTTTTGTGCTCCTGCTCATCAAGAGGTCTATCTTTGAAGTCCTAACTAGCAAAAGGACACTCAATTCTACAGAAACACACAGTCCACTTAAAATGCCATTAACACTTCCTGTAATTTGGGAGACTTAATTACTTTCATATACATCTGACAGGAAGCTGCCATCTGTTATTGCTACTATACAGATACATCTGAATGCATAGACACCATCTGAGGTGCTGTACAAGCATAGTGAGTTCCTCAAGGATGGTACTAAATACTTAAGTGTTTGAAGAAAAGCTCAAAGTGAGGTAGTTTTGTGGTAACCATGGCATAGTAAACACTTTGCTTGTTGTTTAAGTTTAAGGAGCACTTCTGCCATCCAAACAGTAGCTGTTAACTGACTTAAATGTAAACTCAGGAGCCTCCAAAAGAAAGCTCTATCTTTTGGCTTTAGTTAAATGTGTAATTGTAATGGCATAACTTGTTCCATAAGGGAAACTAAGTCTAACTGTTGTAAATGATGCCTGGAGGGTACTTGCAGATGAACAGAAGGCATTTCCTTAACATGCCTGCAAGAAGTGTTTTTTGCTCTGTGGACCTCTGGACAACGTTTTCAAGGTAGCTTATAATCCATTTAAAAGTACTCTGTATGCACAGTGACTCAATAGGGTCAAGGAATGTTTGCCTGGCCAGAGATCTCTAATGCCTGAGTCATAACAGAATAAGCAAGGCTGTACCTAATGCTTAACTATGACATGCTATTCTGGGCGGCCAATTAACTGCATCCCTTACTGCATCAAATCATGTCATGTGGATCTGCTCATTCAGTTAGATTTCTTGTATTGGGCTCTCCACTTAATGGCATCAAAACTGGATTGGTCATAATGGATACCACATCCTGCCCAAAACCTCTAAATGCATGGGTCAGACTAGCTGCTGTCTTTTTAACAAACAACCAGTTAATTAGTTCAATCACTAAATTTGCTTAATCTCTAAACCATGTCTGGTTTAGGTCACACTAACCACCTAACATGGTTAAATTCTGCTGCAACAATGTGTGGTGGTAAAGGTTTGTCCTTTGACTGAACAGCTACCATCAAGTCTAGTTCTGATATCTAGTGTCAAATGAGCATCTGAACTTCAGATGTAATTTTTATTCACCAAAAGGTCACAATTTGCATTGGTTGGTATATGTTGAACCCATGGTGGACTTTACTTCCGACAGCACATTTCAGAATAGAAAAAGGCACTTCAGTTAACCCACCAAGTAGAAGTATTAAATTCCTGAGAAATTGCTTTCTTAGCTACCCAGTTAGCAGCAAAGTTATGCTGTTCTCTTGAAGTATTATAAATAGACCTCTTTCATGGGGGGAGGTGACCAGGCCTCTGGATATCTTGCCACTTCTAGGATGGAGTAGTGGGAAGTTGTCACATTTCAAGCTGAAAGAATGCTTCAGGACCATGGGTGTCTACTTAGCTTAGATCTTTTATTCACAAAATCCATACATACTCTTTCCACTTTAATTTCTCAAACTACTTTCCTTCATGCAGAATGTCATGACTGGTGAGTAATAGAAATCTCTTGAAGTGGATACCATCCTCTAAATGTTTAGCTCAACTTCTGAGAGGGAAAACAAAGACATTTCCCTACACTAGCCCTGGAGTGGAAGAGTTTCAGTATAAGCCTTGACTGCAAACATTTGCTTGTGAGGTTTTATTGGATCACTTACTGAAATACTAACTTCAAATAACCTGGCATAATTCCCAATTACTCTGCTACCAGGACATCTGCTGGGTCAAAGATCCCATAGTATTCCTCTACAAGAGCAGAGGTGTTTTGCTGGGCTGTTCTGGCCACATCAGCCAGGATGGATACCTGTACCGCTGTGCTTCCTAGCTAACAGAGCACTAATTAAATAGACTACCTATTACACTAGCTTCCTCTTAACTCTGTCCATTTTATTCAGAGGTATCAAAGAGAACACTTGTACTGTTCAATCTGCCCCACACATTATGATGGTCCTTTTTTCCTCTGCTGTTTAACACTTGCTCACCCACTATTTTCTGCATCCTAGCCACACACCTAGAACTTAAAATTTACCAGAAGATTCATAGTCAGATGGCTTAAATGCTCTTTGCCACCACTGAAGATATAGTTGGGGAGCAACTACCTTCCCTCTTTCTGTTGGCTGGCAGGGGGCAGGTAAGGGTTCAAACTGCTCTGGTTCTAACCCTTGTATGATCATCTCTACTAGTAATGCCCAAGGCTATCTTTTCCACACTCTGCAGAAGGGACAAGCACTGTTCCACTTTCAACCTCAGAGCTTCCTAGCTATTGTCATGAATGTCCCTGCTACTCTGCCCTCCATTTTTGGGCTGTTCTTGGCAGTATTTTCAGTTTCTCCACACTTCTACTGCTTGGAGTGGAAAACTGACAAACTGGTAACTTTGCAGGTTGGCAACACTACAAGCAACAAAATCCCTGGGACTCTTTTCAGACCTTAAGACAACAGCAGTGCATTAATTACACAGGTCCCAATTGAGAGCTTAGACTTGGCTGGAGCTGATAGCTTTCCCAGGAGAGTGCTTATTCCTTGCCCTGAAGATGAACTTTTCAAGCCCCCTCATATTCTAGGGCTGAGGCTCTCAACCATTCCAGATTACTGGACCCCTTTCAGAAGTCTGTCTTACATACCCCAAGTTTCACCTCACTTAAACTAGTTGCTTATAAAAATATGAAAGTGTTACAGCACACTATTACTGAAAAATTGCTCTCATTTTTATCATAGAATCAACTTGAATATAAATATTGTGTGCAGCAGAATCAACAAAGTAACTGTCTGTATGAAATTTTAGTTTGTACCGACTTCACTAGTGCTTTTTAAGTAGCCTGTTCTAAAACTAGACAAATACCTAGATGAGTTGCTGTACCATCTGGAAGACTTCTGCTTACCCCCGAGTGTATACATACCTCTTGGTGAGAACCACTGTTCTGGGGGAAACAGCCTCCTCACAGTAGTACAAGGCAGACTCATCAAACATCAGTGTGCACTACACCTGTTAGACAGTAGACTACTGTAAAGGTAACTGATATGGATGTTTTGGGGCACTGCCATGTCTCAGCTTGTGCATCCATCCAGTTGATTATCAAGTAACTTAAGAGTGTTAAGTGAAAGTTAGAGAGGTTATGTGAGCATCTCTAGGGCATCTTTTTAATTTGATGTAGAGATGCATGTTTAAACAGCTGGTCCTGTCCCTGAGGACTGGAAACAAAAGGAAATAGTCACAATGGTATCATCTCATGCTGCCTCTTGACAATTGCAGAAGAATTTCTAATAAGTTGCACTTTAAATAAGCACTTATATTTCCTCTAATGACTATTACTACAGAATGGTATATACTGATTGGAGTTGGAAGAACACAACTTCCTAGGTAACTTCTAACTCTTCTTGGGAACTATCCAACAGTTTTAGCTATAAAGCTCATCTGGCTTTTCTGAAATCAGAACTGGTAAAGACACAGCTCTGCTCCTTGCCTGGCTAGTAGGTTTGAGCTATGGGGTTTTGTTTTTTGAGGAGGGAGCACTGGGAGACTGAGAATGTAGATGCCTGGATTATGCACATTTCAGTGTGGTTTTTAGATTTAGCCTCCAAGGCTGCTGGATCAACCTGTGCTCTTGGGAGGAGGGAGAACTTCCTAAGTCATGAATAAGGCAAAGGATTCTTGTTTAGAGTACCTAGTTTCCCTAGCAAAGATTAAGCCACCAGAAAGGAATGCTGCTGACTGGTTTAGTGACTGACAGGAGTTTTCAGATGGTCTCCAAGAATGGCTGGCTGGAGCCAGTAGTGCAAGAAATGTGAATATGCTCTCCTACAAGATAGTAACACTATTAGACTTTCTTCTAATGAGTCATTTAGCTCTAATTCCTCACTAGGAGGGTCTACACATTTGGTATAAAAAAATTGGTATTCAACTTTTCACAGCTATCAGGCTAGAAATGTTATCTAGACTGGATAAATAGTCCAATTGCCCAATGTAAGAATCTCTCTTCTTTGGCCTGCATAGGTATTCTGAAACTAACTTGCTTATCCGGCCAGCAGTCATCTTATAGAACAAGACTTGCAGACAAAGTTTTCAGGAAGCTGCTTTAGAATAGCAATTGATAGTTCTTCCATTTCTACTATAAACATACAGCAGACTGTCTCTTGTACGCTCTAGTTCTCTAAAGGTAGCAGGTTCCTGGAACCTACTACCACTGACTTGTTTTACCAATCTTACATAGTGGTACACCTAATCTGAACTGGTTTAGGTTTAACAGGTTCCCTTTAGTAAAGGGACTAGTTCATGCTATGCTTACCTTTGCTTTGACTAAACAAACACCAATTCATCTGATTTGGGTAACTGGCTGACCAACATGGAGCACAGGCTGAGGAGATCTTCTGGAGAGGAAGAGAATCCCTAAGGATTTGCCACTATAGCTGAATTGGCACTCTCTCCTTGCACAGATGCAGCTTATGCTGGCTTTTAGTGGTGTAGATTATACCAGTTCCCCAAACAAAAGCTTCTACCAGCAAGAGTGCTTGTGCTGGTATAACTGAGTCTCCATCAGGGCTCTTCCCAACATAGTTATATCTGTGGGGTGGCTCTTCACTAGTAAGTGCACTCTCTCCTTCTCTTCCCCCTCCCCACACCACACCTGCTAGACCAGCAAAACTAAGCCTAGACAAGGCCTAAACTAGAGCAAGTCTGCAAAACTACTCTCCAAATGAACATGCTCTTGACAATACCCTCAACAACCTTCCTGCATTTTTGAATACAAAAAACCTACTTGTCTTTGAGGCTATTTCTACACTGGCAATTGAACAACACCTCTCCTCTTTAAGAGGTGGTAAACCTCTTCTCTTCTTCCCCCACCCCAAAAGACAACATTTTGATAAGTGCCAATGTGAACAGCGCATTATCAGGAGCATGCTCCTACTGACAACACACCCTGCTTGTTGTGGGTGGAAGTTGTGGGGGGGGGGGGGGGGTTGTCAGTCAGCTCTGGCAGGAGAGCTGGCAAACAGCAGCTACGCTGCCTGACTTGTAGCAGCACAACCATGTCACTAAAAGCTGTGTAGTGTAGACCTATCCAGTGGGAGAGACTACACTGTGTTTTGGGTTTTGGTTGTCCTTGGGTGGAGGGGCACTTTGCTGCTTGAAGTGCTTTAACAAAGCTTTGGTTCTGAGGCTCTCCATAGCTTTGAGTAGATTAATGATTGATGGTGAAAGTCTATTTGAATGCATGTTTCACTAAAGTGAAGGTAGTTTAAGAAGCTGCACCTTCACAATCATCTGCCACAGATTTAAAAGATAACACAAATATCCTAAAGCCTATGTTAATACTAAAGGCACAATATCAAATTTAGCTTGGAATAGCCTTTGTAAAATCTCTCAAACCTTTTGGAAGAATGAATGTCCCATAGAAGGCTTTCCATAATAGCTTTTCCATAACACTACAGCACTGGTATGAGAACCTGCTTAAGCATGCAACTCCTTCCATATGAGGATGTCTTGCAATGGGACAAACTCAGTAAATTTGAGAAGAGAATTGAGGTTAATTGCCCAGTATTGTACAAGAAGTCTGTAGCAGAGCCAGTAAATAGAACTTGGTCCTATGCATTAATTCTACAACATTCCATTGTAATAAAACAAACTAGCCTGTACTTACCCAATGCCACAGGATACAAGGGAGCATCCCTCATAGACCAAGGGTCTCTACTGACCTGCCCACAAACTGCTTAAGGCAGGGTGGCCAGCCTGAGAAGGAGCCAGGATTTACCAATGTACATTGCCAAAGAGCCACCGTAATACATCAGCAGCCCTGCTGATCAGCACCTCCCTGCTCCCTCCCCACACTTCCCAATCAGCTGTTGCATGGTGTGCAGGAGGCTCTTGGGGGGGAGGAGGGAGGGAACACCAGGCTCATGGGAAGGGGGGTAGGGCATGTAGCCAAGCCAGGGGTTGAGCAGTGAGCACCCCTCAGCACAATGGAAAGTTGGTGCCTAGACAAGGAGCTGCATATTGACTTCTGAACTATATGTGGATCTGGAGTCGCAGGTTAGCCACCTCTGGCTTAAGAGGCTTCACAAACTAGATTCAATCAGCCAGATGGCTTGTGAAAGGCAGCATGAGCTCAGTTTAGCCTACTGAAAAAAAGGCTTTTGTAATTAGCTTGGAAAGTAGGGATAGTAGTTCTGGATCAATGGACACCGGCCTGGAAACAAAACTTGCTGATAAGAGATCAGGGCAGCAGAAAAAGTTGCTCCCTAGACAGCAGGCTGTCTAACCTGAGGGCCTTGCTTTCAAGAGATCTAAGCTAGTCACGCTTTCTCTGGGCTAAGCCAGAAGTCATCTTAAGTTTAAATTCAGATGTTTAAAGTGGAACTAAAACAAGGATTATTGTATTAACAGTCTCACAGGTATCCCCAAAGACAAGAGAACTTCCTCCTAAGGTGCAGAAGGGTGAAGTTTCTAGAAGCTATGCCTCTTCAGTCTTGGACATAGACAGGTGCCTGTTCCAAGTGAATTGTATCCCCATTAGGCTGTGGCCCAAGCAAGGGGAGAAACAGACTGAGGAAGACAGCACAGTTGGGAGGGGCTGTCAAGATCATCTATACCAGTGTTTAAAATCTCCTTTCATACACCATGGCAGCTCCACCAATCATTCTGTAGAAACTGCAAAGCAAATCTGGTGTAACCCAAATAAGGTAGAGCCACCTGTTACTGCCATGAACAATAAATGGAGCACAGGAATTTTGATGGTCAAGGCAATAAAGCCACAGTTCTGTACCCTCTTCGTGCTCTCCTGGCCTGCTTGTAGCAATCAAACACCAAACCTGGTCAAAGGCTGAAATTCAGTGCACCAGGCACTGACTACATCTGAGTTCAGATGGGTTCCGTATGGCTTAGCTATAGCTTTCTAAAGCTGTCAGTTCATGTTTATGAATAAAGGACCCAGCTGCTCAGGCACAAGTAGCAGTGATGAGTGCAGTCTTCAAAGAATGGATATTGGCTTAATGTCCTGATCGGAATATAGCAGGACTGTGTCCATGCACAGGGTACTCAGAACTGTCATTTTCTTAGAAAGATGAAGCACATCTTAATCTTTTTTTTTTTTCTCCCACCAAGCAAGAGGGATTTGTCAGCTGCAAAACTCAGTGCTACAGATCTCAACGCTCACTGTTCCATATAGCTTGCTACCTTCCTGGGCACCAGAGCCATAATACTCAGCAGTTACTTCAGACTGGTGTAGATGAAGTTTGAATGGAAACATTCTAGAATATGCAACTGAACTTGATACCCTGTTGAGTCTAGCATTCTAGATGGTCAGTCCCTTAAAATGTCAATTTCAGTTTGGCAGTTGATATTAAAACACTTTGCATCAGAACTTCACTTTGCCACTTTGAGCAATACAGCCTCCTGATCATTGAAATGCCAATCCTGACTAGTACTTAATTTCTGAAGGTGAGGTGTCAGCCTAGCAGTTCCTATGTTGTCCAAAGCAATTCATAACATCTTCAATAGCAGAACTGGAGGGCTCCTAATAGAGCAGTAAGTCAAGTCACTCTACAGCTAGAGTGTATACATAACTTTCTAAGTTACTGGGAGCTCTACAAACACCACTTACTCTACACACTAATACATCTGAAGTGGCAAAAGCTGCCTCTAAATGCCAGGAAAGTGTATTGGCAGTGATGCTGAACTTTCCAGTAAGAGTGAAACTAACTGTATAAATTTGTTTACTTGTAGAATTTACTTTCAATTTTTTGAAAACTCTTTCCTCTTCCTAGAGAAGTGAGACTCAACAGTAATTGAGAGCACACCAGTAAGACTACTTTGTACATGAATCTTTACAGAGATTCAAGTGGCTTTAGAAACCAAAATTGGCTTTAGCCTAAACTGTGCCATACAGTTGGTTCTCTGCAAGCTGGTACTTCAGGGTACTGTCACCATTCTGAGGTGAAGAAAGTTGGGTGGACTATAAGGCTTGAAAAATCAAATTTAAAAATCAGTATCATGAGTGAAAGTTCAGATTTCACATGGCTGCCAACTGCTGCAGTTTTCCAATGAAGGGAGGTGGAAGCCAGCATCCCAGCTTCCACCTCCCTGCTGTGGCTGTTTGGGGGGCACAGCAGCCAGCCCTATCCTTGGGGTGGAGCAATGATTCATCTCCAGGCTGACTTGTCTGACCTCGTTTGGGCAAGGGATCAAGTCCTAGCTCACTCAATGTTCAGCTCCAGCCCAGCGGCTGCTGTCAAGCCAGCAGGGGTTGGGGGGGGTGGGCTGGGAATGGTGCCACACAGCAGCACCCATGAGACCCAAAGACACCACGGAGCTCAGCCTGAGCTCCATTGTTACTAGTCAGCACAATAGCAAGCACCACTGCCATTTGTAACATAAGTAGGTGTCATGGGGGATCAAGGTTGGGGGATGGCTCCTGGTCTTAACTCCTTGCTAGCTGTTGTAGCAGTGTCTTCCTGGGTGTGACCAGGGGTAGGGGCAGCAACTCCTAACAGTCACACTGTCAGGGCTACTGGACAGCGCTGTATAGTGAGGTACCCCCTGGCCTGCAGCCCCTTTCTCCCCCAGGATTGGACCAACCAAATCCATGACTGGCCCCCGCCCCACAAGTAGCTGGGGCCTCATGGGGAGGTGGAAGCAGGGATGCCTGCTTGTCTCCTTGCTGGGCACGGAGGAAATGACAGTATTGGGCTAACATTTTCTTGCAGTCCATGAAATTGTTACTTACACAGGGCCTTGATTGTAAGGCACACAAGTCTGTTTGCATAGTGCTGCTGAGTGGTGTCAACAAGAGTAAACCCCTCTCTTGCTAAGAGTATTAAGCAGTTGACTGCTGGTCAATGGCAAATGACATCAATGACTGCTCTTCAAACTCTTCTTCCAAATAAACTCTAAAAATCACTCCTGTCACTTGTGAGGAGTCCAAATCTCAGGTCCATCCCACATTTGTCTCTAATGAATTATACCATGACCTGTTCCCTACATTGAGAACTGTGTGATTAAGACTGGATCAGAATCTGCTGTGACACTTACTAGAATGATTGATTCAATGCAAGCAGTTAACCCCAACAGAGCATCCTTGCCCTGAAAAGGGCATAATTGGATGAGGGGGAAAGGAGCTCTAAAACTGGATGAAACATGAAGATGAGTAACTTTAAAGTTTAGCTTAAAGTACTCCTTTTTTTCCCTCTCTAGAAAACCTATTGAGAAATGTATAGGCCTTGGCAGAATGCTGAAATGGTGAATTATGGGGTGCCCTCTGGCTTTGTGGGACCAATAAACATGTGATTGTTCTGCAGCAGTTAGACTTTCTATAAACACAAAGCAGTACTGAATCTGCTTAAACTGGTTTAACCCAGACTTCTTTATATTGTGCTAGGCCCTACTAAGCCTATAATCTAGATGAGATAACAGGTGGATGTAGACAGATGGGGAGCACAAGGAACTGTGGTATACAGACAAGCTCAAAATGGCAACAGTGAGCATGCCCCCATCTGTGCTGTGCTGAGAGCAACATTAAAAATGCCATTAAGGCCCCTAAGCTAAATATATAGTACAATCCCATCAATACTGGGCAACCAATGAGAGCAGTGGAGCTAGAGCAGTATCTAAACTTGGGTCCTCAAACTTCTTCTAGCCTAGTGAAGAGGACCTCAGAAGCAGAATTTCTATCAACTGTTCAGCTCAACAGTCAGTTACTCCAAGTACACTATAGTGTATTAAAAACATGATGCCACAGCTGACTCTTCTAAGAAGCTTACAGTGGGGGGAGTCCCTTTCAGTAAATTGACCCTTAGCAACCATTTTTGCTAAAACTTTTTTAAACATATTTTAAATGAAATTGAAACATTCTTGCATGCTAGGATTTGGTTTTTAATTGCATTGGATTCTCATTGTAGGTGAGGGGATGGGTGTGTTTTTGGTTTTGGTTTTTTGCAGAGCGGTTTGTAACCACTTTTCCTAGCCTTAGCATAGGCTGCTCCTATTGAGTTCCATTGCTCAGTGCCCCACACATCCTAGTGATCTAGACTACTAGTACTGTTTCTATCAGGATGTTCAACTGGAAAGTTCACCATCTCAGTTCTCTTGCTATTGCATGTGTCCTCTAACCTTACTCTAGAACACCTAATACTTCCCTCTTTGCATGACTTACCTAGAAATAGAACTCTAATCTGTACTGTCTGTGGTCTCTCAAGGAGACTTGACAGGGACAAGAAGCCCCCCTCTAACTGGTGCCATTAGGCTACACTAGCTAAGCTCAGCACTACCAGGTGAGTCAGTTTGGGCCAACATGTCCAAAAGAAGCCAGACTGGATAGTCTTATAAAACGTAGTGGGGGCTGTAGCTCAGTCTACTAGCAGAGGTGGGCAGATGGTCTATGCCTCACCATTTATACGAAGTTTATGGCAATCAAAGAGGCCTAAACCAATGAGCAACCACTAATTAGTAACTTGGTGGCCAAGTATTAATTGTACTCTAAAGCTCCAGAAGTCTCTGGTTGCATTTAAAACTTTCAGGGATATAGGATGTTTAAGCTTGGAGAGTTTCAATTCCAGGTTAACTACTTGACTTAGTTTGATAACAATGTGCAGTCATTTCCTCATCAGAATGATGGGAACTCTTCTCTTTCCTTTTAGTTTGAAAGATGACTTCTAGGAAGAAAGTGTTACTGAAAGTCATTATCCTTGGAGACTCTGGGTAAGTGGAGGAGCCTTTAATAACTTAATGTAAACAACTTGTGTCCGGCTGAAGTGTCCCATAATGTGGCTTGCAAATGCTTGTCCTTCCCTAGGTTGGATCAGTGAAGTATTGGAGTGAGATGGATATTTGAGTTGTGGAAAGCAGCTGACTACTATACTGCCTTTATGGCTTTAAGGACACTTGACAGCCCCTTGTTCCCAGTGTTTGTCCCCAATTCCGTATTTAGAAATACTGGCAATCTACCGTATTGCCGAAGCTTCTATGGTAACTCAACTTGGTAAAAATCTTCTAAATCTGCATTTAGAAATCTGAAGTCTTATTCCTGGGAGTCTCCTAAAGCTTTTACCATCTCATTGGACAATGAGGAATTGGGTCCTAAAACAATTAATACTAAATATACTGTGCTAGCCACTCCCTTGTTATCTGGGAGTAATGAACAATACACAAGTGATACCTTGAGCAAAGATGTTAATTTCAGCTTCCTGTTAATCAGTGAAGCAGATGCTTCTTTGTTCTTGGATTTACTGCACAAACAGTAATTTGACCCTGAGTCTCATCAGATAAACAAATCTGTCATGCCACCACATACAGCAAGTTGCTGAACAGAACACTTGGTAGCCTTGAGGGAGTGGTGGTAACCTCTAAGCTGGTATATCTGGGAGAATCTCCACTCCCTAGGCTACTTCACTAAGCAAAGTATGTTAAGGTCTTATGTCTCCACTGGACATGATGAAGTTATTTGGCTACTGTAGCAATACCATTCAAACTGCTTTGTTCATCATGTTAGATTCCATTAGCTGTTTTCACTTCATAACCTGAAGGGACTTGAGGTGTGAGAGCAGTATAGCTACTTTCTATTGGAAGCCAATCCCTGCCACTTGTCTGAAGGCCTAAAATCATGTCTGGGGGGGTCCCTTTGTGGTGGGTACTATCTCAACATCCAGTGCACTCCTTTCTGAAGAATAGAATCTTCAAACTGGCACACCTTCCCAGGGCAGGGGAGAGGTACAACAAGCCTATGGGGGGTGGCTGCAGCATGGGGCTGTCTGGGCCAGGGCAGCAGAATCCACAGGAGTCTCCAGTGGACACAGACAGGAGAGCTGCCCTGCTCCAGTTGCAGTCTGCTAGATTTCATACATACACTCCCTGCTGCTGCCCTCACTTGGACACCTGTGGCCACAGCTCTGAATATTTCCCTTCTGCTGCATGGGGCTAAAGAGCCCTGGTCTGCCCCAAGTGGTTCTTTGGGGATGGGCACCAGCCAAGTCCTGCTGCTGCTCCAGGCATGAGCTACCCACTCACTCCCCAGTGTTTCTCTGTCCCTGGGAAAACTTTCCCTGTGGAGGGAGGGGATGATGCAGCAAAAGTTTAGCAGTGTCTGTCCTAAAGGAAAAAGAAAAGGAGTACTTGTGGCACCTTAGAGACTAACCAATTTATTTGAGCATGAGCTACAGCTCACTTTATCGGATGCATACCGTGGAAACTGCAGTAAACATTATATACACACAGACCATGAAACAATACCAGCAGGACAGTGGGGTGGGAGGGGGTATTGTTTCATGGTCTGTGTGTATATAATGTCTACTGCAGTTTCCACGGTATGCATCTGATGAAGTGAGCTGTAGCTCACGAAAGCTCATGCTCAAATAAATTGGTTAGTCTCTAAGGTGCCACAAGTATTCCTTTTCTTTTTGCGAATACAGACTAACACGGCTGTTACTCTGAAACCTGTCCTAAAGGAACACTTCCAAAAGTGCTTGCAATTATTCCCTTTCCTCATCAGAACCAAATGGGCTGGTTGAGCTTACACAGCCTGAGAAAATCTCTCTAGCTCAAGGAGCTTCATAGTCACTTCTCCCATCCACAATAATGCAAGTGTCTTCTAAATGTCCCGCTCGCTGTGATCAGGCATTTGGTCAACATACTTCGGAGTGAAGGTCCTGGTGCCTTAATCCTGATATTAAATAAAGCAAAAACGCTTGGACTGAATCGCTTATCGGTAGCAAAATGCTGTCTGCAGAAATTATTTCTTGATTAGTCTTGCCTCATTTTGTCTCTTCCTACAGGGTGGGGAAAACCTCACTCATGAACCAGTATGTGAACAAGAAATTCAGTAACCAATACAAAGCTACAATAGGAGCGGACTTCCTGACAAAGGAGGTGATGGTGGATGATAGATTAGTCACAATGCAGGTAAGGATAGCAACTGAGCTGCTAGCATCTCATCTCTTGTTTACTTGCCCATTTTAAGAGGCTTTCACAGCTCAGATGTAAAGTGCTCAGGAGTGGGCAGAAGTACACATTCATGCCAAATATAAGCAGCTGAGGTCCAGCATTTCTGTGCTCAACTTCACAGTAATTCCCTGCATGTTGGCTCAGGATTGAATTAACTGCAGGTGACCCTTAACCATAATGATCCTACAAATATCTATGCTGGCTCCTTGGATCTTTGCATTTCTTAGCTACTCTTCTCCCTTTGGCCATCAGTTTCTAACCACCTCCGATATTAAATGCAGCTCCTCAGTTGCATTTAAGGGACAGAGGGAGAAGCCTTTCTCTACATCTTGTCCCTTGAGAAAGTAAAGACCAGGGGAAGGCCTCAAGCTGAGGCCTTCACATGGTGGGGAGTTCTGAAGGCTGGCTACAGCCAGCCAAAACAGAAGGCCTAGTGGCCAAGCAGAGTACAAGGGTGGCATGAAGAAGACACTATCCTGGGCTAAGATCCAAGAACTTTAGTTCAAGATACAGTTAGCCCTCTTAAATGGGAGGTATCCTCACTTATCCAGTTATCAACTGAATAAATCTTTCCCTCATGGGAGGGAGGAGAAGGCAGAGTACTTGTAGAGCCAGGCATGAAAGGCCCTTTGAAGGAATTACTCCTTTCTCTAGCAGACTGCAGATTAGTCACATAAGTCTAACCTTCTGATTGTAAGACCCTGTCTTCAGTGGCCTAGAAAGTAAGTTGAGGAGACTTATTTACCAGCAGTTCAAGCCAAAATAGCTTCCCATCCTACATGGAGGAGCAGTGTAAGCAGGACTATCTATGCAGCCTAATAACACCAGTGCTTAGTTGCTTTGGGTGTTCAAACACTGCTTTATTTGTGTATGGGACACTTATAGAGCTGTTGGGTAGTATTACCACCAGGTCCTGGGCTGGAACACTGTCCACTTGGTTCCTTAAACACACTAATACAAGGATGCCCCAAGAGTAGGATAGCATGTCTAGCCTTCTAGTGTATGCAGACCCTTAATGTTCTAGGCTAGAACACTACTGTGGTCAGAGTGACTGGCCATGACATGTTTGCTTTTTTCATACACACAACCTAGGCCAGTGGTACACCAACTTTTCCAGTCTTCCTTCTCCCCCTCCCCCTGTACCACCACCAACATTAACAGAATCTGTCTGTACCCCTCCTCCACTACTGCACAGCCAAGGCTTCCTCAGCAGCAGAGCTTGGGCTGAAGGCAGAGCTGGGGATGGGGGAGGAGCGAGACTGGAGGTGAAGCATGACTAGAAGCCTGGCACTCCCTCCCCACTCCCTGTGAAGGTTGGCCCAGGCCCTGCTTCCTGTCTTCCAAATGTTCCTCTGCACCTCCCTAAGGAGGCCTACCCCCACAGTTTGAGGATTATTGACCTGGGCCCCTGACAGGGGGTGGGGGCTAAGAGGGAGTGTGCAGTAGATTTTGAAACAATCGGGGTGATGGGTGGACTATCTTCTAGAATAGAACACAACTGGCTTAACTCTTCCCATACCCACTGATCAGGAATATTGATATCTGGTAACAGAATTGCTAGGTCACTAGTCCAGTCTCTAATACTGGTAACTAAACTGGATCTTCTGTAGGAAGATTCAGTAAATCCCCCCCACCCTTTTGCTGAGGGGAAGCCCTTCCCTAGTGTCAGCTAGTGATTGGCTTACACTCTGAAGCATGAAGACTTGTACCCCTTAACTTCCTATTCTGATGATTTTTATTGACTTTGGGTAAGCTTCTCCAATTCTAATCTCTTCTTCAGATCTAAAGAGCTATCAAAGGGAAATATCTACTGGAAACTCTAGTGTTCTGTTGAAATACTCCAGGGGGTAGCCCTCTAGTATGGCTGCTCTGCTGTGGACAACCTGGCCACCCAACCTCAAATGGGCTAAAGCACAGAACTGCCATCATGCTTGACTTTTCCCAACTTTGCTGCAGATTTTGCTGTTTCTTACACAAAAGGGAGTGGGGCAGGGAAGACTTCCCAGGACTCACTTTAACAAACTGCTGTTGAACTTCAGCTTGCAATTAAACTCAAACCAGCTGCAGACAGGAATTCTAAATGATCAGAACTTCCAGCTGTCTTGGGGAAACAAGAAATTGATTGAGTCTGACTGGAAATCACTCTAGGAGCAGGGGGGGGAGGAATTGAATGGTAGGATATTAGTGCATAGAATTCCTGACCACATCACATTGGCTTGTAGGGAAACTACTAGCTTGTAGAGTTGTCTTAGCTTGTTTTTTGCTGGTTGCTTACCTATTGGTAGGGTTGAAGTACATGGTGAAACTTGTAAAAGATATACATGAACATATGAAAGCACTACTGCATTCTCAAACCTAACACATCTGTCTGAAAAGCCTCAGGGGAAACTTGCCTTCCAAATAGGATTCAATGTTGCTCAGATCTAGACTCACTGTGGCTGCCTACTCCTGTATCTCTTGTAACAGTGTGATACAGATGGCTTTTGAAAGCCAGGATATGTATAATCTCTTGACTATCCAATCCCAAAATGTCACTTAGTTTAAACTTTCTTGATGCACTGGTCTAAATTTGAGACAGGATTCAGAAGTTTGATACAATTCTGAAACTGCAGTAGTCTTGCCTCCTACAAGGAGCTAAGGGCCTTTAGGAAGGGCCCGTTTTGCTCAGCTTATAGTGACTTCTTGCACACACCATATGTGCAGGAGATGTAAGGGAAAGTCCCTAATTTCTCTCAACCAGCCTCATGGCAGTGTTGAGGACTGCAGAATTCCAAGGGGCATTGGATAAACAAATATGCTAGATCCCCCAATTTAAATGGCACTAGAGCTGCCCCAAGACCCATGTCAAGTCCAGTAAGTAACTTCTGTACTAACTTGTCCCTCTGCTTTTTCTATAGATAAGAAAGGTTGGCAGAATTCCAAGGGGCATTGGATAAACAAATATGCTAGATCCCCCAATTTAAATGGCACTAGAGCTGCCCCAAGACCCATGTCAAGTCCAGTAAGTAACTTCTGTACTAACTTGTCCCTCTGCTTTTTCTATAGATATGGGATACAGCAGGACAGGAACGGTTTCAGTCTCTGGGTGTGGCCTTCTACAGAGGAGCAGACTGCTGCGTGCTGGTATTCGATGTGACAGCTCCAAATACATTTAAAACCCTAGACAGCTGGAGGGACGAGTTTCTCATTCAGGCCAGTCCAAGAGATCCTGAGAACTTCCCTTTTGTTGTGTTGGGAAACAAGATTGACCTAGAAAACAGACAAGTAAGTCTCAGTAGCTTTCAAGAAAGGCCACTGTATCAGAGAGCTTGTCGGGATAATTCTAAGAGGCAGCTTAGTCTTGTCCAAAGCATCAGGGCAGCTTAGAGTCACCGCTAACACTGTTTAACCTGGGCCCTTGTGAAGAGGGCTACCCATCTGTCCTCAACAGAGCCATGCATACATTCCCTTGGAGAGAAGGGGCATAACATTAGAGGAAACATGAGGCAGTGGTTCAAGAAGTGCAGCACAGATGCTAGTTGAGTCTTATTTAGCTGCTCCAAGCCATCTCAAAGACTTACTCCATGCAGTTCCAGGTCACCTCTGGCTTGGTGAAAATGTTGCTGGTCTGTCTTGCGTGCTGTGTGGAGGAAAGGGGTGTCCATTGTGACTGTAGGGTTCATAATATACCTAAAGCGGAGGCTTCCTCTGAGGAATCGGGGGCAGGAGGGGATGGGCAAACCTCCTTCAGAATACCCTCAAGCAAAAGTTCAATCTCTGCACTGAAATCCCAGCCATTATCAAGCAACTCACTGGGTTTTCTAAAGCAGTTCTCTTGCATGTTGCCCATGCAGTGAAAGTTAGGACGTACATTGTAACATCCAGCATATACCTGACCCTTTGAGTCCCAAGGGTTGGGGGCAGTTGGACTATGCAGATGACTCCATAGTTCTTGGAGAACTGATACCAAAGTGCTAGAC
This sequence comes from Eretmochelys imbricata, assembly GCF_965152235.1. Taxonomy (NCBI): domain Eukaryota; kingdom Metazoa; phylum Chordata; order Testudines; family Cheloniidae; genus Eretmochelys; species Eretmochelys imbricata. The sequence continues at coordinate 23,916,890 of NC_135578.1, forward strand.
AGTGGAGTTAATCTAGCTGCATTCTAAACAAAATATCTGTCACTTGCTCCAGCTGTAGCAAAATCTTACTGCAGTTAGGATTCAAACTGTGTACCAAATTCTCCACTTGACGACCAACACTGGCAGAGTGCTCTTTGCATAGATCAGGGGTGGCCAGCCTGAGAAGGAGCCAGAATTTACCAATGGACATTGCCAGAGACAGTAATATGTTAGCAGCACCCACATCAGCTCTTCTCCTCCCCCCCGGTGCTTCTCCTTCCCTCCCTGCACCTCCTGAGCATCTGTTTCGTGGTGTGCAGGAGGCTTGGGGGGGAGTAGCAAGGGCATGGCAGCCTCAGGGAAGGGGTGGAGTGGGGGCAGGGCCTTTGGCAGAGCCAAGGGTTGAGCAATGAGCACCCCTTGGCACACTGGAAAATTGGCACCTGTAGCTCCAGCCCCAGAGTCAGTGCCTATACAAGGAGCCACATATTAACTTCTGAAGAGCTGCGTGTGGCCTTGGAGCCACAGGTTGGCCACCCTGCCATAGATGAAGGTGGTGATTGTTCCCTGTTCCTCATACAGGTTACCACAAAACGAGCACAGGCCTGGTGCTACAGCAAAAATAACATCCCTTACTTTGAAACCAGTGCCAAGGAGGCCATTAATGTGGAACAAGCTTTCCAGACAATTGCACGAAATGCACTTAAACAGGTATGATATGAAGAAATATCTAGCACCCTCTAGTGGCTTTCCAGTCAACTCTGCAACCAGAATCTAAGCTGTTCATGTTGCATTTAAGCTAATGACACTTGCAGGAGACGTGCTGAATTTGACTTCTCTGCATCAGTATCTGCCCCTTCCCAAAGGAGTGTGCCAAGTCAGCACTTGCCATCTTTGGTGTCTTCCAGACTTGGTGTCATTTCCCTACTCCTCCTTCAGGCAATCCTCTTCCCAGCAGAAAGCCACCTTCCCCAATAGCAATCTAACACTCCACACTACCCGCTTCCCTCAGTGGTGCAGACCTAGCTGAGAACAAGTAAAATCTATAACTAGTGACTCTCTTCTCTTTTCTTAGGAAACAGAGGTGGAGCTTTACAACGAATTCCCTGAACCCATCAAACTAGACAAGAATGACCGAGCAAAGGCCACTGCAGAGTCCTGCAGCTGCTGAGATGGAGATGGAGGGGTTGAGCACAGTCCTTCACAAACAGATCACACTTAGGCCTTCAAACACACAGCCCCTCTTCTGTGTAAAAACAAATGAAATAAACTCCCATCTCCAGCTGCCAAAATCCTCCCCATCTACCATGAGCAACTGTAAGCCCATTCCCTTACACAGAACTCATCCATGTCCCTACATCCTTCCACATCACTTCATGGTAACAGGCCTTTCTCTTAGTTTAAAATGGAAATTCTTATGTAAGTTTGGAACGTAAGCTAATTCAGGTGTCCAATGGAAAGACTGTTTACAGGTAATCTGTGTAACAATTGACATACATTTTTAACTGTCTTGTGTTCCCCTGTGAAGGCTGCAACTGGAAAGGCTGATTACCCATAGTTCATCGCAAGCTCAGCACTCAGTCTAATTAGGTTGAGTTTTGTATGTATCTCTGTTAATGCTTGTTACTTTTAACTAATCAGATCTTTTTACAGTATCCATGTATTATGTAATGCTTCTTTAGGAAAAATCTTATAGTACATGTTAATATATGCAACCAATTAAAAATGTATAAATTAGTGTAAAATTCTTGAATTACATGTTTAAGTACTGAAACACAGATTCACTAGAAAGTGAGGAGGACTCTGAAATGCAGTGTGCTAGCAACAAAGTCTAGATAGAGGCAGTATTCTGTACAGTAGAAGCAAGAATTATGTAAACCTTTTTATTGACTTTGAGAGCAGAAAAAAGCTTCATCTCCTGGAAAATCTGTCTGGCTTCCTTGTCTCTAAATTTTCAGAGGATGTGCATACTGGATTATTGGATGCAAAAAATTAAATACAGCTATCAAATGTTCATCTTGTTTGTTCACCTTCCCTGTCCACTAACTTTTTTGCATTCTTTGCAGAACATTAAAGTCTGAGGTGTTCCAGTAACTCCCACCTTTGTGGAAGGAGCTCATCTTTCCCTTTCCTGGGTTGAGGTGGTGATCCCTTGACAAATGACCTGGAATATAAATCTTTCCTCCCCTTGTGCCAACCACTAATCTGGAATTTTTGGTATGGGGAAAAACTTGGTTGTCCCCTCCGTTTCCTCCTCTTTTCCCTAGTCTTTGTTCTTGCATTTGTAGCTTGCTTCAATGGAACACTTCTACCCGTTTTCCAGAGGTCTACATTCTAGTACGTAGGCTAAGCGGTTGTGACAAACATGATGCCAATAAACTTAACAAGAACAAAACTTGGTGGTGGTTTTCCTCCCTGTTTCTGATTATCTTCCCTATTAAACTGTCTCCCATGCTCTGTAATGGGAACTCATGGAACTAAATTAAAGTGAGCCCTTCCTAAATGAAGGGCCTTGTCTCCCACCCTTTATTTCCTCTCTATAGAGAAGAAAAATCAGCAATGATCTCTGTAGCTTTAAACTCTTGAATAATGGAAATGAGCAGGCCTTCTAACTGCTTGATAAAACTCCTAGAAAAGGCTTGAGAGGAGCTGTTGTCTAGAGACTTCAGCAAATGATGGAACAGGTTACAGGGAAGCTCCAGCTCTAATTGTCCACTTGCTGTACAGCAGATGAAGCAGAGTTCTCTTCATTGTACCCCTGGTGTCCAGTCCTCCTTGGAGCCCTAGGCAGTTCCTGTAAGATCATGTTTGCATTAACATAACATGATTGGCTGATACGCAATCCCTGCATGATGGTGGTGCTCTGCAGAGCAAGTGGTGTCTAACTGCTACACCCAGGCACTCTTCTGTCTGCAGGAAGAAGTGTTGCACTACACTTCAGTGCTGTGGAATCTCCTTGACACTCCCCTCTCCTGCCATCTTTGCATGGACTGTTAGCCACAGTACTAGCCTACTGTTAAAGACAGATGACCCAAGTCAAGGTCTTGGGAGTGGGGGGGGAATAGGGAAGGGCAACCCAGATCTACTACCAGCTCCAACTGACTTTTCTCTGCTTCAATATCTACAAGGTCTCAAATGCCACCATTGGCTTTTTACACTGACTAATAAGAGAACCCACACTAGGGTTAAAGTGAACGTTCTAAGCTTTGGCAGCTGGTCACAATACTCAAGTTGCAGAGGGAGGACTATGGCTTAATATAGCAAGCAAATGTAGTGTGGTGGAAGAACTCTTTTTGTTGGGGAGAGGGAAGGCTATATCCCTTTTCCCCCTGCTTTACAGATAAAGTCTGGACCAAATAAAACTGTTTGTGTGGTGAGGAGAGAGGCCAGTGTCAAGGCACCCTTAGTTAATCCTAAACAGCCCAGAGCACACCCCTGCCTCCTGTAGCTAGCAGCATTTAAAGCAAAGCTGCTGGCTGGAGCTCACTTCTGGTGTAGGAAGCCTCTTAACCCTACATCCAACTCATCTGCACAGTGAGACAGCATCCCCCCTCCACAACTTTGCCTGCTGGTGCACTATTTTTAACTTGGAGACTGAGGGACTCCTTCAGAACTCTAAGCATCTTCTCCTTTCTAGGATGGCTAGAAGTGTGCTACAGGCCACTCCACAATTCCTCTTAATCCATTACAGTACTTAAATTCTCTGAGAGCCTGTGATGGTGCACAGCTCTCTCCTGCTGCTCTTTTCCATAGTGCTGAGTGCTGCAGTGGCAGCACCCGTGCCCACCTTACTTGGTAGAACAGCAAGGATTCTGCTGGCATCTAAAGACTAACATTTATTTGGGCATAAGCCTTTGGGTTTAAAAAACCCATTTCAGATGTGTGGTGTGAAAATGACAGATGCAGGTGTAAATATACTGGCACACGAAGAGAAGGGTACAGGCTAACATGCTACCTCTTTGATACTTTACTTGGTAGTGTAGACTGCACTGGCTACATACAAGGGCCATCTGTTCTATGTCCTCTACAGCAGGCACCTTATGTGCTAAAGAGCCTTCAGGTGGACCTAGACCAAGGTGTCCTGGGCTCAGGATGCAACTTGTTTCATAGCAGAGTCAAAAGGCAGAAGAATGAAGCGAATCTCTTCTCTCAGCACCTTATGGCCTGGCTGATGGCGGCAGCCCAGTGTTACAACAACAAATACGTTGCAAAGGCTTTAGGCTGGTCTGGGGGCTTTCAAAATACAGGCCCTTCATGGGCAAGAGCTACTGCTGTTAAGTCAAAGTAACTATTAAACAGTCCTGCTGACTGCCACGTGTTCCTTTCTAAAATCTTCCCTGGTCTCAGGCATGTTCTGCTAAGCCCAGCCTTCCTGCATCTCTCCAAATCCCACTTCAAACCATCTCTGTCTCAATGTCTTTCCTCTCAGTACTACCTTTGCTTTAATTTAGTCTCTAATATTTACATTGCTTTGCATAATCTAGACTCTGTGGGTGCTAGGTAAGTCAGCTTCTGGCTAGGCTAATTTCTCTGCCCTGAAAAAAGCAAGACTTTTTGCCCAATGAGTGGGAACGTAACCATGAGATGCGCTCAATAGGTTATGCAGCCCAGCAAATGTTTTTGAATACTTGTGGGGCTGCTGACTGCCTGTAATACAGTGTTAGACACTTGCCTAGTCTATTGAAATGTAATTGCTGATCAGCAATGGGAAGGGCATGTGCAGCTGTTCATGCGCACAAATAGCAGAAGTGCTGTTGGGCCATGACCTCCAACCCTGGGCTGGGCCTGGAGAAAGGGGCTAAGGGATGCAAGTGATAAGGCTTGCTTGGAATGAGCAGCTGCATGTCCTTTCAGTTGCTAATAGATGACACTGAAGTTAAAACTACCTCAATTGAGTTATTTTTCAAATAACTCAGGAGCCCTCTTATGTGGGTCTCTCCTTAGTCTCAAATTAGATTCTGCTGTCTCATTTGAATGCCAAGGGCATTTCAACCTCCCTGAACCACATTGTACACTGTGGTTGGTCATAGATTTAAGTCCAGAAGGCACCAAAGAGAGCTTTTCAATAATGCTTCACTGTTTGATTTATTACTTGTATTGTAATAGCATCTGCTAGCCTGTTTGTATCAGGGTTTCATTGTGCTAAGTGCTGTACAAATATAGGAAGACTTTGCTCCCATGCTGCTCGGGACAGGGATTAGCTCATTCAGCCCCTCTCAAGCACTTGAATAGTATTTGATACTGCTTCTAGTCTAAAGAAACAAGCCTCTTCTGTAGTTCTGCTAGTGTGGAGAAAAGGGCAGCGATTGGCACACCTAAACGGCTACCTTCCTCTATTCTAGTTCCTGATGCCTCAGTCCTTAATAAACCAAAGTTCAGATCTGCACTCAGACACCTATTTTACCATGTACAGTTTAACATTTGATTTAGTGCCATGTTTGGATGGGGAAGCACTCTTAAATGTTGGGTCATGGGTGGAGTTGATCAATAGCCAGACCTCCCAGGGCTGCTTCATTTGTGAGCAACCTGTGCAACAGTGACATACATTAGGTGGAGTGAATGATTTATAGATCTGGAGCAACAATCTCTACTTTATTTGCCCAGTGCTGCTGTGATTTGCTGGTGGCCTTGAATTAGAAACCAACACTGAGGAGAATCGGAACGTGTGGAAAGCTCCAACGTCCAACAAATATATGAGAGAATTTCTAGGGGTCATCACTCATGTGTGCCAGCCTAGAAGGAAGCAATGCTTCTGAGTTGTTGGGGGGGGGGGGGGGGAAGAAGTTTGGTTTGAGGACAGGTACATGTAATTTAGGTTTTCTGAAGAAGAGGATTGGTGAGGAGGAAAATGATTCTGATCTCAGCTGTAATATGGGAGACAAAGTTACACTCCATTAAGCTGCCATCCACAGAACAGTTGTCTCTATGCTAGCCCCGAAGTTTTGTAAGAACAGCTGTTAGCAGCCATCTAGCACAGTTTCTGTAGTATAGCTGTGTTATGCTTTAAACGCAATCCAGGACCATAAAGGTCAGTGAAGCTGTGTCTAAGAGATTTTCAGCTGTAGTGTGAATCCTAAAGTGCCAATCCACAAATGGCCCAGCAACAGTTTCAATCCAGTTTGGCTGGCTGGCTGAGGACAGGGCCTATAAGGGTATGTTTACACTGCAGCTGGAAGTGAGCCTCCTAGCCCATGTCAACAGACTTCCACTGGTTTGGCTTGAGCTAGCACATTAATAATAGCAGCGTGTGGACACTGTAGCTCCAGCAGAGACTTGGGTTAGTCACCTGATCTTCGACCCACAGGGTCCGGTGGGCTAGCAAGCCTGAGCTGCTTCCTGAACCACAACATCCATGCTACTATTTCTAGTGTGATAACTTGAGCTGAGCTAGTCTGTGTACCCAGGCTGGGAGGCTCACTTCTCAGTGCAGTGTAGACATAGCCTGAGGGTTTGTGTATGCCAGACTTTGTACTATTCACTGCCCATGAGTATGCCAGCTGGGAAGTTTTTGTGACCAGCTGATGGGTTGAATGGGCTGCATTTGGTCCCTAACTCTCTGAGCTTCCTTTGCTTATAAAAGAGCAACTCCGTAAATCTTACTGTGCTGGTATTTGCTGCTAGGGCTGCCATTCTTGTGGTTTCACAAAAGTCTTGCAATAGAGTTTTTCTTAAAGCCTTAGGTCTGGAGTGATGCAGTTAATGTGAGAATCTCTTACATTGCAATACCACGTTTCTAACCCTCATGGTTGTGAGGGCAAGCCTGGAAATGTGACTCAAGTGTATCCCAGTGACTGGGTGATCTGGCGATGGACTATGGGGGTAGGCGTCCCTGCCCTTTAAGCACCTGAGGTGTGCAGGGTGCCAGTGTGTTGCCACACTGGTGTTAAAGGAGGTTTTCAGGAGAGTTAAGCTAGCTCAGTTGAGCTAACTCTATTGGAAAACAAAAACACCCAATTGTTTCCCTAGGCCAGACAGGGCTGTAGAAGGTGGTCATTAGACTGAGCTGGGCAGTGGTGGCCCTTCCCTATTGTATCATGGTATCCCCCAAGGTGGCTGAACATGTCCTGTCGTGGCCCTCTAAAGATACAAACACTGAGTGAGTGGATTAGCCAAATGCAGCTAAAACCTGATGCTTCAAATATCAGAGGTGGCCCAGGTCCTGGTCCCACAACTGTGGCACAGGAAGTGGGGCTGACACTGCTTGGCTTGGCCTGTTGGCTAGGCTGAGAAGGCCTGGGCAAATAGCAGGCTGCTATGCCAAGTCACTTTTTCTAGTCATTTACCAGCTTCTGGCTGACACAAGCAGATAAAGGAAAAGGCTCAGTACTGGGAGGGCGCAGGCAAGACTCCATCATCCATCTGCTCTCATATGCACCATGGGGCCTGCACAGCGGACGGGGAGCCAGGAGACAGGGATGTTATTCCTAGCAGGGTAAGTCTCTGTGCTTCAGTGTCCTCTGTGGCATGCCACAATCACCCCACAACAGGCTGTCCAGGTGAATTCATTGATGGCAGTGAAGTGCTTTGAAGATTACTATATTATGCTAACCAGTGCTCGGACTCCCTCCCTTCATGACTCAAACACGGAGATCTGACTCCACCAGTAGGCTGGGATTCTGGGGATCTCAATCCAAACCAAACTCCAGGGCTCTATGCCAGCATCACCACTGTGTGGACAGGCCCTTAGTGGCTTGCAGGCAATGGGAGGGGAAGTCTCAGGAAATCCAAAGGCCTGTCTCCCTGCCTGCCACGTTCAGATGCTGCTAAAGGGCAAGGCATAGAAGCAGCAACAGCTTGGCTTGTGCAAGGAGGATTTGGAGAGGCTGTGAAGGAAGTGCAGGCCTAGCAGCAGGAAGCCCTGAGGGGGAGCAGGGGCAGGAAGGGGCTAGAGCAAAAGGAGAAGCCAAAGGGCCCTGGGAGAAAGGAAACCCGTGAGAGCCCCTGTCCCCCAGGCAGGTCAGTGCAGCTCTGGGGGAGGGAAGTGGAATTGCTGCTCCTGGGCCTGCGGATGGGGGGGGCGCCAGGAATTGCAGCTTGACCCTTTAGCTATAAAACTACACCCACGCCCCCGGGGCAGGTGAATTCGCTGCCCTACGGGCATGAGAGAGCAGGGCTCCGGCCACGGGCGATGCTGCTCTGGAGATAGACGGGTGAGCCGATGCCGGATCGCAGCCCCGGCACAGCTTCCCACTGCTCCCTCCCTGAGGCAGCTGGGTCGCGGCGGGGTGGAGGCGCGCCGGCGCCACGGGGGTAGCGTTCCTGCCCTTTAAGCCCACTGTGGTGAGCTGAGGCGTTCGCATCCCGCCTGCTGCCGCTGCTCCCCCCAGTCCTCTGCTTCGGGGCTTCCCAGCTCCCGCACCGCCTCATGCGTAGTCACGAGCCAGTGTTCCACCGCCATGGAGACGGTGACGTCACAATGCCTGGGGACCCAGGTGGCCAATGCACAACCTTCCAGCCTCCTCGGTGGTTTGAGTGTCAGCGGAGGGGCACAGGAACACCCGGCTGGGTCTGGGCACAGCCACAGGGCTGTTCCCCAGCTCAGCGCTGAGTGCCTGGCTCAGAGCAGCTCAGCAACTGGGTATCTGGAGAAGGGAGTTTTTAGCAGCTCCCAGGGCGGGAAGGGAGAATCCTGCCTGAGATGAATAGCTTTTGCCGGTTATGTTAATCTGTAGGGAGGGCACTAGATAATATTTCTACCAGCTTAAAGGGATTTTCAAACAGCTATTTATGTCTCTTGGCCTCCCGGGAGGTGGGTAGATATTATAGCCCCATTTTCCAGATGGGGAACTTGAGGCACAGCGAGGTTGAGTGACTTGCCCACGCAGAGTCAGTCAGCAACAGAACTATAACTGAGCAGTCCTGACTCCCAGGCCCCCGCTCTAACAACTAGACCATTGCCAGTTGATGATGGCTGCACCTCTTCCTCTGGGTGCTACCGTTTGATACTGTGGGTGGGTGAATCCCAAGAAGTTCACACTGAACTCAACTCTCAACCTGCATCACAACATCCGTGGTGCAGGGATTGGAAGCTAGTGCTCCTGAACTCCATCACCTGAGTAGCAGTAACAGGAAGGGGTCAGCCACCTGGTGAAGTAGCCAGCTCAAAAGAGCCCTTTGCTCTGGGAACCCATTCCTAGAGTGCAGGGCGGAGAGAGACTCACATATTTCCATCCTGTGCACCAGGACTGCAGGCTTTTCTTGCAGGCAGCATCCTATTGCCATGTTTGTGGGACTCAAACTCCATGTCTGGGTTCAGTCTGATGGAATCCAGTGTGACTAGCGCTTTCAGTCTGAGACTTTGATGTAAACATTTCAGCCATCCCCTCCCAATTAGCTTTTCTCCTCTATCCTTTTCTTTGGCATGAAGCAGATACTTGAGCTGCCGCCAGATATTGTTTAGGGTACTGTCCTGCTAGCCAGCCAATTATTTGTATTGCAGTAGTGCCTAGATGCTCCAGCTGAGATCAGGGCCCTATTGTGTTAGGCACTGCACACACACACACACATAGCTACAATCCCTGCCCGAAAGAGCTAACTATCTCAGCAGACAAGCTGGAAAAAGGAAGGATTATGATGGGGGGAAACTGAAGTTTAGAGAAGTTAAGGTCCAGATCTACAAAATGACATACTTAGGCATTGCAACACTAAGTGTTGCGATGCCTAACTTTTAGGCAACTAACAAATCACTGGTACAACAATGGGCTCCACAAACCCTGAGTTAGCCACCTGGGCTCCCTATACAATGAATGGGAAAAGTCAAGCAGCTTAGAAGGTGAGCCAGGCAACCCGCATGCTAGAGGCGGCTGCCTAAATTAGCCACTGGGAGATGTTGATGAGAGGGGTGTGTCCTAAACTCTGTCCCTCACAGGGTCTTCTCTTCTGCCCTTAAGTCAAGTCCAGGCTGCAGGGAGGTGCCTGTTTTTGCTTGTGAATCACGGCGTCAGAGGGCTTAGGTACCTTAGCCATTTGTTACGAAAATGAGTGAGGCTCCTCTCTCATTCATAGGTGCTGGAACTAGGGGGTGGTGCTGCACCCCCCCTGGCTTGAAGTGGTTTCAATCATATATTGGTTTTACAGGTTAAAGTGGTTTCTATCATTCACAGGGTTTACAGTTTGGTTCAATGGCTCTCAGCGCCCCCACTGTACAAATTGTTCCAGCACCCTTGCTCTCATGCCACACAAAGTGGCAGGGGGAGGAGGATCATCCTTATAATTTATGTCAGTGATTAGGGTATTCACATGTGATGTGGGAAACCCTCAGTTCAGATTCCCCTGCTGCCTGATGAGAATGGATCTCCCACCTGGACTACAGAGGGATTCTCACTCTTTCTCTGGCCCAATTAATATTTAATTATTCAGTTAGTTTATTTAATTAAAGTGGAACAACTTCAATTGTAGAGATAGAGGGAGACACATCAGACCATTCCATAGCCCAGGCGCTAGGGTACTCACCTGAAATCTGGCAGATCCCCATTCAAACCTCTTCTCACCTGGCAGAGTGGGACTTGAACTGGGGATCTCCCACAAACTGGGTTTGGGTGGGCCCAAACCACTGGTGTACAAGTTATAAGGGAGGTCATTGCCTTGTCTCCCCACAAACATGGCTGTTTTGCGTGGAGTTAGGTGGCCTCTGAGCATGCCTACTGGCTCAGGCCCCACAGGCAAGCTAGGTGCTCCTCTAACAATCTTCCCCGATTTGTGGGCCTCAGGGAGGAGCGAGGCATCCAGATGCCTCAAGGGAGGCAGCAGTGCACATCCCCAGGTGCAGAAAGATATGTGCTGAGAGAACTTTTACAGTGGAAAGGTAAAAAGAAAAGGAGTACTAGTGGCACCTTAGAGACTAACCAATTTATTTGAGCATAAGCTTTCGTGAGCTACAGCTCAATTCATCGGAAAGGTAGGTGCCTATAGGCCTCCGTGTCGGCCATGTGGGGGTTTGTGGAGTGCAGTAGTGCCTAAAATAGGAACTTTGCCACCGACCTGCTGAATGCAAGTTAATCAGGCCCAGATCCACAAAGGGACAAAGGGGGACAAAGGGGCCTGAGTCAGGAACTGAACCCAAAACTTAGTCCCAGTCTAAAGCCTTAACTGCAAACCCATCATTCTTCTCTTTAGGCTTTTGATTACTTATTATTGTTGATGCAACATGGACAGAGTGAGCAAGGATCTGCTAATCATTTCAGTTCTGGCTCCCATCTCAGGTTACTATTGCCCATACAGAATGTCTGCTGAGCAAACCCTAGCAGTACTGGATTGTCCCCATTTTCTTCTCTGTCCCTCCTGCTACTGCCATGAACAGTGGGCAGTGTTAGCAGACCCCCAGCCTCTGGCATTTTTACTTCCATGTCCTCTAACTGGCACAGGGTACATCCAGATAACAGGATGATAAATGCTGTTCAGCCAGGCCTTGTGGTCCACAAGTGCCTGGGACTGCCTCTTCACTTGGATAACTGCATAATTAAGGACAAATCTAAATCTAAATCGAGTTGCTAAGATTCCCCATAGTCAATTCCATTGTTATTGAGAGTCTGTGCTAACTGCTTTTGTTTGGGAGCACTGAAGTGGGAGCTGGGTTTACGGCCTGATAAGGCATTTATTTCCCACTTTCTAGCTGGGCTCAAAGGGCAATTGAGGGGACTTAGTAGAGAAGTCTGGGTGTGTATATAGGATATAGCTGTGCTGCCTTCAGCTGATAATTGTGGGTTTTGGCACATGCCCATTTTTAAGTGGCTCCATCTCTGCTGGGCTGTGGTGGAGGAGAGCTTATTAAATACGCATTTTCACCGTACATGAAAGAAACGGATTGATAGCTCAGGAGGCTGAGTCAGAGGTAGCACTAGAATCTGGGAAGGGAAATTGCAGAGTCTTGGTACGTCACGACCCATTTTCCTGGCCTCTCTGAAAAATCTTCACACATGCAAGGCATGGAGCCAGAGATGCTGGTCTCTGTAGATGCCTGGTTTCTGCCACAGTCACAGATAATGCACCCAATCCTGCAGGATGCAGAGTCCATTTACTTCAATGCACGCAGGACCGGGGGGCAGTGGCTAATAAGAGCTGAGTGCATTCACACAGGATGAGGTTGAAAATAGCCATGTCAAATGTCAGAACAATCAGCTGTCACCGCCCCCCGGATTGTCAGGAGTTGAAGGTTGGGGCACAGATCATGGGAAATGTCATTTCTCCCAGATTTGCAGTGAGGTCGTTGGGGATTGGTCCTGCTTTGAGCAGGGGGTTGGACTAGATGCCCTCCTGAGGTCCCTTCCAACCCTGATAGCCTATGATTCTATAATTTGCTCTGTGATTGTAATGTAACACTATTCTGACAAGCTATGGTCGTAATCAGAGCTCAGTTATTAGTAATACTTTGCTTTTCTTTAGTGGCCCCCCCACTAGGAACTGTCAAAGTATGTCACGAACATGTAATAATAATATTTAACTCCTACATAGTAGTTTTCATGACTAGAGCGCCAAGTGCTTTACATCCTTATCCCCATTTTACAGATAGGGAAAGTAAGGCAAAAGGTGGTGAAATGGCTTGACCAAGGTCGCCCAAGAAACCAGTTGCAGAGGTGTTCTGAATCCCAGCTCCGTATGCTGCCTCCCTTGTGTGTATGACTTCAACTACCAATGAACTATTTTTAATCTGTAGTGTACAAACAGGGAAACTGAGGGATGGAGGTTAAGGATCAGCTTTTCAGAGACTGTGAGCACCACAGCTCCAAATGGAGTCAATGGAAGCTGCAGCTTCTTAGATGCAAGCTGAGTACCTGGAAATCAAGGCACACAAAATTAATGGCTGCTTTGAAGAGAGAGAGAGTGTGTGTGTGTGTGTTTTGACCCCATAATTTTTCAGAGGGATATGACAGCTAAATAAACGCTGTCAGGGTTGGAACTTGATATACAAGAGCTTTACTGATGTTCACCAGTTCCCAGGGATGCTACCAGGCTTAATTCATTAGTATTTGTAAAGGAAGTGATCCTGCACTAATTGGCTAGAGAATGTATTTAGCATTATTAGCCCAGCAACAGATATCTTAGGGACATTTCCCACCAGCTTACTTTTGCCTCTTCGGCCCCATATTTCTTCAGCCATGGCTGAAACAGGGCCTAAGAAGCTCTGGTGCCAAGGGCACAGGCTGTGAGGGGGGCCCTTCTCTAATGCCCCTGCCCTTAAGGCGTACACATCTCCGACTTATGGGAGAAAGGGACCTCAGCTCTCAGACACAGACTCACAGGCTGTCCCCCACAAGCTCCGTCAGACTAAGCACAGATCCATTTATCCCTAACCTGTTGTGGGATGCAGGGCTCAACAAAGCTTCACTTTATCTGGAGACAAGTAAGGGGAGGGGGGGAGGGAGGCCAGCAGTGGCAGTGGCTGAGCCTGGCTGCTCTCCTGCTTCACTTTTGGACAGTACCAGTCTGTGTATGATGGGGCATCATCTGAGATCTGATGCCTCATACAGTAGTGTGCTGCATTCAATCACAGCAAGAACAAAGGTAGGAGGGCAGCAGGTACAGCAGACCAAGCCTGAGATAGCTGAGTCCATCAGAGAATTAGAATTTGCTATGGAAAGAGAGAGGGGGAAAGTGCAATGGGAACTACAGGAAAGAAGGCTGGGTTTAAGGGAAAAGATTTTTTTTTTGGCGGCGGGGGGGGGGGGGGTGTTTCTATGTGCAGAGGAGAGTGGAGCGGAGGTGAGGCAGGTGGTGGGTGGCTGTCCCCTGACAGCAGAGAAGGGAGCAGAGATCGGTGGTGGGGGAGGCAGGGGAGGTGTGTGGGCGGGGGGGGGGGAGGAGGGCACAGATGGGAAGGGAGTGGGGAAGGCGGTGGGGCAGATGGGAATGGTTGTGTGTGGGGGGCAAACATGACAGAGACATAAGGCAGTGGTGGAGGCAGTGTGAGGGGCTGACAGGAAGGGTGGGGTTAAAGGGAGAAGATGTGGGGGAGAGGGGATGGGGCAAGGGAGTGGAGGAGGTAGTGGGGAAGAGGGAAGGGAGGCAATGGGGGGCAGATGGGAAGTGGGGAGAGAGGAAGGGGGCAGACAGGAAGCGGGAGTGGAAGGGAGAGGGTGTTGGGGGCAGATGGGAATGGGAAAGGGAGATGGGGGAGATGGTGGGGCAGAAAGGCAGGGGCGGGGGTGGAAGGGAAGGGAGCGATGGTGTGGGGGGTAGATAGGAAGGGAGTGGGGAGAGGCGGGGGGGGGGGGAAGAATTATCAGTATTTGTCCCGCTGCTGGAGTGAGTGGCGGGCTTTGGGGGACCGGACGCTCCTCCTCCCATGTACAGGGGGTTCTGGGGGTGGGGGTGCAGCTGAGGAGCGAGGGACGCAGGTTTCCCTTGGCCCCCCCGTTTCCAGACTAGAAGTGGGGCTGACAAGACGGGCGTTCCGGCGGGACCTCCCCCAGTTTTGGCAGCAGCGGAGGGGAATCGCCGCTTTCCCCAGACAAGACTCTGAGCCGCTGTAACTCCGCACCGCCCTGCCCCGCGCACCGACTGACGCCCACCTGCAGGGGCGGCGGGCGGGGAACAGAGCTGCAGCCCCCGCGCCCCCCCCCCACCACTGGTCCCCCCCCCCTCGTGGCATGGGGGCATCGCTCAGCGGCCCGCTCCGGATTCTGGTCACCGCATCGTCCCCTGCCCAGGTGGCTCGGGGGCGGGCTTGGGCGGCGGATGCGGGCAGCCTGCAAAGAGCCGCCCGCCCCGCTGCACACACGCCCCTTCCTGCGGGGGAGGCGGTGGACAGTGCCGGTGATGTTCTGCCCTCCCGCGGCCCTAGCCCTCTACATCACCCCGGCCCTGCGCCCGCTCCTGACCCGGACAGAGGCGGAGGTGCCCCAGGGCCTGATCCCCCCGGCGGGGGATTGGCTGCTGCTGGATACGCAGGGTCAGTGACCCGCTCCCCAGGACAGACGAGGGGGCGTCGCCCCCTCCCAAGGTGACCCAGGAGGCAGCGATCTGGCGGGGAGATTTGGACATTGCCCGCCCACCATCCCCTGCCCCACGCTGACACAAAGGGCTCAGCTCCGCCCGCCAGAGTTTGTTTCTTAAAATATTTTTTTTGGTGGGTGGAAGAAGGGGCATGAATTGTGATGAAATTTTGGGATGGGAATGGCGGGGGAAATCCAGCCGCCCCCCCACGGGGAGCCGCCGGGGACGGGAGGGGCGCGATCTTTTCCTGCGCGGTCCCCCTTGCCACTGCAGCGCCATCGGGGAGCCCGCACACAAGCTCCGGGCTGCCGGGGGGCATGCATGTCGCCCCTTCCAGTGGGCATGGGGCAGCAGTATGCACAGACACCCGTGCGAGGGGCGCGATGTGTGTATGGGGGGTTAACCCCTCTTTCCAGAGCGACACGCCTGAGAGCTCCCCCTCTTTCCGCAAGTCCCCAACGATAAAACCCTTCGCCGCACCCCCCCCCCCCTCCCCGAGATTATCTGGGACGCAGCCCCCGGCCCTGCACACGCAGCCCGCCCTATAGCAATGATCGAGGGCTCCTGCCTCCCCGAACCCCTGTATTTTAATATAGGTCTAAGCAGCGCCTGCCGGGGGGGGGGGGGAATCTAACCACCCCAGACACAAATTGGGTGACACCGCTCAACCGCCCGGTGGGGTCCCTCTAGCAGCGGGGTCCTGGCCGCGGAGATCCCTGGCGTCTCAGAACCTCGGCCCCTCCATATCGGGCGGGGACCCCCCTGGAAGCGTCTCGCTTGCTCCGTGTTGCTGCTGCCGACCACGTGAGGGCGTCCAGTGTGTTAGTTACAACAAATTATCCCTGGGACAGAAAAGCCGCCAGGGATCCCCGCCGCCCGCAGAGGGGACCCAGCCCAAGACCCCCCTCTTCGCTACCCGGCCTGTGGGATAGTGCGGCTGGATAAGTCCTCCTGGGAGGCCCAGACCCCCCTATTCGGGGCGCCCCCCTCCTCTGTCTCTCCCCAGCATAGGGTGTGCTCTTTAAATCGCTTCTCGGGGACCTTTCTCGGGCCCAGGGAGCCCCGGCTGCAGGGCAGCGGGGTCAGGCACCGTCAGGAGCAGGGTTTTGTGGGGCCGCCTCAGCGCTGGGTTGTAGGACCTGGGAGCTAGAGCCCCGCAAAGGGGCTGCAAGAAGCACAAGTTGGAGCTGGCCCTGGCCCAGGCTGTTGTTGTTCTCAACGTGGTCCGCTCATTGTGCATATAAAGGGCTGCCTCGGAGCCCGCCCAGGCAGCCAGGCGGATTGCAGCTCTGAGCTGGAGCGGAGCGAGCGGCCCGCGCCTGGTGCTTCCCCACTGACGCCTGCGCTAGCGAGCAACCAGCCAGCTCGGCCGGGGCGGTCCCAAGCAGCGGCCGCGAGTCCGTGCACTGATTAGCTGCGGCATCGATCGGCGTCTTCCCTGCAATCTGAGCAGTCCCAGCCAGCATGTCGGTGGAGCTGGAAGAAGCCGACCTGCCTCTGACTGAGGCGGAGGAAGCGCCCCTGGCCCCGGAGAAGAAAGGTGGCGCCAAAAAAGCGAAGGGCGGGGGCTCGTCCCTGTCTCCCTCCAAAAAGAAGAAAAACAACAAGAAGAAGAACCAGCCGGGCAAGTACAGCCAGCTGGTGGTGGAGACGATCCGCAAGCTGGGCGAGCGCAATGGCTCCTCGCTAGCCAAGATCTACAATGAGGCCAAGAAGGTGTCCTGGTTCGACCAGCAGAACGGGCGGACCTACCTGAAATACTCCATCAAGGCGCTGGTGCAGAACGACACCCTGCTCCAGGTCAAGGGCACCGGCGCCAACGGCTCCTTCAAGCTCAACAGGAAGAAGCTGGAAGGGGGCAGCGAGGGGAGCGCTGGCAGCAGCGCCCCCAAGTCCCACAAGAAGGCTGCAGCCTCCACCTCCCGGAGGGCGGACAAGAAACCGGCCCCCAAGAGCAAGAAGCCCGAGAAGAAATCTCACAAGAAAGGAGCCAGCAGCGCAGCCGCCAGGAAAGACAAGGGCAAAGCCAAGAAGGCTGCCAAGAAAGCCGCCTCCCCGGGGGGCAAAAAGGTCAAGAAGTCTGCAAAGCCCAAGGCGCTGAAGAGCAGGAAGGCATAAAGGGGGGGGGGCAGGGCGCCCCCATCGCCCCACCACGCTGGGGCGGGGAGAGAGAACATTTCCCCACCCTTCACCCCACCCCCCCTCCAGCTCCCCAGCCATCCAGGGCTTTGAGCCCCAAGACAGACTCTGATGTGAGGACAGACCCAGGTTATCCGCGTTGTATTTGTATTGCCGGCCTCGCTCTGTAGCCGTCGCCGCGGGCAGGGAAACGGGGGTTAGGGCTGCCCCAGCCTCGCAGCCCGTCACCCTTGTTTTCTTACTTGGCACCCCCCCCCCCCCCGCAGGTTTCTGCTCGCCGCAGCCCCATATTTACAGGGCTAGGTCCCGCCCCCCCCCCCGTTTCCATAGTAGCTATTTTTCATGAGCGTCCTCGCTTTTATGTTCCCTGCTCCACCCCCGGTAGGGGGCGATGCCACGTGGGTCCCCACGGGTCCCGGCACCGCTGCCCTGTTGCGGGGGGGTGGTCTTTTGGCCTACTTTAGAATTTTTCGAACAGTGACCACGCCCTCTATTGGTTCTCGCCCTGGCGCCATGGAAACGGCCAGTTAGGCGCCAGTTCGCTATAATGGCGCCTGGGTAGCTCTTAAAGGGCACCTCCCCCCCGTTCGGTGAGCCGCATCACGGCGTGCGGGCAGTGCCTGTGCGGAGCCAAGCGGGGCGAGGAGCTGCCCCAGCAGCGGGGCTGTCGCAGCCTTGGACCCATGTTGCGGGGTGACGCTGGTTGTGCGCGTGGCGGGGGGGGCGGCCTTGCCCATTGCGGCCCTCCGCCCCCACACGGTGTACCACGTGTTCGGGATTCAGAGTCAATGGCCTTTTTTGTTGTTGGTCAATAAATTGTTCAAACCTTTGGTTTGTTTTCTCCGTCTGTGCGGAGGGGAGGGGACGGGCGCGGTGAGCGTGCTCGGGGGGTGGACCGCTGCTTAGCTGCGGGGGAATGGGAGCGGGGGGCCGTACTGAGGCTTAGCGGGGGGGGGGGGGGAATGGGCTCGGGGAGCGGATCGGTGCTTAGCGGGGGCGGAGGGAAAAGGCTCAGGGAGCGGATCGGTGCTTAGCGGGGGGGGGAATGGGCTCGGGGAGCGTATCGGTGCTTAGCGGGGGGGGGGGGAATGGGCTCGGGGAGCGTATCGGTGCTTAGCGGGGGGGGGGGGAATGGGCTCGGGGAGCGTATCGGTGCTTAGCGGGGGGGGGGGGAATGGGCTCGGGGAGCGAACCGGCGCTTAGCGGGGGGGGGAATGGGCTCGGGGAGCGTATCGGTGCTTAGCGGGGGGGGGGAAATGGGCTCGGGGAGCGGATCGGTGCTTAGCGGGGGGGGGGGAATGGGCTCGGGGAGCGGATCGGTGCTTAGCGCGGGGGGGCGGAATGGGCTCGGGGAGCGAACCGGCGCTTAGCGGGGGAGGGGAGGCGAATGGGCTCGGGGAGCGAACCGGCGCTTAGCGGGGGGGGGGGGGAATGGGCTCGGGGAGCGTATCGGTGGTTAGCGGGGGGGGGGGGAATGGGCTCGGGGAGCGTATCGGTGGTTAGCGGGGGAGGGGGGGGAATGGGCTCGGGGAGCGAACCGGCGCTTAGCGGGGGAGGGGGGGGGAATGGGCTCGGGGAGCGTATCGGTGCTTAGCGGGGGGGGGGGGGGAATGGGCTCGGGGAGCGTATCGGTGCTTAGCGCGGGGGGGGCGGAATGGGCTCGGGGAGCGAACCGGCGCTTAGCGGGGGAGGGGGGGGAATGGGCTCGGGGAGCGAACCGGCGCTTAGCGGGGGAGGGGAGGCGAATGGGCTCGGGGAGCGAACCGGCGCTTAGCGGGGGGGGGGGGAATGGGCTTGGGGAGCGTATCGGTGCTTAGCGGGGGAGGGGGGGGAATGGGCTCGGGGAGCGAACCGGCGCTGAGCTGGGGGGGCTCTGGGAAATTTGGCGGGAGCGGGTTGATGCACTTGGCGCGTCCCAGCGCTGCAGGGGAGACTGTCGGTGGGTGGGGTGGGGAGAAGGCGGCTGCATGTGTGGGGCCAGCAGCCCCGGTCTGTACGCCGAGCATGGGGAAAACAGCCTGGGGGGGGGGGTAGGCCCTGCCCCTCCCTATGTTCTATCCATGCGGGGGGGGGCGGGGCTGTCTGTGTCACGGTGCAGGTTCGAGCTCTCCTCCTCTGGTGCCCCCCTCTCCTGGGGTGCGGAGCTTGTCCCCCTACGGCTCCTGCTTGAGCGTCCTGTCCCAGCTAGCTCGAGGCTGGTGTGAACCGGTTTAAATCTCTGCCCTGCCTGCCGGAGCCAGCCGGACCATTTCTTCCCCTGGGTCGGGTCCCGTCCCCTTCTCTCCGACGCAGGAGCTCCCCCTACGATAGAAACGAGTGACCCTGCTCTGCCCCCTACCCTGTCCAGCTAGGCCTGGAGCAGCTGGCTGGTGCCAGGGGCTTTTGGGTCCTGGGGGGGCAGCTGCTGTCAGCTGTGAGCACCTTGCAGTGGCTGTGTCCTGGGCTGTGGGTTCAGCTCTCCACCCCTCCCACTGTCATTGGAGCTGTTTGCTCTCAGGGAGTGTAAGAGTAGGGCACTCGCCTACACTATGCTCCTCTCACTGGCCAGACAGGGGAGCAAGGGCAACAGCAGCAGCCCTGAGTTTCAGCCCTAGGCTTAGCTGTTTGTTTGTTTTTAATGTTTATATTATTTCACAGCTATCTCCTACTTGATCGGAGAAGAAAAACAACACATACTCTTTCTCTCCCTCCCCCCAACTACTTTTTCCCTAGGGGTGATGGTTGCCAACACTCCCAGAATCAGGCTCCATCAGCTGGAGGCTACTGAAGCCAAAACTTTAGGCCACTAAAATTCCAGTGGCACAGCAGGGCGCAGAGGCTCCCTGCCTGCCCACCTGCCCTGGCACCGCTCCTGGAAGTGGCTAGTACAGCTCTGCAGCCCCTAGGGGTGGGGGAGATGAGTCAGGGCACTACCCCACCCTGAGCATCAACTCTGCAGCTCCCATTGGCTGGGAACTTTGACCAATGGGAGCTGTGCCAACCACTTCTGGGAGTAGCATAGGGCTAGGGCAGGCAGGGAGCCTGCCTTAGCTCTGCTGCATCTCTAAGAGGGGCCACCCAGAGTAAGCACTGCCCAGCCAGTGCCTGCATCCCACTCCCCTACCCCACTGAAAGTGAGTGAGGGGGTGGGAGGGAGAGAAACAGGGCAAGGGTGTTTGCACACTCTTTAATTACACAAAAAGAAAAAAGGAGTACTTGTGGCACCTTGAGACTATAGCACTGTAGCGTCCAGGAAGTGGATCTCTTGTGTGGACTGTTCCAGGCTGAGGTTGATGGTGGGATGGAAATCATGGTGGAATTCCTTAAGGGCTTCTTTTCCGTGGGTCCAGCTGATGATGTCATCAGTGTAGCGCAAGTAGAGTAGGGGCACAAAGCATAAGGTGCCACAAGTACTCCTTTTCTTTTTGTGAATACAGACTAACACAGCTGCTACTCTGAAACCTGTAATTACACAAAGCCAACCCCTTCCCCCAAGGCTCCATCCCCATCCCTTTTCTTTCCGAGCACCCCCATGCCTGTCCTCCCCCTCCCTCCTAGCACTTCCTGCACACAGCTGAATAACTGTTCCAAGGCTGCAGGAAGTACTGGAAGGGAGGGGGAAGAGTTGAGCAGCAGGGCCAAAGGCCCCAGACATGACTCTCAGACTCCCGTTTGAGAACTGCAGTGCTAAAGCCTCAAAAGGATGGCTGGGTCTGAGGCAAAGCTGCTCTTTGGCATAGGTGCCTGTACAGCACAGATCGTTAGGCCCTTACTTGCGCCACGTTTATCTCAACTACAAACTACTGAAAAGAGGGCCTAGGCTCAATGGTCAGAAAGAGCCCACGTGCTTCCAGCCCTTCACTCACTGTAAAGTAGGATGACACCATTGCCTGAGAGGGGAGTAGGTCAAGTTTAGTGACACTTTAGAGTAGTTCGTGCAGCTCTGCTCCCCAGGTGGGACAGGTAGGAAGAGAATATCCTCCCCCTGGTGCCAACCCCCACTCCCACCAGGTACCTGCACAGAATCCCAAATCTCCAGCCCCTTATCTACACCAACATTTGTGGCACAGCAGGAGCATAAATGCAGCATGGCTGGACAATGTAAAACAAAGGCTACTACACAGAAGGTTGTTCACATTCACCTTTAATTCAATTAAAGAGAGGTAAAGCCCAAGCTGACTTGACTGCTGGATAATGCAGCAGCCCCACTACCACCATCTTCAGCTCAGTAAACTGTATGCCTTTATGTTCTAAGCACAGCTTTGTATACCTGGGAATAATCTTTAAAAAACTAGGGCTTAGATTCACACCCATGCTCCCTTCCCACAGCAGCATCATACTCTGCTAAGCCTAGGGGCAGACGTCACAGTAAGCATAACTTCTTATCCTTGTAAAGAGTTCACCCAGCAGCCACACAGTAAAGTGGGGCCTGATGCCCTTTCCTCATTACTTTTAAGCAGGTTTCAGAGTAACAGCCGTGTTAGTCTGTATTCGCAAAAAGAAAAGGAGTACTTGTGGCACCTTAGAGACTAACCAATTTATTTGAGCATAAGCTTTCGTGAGCTACAGCTCACTTCATCAGATGAGCTGTAGCTCACAAAAGCTTATGCTCAAACAAATTGGTTAGTCTCTAAGGTGCCACAAGTCCTCCTTTTCTTTTTACTTTTAAGAAAGACTTTACAACTGTAACAGCCAATATGGCAACATTTGGATTTGTCCTCTACACTACCATACATGTACAGTATTTGCCTACATGGTCCCCATCAAATTGAGTGGAATGGATTGTAGCTTGACTTCACTACCTCTATAGTTGTGTCTTCACAGGCTATGTTTTAAGACTTAGCCTATGCATCTTACTCAGTACTTTTGCACTTCACTGATTAATGGTTCAGTGTAACAGACTCATTATTCCTCATAAAACATCAAGGACATCCATACAAAGTTTCTTAGTTTGGAGCCCAGGAACAACACAGAATGGTTTTTCTATGCATTTTTCTTTTGGTAAGGTACAGGCAGCTTGACATTTAGTCTACAGCTGGCCATTTACACCCAACACCAGTAAGGTTGTTTAAATGTGACTTTTCAGAGATATAAGCCAATTGCTTCAACCTCTCCCTTCAGGAGCAGAGCCAGAGCACCTAAAGAGGGAAAGCCAGAGAGCATAAGTAGCAAGCTTTAAGCATCTCCCTTCCTATACTATAACAAGGCAGAAGAATTGATGCACAGGAAGAACTGCACTCATCTCTTGCTATAGCACTGCTGCCTCCTCCTCCTATCTACTTGGGTTTTTAATCATGGCACCCGGGAAGATTTCATTCCAGCCCTTTTATCCCAGATCCTTTCTGAGCGGCAGTCTACAGAAGCTGTAATAAAATGCAGAAAAAATAAAAAGTGGGTGGGAGATATCTAGGAAACAGAAAAGATGAGTGCAGGACACCTACCCCAAATCTTATGTCCAACTCTCATAAAATTTGGGGTTACATGACCTCTACCACATCAAGAATATACTGCAACAAGCAACCACCTTGCATACTGTAAGAGGGACAGCTGTGCACTATTACCGTAGAATATACACTTGTATACAAAAGTAGGTTCTAGTCAGGACAGACTGGTCTAGGAAAGGAGTGCGAGAAAGCAAAATGAAAAGGCCTCGTAGTGTGGCTAGCAGAAGAAAAGTCTCTTACCTCTAGCACTTCAAATGGGTATCTATGGTCTCCTGTAAATAAGTGTCTTCCCTTGCTATAAGCTCCAGGCAAAAAGGGAGCCAGTAATCATTAAGTGAAGGGAAGCACAGTGTTTGTGTCAGTAGTCAGAACTTGTTTGAGTGTAACAAGCTTTCAGGATCTAAGGATCCTACTAGAATCTGGTTTAGGAAAGACTGTGGGATAAAAATCTTCAGAGGCCAGCTCCTGCAGCCAAGTGTTCCTGGAAATTAGTAGCACACCCTTCTTTTGATTATGAGTGATAAGGGCAGAAATTTTTCATTAGAAATTCATCTCCTTTCTAACCTGGAAGACTATAGTGACCAGAGGCCGAGCAACATTACAAGAGTCAAGAGAACAAGAGGGATTTTTAGGTAGACCACTGAAAGTTCTGTGATTTGAGTTTATTTTTATTTAGGCCTGTTTAACTCTGATCAAAATTTTGGAGAAAACATATTAAGGATTCAGCAACCCTATTCCTGGTCAAGTAAGAGGTAAGGAGCTCACAATATCCACCCAAGATGTTTTTCCTCAAAACCAGGGGAACCAGATGAAATATTCCTGATATTTAAGGGCTAGTGTACAGGGGAAAGTTGCACCAGTTCAACTTTAAACATTTTTAACTAGTGTAGTTAAGCCAATACAAACCTCTACATGTTCACTTAGTCTTGTTTGAGAGTGGCTTATTGCACTTTAAACTTAACAGACTAACTAAAAATCAAAAGAAGTCACTCTTACACCAAAATAAGCATGTCCACAGAGAGGTTTACAGTGGTTTAAAATTCACATATTAGGTTATGCTGCTACAGCTTCCCCATGTACACCTAGAAAGCCACATGAGAAAGCAGCAATAATTTAAAGACAAGCCACTCCAACTCCCCTCCCAGCCCACCTGTCAGGCCATTCCTGTATAATATATAGAAGGGAAAAAGCCTAAGAGGCAATGCAAACCCAGTTTAAAAAACAAAAATAAAACCTTTGTGATTCATCTTTGTGAACTTAGTCATCACTCTTTTCTGCCAAAAAGCCCTAGCAGGCAAGTGTGTCATAAAAAGGACTGGATGGCTTCCTGACTAGGCACTCATTTCATCTCTACATCACTGCTTTAAATCTAGCCAAGGTTAGTAGTAGTTGTAGAAAAAAAGGTTATCTGATAACAGACCAATGAGCCCTTGGAAATAAGCTCAGAGTTAGTACTTTCAGTCCAGTTCATAGTTTTATTATTTGTGTTCCTGACTGGAACCCCACAGTTCTAGGCAATGTGTGTGTGACAGCCCTTGCTCCAAAGAACTTATAATCTAAAAAGATTTGAAGTTCTGGGCCGTCAACAGAAAAGCAGAGCTCGCTGGATGTACAGCATAATTCCTTTCCAGTTTCTCCTTCACTTAACGACCCTGCCAGTTTCCCTAGTGTCATAATGACTAAGGGCCCCTGATTAAAGCCATATAGGAAATCAGTAGAAACACACCCACACACACCCACCCCCGCTAGGCATCAGCAAACATTGGGAAAAGGCCTAGGCGCTTACCTCAC
This sequence comes from Eretmochelys imbricata, assembly GCF_965152235.1. Classification (NCBI taxonomy): domain Eukaryota; kingdom Metazoa; phylum Chordata; order Testudines; family Cheloniidae; genus Eretmochelys; species Eretmochelys imbricata. Next base: position 23,941,153 of record NC_135578.1, read on the forward strand.
AGGAGCAATCCTCAGCAGAGGCTGCACTCCCCCCACACCTGTAGCAGTGGTTCCTCTAGGCAAGGGCAGGCCCATTGATAGGACTGCACAGAGAAGACAGTTACTGCAGTTACACATGGAAACCCAAGTCATGGGTCAGAACTCCATTGTGCTAGGCCTTGTACCAACAGAACAAAGAGTTTACTGTATAAAGACAAGAGACAGCAGCTGGAGACAGACAGGGGAAGCACAAAGAAACTATACAAAACTTGCACCATCACTGGCCATGGTGTATACAATCTGTGGGCAGACAGAACTGCAGTCTGCTACACTATTGGAGCACAGAGGCCAAGAAAGTGACTAGGTGAAAATCACCCTTCCTAACTCAGTGTAGCTACTCCCCTTATGTCAGAGCCCTCTGATTTACAGTCACAACTCGTGCTCCTTGTGGAGCAACTACACAGAAGGGGTGTGTGTGTGTGTGAATTCTATTCTATCAAAGCTATCAGCTAAATTCTGATTACAGAATATTTGTAATTGACATGCAGAAGAACACAGCTTGATTTTCAAATCCCAGGTGGAGTTGCAAGGCTAGTGGATATAAACCTGCAATCACGGAGAAGTTAACACACAAGAGATTTGCTAGGTTAAGTCAGTCTCTTCAGTCCAGTCTACTAATGCAGCTTTCACTTTTATTACCATCTGCCAAGGTTATTGTGGTGCTATAAAAGCACCACATTTAGAAGCAGGTCTGGGGTAGTTTCCTTAGTCACTAGGGCCCAAATCCTCAAAGGATTACAGTGGCAGTTGGGTGCCTGAACACAATGGGAACTAGGCACCTAAATACCTTTGAGGATCTCAACCAGGCAGTCAATGGTCCACCAATTATTTGACTATAGTCAAATATGGTCAAGTATTCCAGCAAGAATGCCCTGGTATAGGCACCAGACTACCTTTTAGACTGTTTTGCATTCTCCCCCCCCCCCCCCCCGAGTTAAAATAATTTGGGCTTATCCTTAAATAGTTATGCCTAGTAAGTTATCGGAGACCATGAAGTCTTACTGTTTTAATAAATTAGTGCTTTCAAATATTTGACTTACCCAACCCTAATCTGGGCCCAGATGACAACACAACTTTTTGCAGAATTAAAAGGACATTATTAATTTGAAATCTAATCAGTTTTAGAAGAGTTAGAAGCAGTTTCAGTTGCCAGACCTCTCCAATTCCCTTCCGATAATTTGTATTTTTCCTGTTAATAGAACTTTTCTTCTCCCATGTTGCTATGCAAAATAGCTTCCTGCATGTATTTGTGGGTAACTGTGCATAAAACGCTGCCAAATGCCCAAGGCAGACTAAAGGAAATTGAGGAAAACATTCTCTCCCCTCTTTGAGCAATAAAGAAGATCTCATGGCAGGCTACCAGTTGAAGTCACAATACTATAAAAATCTGACAGTTAAAAAAAAGTAGAAGTTTTTAAAGTAGGTTTGGATTCCAAACCTTGCACAGTATTGTTATTTGGACTAGTGCGGACTGGGATGGAGTTTAAATACCCACAAGTAAAGTGTACCTACCTATGCTAAAGCCAAACCCCAGCTAATAAAAAAACAAAATCACCTGCTTTTATCAACTATAATAAATATATCTGTTAAGAACACATCGGCCTGGCTTCCACTGGATGCAGGGCACAAGAGAAACTAAAACTCTTTCCTAAATTGAAATAGCCAAATAGATGGCTAGTCATGCACTTCTGACACTTACCTAGAATTTGACAGAAGACCCAGCAGTGGGTAATGTTTTCATTACTGCCTTTCTTCCTCCATTGCCAGGTTTCTAACCCCCATTCCTTCAATTGTTTGTTACACACATGTGGCATCCTATCCTAAACTGTACGCTCTTTACAGCGGAGACAACCTTATTTGTGTTTGTATAGTGCTCAGAGCGAAGGGGCCCCAATCCTTACTGGTGCTAGTGGCATACAAATAATTAAGTTCCTCAATATCTTCTATTTACAGGCTCTTTAAAAGACAACCACTGTTTTCCCCCCCCAGCTTGCCTGCATCCTCTCCAGGGGTGCTGGAACAATTTGTACAGTGGGGGTGCTGAGAGCCATTGAACCAAACTGTAAACACTGCATAGGATGAAAACCACTTCAGGTGCTGCACCCCCTGGCTTATGGTCCTCTCCCCCTGCACCCTTCTCCACCCCCGCCCCCACTTTTTCAATTTCCTCCCCATCCATGGAAGAGAAAATCAGGAATACAAGTCTTTGCAGAATCACATCCTAGATGTCTCCTGGCATATATATTGTGAGCTCTCCACCTAAGTACAAGTGGAAAAAGGTATATGAAACTTAGCTCCTGTGCAGTGTCTCAAGCTTATCATCAGCCAGCTGAGTAAGTGTTCCAGTCCAGCTTTGCTTTTCCTTGCAGGTGACACCTTCTGAGGGAGATTCAAGTTTCTTTGCATTTGCCTCATTGGCTGGGTCATCAAGTGACTCTACATTACCAGCAGCGGGGAGAAAAATTTGGAGGATGACTATTATGTTTGTTCACACAGACAGGCAAGGGGATCAATCTGGAGTGAAAAAAGTAAACATAACGTCTATGGCAACGGACTGGGATTGCTGGACTAAATCAGATCTCTTTCCCCATCCCTCCCAGGAAGACAGAATCCAAATACAAAAAGTTACTGACATAAAAATATCAGCCTGTTTCCTCAGATATGACAATTCCAATGCAAGCAAAAGTTAGGTGATGTGGTGATAACAGACAGCAAATTTGACATACATTCAATACTGAACCAGTTTAATCAGATTTTGGGTTTGCATTGTTCTTTTTTTCAGTATCACAAGTTCTGCATTTTCTAAGAAATACAAAGCAATCTCCTTTGAGTCGTACAGAATGCTGGTCCTAGAGAAACAAAAGAACACAAGACACTAAGATAGAGACATTTTAGAATCTCCATTCTCTAAACAGCGATTTGTATCAAAAGAAAAATACCTAATTCTCTCCCTCATCCACCCCAGTATGGCCTAATGCTCAGTTTACAGAAGGAAAAAATCCAAGTTGGTCCCATGCAACAGCAGTAAGATACAGCTGCCCAGAAACAAAACGGTTTCCCCCAGGCCTGAGGAGGGGTGAAACCACAGAATATCCCAGACAGCCAGTATCATATCAAGTTTACGTCTCCATTATCACTAAATCAATACTCTAGTAACATACCTTTTCCACATTCTACAATGGAGTGAAAAACCTCTTCATAAAACCACTTACAGGCATCCAAATTCATCTATTCTAGGGAATATAACTGAATCAGAGCAAGTTACTTCATCTACAAAATTAAGAGCTGATTTGATAGGTGGAACACATGCTATTACAGCACAGACACAGTTGTCCATTGCACTTTAAGAAGATTATGAAGTTCCACTGTCCAACAGCCTAGACACTGCTACATGCACATGATTCTATCAACCTTCCACATAAACAAGCTGCCCTCACAATAAGGAACAAGATTGCTCTTTATACCAATTTCTATAAGATCACAGCTACTATGTGTCACAGGGACTGCTAGGCTGACTTTCATGCTCATACATTATCCAAATAGCCATTTAATAAACCACCACATTAACTATATATTTGCTTTATGTAAATTATAGGTTTTTAAAAAAAAGAAACATTAATCCATTAAGGAGGACTACAGTTAACAGATGTATAACTAGCACTTCATTTTAAGAACCAGAAGTAGTGATGAACAAAAACACTGCATGTCATTATAAAGTGCAATTAGGGTACAAGTGCTAAGTTCTCAATAAAAATAAGAGGTTCTGCAACATAAAGCTATTAATCGGATCAAGAAAAAAAAGGGGGGGGGACCAATGGCAGCTTCCATTCCCTGCCAACGGTCAACTCATGACCTTGTAATGCTCTTTTAGAGTATTTTCAAGTGCACCCTTTCCCCCAAACCATACAGGACCACACTAATGAGAAATAACTAATCCTACTAGTCCACTGAGTGCATGAACTCAGCCAAACAGCTACAATAAGGTGACTTTGCAAGAAGGGATTCAAAACGTAACCGGAGACCCAAGTTAGGGCTCCTTTACAATTGATGACATTTTTGCTTATACCACTGGACAAAACAAGACTTGGTATCTGAATGACTAGTTCCTCCCAGAAACACACTTTTTTCACATTTGGAAAGTCTCCTGGCCTCACCACCCTCCTTGTACTTACTAAGTCCATTTCTGATCACATTTATGGGGATGTGCAGCAACAGCAGGTAAAATTATCACCCTCCTCAACTTCCCTACCTCCTGCGTGGAGCAAGGTGAGAAAGTAAAGTAGATCATTCGTGCAAAAGTTAAGCAATAGGGAGAGATCACCCTCCATGATTCTCCCACCCCCAAACAATATCCAGGTAGAATACAAAGGAAACACATGGTATCTTCGGTTACATCCACAAACACAACATAAATAAAAAGAGCATCGACCAAGCCCAGTCTCTTCCTGCTCCAGGCTGGAGCTTTCACTGTGCAAAATATTTTCCTTTGCAGTTAGTTACACCTTCCCAAAGGGAAAAAGAAAAAAGAAGGGGGGGGGGGGAAGAGAGAGAGAATCAATTCTTCCTTCTCCCAAACACTTCTTCCCACGGAATGTGAGCAGGTCCAGAACAGCAAGCCACCAACCCCACAGATGCTGCTCTGAGAACAGAGTTGTTGACCAGCAACCCTGGAAGGATAGCTTTGCAGCCGAACAGTCCAGAAAGCAACCTAGAAGTACCAGGCAGGGTGCTGGCACCTGGGCAAGGGCTTTTTTATTCTTATTATTACTATTTCAAATTCAAACTGCTTCCTTCCTTCGTTTCATACCTCCCTCCTTGCTGGGGGCTGGAGAGGAAGAGAAAGAATCACAGGCTCATTATCATTCTGTAATAAGAGCTACGACCTCCCCTGCTGCCGGACGGCAAAGCTAGCACATGGGGGGCAGGAGGGCAGTGCCCCCCGGCAGCAATGGGGGGGGGCCGGGGGGGAGAGCGGGCACACGGAGAGGATACGAGGGGAACGCCAAGGTTGGCTGCACCGCATCGCGGATCGATTGACTTCCTGGGCATGCGGGTGGCTCGGGGCTCATTTCTTGGAGCTCTGGGTCTTCTTGGGCAGCAGCACGGCCTGGATGTTGGGCAAGACGCCGCCCTGGGCGATGGTCACCCCGCCCAGCAGCTTGTTGAGCTCCTCGTCGTTGCGGATGGCGAGCTGCAGGTGCCGGGGGATGATCCGGGTCTTCTTGTTGTCCCGGGCGGCGTTGCCGGCCAGCTCCAGGATTTCCGCCGACAGGTACTCGAGCACGGCAGCCAAGTAGACGGGTGCCCCGGCCCCGACCCGCTCCGCGTAGTTGCCCTTCCTCAGGAGCCGGTGCACGCGGCCCACCGGGAACTGCAGGCCGGCCCGGGAGGAGCGCGACTTGGCCTTGGCTCGCGCTTTGCCGCCGGATTTCCCTCGGCCGGACATGGCGGGGGGGACGCGGCGCACAGGGAGCAGGGGCCGATCCCGGCGGCTGCCGGCCGGGAGGAGAGGCGCCGCGCCGGTCCCAGGGCCTGGGGAGAGGGGGAGGGACACAACAGCGTTACAACGCGCAGGCCGCGGGGCACTACCCGCCCCGAGGGACCGCCCCGGGAGCCGCTCGCCAGGGCTACAACGTGCCCGGGCTGCAGCGCCGAGAGGCCCGGCGGGGCCGCCGACCTGCACCCAGCCCGTGACATGCCCCCGCCTGCAGCCCCCAGCGAACCGCCCGCGCAGCAGCCATGCGCAGCTATTAAAATAAACCCTACGGAGGCTGAAACCCAAGGCAGAGCCCTGGCCCTCACCTCTACACTGAGCCCGATCCGCCCTGCCAGACGCCCGCAGCTGCAATGACAATAATGCTCGTAGCCGCGAGCGGATATAAATCCAAGCCCAGGCGGCCGGCCGCTTCCCATTGGCGGCCGCGGGAGTCGACCAGGCTCCCATTGGCGGATATTCCGATCCCTGATTTGCATAGGGCTCGCAACGCCCTATGCTCGGATTCGGATGAGGGTGGAGTGGCAGTCGAGACGCTGGCTGGGCCGTCCGCAAAGGGAGCTGCTGGTGAAGCATATTAATGTGCAGCAACAGCAGCTATAAGGAGACGGGATCTTTGACTGCCTCACAAAGCGATGCACCAGGGAAAGGATATTTCTTCCCCTGCTTCGGCTATAGTGCTTTAAGTAGTCACGTGTCGCTAGTCTTCTTTGGCCCCTGATCTGCTCCATATGAGGCTCCACGCTTGAATTCACCTTCCAGTCCCGCTGTAAACACCAGTACCTTGCACTGCACTGTGCCCCAATAGCTCTGGGGCTCATGGCTGAGCCTCTCTCTTTTTATGTACAATATTCCCCTCTCTTCTTGCCCATATCACTTGGGTATTGGATTGGGGCAGCAGGGGTGTCACAGGCAAGAAAAATATCTCCCCCCCTCATTGTTATGACAAATGTGGGCAGGTAGCTTTTGTGCCAGGGCAAATGACTACTGCTCCTGTCTTCCAGAACAGGGCACCCTAGCTGTGTAAGCATGGAACTAAGAAGGAGGAAGCCTCAAATTCTAATTGCAAATCTAATACTGCCTCACTCTAGCCTTTGGCACCACTTTACCTCTCTGAGCATCAGCTTCCACAGCTTTAAGACTTTCCCCAGGGCTGCTATGAAGGGTATTTATGGACATAAGGCCCACATATACATGTGGACCACTTAACCGTGAATTAAATGTTTATAAAACATTTGGAAGGGCTGTATCAGTGTTAAATGCTCTACTAGGAATAAACATCAGACACAAACCTGGCTGTATGATCCAGACTCTGGCCCCCGTTCAACTGTGCTATTCCGACCCACCATCAATTTTGGGTTGCTCCAAACTCCAGGCTTATGCTCATGATCAATACAAGTGCTAACGTGGGTTGAAGCACACCCAATGGAAGGGGAAGCAACCCGCCATCAGGTGCCTATGTTACGGTAAAAAGAGGAATGTGTAGATTACCAGTTTTAACAGCTGTAAGTACCACCACTGGTACCTGTCCTGCTCCTGCTCAGGGATGAAGAGCTTCTGCCTGCAAAGCAGCAGGACTCTGAAATTGAGTGTTTTTTTAAAGGTGTGCCAATATAATGACACTGTAGACCACAAATAGAAGGGCAGCCAGTAGATCACTGTCTTCCTACTTGAGCAAGCTGTATTTCCCCTAGGGGAGTGCCACAGAGGAGCAAGCAGTCTCTTACCTTCTCAAATATTCTCAATAAAATCAAGGACAATCAGCAAAATACAGGGGATCCCAGTTCTCTTGTTGGAGATCCCAATATTGGTAGGGCAGATCTGCTATCCAATAATCCTTAGGTTGTGTTTACATTAGCCCTTTTTCCTGCAAATAAATCCCACCATTTCTAATACTGGTGTAATTCCATCACTGGGAGTCCTAGTGTACAGCAGCTGCATCATCATATAAATCTACATGACACGGTGGTTAAAACCCTAGTTGCCACTGCTTCTACCAACTTTTTCTATATTAGGGCTCCCATTTTGCTACCACCTGTGGGGGAGTGTGAAACTTTTCAGAGAAAGGGCTAGTGGAGACATGGCCACATTGTCCGTCTTTGATCAAACCGATAATGCCACTAGCTGCCCTTCTAGAAAAAGGCCTATTGTCTCACCGTGCAAACACCTAAGGAAAATCTCATTTCATTTCAGTCTCCTGCTACCGTAACAGGATGGGCCTTTTCCTTTCCCAAAACTAATAAATTTCCCTGTCTATTGGCAATGGGTTTGCAAGCCCCTGGTTTTAGTGCTAGGTTTTATACTCGCATGTAAAAAGAAAAATTCCTCATTCCTGAGAGACCAGCACTAAGAAAAACGATACACTTGTTTTCTGAGGTTACTGACACAGCTGTTGACATAACTGGGAGGGGGGGGATTAGGCCTGCAGAACTGGCATTTGGCTTTCAACAGAAGGGCTTCATTTGAAGTATATGAGCTTCAGGATGAGATTATGGTACCAAGTATGTTCATTAAAAAAAATTTTTTAACAGTTTCTGAATGGAGACACATTTGATTTGGAAATAGATATAAGTTTAAAGGTGTTATTTAGAGAGAACAGTATATAAATATAAAGATAGTTATTTAGTGATAACACTTCCAGTGCTTTCTACCTGCAAAATGCTCTACACATAATCAGCCCTTATGAGTGTTAGGGGGAAGGATTATTCCGCATTTTACAGATGGGAAAATTGAGGCAGAGAGGGATTATGAGTGGCCCAAGGCAATAAAAGAGTATTAGGAAGAGGATTAGAATTCAGGTATTCCTGATTGCCAGGTCTATATTCACCTCATGCCTCCCTCCATAGTAGCAACAGTGAGTTTTACAACAATTAAATGCATGCTTGTGACTTTTTGTAGAGTCTGTTCTGTAATGGTTGCTGTCTACAGGCACTACACTGAAGAGGGGCAGCGAAATCATTCTGCTGAGAGAAGAAATGACTTGGCACGGGAAGAAATCTATTTCTCACTTTCTGCATGTTGCTTGCTGAAGCACATAGATGGTGCTGAGACAAGAGTTTCAGGGACCACAAATCCAGCCCTCTGATTCTTCCAGAGTCTGGAATGGGACTGAAATTAGATAATACATTATTTTGTCTTGAAAGATTAATGATGGCAGTAATAGGGAAATAGACTGCAAAACTGTTTCTGGATAGTTTACATTAAGCATAGACAAGGGGAAACCCTAAATCCACCCAAACTACCGATCAGCTAGCAGGAGACATTCCCTAGCTCCTCCAAGGTGTCAGAAATGGGGCTCAATGGAGCATTTCCCAATGAATGTAATGTAACGGGTTACCGTAAGGTTCTGATATATCTTGGGATACAGTTTGATATCTTTAAAAGAACTCATTTCCTTGCCGTATGGATTTGGTTCTCCCCCATTTAATGGTATCTTACCATACTCCTGTTCGACACTCCAAAGGCTGCTGCTCAACCGCCCATCCCTCAAAACTCTCCACAGCAGCTAAGAAGCATCTATGGAGCTCCCTTAGAACAAATCATTTCTGAGTGGAGCCATCAATCTGCCTTCTGAGAATATTTTAATTTGTAAATAAACTCTTACCTCTTCAGGAACTTTAGCCAGCCAAAAGTCTTACAGCTCACTGTACTCTATGAAGTCTCTTTTTGCAAGGGTAAGGAAGACACATTATTCACATTGCTTGTGGAGTGGATGATTATGGATTGATAACAAGTATAGAGAGACAGATACACACAAGGACACATCACAACAAGCCAACTGATCGCTTTTTATTTTCTACAAACTACTATTTCAAACACAAATAAGTGATGCTCTCCAGAGAGCACCCACATGCTAAGGTCTTTGCTCTAACATTTGACTCTCACTGTTTGTTCAAGTCCCAGACCAAAGACAAAAAAATACTTTTGTACTTTAGTGACAGTCCAGTGATCTACCTACTCAAACGAGTGATTGTTCCCTCTCTGGATCAAGGATTCAGAAAATACTCTCTAAATCTTAAAATCCTATTAACAAAAAGATTGCACAAACACTATGGCCAAGACAAGTTTTCCCACACCACTCCCCACAAAAAATAATAAAGCTAAGAGTTATGGCTGCCACAGAAGACAGATTAAACCCAGTAATTCCCAGGAACCTGCTCTCTAAGGTCATGCCAACACATTAAAGCTTGTTTTTCAGTAGTACTGAGTACCTGCAGCTTCTATTGACTTCATTTGGAGCTGTGGGTGCTCAGCACTTCTGAATATCAGGACTTTCTCTTTAAATTTACCAGTGTTGCTACTGTCAATGTGAGGTCTGGTGTAGACAATATGCTGCCATTTTTACCATTGTGTCATCTAACCCTGCTCTGAGCAAGGTTAGACAACACTGGTTAAAATACTGATTCATGCCTACATTATAACTACATTGTAACAGTGGGAAATTTGAGGGGATATTTCTAGTGGCTTCCATAATATTATAATACCACTGGGGAATGGTTTTCAAAGCAGCCCTTGACAATAGCACACAGACTCCTTAAAGGCAGGTCAGCCTGTCAGAAATGGGACAGACAATGAGCATGGAAAAGAATTTAAAGGTAAGGCCACTTTTTAGCTTTCACCAGCAAAACTGACTTAACAAGGCATTTCTCTCTTACTCATACCCCTCCCCATTTCCATAATAGAATGCTTCCTCAGTTTTAAAAGGCACCTGTACCTATGGCACTTGCTTCCAGGATCCTGAACATCCTCCTTTCCGCATATGACATCAGGATCCCACTGTTCTGGAACCCTTATGCAGAGGCCCATACATGTTGCTGTGCCGACACAAAGCAAGGCAGTGTTAGCCCAGAATTTCCTGGCCTTGGGAATGGGTCTCTGTCTCTGATTTAAATTCTAGTTTAACATAGGTTCTTTTTTTCATTTTTCAGCTGCAGAAGTTCTCAAGCATCAAAAGTGTCCAAAATAATCTGTATAGAACAGACTATCTAGGAGAATTAACACACAGGAGAACCAGCTGAATACAATGACAGGAAAGAATTCCATGCAGTTTTTCTGTTCCTCACCCAATGGGAAGAGCATGGATTGCATTTAAGTGCCTCTCTCACATGTATTTGATCCATAGACATTCCCAAGGCAGGTCAGTGCCAACCACTGGGTTGCAGTGAAAAAGTTGGTGGGAGGTGAGCATTGCACATTAAATCTATGTCCCTGCTAGTGGAAGACAAGAAAGAAAGTTTTAAAAACCAAACACTGCTCTCCTGAATCAGTAAACCATCAGCACAAGAAGGGCAACAAGCTACAAAATCACATCAGTGCTAAAGAGATCACGTTAAAATGCTCAATGCAACAGGTCACAGGAGTCTCAGTACCAGTCTGCAGGATCTAACAAGCTAACACGCTGCATCTACTTAGGAACTCAGAACTGAAAGTCAGTTCATTGAGTTTTGGGCTTCTTTGCACAAGGATCCCCCTCTTCCTTCTTCAGCCACTGGTGCATTAAGCCTGCACTGGTTCTCTTGGGTGCAGCAATTTGAATGAACTGGCTGGACCATCTGGGCAAATCACCTTCCTCTTTCTTGGGAGACTTGTTTTTCACCCAATCCAACATCATTTTGCTGCTAGTGCTGACTTTGGTTTCCTGTGAGGACAAATTACAATAAGAAAAATAAGAACCACAGAAATAGCTGGTCATATATGCAAGGCACATCAGAAAATGCCCACATGGGTACCAAGTCAATGAGCTGGGTCCAGTTTCAGAATGGGGAAGATGCAGCAGCAGCATCACTCCCTACAGTTACACAGCCTTGCAGAAAGTTCCCGTGGAAGTCCCAGTCGGATTAATCCTAAATGCCATTCAGGAAAGAATATACCATATTAAGCAGAGTGATCCCGACACTATACATCATGGTTTATTTCTGGAAGAGCAGGAAAAGGAATGGGAATCCTTGAGGGGCCTTCACTGCAGTGACCCTCTCTCCAACTGAGGATGGATGGCTACCTTTGGGAACATAAGAACAGCCATACCAGGTCAGATCATAGATCCATCTAGCCCAGTATCCTGTCTTCTGACAGTGGCCAATGCCAGGTGCCACAGAGGGAATGAACAGAACGGGTGATCCGTCCCCTGTCACCCATTCCCAACTTCTAACAAACAGAGGCTAGGAACATCATCCCTGTCCATCCTGGCTAATAGCCATTGATGGACCTATCCTCCATGAACTTATCTAGGTTTTTTTTGAACCGTGTTATAGACTTGGCATTCACAACATCCTCTGGCAAGGAGTTCCACAGGTTGACTGTGTGTTGTGTGAAAAAATACTTCCTTTTATTTGTTCTAAACCTGCTGCCTATTAATTTCATTTGGTGACCCCTAGTTCTTGTGTTATGAGGAGTACATAACACTCCCTTATTTGGGAGTCTCTCAGAGCCATCCTGAATCAGTTAGAAGGGGTAGATCAAGAATCTTACATGGCATAATCTACCTCTCATCCTCAGGCACTGAGTGAGCTGCCAGCCGCTAATAAACAGCTAAACAAAACATGTGATTTATTCTCTTATATTCTGTGGCATGCCCCACCCCATTTGTTAAACTTTTGACTACCTTATTTTTTATTGCATTTGTAGCCCATTTCACAACTTTGATGCATGATTTGCATGCATGATTCGCATGCATGATTCATCCTGTCATATAAGATAATAAATTTGCATGCTAGGATCTGCAATCTGTATTTACATTTTACTTCAAACATTCTATTTTCCCTTTTGTCACTAACAACAAAAACAGCACCCCCAAGCCTGGTGCCCCCTAAGCCTGGCACCCCAGGGGGTCGCCTGAGTCACCTGCCCCTAAATCTGGCCCTGAGTCTACAGCCTCCATTTTCTCCTCTGTAAAAGGCCCTTCCAGGCTGAACAATCTATGCATCTATGAAAATGGGTATAAATTATCTACCTCGCGGGCAGGATTAATTCATTAATGTTTGTAAAGAGCAGCAAAACCCTCAGCTACAAAGTTAGACAGAGGACAAAGTACTATTCTATTTATTATTATTAAACAGTATTATGGAGGGAAGTGTGATTTGTGTCAACCACCAGATCTCACCGTCTTTGGTCCCAACCCAATGGGAGCGAGGCATTCTGGTGTATTGTTTCTGGAATTGTTTACTATAGTGGAAACCGGGTGGAAAGCAATGTTCTCTGTGGAGTGGATGAGCCTAAGGGCTTCCTGTGTTGATACCTCTGTAAAGTCCAACCATTTCCTGACGGCCTCATCCCCATCCAGGATAGCTGGCATCCTAAACATGGGAGGAGATGCAGAAATCTTAAGTCCACATAGAGACACACAACTTATCCGCCACGTGGCAGGACTGAGTGATTTGGGTGAAAGCCAAACTAAGATCCAGAATTAACATAATCCAGATTCCAGCTATCTGGGGATACACTGTGTTGGCAATAACTATTAGCACGTTAACAACTGGCTTGAAGGCACACAGACCTAATTTCTGAAGACGTGAGGAAAGGACTAAGCAATACAATGTTTTTCTTTGAGGCAAACAGTGTACTAACTTCACCAAAGCAGCCTGCTTCCCCAGAGGAGGCAAAGGGTCTGTCAATCACTAGGCAGGCCTATGAGCAATTTAATTCTTATTGCTACCAGCAAGGAGCCAAACACAGTGATTTATGGCAAGGGCAAGATTCAGTGACCTGAAAAAAGTCAGTAATGTTCTAATGTACTTCTCTAGGGGGATCAGGTAGAAAGAGCATGGAAGAATTTCTGGCCTATATGTTCTTGGCCACCAAGGCTATGTATGTAGGGGAATACAGTCACACTACCTGCTCCACACAGCACAGAAGTAAAAGGAAGGTTTTCTGCCACACACTCGCCACTAATCTCTGCCCCCCTAAACTTTACAATCCACAGCCAGTCATTCTCACTTGCCTGTTATGGATATCACTTAAGCCTTTAGACGCATCTACTGTGATAATGGTGTAGGTGTATAATGCATCCCCTCCATCAGGGGGCTCCCAGCAATCGAAAATCCCAGCCATGGTGAGTAACCTCCAGCCTTTCCACTCTTCATCATCATCCTTCCCATCTGCCTGGAAAATAAAGATACAGAATGATCACAATCTTTCCTAATCTCCTTCCTATATTATGTAATTTCAATACAAAGATATTTAAAGGCTATCTGATGCCTCACAGAAAACACACAAAACCAGTGTAGTTCAGCTACCCATGCCTCATCTGCTATTTTAATTACTCTTCCCTATTTCTAGGGCTGTTTACACAAAAACTTTATTAGGAACTTCATCTTGCATTGATACTTTTCCCCCCTCTCAAAGTCATATTCTCCACCTGTGCATTGTACACTGTTACTTTGGAAATGATTGTGAGGTCACAGGAGATGAGAAAGGATAAGCAACAGTAGCAGATAAGATCTTCGATGTAACAGATTACATTTCCATGAAAAAATAAATAACGAAAGCACAACAGGCCGAAAAGAGTTTCTGAGATTATTCAGAACTCTGTTCTGTGAAATTTTACCAAGGGCCATTGACTTCAATGGGAGCTCTTTGTGCTCAGCACTTCTAAGGATCAAGCCTTCCGTCAGAAGAGTGATGGGAAGCACACTGTAGATCAAAAGGCCATGCACAGACTGCAGCTTTGGGTGTACCATCACATATTACAGCAACAGTTCCAAACATAAGAGAAGCTAATCTTTCTGCATTTCAGGGCTTTAATATACAGGGGATGACTACGTGACAGCGGGACATCTTCCATCACTGCCAAAGCCCTCTTTCCACCTGCCTGGAAGTTAGGCCTCACCATATATTTAAGCTGCACTGCTTCCAATATCCTATGCCTGAACCTCAATCATGAACACAGCTGGAGTGAGCAGGAATTTATAAAATAAACATGTTTTTCTTCAGGATAAGTGACAACTAATTAATATTTCTAAAGCCTTTTCAAATCAGAAAGTGCTATATCTCATTGCTGAGTATTAAAACAACATTGTTGCTGGGAATCCAGTACCATTTCTTGCTTGGGCTGTGGGAAGTAAATGAAATAGGGCTGCTTCTTTCCATTGTGCTGCTGCCATTCATAGAATCCATCTGCCAGCACTACACAGCGCCTGCCCTTTACCAGAGGTCCCTTTGGAAAGAGAAGATTTGACCACGTCACAAATCAGAGCAGATGGCAGCTTGGAAGGTATTAAAATAAAAGGGTTGTTGGAGTGGGAGAAGGAGGGGAGGATAAGGCCATGGTTGAAGTATAGGGAACACATTTCTTTATAACACTTTTTGTATTCTATAACTGATCCTCAAATGCATAGACATTAAAGCTGTAGGTCCACACTGGGGTTCTGTTCACATAAAACTATGCTCTGCTATCAGGGTTTATGCCACCATTAAAAGCTCTTGATGAAGTTAGAGCCTTATTATGTAGATAATTCCTGTATATGTGTTTTATACATAGTAATCTGATAGTGTCCCATAACCACCTAAGAATTAAAATACATTAATACATGGTGGTGGCAGCATGAGAACTCCACACTAGCACAAGATGGAAATCTAGTCATTCTATTCCACTCCATTCAGGAAGTCTGATTTAGTTTTAAATATGTCACTGTAGTAATTGGCACTCTGTCTACTCCCTTTCATTAATATCAATGGGAGATAGGCACCTAACTACCCACCACACACCAAAATTAAGTTGGAGGTATTCTACAAGTAATACTCAGGGTAATTCTGAGAGTCTCTAATTCACTGAAGGTTATGAGCAGTAAGACAAAATAATCCTTCATGTTCTCACCTTCCATAATTTAGAGCGTGACAGAACCCCCTCTTATAGACTCCCACCAAACAGTACACCCACCTACCGGCTGAGGGGGGCAGGATAAGTCTACCTATGGAGCTCCTTGTGCTGCTGCTCAATTGGCTTAACAGACAAGCTTTCTATTAATTTTAAGTAGTATTTTATTCCCAAAGCTTTCTTTCTATAGAACCAATGTCTTTGTTTTCTCCAGCCTGAACTGTACTTGAACCAAATAGCACGTTATCTTAAGGCCACCTGGTCAAATACAGCATGCGAAAAGCTATCGTTTGTTGGGTTCTTCTGTTTCAATGAAACTGAGATGCTAGGTTTTACAGTGTGTCACTCAGAAGGATTTATTTTCTGTGCAACAGGGTGGTGGTGGCCAATTCTTGTTAGGAAGAGGCTTAGATCTCTGGTTTACAAGTCATTAGTAGCACTGCTAGGAGCTGATGATTATAAAATCTTCCCTCTCTCAAGACTCATTAAAAGCAATAATATTGTAAACTTACCTTGTAGGAGGGTTTCTCCATCATGGTTTCGCTGCAACAGTTGGAGGTTTTATACTGCATTTTGGAAGGGTCAGCTTCTCTAAACCAGGCTGGGACCAGTCCCCAGCGCATAGCCGCAAGGACACGCTCAGAAGAGTCAGCATCCTTTCACATAAAATAGAAAAGCACCTCATGCCAGTGCACAAGACAGGAGCAGACAGCAAATTACAAAGTAATCAGAGCATATTGTAGCTCTCTGCCTTCTCCATTATATAGTGGAGACTACAACAGATCACAGCAAACTCACTCACTACAACTAGTGGCAGAGAGCCTAACAAGAAAAGAGGAGCTTACAGATAACTTATTAAAGTAATATCTTACATTTTAAGAAGAAAGGTTACTTTCTGACAAGAAAGAAACTTTTAGTTGCTGTTCTGCTAGTTACTTTTCTTGGCAATTCTATCACTTCTGTTTTGTATGGGTGTGAGAATATACTCAGTGCTGATACGTGACTGCAACCGAAAAATGATTCAAAAGTAATCAGTAATTATTACTCCTATGAGAAAGTCATTGAAAATACGCAAGGGATTAATTTTCAGACCCAGCAATATGCAATATGGCTATTTTTCAAAAATAAATATAAACACCACTGGTTATAAGGAACATTCACTATATAATACAATATTTGCGTACAATAGTAAATTTGCAATTTTTACTTCACTAATACTATTCAGAGATCTTCCACTCTAAGCATATTATACATTCTGTCCTACCGAAAAAAGTCCCAGCAACATCATCATCTTAGGGCCTTCCCCAATGTAATGAATAATTATAAAAGGACATTGTTAGGTTCCTTAATCTTTTTTATTTAAAAAAAAAAAAAATTCTTACAAATGTTACAAACAATAACTTTGTTTTAATAATCTGATCATTTTTAAAGTCTAACTTACTTTCACTGTTCACATTTTTGCATTTTTTCTCAGTTTGGACAATGGAAACAGACTGTGGGTTTCACTTCTGCTTCTAGTCAAATTCACTTTCTGATTCTCAGGTGCCAGCCAAAAGCTGCAATGTTTGGGTGGCTAATACCACAGGAAAATGGTTTGTTAAAAAAAATGTTCCCAATGAACAAAACTACACAGAAACATTTCTATTGGCCTTGAGTTTTGTAAAACCTTTCAGGCCTACAAGCAGAATAGAAAGCAGCAAAGAAAAGCACAAATCCAATTGTTTCTGCTTCAACATTGTAAATAAAGTGTGTCACACTGTTCCCAAATAGTGAATAAGCATGGAAAGTAGTTTAATAAAGACAACTGTATGATCAGATGTTTGCTTGTGCTCATAGTTAGGCCTCTGGTATGCTTGAGACCACTACCTATCATACTGGCCAATACCATCTCATTGTTTCCTTGTACTCCTCCATCAGTCTGCCTACGCCCATCTGTTGTCTCTGGTCTTACACACTGATTGTAAGTTCCTTGGGACAGGGACCATCTTTTCTTGTTCTATGTTTGTATAGCACCTAGCATAATGGGGTCCTGGTCCATAAATGGGGCTCCTAAGCACTACAGTAATACAAATAATAAATAGATATGTTTCAAGCACCATCTTTTTCTGCTTTGTGATCTCATCAGCTATTGCAGGAGAATTGTGGAATTTTAAGTATAGTATTTAAGCAGAAAAGTAAATGAGGAAGTAGTTTTCAAATGCTGTGCAGGTGTATTGGGTTAGAATGATAAAGTGTTAATATTTTTAATTTTCACCTTTAAACATTTCTGGTTCTACAAATCTAAGTAGTTGTAACAAATACCTAATTCCTGACATTTCAGCAGAACTTAAAATACCTTTTTACTGTAGAAGTAGGAACACATACGGCACTACTAATACAGCAATCATGTGTACTGAAAAGCCTGAAGTGTCAGTATGAATTCCTGCAAAGCACATACTAGCAGTAGGAGTCTGGAAATACAGAACTAGAATTAAACTACTAAGGCTTGGAGAGACCGAAAACTGTAATGCTCCAAAATATAAAGATATTTATATCAAACTGGTCAAGTACAGTTGTGAAATATACAGTTAGCTCCCTTCAAACTACAAGTCATTGTATAGGATGCACCATAATGCGTGCTAAGTATTTTGTTTTGCTTGAAGGTTACCTTCTCGAAGTGTCGTCGGGAAACCAGAACAGGGCTGTTGGACTGGGGATTCTTGTTGTAGGAGGGGCTGTATTTATCAGCATCTCTCCATTCAGGTTGTCTTGTTCTACCATGGTTATCACGGTACACACAGGCCCGACGGATACGATCTGCTCCCAGAGCGCAGGCCGTGCGCCCACACATTCTTCACAAGTTTCCTAAAAGAAGAGGACATTATATGCTGTGGAACAATGGCCTCAAATCTGATTTCAGGTGACAAAGCATGAACACATTTCACCTTCACACTGGACACAAAAGGAGCTATTTACTACATGCACGTCTTCCCCTACCACTCAACCCCTTGTCCACTCTATGGCAAAGTGTCAGGGCTTTATTATTTACAGAGCCCAAAAGTGTGCTGGATATTGTAAAAAAGCCACTAAGACTTAAATAATCTAAGTAAACATACAATGAACAGATGAGAGAACAAGAAGCGAGTGATTGAAGTGTCATATTTAATGCACACCACGTAGTTCGATGGGCATTCCCCCATACCTTTCCCCCCATCTATGATGTTAACACTTCTTTCAGTGGGATGACTAAGGATTGCAGTTGAGTAATATTCAGTGGAGCAAGGGAGGCTGGGAAGACGCATGCTCAAAGTTATCTTTAATTGTTACATGGTGCTTAGATAGAAGAAATAGGTGCCCTGGAAAAAAAACAAGACAGATTGGTGTTCCTGCCCACTATGTCCACTGAAACAGACCCCTGGACACAGGCTGGGGGAAGCCCTTTGTTCCCCTGTATTTACTTTAACCATACATCTCAATCTACAGGAACCAGTAAGTCAGGGGAGGCCCCAGGCAGCACAGCTCTGGGAAAGGGGGAGTGGGAATCTCTACTCTGGGTCACTGGTTGTTGGACTGGGGTCTCTCACTGTAAGAGTGATTTGAGGGCCTGCATGGTGGAACATGGAAAAGGGGGTCCCCTGCCCAGAGAGAGAGGGATTTGGGGACCGCTGCCCAGAGGGAGGTGGTCAGGGGACTGAGAGGGGTTGCTGGTGTGGGGAGGGGGAATTGTAAGGGAGTTCCTGGCTGGGAAGGGGGCTGCAGCGCTCCTTGCCTGGGAGCTGTGGGGCTTCCTGGTGGGGGGAAAAGGGGCTGGAAGAGCTCCCTTCCGGGGGAGGGAGGCTGCAGGGGTCTCCGGTGAGGGGTTGTTGGGGGGGGGGTTTCTGCCCAGGGACTGAGGGGTCTCCGGTGAGGGGCTGTCGGGGGGGGGTTCCCGCTCAGGGACTGAGGGGGTCGCCGGTGAGGGGCTGTCGGGAGGGGGGGCGGTTCCCGCCCAGGGACTGAGGGGGTCTCCGGTGAGGGGCTGTCGGGAGGGGGGGCGGTTCCCGCCCAGGGACTGAGGGGGTCTCCGGTGAGGGACTGTCGGGGGGGGGCGGTTCCCGCCCAGGGACTGAGGGGGTCTCCGGTGAGGGACTGTCGGGAGGGGAGGGAGTTCCCGCCCAGGGACTGAGGGGGTCTCTGGTGAGGGGCTGTCGGGAGGAGGGGTTTCCCGCCCAGGGACTGAGGGAGACTGACTGCGGGGAGGGGGGCTGCCCAGGGGTATGCTGGCCCCATGGTGAGTTTCTATTGGGCCCGCTCCGTCGCCCAGCCCAGGGTGGGTCCCGCTCCCGCTCACCCGGCCGTTACCGACACCTCAGCCCGCCCGCTGCAGCCGCCAACAGCCCGGGGGGGGTGGGGGGCGGGTCCCAGCCGCCGTCTGTGAGTGGGCGGCGATGGGCACGTGACGGGGGTGCTGCCGGCCCCCGCCAGGCTCTGACCCGGGCACGCGGCCTGCTCCACTGACTGGCGACGGAGCGGGGCGCGCGCGCGCCTCTGGTCCCGGCTGGCTCCGCTCGCCAGGGGGTGAGCGCGGGCGCAGCCCCGCCGCAGCCAGGCTTCTCCCTGCCCGCGGGCCCGGGCCCGGGCCCGGGCCCAGCCCCAACTCCCCGGGGCCGGGGCCCGCCGCAGAGAGGGCTGGGGCTTTGCCGGGCCGGGTAGGGGGGAACTAGACGGCAAAGGTGAAAAATCGGGAGGAGGGGGGCTAATAGGAGCCTATATAAGAAAAATACCCAAATATTGGGACTGTCCCTATAAAATCGGGACATCTGGTCACCCTAGGGCTGGAGGAAGGGCCGCGTTTGGGGGCTGTCCAGGGCGGGGAGGGAAAACAGGGGCACAGGCACCTCTACCTGCCTTCTCTCTCTCCAGCTGTAGGCCCCCAGCTCTGCTCCGCTGCGGGGCTCTGGGCACAGCCGGGATGCACTTGACAGTCACAAACCTGCCCCCAGTCGTGCTCTGCACAGGCACCCTGTGCAAAGGACCGTGTAACCCCCTCAGTCAGGCCGAGCTGGTGAGGCCATATCATCAACCGCCCGAGCTGGCGGAATGAGTGTTCCTGGCTCCCTGCCCTTCTGTCAGCTGCACATCTCTGGCAAAGACCCTTCCCAACCAAACCATGGCCTCCGCTCATGGCCAGGGTCTGTGTCCGCAGGACACGTGGTCAGCTACCCACTCAGCCTTGTGTTTTGCTGCAATTCCCCTAGTGCTGCAAGACGGGAAATAGGACCACTCTAGTAAGAGGAGACACAGAGTTCATTCTCCTAGCTGACAGACTACTGCAGAAGCCTCAGGGCTAGCACTGTGGGTTGCACAGGTGCATGTGTTGCCCTATAGTGGCCAAAGCCTCAGGACCAGGAGAGACAAAGGTTTGTTTAAAACAAAAACACAAAAGTGGGAGGCTCATGCAGAAGGTGATGAGTAAGGAGAACTCCTTGAGTATTAGCACAGGATATGGTGAGCCCCTCCAATAGGGCGGTGGGAGAAGTGAACAGAAGAGGCAATGACAAAAATAGGTGCTACCCTAGATAATCACTCTGTTAAAGCATGCAAGACCGGCATTGTCTATGACAATCTCCCTACCAGTTGCACATGCCTTGTCAGTCTTGCAGGAATGAGTTGGTGCAATTAGGCCAATAATAAATTATGTAAATTCCATCAGGATCTTTTAATACTTTGTTTAATGTTACATTATATGGTGACACTTTGCATAAAAAAATACAGGCAGAGTAGAACAAAGATCAATTACACATGCTAGAAGCAGACATCTCTCCTGTTTTCCCCTTAACTCACAAGTTAACCAAAATGATGACTCCAGAGAGGAATGACAACAGCTCTGGTTGATATATTACACGCTGTTTGATGTTACACATCACCATATTGCTTCTTTCATATTCAAAAATCTAACTGGTCACATTTCCTCAGGATACTTACAGCACACCAAAAATCACATAATCCTCTACCACTTATACAGTACGCTTTCAGGGTTAGATCTAAGAACAACTGAAAAACCAGTTACTGATAACTACGGGAATGTGAACAGCCAAACCAGTTATACACAGACAGCGTGTTCAATTGATTTACACTTTATAGAGACTATTTCCTTCTGACAGGGTTATGCAAAACTAGAGCTAGGCACTTATTTCCCATTCTTTGACTGAATATAATTGCAAGCCAGCCAATCCCAACCCACTGTGTTGAAGGGTAAGTACCCTGGGAGAAGATCAACCTGTCATTTTCCATGAAGATGATAGCGGAAGACAGCCAAGTTCTATAGCCTGCGGGAGAGGGAATAGTATTATTTTATTTATTTACCGTGTCCTGTTTTTAAGGGTCTTTTAAAGACAAATATACTAGCAAAATTAGTGATAATTAAAAGCACACTAATTTCAGATTCCAAGTGACTTAATGGGTTTGATACAGCATTACCATGATAGGAATGGTTAAAAAAGGCTTCATTGGAAACACAGGACCTCCAGACTGCAGAGTCCAGAAACTTGGTACTAAATGGGCTGATTCTTCAGAGGGGTTTATAGATTTAAGTGAAACTGAATGCTTCCTAAAACCTCCTATCAGGGCATAAAAACACCACAATTTTATTTAGAAAAACCCAAATAACTATCCTAGTTTTACTAATGATAAAAAGCTGCTGTAGTGAATGTGATTCCAATTCAGTGTCCAGAACAGAGGGGAACCAAGAAAACCAAGAGCATTCTCCCTTTATGTCAGAGTGCAGTCTCAGAAAGATAGTTTAGCCAACCGAGGCCATGATTACGTCCACAGGAAGCTCTTCTCCACTGCGGGCTGTGACCTGCATTGTTACAATGTCTGTTAGGACAAGACGAGAACGCACCAAGAGGTCATGGCCACCCCGAAACACACCTGGAAACAGAGAAGAGAAGAGGGAAGAGAATAAAGTGCTTGAATGCCACTCGCTCATCCATCAAATTCTAAGGATACTCATGTGGCTGGAGCAAGGTCCACTCTCCAAAGAGCATCAGCAGAACATAGTCCAAAAAATCCCCAATGCAGCTGGATAGTTAAAAACCCCACAGTAGCACATTATAGTACCCGGATGAGTTAGTCACTAGTATAAATCTTTCAAAACCCGACGGAAACACAAATTACATTTATATTTTAGACTCAAATGGGGAGAAGATCAAGACATTTCTGATAGCACCATCAGTTTCTCACCCAGTATGCATTTTAGTTTAACATCTAGAATTACATTCAATTTGTTGCTCAAGTCCTCCTTGCATCTCCCATAGGATACCTCAGTTCACCTCATTCTGGAAATCCAGGGACTCCCACAAAGGTGGGGGTAACAGCTTCCTGAAGATCATGCAGGGCAGTTCTGAACTCAATTCAAACCATCCCAAGGGATTGGGCTTGTCCCCAATCCCTATCCCCAAGTAATTCTTCTGATCCCAACATTATCAGCTGCCTGAATTTGAAGGGATGAGGAGCACAACAGAACAGGTCAATGAGTGTTATATGAGGCTGTAGCAACTGGGCGATAGGCTGTGTACTAGCTGGGCTAACATCCTGAACACTACTATTCAGTCTCAAAACAGACAAATCCCTGTGTATCCCCGGGGTCGCCAAGAGTGCCACATAAGGTGGGGCAGAGATCCCAAAGGAGAATCCCAACAGCTTACCTGCCAGGTACAATGTGTGAGAGTTCTTGTTGTCTGGCACTTTATCCGATCGCTCACACGGCTGCATCCCCAGGAACTTCACAATATTACTGACTGCCTCTGTTAAAAGAAACAACAGAGCATCAGTTTCATGGGTTTATTTAACATCATTATTTTAACAGTGTCCAAAGGTATAGCAAGGCCCTACTCCCAATACAGAGAAGAGATGTGGTCTCTGCCCGAAGGGGCTTAGAAAGTAGCTCTTCACAGCAGAGAGAGCCTCCATATGTGTTAGTACAGGGCCCAGCTCAGCGGGGCCCTGATCTTGAGAGAGATCTTTGGATACTAATGCAATACAAATCATAAATAATAATTTTGTACATGACACAGCAAGGGTGCATGGGTAACAAAGGTGAGCAGGAAGGAGGATATGGACAGCATCAAGATGACTGCACAGTAACTCAGCAAGGATAGTGCACAGCAGTGGTAGAAATTATTTGAGGAGATAAAAGTGGATAAAATGAAGGAGGAGACAATGAGCTTCTTTCAGGCCTTGCAGGAGACATGGGTCTTCAGGAGGGATTTAAAATAAGAGAGCGTTGTAGCTTTGAGTACCAGTTCAGGGAGGGTATTCCGTGCATGAGGTGACATGGAAGACAGCACAGAAATAGCCAAAGAGACAATGGACAGCAAATTAAGGATTAATCCCCATCAGGCACTGCCGATTAAAGGGAGCAACACAAAACTGCATGATGAAGGCCCAATATAAAAGTACCCCCAGAAGCTGTCACCCCAACAGACTTCAATGGGCTTTGGAAGAGGCCCAGATAGAGTCTTTAAAATTAATAAACTGAGTGTGAGGATGAGAACAAGAGAGGTCATTTCAGGATCCCTCCTCCTCAGCTTCATATTATATCTATGGTTTACTCCTCCTTCCTACTTCTGGGCCCTAAGGTGCAGCCTAACTCCTCCTGTGCAAGGATGGCTAGAGTTAAGGCTGAACCATGTTCCAGCTTCTTGAAAAGGGTGTTGCTCAAGACCAGTGTGAGGTGCTCCCTTCCTTCCTCATACGCCATTCCCAGTCCCCAAAGGCTCAGGATACTCAGAATGTAGGATGTGTTTCCATCACAACAATGACCAAACTAACATGGTTTCTTTTGAAATTAAAAGCAGCTTTTTGTCATGAAAGGCCAATACTGTGCACAACAAGACACATCCAATTCTATGAACCTACACCAGAGATGAATTTGGCCCATCACAATCTTACTCAGAAAGAGGTCTGTATTGGACCTTAGACCTGAACTACGACTCCAATTTCAGGGTGTAGAACTAGACGCCCAAAGGAGCCTCCAGCAGACCAAAGGGAGCCACAGCTCTAAGGGTATATCTATATTGCAGCTGGGAGGTGTGATTTCTGCATAGGCAGCCTGACTTTGGCTAGCTCAGCTCAAGCTAGTGCGCAAAAAATAGCAGTATGGATGTTGCAGCAGTGGCCATGGCTTAGGCTAGCCTCTCAAGCTCAGACCCAGGGGGGTAGGGGGGCCTGGACTTGGGCAGCTAGCCCAAGCCACCACCAGTGCTGCAACATCCACGCTGCTAGTTTTAGCATGCTAACTTGAGCTGAGCTAGTGCGGAGTCTGTCTACCTGTGCTGGGAATCACATCTCCCTGCTGCAGTGCAGACATACTCTAAAAGGCCAGAGTTCAGACTGCCTCTTCCAAGCAGGTAAATGCTAGGAGTTCTGTGGGGCTCAGAGACTTCCTTACCTTCCAATGTTTTAATGGTGGATAAAGTGAAGGTCTCTTCCTTTTCAAAGTCATCACCCACCTCGTCCCAGGCTGCTCCAAAGTTTGGCTTCAGAACCCTCTGGATGTGATCAGCTACCGTTACCTCAATGTCTTCAAGCTGATAGAGAAAGAAAGTTTGACAGAAATAAGATAGTTCTTGTTGGGGGAAAGCTATAGACTTGGCTCACTGCAATCGAGTAAAGACTGTGACATTTACTTTTGATCACGGATTTTCTCAGAAATTAGCTTCCTGTCTCCCTTCTGATTTATTTGAGCAATGATATTTTGGTACAATCTGTTTTGATTGGGTATTGGAGTTGGAAGAGCTTTCAGCTCTTCCATGCCCAGGGTTTTATGATGGGACTTCCCATTCCGAGCACAGCTCTCAACCTGCCAAAGATCAAAATGTTTGAGAAAGATCCAAAAGAAGGGACCACACACAAATAAAATTTAACCAAATAGAGGCAGGTGCTTGGACTAATGCAAGGTTTACATTTCTGGAATACTGAGAAACTTCTCTATATTTTGCATCCCAGCTCATCATTTCTGAGATCAGTAACGCACAGTGAGAACCTCATGTCCAAGAAGAACTGACCTCAGAGTCCATAATGGAGAAGGGTACATGCCTGCATCTGAGACCTTCTCAGGAAGTATCATAGCTGATACAATCCACCACTGAACGTTAGGCGAGCTGAGCCGTTGGTGTGGCCACATTTATGGGAGGTGGAACTTGCCTCATCAGATAAGCCCATCTCTCCAGTGCATATACACCTGGAAACACTCCTCTGCAGGGGTATGATCAAGATCCCCTCATAATTCTAGTTTAATTAATGGATGGACTCTGGTTGCTATTTAAAATTGCTCAAGTGCCGTAGCAGAGAGGGATGAGTGTCTCGTATAACCTGGCACAGAGTAGGGTCTAGCGTCCTTTGGAAAATCCTCTCTGTTCCCTCTGCTTGGACAA
The DNA here is from genome assembly GCF_965152235.1 of Eretmochelys imbricata. NCBI lineage: Eukaryota > Metazoa > Chordata > Testudines > Cheloniidae > Eretmochelys > Eretmochelys imbricata. The sequence continues at coordinate 23,966,894 of NC_135578.1, forward strand.
AGCTCCACCAGCTCTTACTACAGCTCATGCTGACTTACTGCCCAGTAGTTGCTACAATCAGATACTCAACAGTGTCTGGTGAGGAAGGGGCAGGGAAATACAGGAGCCAACAGAACAGGTTAAGGTTCAGACACATCACATCTTCTACTCCAAAAGGCAAACAAAGTCACCCTGTGTGAAGCGACCAAATCTGTTGGCTAAGCTCAAGATAACTTTTAGCTCCCAATGAGCAACAGAGACCTCGGCACAAAGATTGGTTTTGTGCTCAAAAGCTGTCTGGATATAGCAGTAGGCTCAGACAGAAGCCCTTACACAGAACCCTAATACAGCCCTTGTCTCACTGCCAAAAGGAAGGAGCCAAGGTTCCCTTCCAGGCTCAAGAGCCAGCAATGGAATTTTCCTGGTACCAGAGTCAGACTCTGGCCTATGAAGTGCAACGCATTCAGTGCAAGAGCTGGCCGAACAGCCTCCATTCATTAAAGCAGCTACCGTGTTGGTGGAGCCCACTGTCCTGTTCTGAGCATTGACAGGTTATTTTTAAAGTCAAAAGCACTTGTTCAAGAACAGAAGGAGCTTTATTTACCCTCCAACAGAGAGTTCTAGTTCACAGGAGGGCTGCCCAGGCTGCCCAAGGCATGAGTAGGAACCATGCCAGCTATTCCACACAGCTTTGACAACACCCTTCATTCCTGACGCGTGACACAGCATGCTAACCTAGGGCAACCCAACCTGAGGGAGACACCACAGCCTCTATAAAGACAGATGTCCAGTGTATCCATGTATGTGCATGAAGAGTACTCATAGGAAGGTACTCCAGGTTAGGTAGAGTAAACCACCTGTCCATGCTAAGATTTTACAGCTTATGAAACTCAGAGCTACATTAAATTTGTGTCTTGGTCCCAACAATCAGAAGAGCAGCTGCAGAGACTGGGGAAACTCATGACAAGGAACTTCCATCTCTCCATGGGAGGAACCCCACACCCCTCTTTACAGGAAGTGCCCAAAGCTTCTGTGGCCAGATTACATTTCAGAGGAACAGGCTATTGGTGCACAGAAAATTCAAGGGAAACAAAAGCCCCTGGACCTACTGAAGCTCCAGGTGTCAGATCCTTACCACGTACTCATCCTCATAGCCTTCATCGTCGGCTTCGCCAGTGTTTAGGTCACAATCCTTGACGGTGAATTTCATCATGCAGCTGAATGTACAGGCCACTGGGGAGCGAGGTGGCAAAGGAAAGGCTCACGTTACCATCTGACATGCATTTCTCTTCATGGGCAGGAGCGTGGTGCAGTGTTCAAAATAGGGGACCGGAAGAGTTCTGGGTTCTATCCTCAGTTCTGCCACTGAGTTGCTGTGTGAACTTGGTTGCTGTGTGAACCTGAGTTGCTGTGAAGAACTTCCCCTCTTTGTGCTTCAGTTTCCCAAATGTGAAATGTATACAATCTATCTATTTAGATTTAGTAAATGATTATAGATACAGTGGGCTGTGAGAATTGTTTGTAAAACACTGAGATCCTTAGATTAAGTTTTATTATTCTTCATGGGATGATCTCAAATAACTTTAGGAATGCTCATTAAATAAGCCTCACTGCCCCTGTGAGATACTCAAGATATTATCTAGGAGTCACTTCACCTACCACTGAAATGCTGTCACCTCTGCATTGCAACACAACAGCTGATTAATACTTCTTTACAAATTAAGACAGGTAGTGATGAACCATCCCAGACGAAACAAACTACCCAGTGAACAAAAAAAGAGGTATAGCAGTCATCAGTTGTGTTACTACAAAGAAAACTAAATGAGACTGAAGCATGGAGAGAGGCCATTTCACTTTCTGATCGGTGAGGGCATAAGTGAGCTGGAGACTCAGCCGTACCCATTCTAGAAGGCATTCCAACTTCTATCTACCTACTGTAGGTACTTATGTGGCCCCCGTTCCCATAGTGTCTGAGTGCACTACAAACATCTTATAACATCCCAGGGAGATAGAGCAGTATTATTATCCCAGTTTCACACATGGAGAACTAAAGCACAGAGACACTAAGTGATATCTGTGGCAGAGCAGGGAACTAAATCCCAGTCTTCTGAGTCCCAGGCTAGTGCCCTCACCACCAGACCATCCTTCCTTTCTTTAGAAGTTGCCTGAGCAATCTCATCTTTGAGTCATAATATCCATTAAGGGTAGTGGTAAGGGCATTTCCAGTGCAACGGGTGTCCCAGGCCTATGCTGCAGGGGAAAGACAACTACTTTTAAGAAATTAGATTAGGCAAGGAAGGAATTTAGGCTCTGTTAGTGTGGGACCCTCCAAATGTAGCTCCCACAGACCTCGTCAGTAGCCAGCATCACATTAATTGTTACGTTCACGCCAAGCAGTCTTCCTAGTGTCTGAGAAGAAGGGAGACAAAGAGCTGTGCACAGCCTCACTCTGAAATGCTCTGAAGCAAGTTAACCTAGGAGAAGAAGTGGGAAGAATTCTTCCAGGAGGGGAGCCTTGAAAGGCTGTATCGCACAGAGTGGTGAAAAGAAACAGTACTCAGTGCTGTTGGATGGTGTGCTCACTTACCAGCTATAGTAAATGGCTTGTACATGGGGCAGAGGGTGTGGGGAACACAGTATGGGTTATTTAAGGGGAATGGCAATCTACGAGGACAAGCTGCTTACCTGCTGTGGGGTCCTCTTCAGGCAGCGCCACCAGCGTGTAGCAGATACCAGGCTGGTTATACAATAGGCTTTTGGCAGGTATGTAGCCAATGACCTCATACCCCTCTGTCGGCTCCATCTGTACCGTGACGTTCTCCAGGATCTGATCATTCAGTGTATTTGTACAATCAAACTACACAGGGAAAGAAAGGGAAGCAACAGCTTGAAGCCATTAATGATGGACATAATAGGAGATAGTGATTCAGGCAGAGGACTTGCTCAGTATGAATTTTAACACTGACCGCCTTTTGCAATATCTAAATACAAACCTAAATACAAACTCTGTTCTACTGGATGTTGACTTGTGAAGTCAAAAGACCTTCCTGTGAAGGTTTATTTAGACATGTACCACGTAGAGAAGCTGGCATTTCTACTTTTTCAGCTGAGAAGTTAAAAACCCCAATGGATGCAGAAACCTCTGTAAACATTTAATAGGAAAAGAAATTTAAAATAAAAACACACTGGCCTAGTGGCTCGATCTTAGCCTTCTGCCTGAGAGGAATAGAGGGTAGTTCGTCTCTTTCAGTACAGTATTGTATCTTAGTGCTTTGTGCAGGGCAGTTTTAAATGTCTCCAGAAAGACAGCTTTCCATCACTTCCCCAGGGAAAGTATTCTAAGATCTTCACTATAAGGAAGGTTAGATTGACATATATATAGCCTACATTTTCCTTCCTCAAAATTTATTACAAGTGCAGTATTTCAGAGCTGAGCTGGAGGTGGCCCTTCTAATGGCTAGAGCAGAGGAGGGGGAAATCAGGACACCTGGCTTCTATTTAGGCTCTGCCACTGACTCATTATGTGACCTCAGGCAAGTCACTTCACCTCTCTGTGTGTTTACGTGAGTGTAAAATGGATGTAGATAATGCATGTGTCTCTGTAAAGAATTTCGAGAGCCTCTGTAAAAGGAGTTAGGTAAGCATAAAATATGCACACTCTTCATAAACTAACTAGCTGCAAAACTCCACATGCCCTTGGCCACTTGGAGTCTCAGATGCCCAGGTGAAAAGTTGCACATGCATTATAAAGAATGCCTCAGACATAGCAGGAACGTGCCTAGGGCATAGCCAAGCAATACAGAGGGAGTATATATATTATTCATGGCTTAAATGAGTATAAGTCCTCTCTCCTCTTGACCTATCTTTCTGTTGTAACCTTTTCACACTGTCAAATTAAGGAAGCTCCACCCTTTCTTGACCCTGACTCTGAGGCCTCTGGTTGAGGAACATTTCCCTCCCACCCCATAAACAAAGTAGCCCTCCACAGTCCACATACACACTATGAATGAGAACAGCACCACCTAGTGACTGTGTACACGCTTTAGATCAGAGGTGGGCAAACTATGGCCCGCGGGCCACATCTGACCCGCGGGACCGTCCTGCCCAACTACTGAACTCCCTGCCGGGGAGGTTTACCCCTCACCCCTCCCCTGCAGCCACGCCGCCGCGTGGGCAGCGGGGCTGTGTGCTCCTGCAGCGCAGAGCGGCAGCATTTCTAGCTCCAGCTGGGCGGCGCAGTTGCCAGACATGCTGCTCTGAGCAGCATGGTAAAGGGGTGGGTAAGGGGCAGGGGATCCCAGGGAGCAGTCAGGGGACAGGGAGCGGTTGGATGGGGAAGAGGACAGGGAATGGGGGGAGGTTACATGAAGGGGGTCCCAGGCGGTGGTCCCGGAAGGGGGCGGTCAGGGGACAAAGAGCGGGGAGGGAGGCAGGGGGCTGGATAGGGGGCAGGGGCCAGGCTGTTTGGGGAGGCACAGCCTTCCCTACCCTGCCCTCCATACAGTTTTGTACCCCAATGTGGCCCTTGGGCCAAAAAGTTTGCCCACCCCTGGTTTAGATATACAATATGCATACATGCTTAGGTTAAATTCAGATTACTTGGGCCCAGAGTATGGAAGAAGCGGTCTCAATACCATTTACCTCTGCTACATATTATGAACTAAACAAGACACACCACTGGGAAGAAACAGCCCAGTGGGTAATTAACAATTAGGAGATTATTTTCACAACCCTGTAGCAGCATCCTACACACCTGGAACACCATGTGGTTGACAAATGTGTGCTTGGTGCAACGGATCACGTACTCAGTCTCAGATTCTGTAAGAGCCACAGGCTCTGGAGAGGACTTGAAGAGCGGGCCCAGCCCTTTGAACTCTGGGATAGCTGCCAGTTGCTCTAAAACAGAGTTAACAGAAAGAAACACTTCTTTTTCCGAACTCCCAGGTGTCAGATAGCAGGTCTCATTCAGAGGCTCTAAGAAGCACCTGTTAAGTCACCTGAAAGTGTTTTAGTAAAGAGCTACCAGCAACTAAATATATTAATTAGGGCATTAAAATCTAGCACCAAATTATTTCTTTGGACATGCCACCCATTCACTTAAGTAGAAGCCAGACACGAGCATGCCCTGAAGGTAGAGCTGGATCCCAAATATCATATGAGTGAAAGTGCCCAGAACTTAGAGAGATTTCAAAGCTCAATTAACTCCTGCTCATCTCTGTAATAAAATCACTGATCCAATACTGTGCAAAGGGATAGATTCAGGGTGAATGTGACCACTCTGACAGGAGCAGTGAAGGGCCCCAAACCTGGTCCCAAGGTGTGCATGAGCAGGGGGAACATGAAAGAAAGCAAAACACCACACACATACAGGAATTAGGGGCTTAGATCAGCCAATCTCCAAGGCCTGGTATTGATCGGTTTTTGAGTGCACACATTCACCATTCCTGCTGCATTTATAACCTGCAAAATCAGAAGTATTCTTGGCCCTTCAAGTTTGGAATCCCCTCCAGATGAGGGGCATAGGAATTGCCATATTGGTTAAGTGTAGTGGCGCATCTAGTCCCGTATTCTATCAGTGGCTAGTATCAGAAACGTCAGCAGATATGCAAGAAAAACTGCTGTGGGCACTTGTGAGATAACCTGCCCTCAGGAGAAGATCCCCTAACCATAACACCACTCATTAGAAGTTGCTTGAAGCACAACGGTCTATTTCCCTTTCATGAGGGTCAACTCAGATGGTGAAAGACTACAGGATTTAGGCAGGCTCAACAAATCACATGACCGCTACGTCCGCATCTCTTCCCCCTACACAAGGTTAATGAGAGATGTCCCACATTCTGCTTACCTTGGAATATTTCTTGCCTTGTTGCTGCCACTTTCTCTGGCTGTTTGACCACAGTGATAGGAATACTTTCTGCAGGGACAGAAGCAAAACAGGATAGAGAAATGAATTGAGAAGATCACAAGCTCACATGCAGAAAACATCTTGATTGGGACTCCTATAGAATATGAAGGAAGCCCATTTTTTGTCTTGCTACAGACTCCATTACTCTCACCCCCAAGTAATGCATCCTATTGTACTCAAAGTCCTAACCTTCACTTCCAAAATAGCTTTGGAACAACAGTAGCTTCAGTGAGGATTATGAGCAATTACTATTATTAGCAGGAGGATTACAACAGAATCCTAATCTGGGAGCAACTGAATTTACAGCATGGACTTTACAGAAAATAAACACCCCAAAATTCAAACAAGATGGATCTTAACAGTTCATAGCATCACACAAGCTGGAGAGAAAGACGCCCATGAGGTCCCATACAGTCCATCTCCTGAGGGGATGTTGGAAGCAATCAGCTTTAATACTGGAGAGGACCGCCCCCTGTTATTCCGTGGGTACCTGTTCTTTGTTCTGTGATGAGAGCAGTTGCCAAAGGAACAGATTTCAGGTCAAAGGGTTTCTCAGAGGGTTCCAGGGTATACTGCTGCAGTGCCCTCTCCAGGCCAGGAATAGATACTGTCAAGCCTGAGGAAAGAAGGGAGATCACTGAAGTTAAAGCAAACACCAACTCTGTGAGCCATTGAGTCAGAGTCCAACTAAAATCTCTATCTCTGCTCTTCTTAATTGGCTAGTGCTGTAGAAAGCATACGTATCCAGTGTTCATGCACTGGACACACTGAATCCAGTATTTCTGAAAATACTATGAGGACATTTATGCAAATGATTATCATCCCCAGAGCAAACCTGTACGCTACAAACATCTGGAACACTTTTGGCAATTCTATTGTAACCACATTCCTCAGGGCCTGAATCTGGGTCTCTGATGCACAGCCATCACTGCACTACAGCCTGAGAAGTCAGCCACCCTACGGCATTCATACGAGCAGATTTGGAAAGGATAGCTGAAATGCATGTGTCCTTCACATCAAGAGGTAACCTACCAAATGTCTTTACCTGCCCTTACCATTCATGCAATTACTGGACAATTGACAGATTTATGACAGTCTGAAGGATGTTCAAGCTCCCTGGAACCAGTCTGTTCCCTAGGGACCTTGGGTAAAAAACATGCAGCTTTATTCTGAAAAGCCTCCACATTACCATTCAGGATGTAGCCAGCATTGAGAGCTTTCTGCTTCTGCTCCAGGACATTTAGGTAGAACGTGGCTCTGTCTCTCACTTCATTATCATCATCCATCACGCACCTGAAGGCAAGCCAAAACCCAGCTGTGAGCACTGTGAATGTATGCAGAGGACTGATCTACCTTGGTGGTGGCCTAAAGAAACTGAAAATATGCACTGTAGAATAGAGTTAGTTGTGGCACTGGTGATCATACTAATACGGCAATAAATAAATAAATAGTTCACCTCCCTCTGACAGCCATTCTGGGCTTCTCAGATTAATTTTGTGGCACTGAATGCAACAGCAATATTAGAACCTGCCATGGGAGGCAGTGTTCTATATACCCGATAGTGGCTCTAGGACTCTGCACCCAAAATACTGTGCCAGTCCACAAGTCTGATTACGTTCTCTCAAGTGGGTCAGGAGCTCCAATATGTCAAGAAAATCCCAGGTTTGTCCAAACATTTAAATTCTTTGGCAGAATCTCTGAAATGTCTGCTAGGACAGAGCGCAGACTATGTAGCTCACCTTTTCAATAACACTAAGATGCTGGGTAACACATCCTCGTTCTGGGCTCCAAATTTAGCCAGCGCACTTACTGCACCTGTAGCAACAGCAAGGAAAACAGGATCAGCTGGCAAAGTTAGCAACTGGAAGTTCCCTCTGTTTTGTGATCTCACTTTAATGCAACAGTTTTACAGACAAAAGACAAAACGAACAGCAAATTTTTTTTTTAAGTTAATCAGAAGCAGGAAGCCTTCCAAAACAATCAGACGATACAAATTACTCAAGATAGTTAAGTCCAAAGCAGACTGTGAAGAGTTACAAAGGGATCTCACAAAACTGGGTGAGGGCAACAAAATGGCAGATGAAATGCAATGGTGATAAATGCAAAGTAATGCACATTGGAAATCATAATACCAACTATACATACAAAATTATGGGATCTAAATTAGCTGTTATCACTCAGGAAAGATCTCGGAGTCATCATGGATAGTTCTCTGAAAACATCTGCTTAGTGTGCAGCAGCAATAAAAAAAGCTAATGTTATTATCTATCCCTTTCCTAATGGCTCATAAGAGAGAAAATACCATAATGCCACTATATAAATCCATGCTATACCCACACCTTGAATACTGCATGCAGTTCTGGTCTATCCATCTCAAAAAAGATGCATTAGAATTAGAAAAAGTATAGAGAAGGGCAACAAAAATGACTCTGTGAGGAGAGATTAAAAAGACTAAGACTGTTCAGCTTGCAAAAGAGTTGACTGAGGAGGGACATGATAGAGGTCTATAAAATCATGAATGATGTGGAGAGAATGGGGAAGTGTTATTTACCCCTTCATGTAACAAGAACTGGTGGTCACCCAATGAAAGTAATAGGCAGCAGTTTTAACAAACATAAGGAAGTAGTTTTTCACACAGTGCACAAACAACCTGTTGCCAGGGAATGCTGTATAAGCCAAAAGTATAACAGGGTTAAAAAAAGAATTAGATAAGTTCATGGAGGATAGGTCTATCAATGGTTACTAACCAAGATGTTCAGGGATGCAACCCCATGCTTTGGGTGTCCCTAAGCCCCTAACTACTAGAAGCTGGGACTGGGATGGATCACTCGATAAACTGCCCTGTTCTATTCACTCCCGCTGAAGCATCTGGCACCAGCCACTGTTGTAACACAGGATACTGGGCTAGATAGACCATTGCTCTGACCCACTGTGGCCATTCTTATGTAGAACACAGAGCCAGGCATAGTTCAGCAAAGTGCTGGCAAATCTTCCTCCACCCATCTCAACCAAAACCTGCCCACTGTGTATTCTTCTACATGGAGACCAGCACTCCTGCTAAGGGATGTTGGAGTTTTCTTACTATGGACAAAGGGTTGTTAGGGACTAAGCCAAGTGCCAAACTGTATTTGAACTCATTCCACAGAAGGTAAAAAGCAAGTGGATTAGCCCACTGAGACCCCTTTACTTGAAGTTCAGTCACAGAAATTTACTCAACCTTGAAGGACATGTATCTTTCTACGCCTGCACCTTACCTGCACGGACCTCCTCATGCTCCAAGACGACCCTGTTGTAGATGAAGCGAATGTATTTTGAAGGGTTATTGGTCTTGGGTCCTTCCTGCCCCAGCAGGTGGAGGATACGGGTGGCCAGGACAGTGAACTCGCAGTCCTCAATGAACTCGCACAGGTGAGACAGGCCAGTCTCTTTGCTCTCAGAGTTTTCCTCAATGATGCTGATGATGCAGTCCACAATGGCTCGCTTGTACTCAAAACCGCCCTATGCAGCAAAGGCCAGTGAGAAAATTCAAAGGAGGCCAGAAGTTCTAACTGGGAATGTTAACCAGCCAGGGAGGGATTTAGTTAGACAGAGACATCCGTGACTGCTGTGTTTGAAAGGAACTGGGTAGCAACACTGCCCCACTCTGTTAGGTCTGCTCAGTGCACTGGGCCACTTCCAGCTACTTCCACGTGTGTACTGCACCTCAAAAAAATTGCACTGCCAGAACCATACTGGGTCCAGCTCTTATAAACATGATGAGAATTGGAAGCACATCACAGCCCTTAGTTTTTCAATGGGACTTTGGAGTTACTTCTGTGCTTACTTAGGAGCTGCTAATATTCAAGGTCTCTGTGCAGCTCACTCCAATTAGAAAACAATTACAAACACTCCAATTAAAAAAGCAAGCCTTAAAGAAGGGGCTGCAGCTGAAGGGTTTACATCCCTTTTAAGAAAAGCCCCATTTTGAGCCACTCTGCTGCTAGAATCATTACATAAAACAACCATATGGGGGGAAAAATAATCCCTCTTCCCACACCAGACAACCAAGTATGAATCACAAAGGCAATACATTAGGTATCAAATCAACCACTGCAGGGCCAATCAAATACAATACATTGGGGGGGGGGGAAGATGAAAGATCAGTATCTCCCCGGCATACCCTGCAACTAGCTACTAAATACACATAAGATTACCTTTAGATGTTACTTACTCATGTTCATTCTGAACAACGGGGGATTAAACAGAGTGATGTCCTCTTATAATTTACATGCATAATTGTGGGTGCTCTGAATATATTAGGAGCTACATTGGATGAAAGAGCCATAAAATTGAGTGGTCTGAACTCTGAAACCATATTTCAAAATTATACCAGCCACCCAGGCACAATCTGCACAAATGGAATATTCTATTTTCAAAGTACAAGATAAGAGGTCTTGGTATGATCCAAAATGGGAAAATTTAATAGGCAGAACATGATCATCATAACTGACAGTGTTAATGCCAGCTGGGTAGCAGGCATATGTGGAGTCCTGAGTGCTATAGGAGATTATTTAGAAAGGGTTTCAGAAAATCTCTAACAGTGCCTTTATGAAATTCTGTATCTGAAGGCACACAGAGAATGGCTTCAGGTATGATCCCTCATTGCAACAGCAGGGGGAGCAGAACTAAAATAGTTTTAGGTCATCTGATAATGGATTTTTGACACAAGACAAGGCTTCTTAGAATGTAATGTCAAAATACAATGGGCAACAACAGAAGCTGGTTCAATGTTATGCAGACATGTAATGCCAGTGGATCTCCTGTTACATGCATTTGCTCTGAAAGTTAATAAAGCCCAGCAGCAGAATCCCACTCATGCTTCAAATCAGATCATGGAAACATTGATAAATAGTTTTTGATGTCACTTTGCAGACAATTGTCACATATCAAGCTGGCCATTTCTACTAACCATGCTTACACTGGGATTGCAAGCTTTTCACCTGCTACATAGCACTTGCCATATGGCACTGAATACGACAGGGCCTCATTCTGAAGGGGGCCTCTAGGTGCTACTGCAATACAAATAAATAATAACACAAAGTAGCTGGCCAGTAGCCTTACCTCTTCCCGGAGCATAGTGAAGAGGAAATTCATGAGGACTGCATGCTTACGTGGGTACTTCTGACACAAGGCACTGATAGCCTGCACCACCACAACCTGACCAGGTTTAGAAACAGTGCATTTAACAAGGAGAATTCTGTCTTATTTCAATTTGTTTTTTTCTCCCCTCCACATGAATTTTAAGCTGGACTGAGAAGCCCAGGAGACCATAGCTCTCTCTTCATCTACAAGATGGGTAGCATGCACTGGAGAAGCAGCCACAGGGATGAGAGGGGACTCCTCTCTCCATGCACTAGTTAGTCCCTGGAGAAGGCTGGTAATAGGGCCCATTGGAATAGGGATTTAATTACTATGGGTAGTCTCCAGAACAGAGCCTACTAATGGCAGCAAGTTACAGAGACTGTGGGATACTTTGGGGATAGGTCAATACCATCATCCCCTTGCACTCAAGTCTCCAGCAGATCTGCAGTCCAGTCTCTGGAAGTGAAAGAGTGGTATAACCTAACCCAGATTTCAGAAGGCAAGCGTACACAGAGAAAGACAAAGGCCCAGTACAGTTCTCACTGTGGGACACCTTCCATACCTTGAACTCATCTGAGATTTCTGACATGAAGGAGGAGATCTGCTTCATGAGCCGGTCAATGCTGCTCTCACTGCCTGTTTTCAGCAGCGTGGTGATAGCCAGCGTAGCGATGCTGCGGTTGGAATCGGTCACTAGGTTCTCCAGGTCCAGGTTACAGGCAGTCACAGCAGATGGGTGCTTCATGGCAACCTAGTGAGGAGAAACAATGGAATTAACTGACTACATGGAAAGGGCCCAGCTGACAGAACCAAATGCTATACAGACCCTATACAGCACTCAACCTGTCTACCAAACCAAATATAACAGGTTCTAAGAAGCCATCCCAGATAAGTAACTCACCTGAGGGCAAAGTTATCAGCTCTGTTCTCCCAAAGAAATATGCCACCCTGCTGAAAGACAGACATTGGTAGCATGGCCTTTAAATGCTGTGTGTCCATTTTCCTGCTCTCCATTTATTAAGGCTCAGGCCCTATCCATTGCCACACAGGAAGCCAGAAGTCCCTGCAGGGGCTCTGAACTTCAGTTCTCCAGGGACCTCAGCTCTGTACAGTCTTTGGAGCCAGGCTCAGACCAGCCACTACACAGACTCTGTAGCTCTTCCCTTTGGAATTGAAGGGAGCAAAGTAAAGGCTATGAAAGGCTGCTCCAGCCCTTGCACTAGAACAAAAGTTGCTATGAGGACAGGGTGAGGAGGAGTGTAAGGATTTGGTCCCAGTCGCTTAACAAGGAGCTGCTTCATCCTAAGGAAAGACTTGGAGGCGTTGAGGGAAATGCAGTACTGCACAACACCTGAGATTCACTGTCACTAGAGACCACTAGTCAGTGTGATTTGTTTTTCTTGTCTGATGTGTTCCTGGATGTTTTTATTTTGCACAGAAAGCAACGAAATAGAAACTCTGGTTTCCTGATTTCAAAATACTTGCGAACTGTGTGTGGGACAGGAAGGGAGGAGAGTAAGAATGATAGAAATCCAATCTTTACATAGCCTGGCCCCCTTTTTCTTCTTTGGACCCTGGACCTGGGGGGGGTGGGGGAGGGGTCTGGACCTCACCATCCAGGGGAGGTGAAAGATATTCAAACTCCTAGAACACTGAATCTTACCTTGTTGAGGGTGCGGACAGCTGCATATCTAAGAGCTGCTTTCGGGGAGCTGCAGAACAACTGTAACACTGAAACAGCATCAAATGTAGACATTGAGAAATCGATGAACCAGGAGTGCCCCACACCCCGCACAAAAAGATTCTGATTCACTGTTAGAACAACAGTGAGCAGGAAATAATTGGAAGCTCCCTGGATTTACTCTCTCAGAAACATAGGGACCCATGGAAGGTTAGCTAGTCCAGTGGTTTTCAACGTGTGGGCCGCAGACACCTGGGGGCCCACAGACAACACCTAAGGTGTCTGCGAAAGGTTGTCGTTACCATAGAACAGTGGTTTTCTACATGTGATCCACTGACTATGTCTAAGATTTCCAAAGGGGATCATGTTTCCATTTGAAATTGAAAATCACTGAGCTAGTCCGTCTCCCTCCATTCCTTAACATCACTAAAAGGTGTTCATCAAGCCATGATTCGGAAATTTCTATCTCCATTCCCTAGTCGATCTTCCCATTGAACCTTTATTTCAACTGCTACTTAAACCCATTTTTTCTTGTTACAATTTAAATCCCATTCTATTCCATGTGTTGTTGGCCAACAAAGAACACGGTTATTGCAGATGCAGATCTCCTACACACACCTTCCCCAGAGCCCAAATGCATCATCTCAGTGAGCATCTGAACTCCATGGGGCTGGGAAGCTAGAGCTCCCAGGTTGCTTCAGAATCCAGGTCTCTCACAGAGCTGCTGGCATGTCACAAGGTAAAAGGATTTTTGTTGTTGTTGCTAATTACAATGAGCCTGCATTGTAGAGACACAGACCCTAGAACAATCCACACTGAATGCAGCAGGCAAACACTTTCTAACATCAGCAAAGATATATACAGGCAATAATGACATCTCAACAAGCTTGAGTACTGATAAAGGCCTTACATCGCAGGGTAGCCAGCAAATGCAATTGTCATAGGCCCACAATCCCCCAGTTACACCCTTAAATAGCACTAGAATTACCAGACACGGCAGGTGCCAGCTCCTTGGCATTGCAGCTAGGCAAGTTAACAATGGCAGAAGCAGCTTCATAGACCACCATCTCGTGTTTGTTTCTTAAGCAGTTCTCAATGAAATCAAACAAGGGGCTGTCATGGCTAGGAGACAAAGTCAAGAAATTAAAAAGAGCCTTAAGCACTGGGAGGACAGAATGGGCTGGCAGAGAAGGAATGGCTCTCGGAGCTACTAGAAGTTGCATTTTATGAAAAAGAAATATGACTGTAATCAGTCTGTGTTCAGCTAAGGCTCTGTAGTTGTCACTATGCTGCACTAATTTGCATTGCAAGGATAGAACTGAGACCCTCCTACTCCAAAAGCATAGACCCCTCCCTGATGAACTAAAGGGGAATTTCCATTAGCTGTTAGACATATAGGGCTCATGACAATCAATAGTGCAGTTCTGGTGCTATCCAGAAGAGGGCAATGATACATACACACTAGCCACTTAATTACAATATGATATGGAAAATCAAATGAAAGATTTCAATGAAGTGTGAGAACCATACACAAGGGGATAGCATAAACATGGAAGCAAAGTGTCAGATCACCAAACACCTGGATTAGACACAGATTGTCCAGTTACAAAATAAAAGTGACAGGGAATCACCTCCCACTCCCTTTTCTGTACTATGTTTTAACTATTAATAAAAGGAAAGGGGTTGCATCATGTTATATGTTATTTCTTAAAGGTTTAAACAAAACCAGATAACAGGACAAGCCTGTAAGAGGAGATTCCTCAGATCCCATTTTTTAAGTCTTCCAATATGGCAACACAACTTCCTCACCTTCCAGCCTCTTCCTCCAGCAATTTGCTGGCCACTCGGATCATCATACAGTAGGCAAAGGGCGACTTCAGGCCATGACGCATGAACTTGCTGAGCATCTTGTTGACTGCCAGACGGTCATTCTTACGCACGTGGTAGAGTAAGCCGAGGGCATGATACTGCGCATATTAGCAAAGGAGAAAAGAAAGGGATTCACAAACCACATGCTATGTTATTTATGCATTTACTCATCTATGGCCCAGAGATTGTACAACTGAGCTTGGAGAATACCAAAACCCCTGATCTGCTGCATGTACCCTAGGGTTTCTTACCTGCACCATGATATTGTCACTGGAAGCTGCTTCCTGAGCTTCATTCACCCAACGTTTTACCACGTCGAAGCTGGTCTTCAGCAGATGCTGTGGGCACAGAATAACGCACAAGAAAAGAGTCCATCAAGGTCCAGGATAAACTAATATGAATCAGCAAATCACAAAAACAGCAACAACCCCCATCTTCCTCAGCTTGGGTTCTGGAGAGACAATGATACAGTCCTACCTTGAAGGGGTGTTGTGAGCACTATTCATCGACATTAGCACACGGAGGACAAAGGGAGAATCTTGATAATGATGTATTTATATTCCAGTAATTCCCTGAGGCCCCAATCAGGATTGAAGCCCCACTATGCTGGGTGACCAACACGCCCCTCACCCCCGCACATAAAGCCTCAGTCCCTGCTCAGAAGAGTTTGCCACCTAATTCCAATATTGTCTCAGTTAAGCAATTTCAAATCTACTTTACAGAAACACAAATCACCAGGGATTTCTGCTTTCCCCTGGCTCCAGTCTCACAGCTCTCATTAATGAGAGGAAGAAATATACACACCACAATGGAGGAGAGGTGCTGTGTCTGATGTCATGACACCTCCACAAAGCACCATGTAAGCTTCCTGCCAGAGTGACCACAAATGGGAGATTTCCTGGCTGCCAGGCTGTTCCTGCACAAATGCTATGTCTCATCGGGTTCTGATCCAAGTCCAGTTTTAAATCTGAGACCAAATTCTGCAGACTGACATTCAGGGTAAATGCTATCCATGGGAGATGTGAGCATTACAAAGGAACATGGGTCAAAAAGCTAGTGCACCATGAGTAGGCCCTGTAAGCTTCCTCCTCCTATTATGCCTGTTTCCCAAATGGACCAATGCAGGCCCACAGGGGCTATGACTCAGTGTTGTCAAGTGTGTCCTAATCAACCATACTTCATATTTAAAGAAAAAATTTCTATACTGAAAAAATGGCTCATATTTTAACATGTGAAAATACTAGACACTGGAGAACGTGCTGCTCAGCTCCCAACACAGAAATTTGTTTCCTGGTTTAAATGGCCCTCACACAAATCCTTGTAGGTGCATACGTACCAATGACGACACCAGGGCAGAGCTGGACACACTGGGCACCTTGTCCACAATCGCCTGCTTCATGTAGCGCTCAATGGCCTGCAGCATGGTACTCTGCAGAGAGGGAAAATAAGAACCAACTCCTTTGAGGAGTTACAAGGAAAGCTGACAAGACTGCAAGGGGGACAGAGAGAGGGGAAGAAAAAGGAAAAGCAAGGCCAGATATAGGATGCAAGGGCAGAGTTAGGAGGGCCAGGCATTCAGGACCAAGAAGATAAGGGCCCAGCAACACGCAATCGCCTGAGTGGCAGCTGGCACTTACATCAGTGATTTGGCAGAGTGCTCTCACAGCAGGGCCTCGGTAATTGTCGTCCTTCCCAGTCATATCTTTGGTTAAACTGTATAAACGTGAAGGAAGTTTTTTAGTATTGCGTAATTTACCCACTAGTGCTATAAAAAGCACACATGCAGCGTTGCACATACCAACACATGGGCACTGGATTTCACAGCCAAAACCCACAACAGGAGGGTAAGAGGATACGACAATGCTGCCTTCAGCCTAGTCCTGCTCTGGTAGGGAAAGTTTGGTCACAAGAGGAATGACAGGAGCCCTTATGCCATTCAGATCACCTCAAGAGACCAAAACACCAATGCAACTACTTAGAGTTAAAGGCTAGAGTAATGAAGCATCTGGACTCCTTTCCTGAACATCCTGCCCTTGCCCAATGCAACAGGCTGTGTTTGGTGCAAAACTACATGTGGGGGAGGGGACTGACAGTCCCTATACGTGCGGGCTGATTTCTAAATGCTGCATGGGGGATGTACCTTTGCAATTCCCATCAACTCTGTCATTAGTGTCTCCCACTGCAGCAGCCTCCTTTTAGGTCAGGACTTCCCATTGGGAAATCAGTGGTCCAGAGATGATGTGTCAGACAAGGCTTGGGCCCAAGTCATGGGGTACGTTAAGCAGCGCCCAATGAGGTTAGAACAATAGAAGTCATATGGCCAAATCCCTACCTACCTATTTGGCAACGTATCCCCCAGAGAACACTTCAAGACCCTGAGAAACGTCGAAGGGCTCAGACAGAAAAGCAAGAGTTAAAAAATAGCCCTTTACAAAAGAAGGTGGTCAGATACCACGGTGTGGGCACAGCATGGGAACCCAGAAAGACAAACCAAATACACAAGGGCCTGGCATATGGCATTTGCTGCACTGTCAGTTCACATATATTGTTAGGATTTCAGTGCCTATATTTCAATGGCCCCCTTTAAACAAGAGCATTTCCTCAGCTTCATACCTCCCTTCAGGGATCATAGCTATCTCTAGATGGCTAGAGAAGACTTGTTGGAAGGAACATGCAAATAGCGGTGAAAGGAAAGGGGCACCTCAGCGAGGACTCACCTACTGGTCACAATGATGACATCCTCAGAGATGGAGGACATCTCTTTGATGGTCAGGTAACACATCCTGCGAAGAGTCGGCTGGCAGGTAAAACAGGCAACACGAGCATTAGCTGGCAGCACGCCAACCCTGGCAGGGTGGAGAGAGTTGCCAACTCTCATGATTTTATTGAAAATCTGATGATATTTGTCATTTCCCTTTAAATCCCAGCTCCTGGAGCCAAGCGATTGTGAGAATCTCAGCTTTCATTTAAAAAATAAAAATAAAAGGAAGGGTGAAATCCTGCCCCCGTTGACATCAATGGAAATTTTTTGCTTTGTGGTGCTCGTGGTTACAGAGACAAGCTTGAAAGTGTGACCTGAGGGAACTCTCAAGGCTCAGAAACAGGAAGGCCAATAACAAGAACCAGACTTTTTTTTAAAAAAATCATCAGATTTTTAAGCCAATTTCAGGATTTTGAGGCCTGACTCATGATTTTTGAACACATGTGATTGGAAATACTGGATACTCTGCTGCTCATTATACCCTGTAGGGAGTCACCAACAGCGTGTTTGCTGCAGGACTGTTCAGAACTGCAGCACCCTTTCTAGTAAGCTACTGGTGTGGTGCTAGTTCTTTGCCTCCTTCAGGTACTGCTATGGGCTGAGCTACCTCAACAGGAAGGAAGGTCACTTTATCATGGGGCACACAGCAAGGCAGACCATCATCTATTACATATTAGTACAGTGCTTAGCACAAGGGGGCCCAAACTGGATATAACTTTCAGGGACTCCCACAGTATAAATGTTAAATAATAAAGGCAGTTAAAATGGAAGAGCCCAGATGGATGGTGAAGCCTGATGAGAGTCTCTTATTCAGATGGTTTGGTTACGCAGAAAGCACACATTTGGAAGAGCTGGGAATGAAGGGATGGTCAAGAAAGCCATCTGCACTTGGTGACTCTCTGAATACTTTATGTGATAGCACTAGCCATTAAAAAGTTCATTTGCCTTTTATTTTTGAATGGGAAGGTTCCCAGCCAGGAAACTGAGTCACCTTTTCCCTTCAATATATTTGTCTGTAGGTTGTATTAGCATTAGCTGAAGTGCTATCTACCTTGATATTCAGCTTCAGAACCTTTGTTCAGGTTCTCGCCCCCTGTAGGAATCTCCCAAAGAAGCAATTCTCTACACACAGACTTTACGGAAGTCAAAGCACACTATGGAACTTTTAATGTGCAGCAGCAGGATCCACAGGGCAGTACGTGGCAAGCTAAGGTGCTCTAGATTCACACCCCATCTTGCCGCGCAAAAAGTCTTCATGTAGACAAGCACTAAGTCACCAACGAGCAACAGGGAAAAATGAGGCACTACTAAGATGTCGGTAATTAGAAACAGATGCACTTCATAATAATCATGTGCATGTGGGGGGCATGGATCAAGTGGTTCTACCCAGGGGAGAGCAGCATGTCACAAAAAGAGATAGCTCAGGGATGAGGCTCTCACCAGCATCATATCCTGCTAGACAAATGTACACACAAAATGTGTAAGTATAGGACTTACATCATTGGACTGGAACAGCTTGGTCATGGCAAAGAAGGATTCCGTAGCTTCCATCACACCCAGGTGTTCCCCCTAGAATGGGCAAAATAGGGACAGAAATTCTTATTTACAAAAAAGCAGTTTTTGTACAGGTTAAAGGTTCCAGGACAACAGACTATTTATCCACAGAACAGGTACAGCTTGGGTCATGACAAGGTGAGTTCCCCTCCAGTGTGCCTCTACACAGGCAAGGAGGAACCACCTTCAATGCCCATCAATAGGGCCCTATCAAATTCACGGCTGTGAAAAATGCGTCATGGACCACGAAATCTAGTCTCCTCCATGAAATCTGTATCGTATAGGGTAAAAGCATACAAAAGACCAGATTTCATGGGGGAGACCAGCATTTCTCAAACTGAGGTCCAGGCCGAAAAAAGGATTGGGGGGGAGGTCGTTGCACGGTTATTGTGGGGGGTCGGAGTGTTGCCACCCTTCCTACTGCGCTGCCTTCAGAGCTGGGTGGCCAGAGAACGGTGGCTGCTGGCCAGGTGCTCAGCTCTGAAGGCGGCACCCCACCAGTAGCCAGACAGCAGTACCATACCATGCCACCCTTATGCGCTGCTGCCTTCAGAGTTGGGTTAGGACCCCCCCCAGTTACAACAGCGTGAAATGTCAGATTTAAATATCTGAAATCATGAAATTTATGATTTAAAAAATCCTATGACCCTGAAATTAGCCAAAATGGACCATGAATTTGGTAGGGCCCTACCCATCGACGCTAGAAATTGGCCTGCGTGGCCCCCTGATGTGGCGCTGAAAGTGGTTTAATTGCTGGTGTAGGTGGAAGAAAACCTTACTCAGCACTGTGACAGAAGCATGACAACAACAGTCAGCAACAAGCCAATGTCCCGAAGGATGAGAGGGGAGTTCAGACTACATAGCCCATTCAGTACTCCATCTCAGCTGAGATGGCTAATAAGGGGCCAGTTAGGTCCAGATTTTTTAAAGTAGTCAGGTACCTAAAGATGCAGATTAGACACTGAATGTGATTTACAAAATCCCACTAGGCACCTACCTGCTTCTTTAGGTGCCTAAATACCAACCACTGCTATGTGGATACCTGACCACTAGGAATTGGATTTAGAACCAAGTTGGTCATCAAACAGCTATAAGACAGTAACTTCCAGTTGCTACCAATCTGTGCATTTGTTTTTTCAATCCCCATTCGATCACTCCAGAACTCTTTGGGCCTTGAGAAAGTGATAACTTACTGGAACAGCTGTTTAAGTAACATTTCATAAGGCACTAGTTAAAATTAGCAGGCAAGACTAGTTTATAAAAGAAAAATGTTTAAAATCTAAAGAACTCCTAGCTCACGTTCTCTCCATTACCTGGTTTATGAGGTACAGAATCTTGGTGAGGATGTGAGCACATTTCCGAGGGTTTATGGGCGTCTCATTAAACACCCGGGCCTAGAAACAAACAAAAGCATGAATAAGAGCCCAGAAGACAGTCTCTGGTTTATCTAACACAGTGTGTGAACTGAGTCACTGATGCAAGTTACAGACTGGATATTTTATTATTCTTTCAATGACTTCCAATCAGACTTTCTCAGTTTGGGACAAAAGAGATGCCCCCACCTTCCTAACAACTATCCCTACTGACTCACCATGGGATCTGAAAGCCACACTGTGATGATAAAGGTTCTATAGGCCAAATTTCAATCTCAGCTACACTCATGCAACCCCATTTTAAGAGGAACAATTCTGGTGCCGATGCACAAACCAGAATAGAATCCAGCTCCCTCTCTCAGAGCGGAGCTGTTTCTGCAGGGCTAACAAGAGCAAACAGTACTGATGAAGTGAGCTGTAGCTCACGAAAGCTCATGCTCAAATAAACTGGTTAGTCTCTAAGGTGCCACAAGTACTCCTTTTCTTCTTGCGAATACAGACTAACACGGCTGTTACTCTGAAACCAGTACTAAAAATGTTATTTCTATCACTGAAGTGAATAGATATAACTCTGAATTGCAAGGAGCAGGTCTGCGGACAAAAAAAGAGGCCTTTAACAAAAAAAAAAAAGGTCATTTGTCAGAGCAGAACCACCCTTTAAAGGCAAAGACTGTCCAATAACCAACCACATCCTGTTTTTTAATTTCCCTATCCTATTAGAATTTTAGGGCACCCAAGGCAGATTCCCCCTTAGTAAGAAGGATTGGGAAAAACTGGGAAAATCTATTCTTCCTACGGACAAAAATACATCCATTTACAGTTTACTAACTCTTTTCATTGTTATACAAACAGGATCCAATTGTGTCCCCTCCAAAAAAAAAAAAAAATCAATGGGAACTTCTGCTTTACTATTTATTTCAATGCCAGCAGGATTGGGACAAAAGTGTAGTTAATTTCTAAAGAGCTCTAACTTCCTACCCCAGAGAGGAGACTATACCACTGAGGATGTTCATAGAAGACATAGGATTTTTAGAATTTACCTCTTGCAACACTGCACTTTTCTCCAGGTGCTGGAATGGGTTGGAACCTCCACCTGTAAAATAAGATAATTAACAAGAGTGATCCCAGGAATTGTGCTATGTGAAAAGACACTAGAAAGCCTCCCTTCTGATCATACCTTTCTTTTACGCCTACAGCTTAAAATAGCTTAAACATGAACTCACTTTTCAGAGAATTTTCCTAAAACATGAAGTGATTGTTATTGTTCTTCTTGGCATTACAAACTGGTCAACCTTATCCCCTCCTCAATTGGGGCTTCCTATAAGTTCTCCCCACCTTGCAGCAATTATCCATCAGTTAAGGAAAACTGTATGAGACTTTCTTCAGAGCTAATCAATGTTACTCCTAAATGGGCCAGAGGAGGTTGTTGAATATAAAGAGCTCCCACTTTCAGTCCCCAGGTCTCAGAGGACTGCCACCTATGGGAGCAAATGATCAGGCCCAGAAATTAAACCCAGTGTAGCAACTGCCATAGAAAACACTAAAACACCAGACTGTGCGAATCTGGAATACTTTATACTTTGCATTATAAAACAATCAGAGAATTCATCAGTAAACTATATTTTTGGCTATACAGCTAATTAAAAAAACCCCAAGGCAGTGAACTGGAGAGCTTGGAAAAAGTGTATTTAATCATTCTGTTTAGTAGACTGCATGCTACTTTCTAATGAAAAACAACAAAAAATGGGTCTGGAATGATCAGAAGGCAAGAACTTCAATTATGATTAGTATCTAGTCCTCATTAAGTGTTTATTAGTGAACTGCAGCCTTTCATAAGCTGATAGCTATTGATAAGCAAATTTAATTAGTGCCTAACCTCAGTGTGGCCCACAGGCTGTATACAGCCCATGAAACTCCACACTGCAGCCTATGGCCAGGTCATGTTTAATACAGAGATGCTGCCTGGAAAGAGCAGAGGTCCTGGCATGCAATGATCTGGACTTGAAACATCACATGCTGGGCTCAGTAGTCTTTGTAAGAATCATCCCTAAAGACAAGGTTCCTGCGGTGTTTGCGTGCAGCAATGGCTCCAAAATGCTCAAAGTAACATAAAATGCATTATTATAGGGTTGATTCTTACAAAGACTACTGGTCCGAGTTTGTGAGTTTCAAGTTCAGATCATAATAGAGCATTGCATTCTGCTAATTCTTATGTAAATAAGATGCAGCAATTAGGCTCAGAATAAGTTACAAAGACAGTACCCTGTACCAAAGCTTGGACACTTACATGTTGGAGTGGGAAAAGAAGAATGAGGAGTGAGAAGGTTAGCAAAAAATTCCAGTGTGTACATGTGCACATGTTCCAAAGAGGGATCTGAAAAAGCACTCCTGGTAATTTTACTGGCAACTACATACAACTAATTCTGCATCCTGACAGCCACTCTGACCTCCTCTATTTGTGATTCTAAAATCTGCCATTAACAACATCACCATAGATTACTTCACCCTTCTCTAGCACCTTTCATCTAAGCATCTCAAAGCACTTTACATATTTTGATCTAAACAATTATCCCTATTTTAGAGATGGTGAAAACTGAGGCACAGAGAAGTTAAGGGCTACACTTCCAAACATGGCCTCTGTTTTTGCGTGACCAACTTGATATGCTCAGAAATATTACAGGTCTAAAGTTGGGCACCCAAAATTAGAGTCCACTTTTGAAAATATGTCCTTAAGTCACTTGACCAAGACTACATAAGAAGTCTGTAGAACACATTGGGATAGAACCCAAACACCCTGACTCCCAGCCTCAGGCGTGAATCACAAGAACATCTTTTTTGTGATTTCAGGATTCCACATAAAATATTAATCTACCGGGTCAGTAAATCAAGGGATGAGCTACTGCACTTCAGATTGTTCTATCCTGTACTCTTGCCATTTTCAATGTGCTCAGTGGAGCATCACAACGATTAGCTTTTGGACTGTCACCTTGTGCACGTGTAGGTAACCTGGATGGAGGAAGAAGTGTGCAGGGATGCTAGAAATCTTCATTTAACACAGAAAAAGGGAAGGGGAAATGACCACAAAGAAGAACAACAAAATAATTTAGAAGGTCTTCGAAATTGTCCAAGTAGTAAAGATGGTTGGGTAAACAAGGGCTTCTGTTAATCAGTGGGGAGCAAAATGAGGTGGTAGAGCCAAGGCAAGGAAATAAAGGACCACATCTTCGACTGACCTCAGCTGCGTTTGCAAAGTTTGCATGGGCAACCAGATGCACTTACAAATGTTGTGGATGCAGTTAAGGAGACCTCCCTGAAAAGGTGGCCAAAAACAGATTCCCTCCTAAATGATCATACCTTATCAAGTACTGAGATGAAGAAAAGATGCAAAGGAAGCCTGGGATAAAGCCGAAACCTGAGCAAAGGGTTTAACATACATTAAAATAAAAAAGTAAAGACATTCCTGGAAGCCACACATATGCAGAGATACATCCCTGAGACCAATCACTCAGATTATTTTAGAATTAAATTACTAAAATTACAAAAGGAGCAAGTTATATTACATGAATGGCCCAGAAGAAAAAGAGTTTCACGTGAACTTGAAGAAGATACCATGAGGTACAAGCGAAAACTCAAACACCTATCTGGACAGGCCTTCTGTCCAGCACTGTCATATCCAGCACTGATTCTATGTGGATCATGCAGCAAATATGATACAGCCTTCTCCTTTTATCCAGACACTGCTCCTTTGTTAAAGAGCAGCAGATGGAGAAGCAAGCAATGA
Source organism: Eretmochelys imbricata (assembly GCF_965152235.1). Lineage (NCBI taxonomy): Eukaryota > Metazoa > Chordata > Testudines > Cheloniidae > Eretmochelys > Eretmochelys imbricata. The sequence continues at coordinate 23,990,918 of NC_135578.1, forward strand.
ATGATTTGGCAGAGCTGCTCCAAAATACCTAGAAGCTGCACCTGTGCTACTCAGTACAATGTTATGAAAGGTCCTGCAACATAATTTTGAAGACAATATTTTAAAGTCACTTTGAGCATTTCAGAGTCACTGCTGCAGCAGTCATCTTGCTAAAAAGAGACAACATGCGTGACACAAACACTACTGGAGAGACTATAAGCCAGTTTCTAGGCTGCTTTAACGCTTGGTTTGACAATCAGGAGAATTTTTCTCATATACATGTTTCTGACTGTGAGTAATGTATTAATGTGCAGAACAGCTCAGGTTGCTGTGTCAAGTGAAGGTGGTGCAGCTCCCTGGACTACTTCATCATCCTGCGCTGGCATGGACCAATGAGAACCTAATAGAGATTTTCCATTTCCAGATGCTATGGTCCAGTCTCCTATGCTGTGTGACACTCAAATACTATGTAAATGATATAGATCAAGTTTGCCCAATAATCATTTCCACAATGCTTACCCAACCCCACCTTTCTGTTTATATTGTGCTCATCTCCATGCCATCTGAGTTCCAACCCCAACTTTTGTATCAGTTCATCAATATTTTACTCTACGGCAATTATCAGGAGATCAATATTTTACACTATGGCAAACACGGTCTCCTGAAAAAAAATCACCGGCTTTACATTTACATAAAACATCTTGAACAGCAATCTACACACAAATAAAGCAAATGTGGCTCTAGGCAAAGATGCTGCCACTAAAAGGACACAGAGGTTGCTTTATAAACTTGCAATTGGTACATCAGAATATCAACCATACATTTTTAAAAGCTACCAACACAGAAGCCAGGCGGGCCAGTGACTGCTTTGGGCGACAAAGAGCCAGGAGACAGGCAAAGGAGAGAAGAGGAGGCAGAGCATGAGGGGACGGGGTAGTTAGGGTTTCTCTAGATGTCATTTCAGGGGCATCCTCCTTAATCACCTGCCCCCCACTGTGCAGCTGGCTTTGGGACATCACCGCAGAGCAATGGGTAAACCAGGACTCCTATAAATCCGTGGGGCGCAAGGTGAGGTGAGCAGGCCAGAAAATAAAGGCACCCACAACTTCATCTGGCGTCCTTAACTGGGTGGGCAAAGTTCGCATGGGCAGCCAGAGCCCCGGGGGGGCGTTGCGGGCAGAGTTAAGGAGAACGCCTGGAAAGGTCACTAGCCGGGGACACCTCACAAGCCGAGACCCGGGGCAAAGGGCTGGGCGGACGCTGAAAAGCAGCGCCCACCCGTGGGGCCGCGAGGCCGGGCACGGAGACCAGCTCGGGACGCCAGCCGGCGGGGAGCTGGCCCCGGGCAGCGCGGTCGGGTCAGGGGGCAGACAGAGGGTCCCACGTCGACACAGCCCCCCCAGGACGAGCCCGTCACACGCTCACCGGCCTCCTCATCCTTCTTGTCAAACTTCTTCAGCATCCTGCCCGGGGCTGGGGGCGCGCGGGGGTCTCCAGCCCAGCACCTCCACTTCCGGCCGCGGCGCCGCTTCCTGCCAGCCTGTCACTGGGACAGCTCCGCCGGGCAGCGCCGCGCACGCGCATGCGCATGCCGGGCTGGAGGCTGCTCGGGGTGACGTGGCTGGTGGTGCTGGGCGATCGCACTGGGCGCGGGGGGAGGGGGCAGTGACTGCGGGATCTAGAGCCTGCGGGGCGGGGCGGGGCGGTGGCTGAGGGGGGCCCAGAGCCTGGGGGCAGTGACGGGGGGGGGCGGTGGCTGAGTGGGGCCCAGATTCTCGGAGCGGGGCAGTGGTTGAGGGGGGCCCAGAACCTGGGGGCGGTGACGGGGGGCGGGGCGGCGGCTGAGGGGGGCCCAGAGCCTGGGAGCAGTGACGGGGGGGCGGGGCAGTGGCTGAAGGGGGCCCAGAGCCTGGGGGCGGTGACGGGGGGCGGGGCGGCGGCTGAGGGGGGCCCAGAGCCTGGGGGCGGTGGCTGAGGGGGGCCAAGAGCCTGGGGGCAATGATGGGGCGGTGGCTGAGGGGGGCCCAGAGCTTGGGGGCAGTGACGAGGGGGCAGGGCGGTGGCTGAGGGGGGCCCAGAGCCTGGGGGTGGTGACGGGGGGCAGGGCGGCAGCTGAGGGGGGCCCAGAGCCTGGGGGCGGTGGCTGAGGGGGGGCCCAGAGCCTGGGGGCAGTGACGGGGCGGTGGCTGAGGGGGGCCCAGAGCTTGGGGGCAGTGACGGGGCGGTGGCTGAGGGGGGCCCAGAGCCTGGGGGCGCTGACGGGGGGCGGGGCGGCGGCTGAGGGGGGCCCAGAGCCTGGGGGCAATGACGGGGCGGTGGCTGAGGGGGGCCCAGAGCCTGGGGGCAATGACGGCGGGACGGTGGCTGAGGGGGGCCCAGAGCCTGGGGGCAGTGACGGGGGGGGCGGTGGCTGAGGGGGGCCCAGAGCCTCGGAGCGGGGCAGTGGTTGAGGGGGGCCCAGAACCTGGGGCAGGTGACAGGGGGCGGGGCGGCGGCTGAGGGGGGCCCAGAGCCTGGGAGCAGTGACGGGGGGGCGGGGCAGTGGCTGAGGGGGGCCCAGAGCCTGGGGGCGGTGATGGGGGGCGGGGCGGCGGCTGAGGGGGGCCCAGAGCCTGGGGGCAGTGACGGGGGGGGGCGGTGGCTGAGGGGGGCCCAGAGCCTGGGGGCGGTGACGGGGGGCGGGGCGGCGGCTGAGGGGGGTCCAGAGCCTGGGGCGGCGGCTGAGGGGGACCCAGAGCCTGCGGGCAGTGACGGGGGGGGGCGGTGGCTGAGGGGGACCCAGAGCCTGGGGGCGGTGACGGGGGGCGGGGTGGCGGCTGTGGGGGGCCCAGAGCCTGGGGGCGGTGGCTGAGGGGGGCCAAGAGCCTGGGGGCAATGACGGGGCGATGGCTGAGGGGCCCAGAGCCTGGGGGCAGTGACGAGGGGGCGGGGCGGTGGCTGAGGGGGGCCCAGAGCCTGGGGGTGGTGACGGGGGGCAGGGCGGCAGCTGAGGGGGCCCAGAGCCTGGGGGCGGTGGCTGAGAGGGGCCAAGAGGCTGGGGGCAATGACGGGGCGGTGGCTGAGGGGGGCCCAGAGCCTGGGGGCAATGACGGGGCGATGGCTGAGGGGGGCCCAGAGCCTGGGGGCAGTGACGGGGGGGCGGAGTGGTGGCTGAGGGGGCCCAGAGCCTGGGGGCGGTGGCTGGGGGAGCCCCAGAGCCTGGGGGCGGTGACGGGGGGGGCGGGGCGGTGGCTGAGAGGGGCCCAGAGCCTGGGGGCAGTGACGGGGGGGCGGAGTGGTGGCTGAGGGGGCCCAGAGCCTGGGGGCGGTGGCTGGGGGAGCCCCAGAGCCTGGGGGCGGTGACGGGGGGGGCGGGGCGGTGGCTGAGAGGGGCCCAGAGCCTGGGGGCAGTGATGGGGGGTGGCGGGGCAGTGGCTGAGGGGGGCCCAGAGCCTGTGGGGAGTAGACTGAGGGGATCACAGAGCCTATGGGGCAATGACCTGGGTAGTTAAAAGTTTCTCTGGACCTAGGTTATTTCACATGCTGTATTTGTTAATCTCCTGCCCCTCTGTGCAGCGGGTTTGGGACACAGGAATACTATTTCCTGGGGAAGCTCAGTGCTATTAGAGGGAGAATAACTCCTGCCAACTGTGGGACCTGACAACATATAATTGATAGGGTTGTGCCAAGTCATCTCCTTTACCTACTGCATAGTGGTCCTGCCCCACCAGTTTCCTGGGGCCTTTCATTGGCAACCGGGCTCAAAAGTGGGTGACATTTCCAGCCTATAGTGAAGGATGTGAGAGACCTTTAAGGTGTATATTGAACGTAAGACTTTTGTGAAATGTTAAACCAAATCCTTTCTGCCCATATCTAGAGGGGTCTGTTGGAGGAGAGTATTAAAGATCACAGGATGTTCTCTGAGAATCTGATGGGGTTATTGAAGGGGTCTTGGCTCACGTTCCCTTCTGCAGTAATACACCTGCTGCCACATATGAGCTATCACTGAGGACAGAGTGGCTGCTGGAGTCATTTCTGCAGTCCCATTGTGGCCATTTCCTATTTTCTTTCTGTATAGGCCATTGGGACAGCCTGAGTTTTCTTTACAATCATACACGGGTCTGTTATTCTAGGCTTAAAAGCCGGCTGCTGATTTCACATGGTTATTTTTAAAGGCTTCATTTCAGGGGGTGCAGTTCCCCTCTGAGTAAAGCTTGCATTCCCATTCAAAGCTTAAAGGAGGAAATATGAATGTTTCACACTGTTGATGTATTTTTTTTAAAATGAATCCCTTCCCTCATGTTGAAAGTTGTAGTCCAGTGCATGAGCCACACCAAAGCAGTAAAGCGTTCCTGTCTCACAGAGCTCACCATAACTGTCTGAGTATAATATAGAAAAATAGAATACTCAACTAAGACAGGTGGTGGTGCTCATAGTTGGAATATTTTAGCTAGACACTCCAAACTGGAAATAAAACGCAAATTTTTAAAAGTGAGAGTTATTAACTATTGGAAGAATGTATCAGGGGATGTGGTGGATTCTCCATCATTTGAAATCTTTTAATCAGAACTGGATGTCTTTCTAAAAACCAGGCTCTAGTTCAACCCCAAGAGCTTTTCCATTCCTGCCTTGCCCAAGAAATACCACTACTGTTTCCTGGCATCATGAACCCATCTACGGCACACCCCCAAAATAGCAGTAATGCATCCCACAGATGACTTTGCTCCTCTTATCGACCTCTTGAATAGCTCTAACAGTCTTCTGGATTGTGTCAGGATTGTTGCAGGCAAGCAAGGACTAACTAGTAATACCTCACAGTTTGTTTATATTGCTCCTTTCCCCCAAAGCAGTTTACTAGGTTATGTACTGGGATTATCTCATCCACCACTAGGGTGCAACATGACAGCTGTTGAAGAGAGCAAAGTAATACTAAACAATGTAGGAATATGAAAAAGCATACTATATCCTACGTAAACTACAGGGGAAATTAAGGAAAGCAGAATGGAATTAATCAAGTCGAATTTGGCCAAGACACTGGGGTTAGCAGACTGGCTCTTGTAAAAAAACACCATGGGATTGTTAATGACCAAACGAAATCATGACTTAATTTGTACATCTCATTCTAACAGATGGCACCAGCCATACAGCACAGCACCTCCTATCATCATGTTGGCACATTTGTTCAGTGCTGACTCAGAGAGAAGGGCATTACTTACCGAACCACTGAAACTTTACACTACCTTTGCAGGTGAGTCATCAAGGACTAGTTCTGATCCAGCCCAGCCCTTCTTAACTTGTGAGATTCAAGATTTGACCGGGTCACGACACCAGCTGATATGGCTGTAAGTCAGACAGTGCTGGGTGGGATCATTTAGTCCTTTAAACAAATGGGGTGGTCAGCCACCCTGAGCTGTGGATTGCTTCATCATCTTCTGCAGTTATCCCAACTTGGATTCAAAGTGCTTTCAAAAAGAAGCCTGGTATGTTATGAATCTACCTACAGATCTTATTGTCAAAGTTAGTGGTGTTTTACCTGAAGTTGCCTCCCAATGGCATACTGTTTTATTCACCTCCCTGATCCCCTAAATCAAGAAGTGCATAGGAAGTCTGTTCAAGGGCATGAAGCCTGACACCGTAGCTCTGCTTTAATGCCTGCTGAGAAAATATATAATAAGAAATGTACTTACTGTAGAGTAAGTAGTCCTCAGAGAACATGGCAATGTCTGGGATAAACTCCAGCTAGTTTGAGTACAGTTTCTCTTTCTGGTCTGTCCTTTACTTGTTCTGTGTAAATGGCCTGTGTACTTTGTACCAGTGTGTCAGCCCCAGCTCTGTGCTGTTATCTCAAAACCTCACTGAAGAAGTTGGAGTCAGGGTCCAACAGGGAAACCGGACACTTCACAGTTACACACAGTTGCATTCATCACTTGTAAAAGCCAGCAATTCTGCTAGATCTCTTGCTGGTGTGGGGACCCAGACAAGACACCAGAGGCAGGGAGTCCGATCCATTGCTGATGTAAACTGGTGTAACTTCATTTCTTTCAATGGACCAGTGTTGAGTTGTCTCATTTTTTGAGATGATCCCTCTCTGTGAATTACCCTGCCTTTCATTTTTATTTCTGTACACTGACCCCTGAATTTGGTCAAGGAAGGCTGGGCACAGCTGCTTCTAAAGCTCATCAGTGCTGTACCTGGGTCAGCCAGGGAGCAGTGGTTCAAGGGCTTAGCACATTTTATCCATGTGGAACTAAAACAAAGTCCATGGGGTACTGCAGTAACCTTAGGAACTCCTACCCCTCTTCCTCTCTCATCTCACCCCGGTCCATCAGTAAAACACCAAGGCCCATTTCCCTCTCCAGATGGTTGACTTCAGGGGTGACCTTGGGACAACTTCATTTTCTTAGGGTTCTATACATGGTAAGGTGTTCTGTGTTTGTAAGATTTGACTTGCTTGTACTGAATGACTATAGAAATGCATGACCCCTTAGGGTGTAAGGGTCTTCCGGCCTATTAAAGTTGTAGCGAGATGTAGAGTGACAGGATAGTCCAAAGTGTTGTAAAAAAATCAGATCGGATTTGAAAATGCCACTTTTTACTGTACATATCACACATCTGTCTGTACATTCTCTGCAGAATTGTTCAGGGTGGTAAATAAAGCTTTATTTAAAGAAAAAAATGGTCTTTAACACAGACACAAATGGAGAGGGAAATATATTCAAGAAGTTTCATTTCAAATTTCTTGAAGATGTTATCTTCAAAACTTACCAGCAGTTTGCTGTATTGTCTAGAAAAAGCTCAGCTGTAGTTGAGTCACATGAAACTACGCTACACCTGCAGCTTAAGGGTTCACTGTAAAGAGAAAAAAGCAATGGGCCTGTTTCTGATAGAACGCTGATGTAAATCAGGAGTGACTCCTCTGAAGTTAATGGCGATACCCCGATATAACAACAAGAGAAAAATCAGACCTCCTGTATTTAAAAACAAACACTTTTCCCTCCATGGTCCTAATAACACCAAAGATTATTAAAACAAATAATTCCATTGTTTGTTTACTAACTTTTAGCCTTTCACTCAGATTGGCACAGTAAAACTCTCCCAGGCAGTTTCACTTTCTGATTCTTCACACTCCTGCACTAGTGTGGATGGCTTGAGTTTGTGTTTCCAAAACTACAGGGGAAAATGTTTAAATATAAAAATAACTTGTTCTCATTGAAATGAAGAGATCAGGAAATTTCTCTGTATACTAAGTTGTGTGAAATTCATAATTTTTTTGGTAGGGGGACCAAACTACCTGCTAGTGATCTTTTTACACATGAAACTATGGTTATGTTGACTATAAGGAAAAGAGGGGTACTATTTATTTAATGTTACCTCTTTGCCTGTTCTGCATTGTCTAGTAACACTGATGCATCCCACATGTGTCATGTTCTGACAGAAGCCAAGATAATCACACAGAAGAAATACCTGCAGGAGGCGTTGGATTTGAAAAATGCTCTGTAAAACACTAACAACTACTCCAGAGACCCCGTTCCTCACTTTTTTATTTCTAGCTTTTTCTTGGGGCTCCATCATTGTAGCATCTGAACATATCAAATATTAATAATGTTATCCTCACAACACCCTGTGAGGTAGGGAAATATTATTATTGAAATTGACACACAAAGAAAGGGACTAAGGGTCTTTTCCAAGGTTGCTATGGAGGGAGTCTGTAGAACAGCTGGGAATAGACAGGAGGTCTCCTGAATTCCAGTGCAGAGCCTCAATAACAAGACCATTCTTCCTCTGGATACACCTAACTTAGATGCCAACTCGCTCAGTTCAACAAAATGCCATCACTAAATTAGTAACAAGTCAAATTCTGAGACCCTTACACAGTTTTTACTGGGTTTTCCTGAACAAGGACTGAATAAAAGCCTCAGTATTTTGCACATTAATAATACACAATTACAAACTGGGTTTCATCCGTATATCAGCGCAGCATTTATAAAAGTGGGTCAGCATCTTTATCCCCGTATTACAGATGTGGAACTGAGGCAGAGAAGGGACATGACTTGACCAATGTCACACAGTGAGTTAATGGCAATTGCTTGCATGGACAAGTAAAATTAGGAAAGTATTTATGTATGTTTAAGAGTCCTGCTTATGGCTTCAGTTCTTGAAAGTGACTCCCATTTCCTTGCATCTTCCTCCTCCTCCTCCTCCTCTATAGTAGTGGCTGCTAGTAGACGTAACTAAGCTGTGCAACATCTGTAGAAGCGGCTGAACAAAAAGAGGTGGTGCTGGCTCCAGGTGAATAGCCAGCTTTCTGTGAACCACAGACCACAATGGGAGAATCCTTGTGCTAGACCACATCTGTGCTACAGAGATTTCCAAATTCAGCTGAATGTGACTGCTGTAGCTTTTCTGAATTGGAACGAGATTTATTTTCTGCGTCCAATTTGTGCCATGAGCTCTGCGTTGGCTGCTGCTTTGGCCCGCATCTGCTTAGCTTTGGCTAGGTCTATCAGGATTTTCAGGATATGGGTGGGGACATCAAGTGATAGGGAGAACTTGGTCCCAGGGCTGCTCTTTTTGACGATCATGGCTTTCTTGTGGCTGAGTGAAGGCAGCAAGGAAAGCGTCCTCTTGGCTGACTCCTCCAGTAATGCCCAACGTGTTTCCTTGTGGCTAGACCCAGCCTCGTCACCACTACTATGGCGACTTCCATTTGCTACTGAGAGGCCCTTAGCACCAAGCAGGTTCAGGATCTTGCTGTTTTCCATGGTTTCTCTGCTCACCGGGTTGTCTCTCTTCTCAGGGCCAGTTTGGTGAAAGTTTGCTTCAGCATCATAGATATTCTGAAGCATCTCACGCCCCATTTTCTTAGAGGCTCTTGCTGGAGCCCAGGACAGAATCAGGAAGCTCAGTAACACTAAGATTCTGTGGCAGGGCATCATCTAGGAAATCTGCAAATGAACATGCAGTGCACTTTCAGTAATGAGCAGGAGCCATTCCATGGAAAATCAACAGGCTGTGTACAGAAAGAAAGTGTCTTTACACATGTTATAGCTGCAAATCCTTGTCCCGTATCAGCCATGTAACATTCTGCAAAAGGGGGATTTTCTTTTAACTGACATTAACTTGTTTTGCTGCCAGCTGCACCCAAAATGTTTAGCAGCAGAGCAGTCACATTCTATCTGCATGCAGCTGGCAGGTGCATACTGTCTGGTTGTGCCTCAACAGATGCCTACTTGTTAGTGGTGAGTGAAGTGATTTGTGTGTGTTTTGTATATCGCTTTGTAAAGTGCATTGGGACCTCAGGAATAAAGGCACTAGAGCAATGTAAAATACCATGCAGGTAAGAAAGATATAGAGAGCCAAGGATGTGGTTGAGACAAGGCCCCTGCTCCATCTCTACATGTGCGGATTCCTGTCTGTTATGGGGGAAATCTTGGGGGAAGGTGCTCTTCAAAGCAGCTCTGTGGCTATTTTGTATTGCTTCACCAGTGCAAAGCAGCTGGAGCCAAGGATGTGGCCCATTACCTACAACTTACATTGCTTCTCGTATAGTATGGAGAAAGGGGCGAAAAGCACCTTAGACAAATGGAAGGCCAAAAAATCATGTTTTGAGAATGACAAAGCCCAACATATTTAGGGCTGCAAATGAGTCCTTAGAGCTAGTGAGAAGTGCCGGGCACCCTGCGTCAATGGGTTGCAAATCCTCAGAGTTTGAGGGATACCTTTGGGTAAGTGGCTGGGGTTTTAAAAATATATTATTTCAAGTCTTTCTTCAAAATAAAGATTTGCCGTTTTTGTACCAAGATGTTTGATTGAGTTCATCTCTGCCGAAAGCTTGCCTAACATTTCAAGGGAGTTTGAGGGACACTAATGGGGTGGAGGCAAATCCCTTTCAGTTTGCTGCCGTCTAGGAGGCAGGAATTAGCCTGTCTGTTTAATGTATGGTCACTGGGAATGCACTGATCTTCCTTTCCAGGTGGGAATGCTAGCAATGCCTAGGTCTGTCTGCATGGGAGTTGCTCACCACTGTTCTAGATACATCCAGGCAAAATGTCCCTGCTTTGCTTCCAGACATGGTAGGTGCATCCCAGATAGAACACACATACTGTCCTGCCCAGTGTACTAGGAACATCCAAGTAAAACACTTCTGCTGTGCTGGCAAACATACCAGGTATGCTCACATCTGGGATTTAGTCTGTTCATGGCCTAGGCCAAAAGTGACATAATCTGGGACTATCCCCTTAAACACAAATCTTATGGGGGACTAGTCCATCACCTCCCCCAGCTCCAAAGGGCAAACATTTTGCCCATTTAACACTTATTTTACAACTTTTATTTTCATCACAATCTTTTTAAAGGTTATTGGCTTGTTAATGGAGGAGACAGTTCCCTATTGTTTTTACGTATGTTGTTTAGGCAGTTAGTTCCTTTGCCCATTACTGATGCTTCCTCTTCTGACAAACCCCAGAATGCAGAGAACACCCCTCCCTCCGCCCCCAAACAGACCTTTGGAAAGTCTTTTTCCTAGGCAGCCTCCGAGAATTTGCCAAAGTTATCTGCAATGATTTATTTCTAGGGGGAAAGGCAGAGAAATCCCTCCTCATTTCCAAACTGCCACCTCATTGTAAATGCTCTGTACCCACCCACATTTTCCCCCAGCCAGGGAACACCCTCTCCCCTTCCCCCACAGTTGACATTTTAATTTGTAGTTAGCGTATAAGGTGCTATTTAGCCCAGTCTGCCTCCAGCCCTTTGTGGCCTCCTCCCATCAGCAATTTCACAGAGACCCTCCTGGGAATTTCTAGCCAAAGAGGGTTCGAAGCTTGATTTTTTGGCAGCATTAGAGAGGGGAGAATTGGAAGGTTCGCTGGTGAGGTGTATGCCACAACTTTACCTTTGGGCCCTAAATGCTGACGAATGTAGTTAGGCTGGGCAGGACTTCTGGGATGAACGGGTTGGGGAGGTAATGGACAGTAAGGTAACATTTCAATGGATTGGGACATTCCAGTTACCATCCCTTTTCCTTGTGATGTTGTTAGCTGATCTTCATGGTACTTTTGCATTTTTTTTTCCTGATTAAAATGTTAATTTCCTCTTGGTTTCATGCCCTTTATCTATTCCATTAGCCAAGGAAATAAGCTTGAAAAACCTTTTCAGATTGGATCATGTCAGTTTAGGGAATTTATCTCAGGCTGGCAAAATAACAAGTGGAAGGGGCTATTAGATATTTCCCATGACTAAAAACTTATGATCTTTCCTTTGAACATTAAATTGGAAATTAAAAATGCAAATCTAAAGATTTTTTTAGGCTCCCTTACCCTCATGCAATCTATTCTTGATACCCATTTCCCTATGATGCAATCATCTATGTTTTCTGGGGCACAACCTAACAGACTGGTTAACTAAGGCAACAAGAGATTAAGTAATTTGCGTAAAATCATACGAGTCAGTGGCGGGAATAGAACTCAAGTCCTGTCTTCTAGGCACCTGCTGTAACCACTGATCACAGTGTTTTGTATAGCCAAGTATAGAACCTGTCTCTTGATGTCCAGTCCCTTCTGTTCTAAACACCAGACCCCACTCCATACAAGTTAGTCACTTGTATCTCACAAGAAAGAGCTTAAAATTGATCCTCCACAAACATAGCTACCCTCACCTTGAATTTCTCTAGTCATTGGCCCAGAACTACCCATGGCAGTTGCCACACATCCCCAAACTCATGTATCAGTCCCTCAAGTTTGAAAAAGAATTGAAGAGACCTTGTGCTATGGATGCAGCCATGGCCACACATATCATTGTATAAGTGATGGGATCAGGAAATATTCCAAAAAGGTGATTGCCTTATAAGCACCACATTGGGGAAAGATCACCTATCAGACTGACCTTCCCATCAAGACCTTTCCCTAATATCCAGGTTGCATTTGTTCTTCTTTTAACTCTAGTTCTTTATTCTTCATTTTAGCACCAGGGGGTCAGTGGGGTTAAATCTCCCTTGTGCTAGATTGTAATCCTGCAGGCATTTTTGTATCTTTAATTCTGTCACATTTTGCATAATTGGTTTTGCAGATTGAGTTCCCTCAATGTATCCTGTTCAGTCAGACACTCAAATCCCAGCACTGTTTTACTGAAGCTAGATGACTTGCTCGACTGTTAAGAATTCCTAGATCCCCAGGACAGGTTCGAACAAGTGGTTAGATGTCAGATTTCCATTTTCTGTATGGTCTCACGGGTACATTTGCCCAAGAAACAGGAGAAGGAGCTAAAAATCACATTTGCTGATTGTGTAAAACCAATTTCTCATAATCTCTCTCTCAATTCAATCTTAAACATTTTAAATACATGGCAGGAGCCAGGTGCCAGAGACACAAATTAAAAGCATATATTCTCTCCCAGAGGATTATAATCTATCACTTAAATTAGACCCTTAATTTATTGTAAAGTTTGAAATCTCACCTTTCCCAGTAGAACCTTCTCCTGCCAGCCGTCTCCCGTTCAAATACAACTTTGTACAACGTCAACAAACTAGTCACACTCCACTGAAGTTAGCAGAGAGAATGGCTGAGTTAGGAGCCTCTTGCAACTGCTGCCTCTGCGTAAGGGCAGCACACTCTCTTCATTCAGCTCCAGACTCCTGGGCTCTTATTGTCACCCCAGTGCTGTCTCCTCCTCCTCCTCCTCCTCCTCCTGCCCTGAGGCTGGGTATGACATGGGGTGAAGACGGTGTTAATGAGAATTTTGCCTCAGTACAGATGAGATCATCTCAGAAGGGCAAGGGGGGCATGCTTGCCCCCTTCCCCGGCTCCCCAGCAGCACAATGAGAGTGTTTCAGGGTATTCTGGGAATGTGATGCAGCGGAGTATTAATTATTTCATGTTTGACTATCAAGATGATTTTTCCATTTAATTGAGCACTCCTGCTCCTATCATCCTTGTTTAATCATGTGAGGCGGGGGAAAAAACACTTATGCCAAAGCCTCAGGGAAGTATCAGTGACGCTTCTGGATAAGTGACATTCTCAGACATCAAATATATCATGCTGTAAAAGGTTTTCTGATTTTTAAATGTGCTGCTTTGGAGCCAGCAGCGTGGAGCCTCCTGGCTGCAGTGATGTTACTGTGATATGCTGGCAAGTGGTGCATATCACATCTCTGGGTGCTTATCCCTTGTAAGTAACAGTACTTTGCATGGCTATAGCATCTCAAAGCACTTTACAAACAATCCATTTACCCACACAACATGCCCCACCCCCCTTACATGGGTCTCATCTTCATTTGTTGATGGGGAAACTGAGGCCCAGAGAGGTGACAGGGCTTGCTGAGTGGGGCATGAGGACTCAGGAGTCATAGTCCCCAGTTCCCTGGTCTAATAATTATTAAGTCAAATTATTACTGTACTGGGCAGGAGATGGACTGGATAACCCAACAGGACTTTTCTAGCTCTTCTCTGGTTATTTGCACATTTCTAAGACACCTATCACTGTAATATGTAGGCACCATTATCTACGTTTAGAACAACAGGGCCTTCAAATTCCTATCCCCTCTCCACAGATTGCACTTACTGGCTCCTGAGCCGTTCAGCTGGCATAGTTAATTGCAGCAGCAGCGTTGCTGGGGCCCTTCCACAGCTTATTTGTCGGGCTGAGGTCTTCTGAAAGAGAGGAGTCTGTGAAGGTTGCAAGGCTCATGCTTAGCTTGATTATTGGTGATGCAGAGTTTCACAGACAAGGGCCTCTACCAAAAACGCCAAGCTCTCATGAACTGAGACTTGCACTTGGTCAGCCACACATCATCCCCAGAGACCAATGCAATCACGGTTGGATATGTAGGGAGAGGTGTCTGTGAGTCAAGATACAGCCCAGAAAGACTTCAGAGAGAAGGGCTAGGAGCAGACACAAAATTGACTTGGAAGCCATCACAAAGCTTGGGTATGATGTGCCCTCATCTAGTCCTTATGCCTAGTGGGGAGGAGTCTGCGTGCTGAAGCCCTGGCATTCCTAGGCAGCCTTCTGGGTCAGCCCAAGTTCAAGGTGAGTTCGTTAGCCCCCTAAGCAATGCTCTGTTTATCAGCTTTAGTGAGGAGGAAGGCTCAGATCAGCCTCTTTCACTGCTGAACTATGGATGGGGGAACGGACAACTGGGATCCTCCCTGCCAGTTACTGTATGAGCTTTAGTAGGGCACTTTACAAACAATACCACCACAGTCTGGCAATGATAGAAAGCGGCTGGATGCCAGCCCCTGGCTTCTTATGTGAAATGAGTTGGTGTGTCTTCAGCCTAGTGTCAATTGGTGTTGCAGAATCACCATCACCACCAAGTTGGCATTAACCGGCACCTCTGTTAGCAGGCTCAGCCACCATCTGACCCCCAAAGAGCCCGTGTGACTGAACTCCTCTCTCACCACTAGAGAGGGCCCTGTTGAGGTTCAGGCTGAGACACACACACAGTGGTGGGGATAGAAGTTTGCCTTGTTGCTGCCCAAGCAAGTAAGCTATTCTTTTGATACGTGGGAATGAGTCTCTATCACCATCAAGCCAGCACCATCCACTCCACCAGCAGAAATTCACATCCCCCCCGGCCCCAACCTATTTCAGCCTGCAGCCCTGCCTCCGCTGAGGTCAGCCAGTGAACACTGAGCACATCAGGAGCCCAGCAGAGGGTGAAGCCAGCTCCAGGGCATCAATTATGGGTAGGGCCCTACCAAATTCAGAGTCCATTTTGGCCAAATTCAGGGTCATAGGACTTTAAAAATCGTAAATTTCATGATTTCAGATATTTAAATCTGAACGTTCACGCTGTTGTAACTGGGGGGGGGGGTCCTGACCCAACTCTGAAGGCAGCAGCGCATAAGGGTGGCATGGTATGGTACTGCTGTCTGGCTACTGGTGGGGTGCCGCCTTCGGAGCTGAGCACCTGGCCAGCAGCCACTGCTCTCCGGCCACCCAGCTCTGAAGGCAGCGCAGTAGGAAGGGTGGCAATACCGTGACCCCCCACAATAACCGTGCCACCCTGCCCCACCAATCGTTTTTTTGGGTTGGGACCCTAGTTTGAGAAATGCTGGCCTCCCTCCTGAAATCAGTATCGTAGAGCGTAAAAGCACACACAAGACCAGATCTCATGGGGAGACCAGATTTCACTGTCCAGGACACATTTTTCATGGCCATGAATTTGGTAGGGCCCTAATTATGGGATGAGGCTGCTGACAGCAGTCAGTCACAGTCACACTCATGCACAATAGGACAAAGCCAGTTGTGAATGAATGGATCTGCTTTGCCTGGCCAGTTACTCCTGCCACATGCACACGGGGGTCTTTGTTTGATGCTATTAATAACCGTGTTCTGCGGCTTAGGCCTGGCAGGCTTCGGGCTGTGTTAGGGACCACTGAACAGCGCCCAGGGCTCCCCACTCAGAGGCTGACTGGAAGTTGAGTTGATGTGCTTGCAATGACGCATGCATTGGGATACCCCTTGCTGAGCCAGCTCTCGCCCAGGCCAGGCTGGAAGTGTGCCAGGCTCAGATATCCAGCAGCCAGAGTCACGCCCTAGGCCACACTGGGCAGAGATGGGTTATTTTTAGACATTTTTGGTTTAGTTTGGGTTTTGTTGAGTGGGGGCTGTGCCCAGCACGGGAGTGGAGTAGGGAGATGGTGGCTGCTAGAATGAGCCCAGTGCTGCTAGAATGAGTTGAGGTTGCATAGGACAGGCAGGTCCTTCGGTACAGTGGGTGCTAAAGCAGCAGGATCTGAGCCTCGGGTCCTGTGGAGTCTCCCTTTACTGGTAAACAAGTGCAAAGTGCTCTGACAGGACACGGAGCAAGAGACTCCTGCGTTATACTGCCATCTCTGATATTGCCCCCTTCTGTGGCTCTGGGCAAGTTACTTTCCCTTTCTATGCCTCGGTTTCCTCTTCTATAACAAGGGACAGCAGATACCTGTGGATGCCTCACAGTCGGGTGTTAGGGGCAATTTGTTCATGTCTGTAAAGTGCTCTGAAGATTAAGTCTACTATAGACTCAACCATTTGGTTGCAGAGTAAGCACTGCACAGAGGCCACGGAGTGGCTGGACTGGGGGAATTGTAGGGTAAGAGACCAGAACCTCACTCTGCTCCTCCGATATGGGTTAAAGACTCTGCTGGAAGCACAGGGCAATGGGTGGATTCTTCCTTGGTGTGTCCAGGAACTGTTTGGGACCCTGTTTCATCCTTTGCTCAGAAGGAGCTGAGTGTACAGGCTGCTTTCCAGCTCTCCTCCCATTCTCAGTGCTGAGCCCAACACAGAAACCTGCCTCGTTGATGCCTCTCACCTCTGCAGGTAATAGAGAATCTTGTGTTGTCGCTTACAGGGTCTGTCATGGTCCTAAGGCTTTCATTGTTGGCCTTTAGCGAGGGCTGGATTCATTTATGTACCAACAGCCTGTCCTGCTTTACTAGCTGAAGCCACAAAGAGGGCAGGAGAAAGAATGCAGGGAACAGAGGCCTTCCTTATCAAGTGAAATCTGCCTGCCAGCTTGTCAGAGCAGCTGAAATTAGACTGAAGGCATGGATTCATATAAAGCATCGGAAATGTTATGCAGAGCCACAATCGCAGTGACACAGCATGTGCTGGACACATTAGCATTGTAGCTCTCATGCCCTAGCCCTTGCTGATGACTAAGTTGCTGATGCGGGCAGAGTGTCACCCAGGAAGTCACATGCTTGGTCATGTGAGTGAGGTGTGCAGCACTGCTGAGTGGGGCCAGAGCGCAATACTAACCTTAGTGGGCTAGTTTCTGTAATTAGCTGGCTGCGACTGTAAAGACACGCCAAAGAGGCAGAAATGACCATCATCCACTCGACAGTTTGCTGGGTGAATGTCATTTGGCATGGCACCCGCTCTGGATTCCTCAGCAATAAACCCCACATGACAAGGGTCATGTCCTCACAGCCTTGGGGCCAAAGTGTGTGCACCAGGGAGGAGGTTACCAAGTGCAGCCTTCTCGGAGCTGCAGGGAAAGACCCTGCTTTTGCTCAGAAGATAAGACTGCACGAGTCTCACTACTGACTGCACCCTGGGCACCAGAAAATGAGTGGGGAGAGCTGGCACATTTTTCTGTTATTGTAGGGTTGCTCCCAGATGCTAGACTGCATTTACTGGTCAGTTATTGAAGGGAAAATTGCAAGAGTTGGATCATCTTAGTAGAGTTGCATGTGAGCACCAGGCACTTATGTTGGTTTGCTATCTCAGGTCACTTATGAGTCATGGCTTTTTATATAACAAGGAAAAAACAAATTTAAGTTTGTTTTTTTCAAAGAAATAAAAACAGAGCAACAAAGATTTAGATGGACTTTGTAAACAGACTTAAGAACAAAGATTAGGCGTATTTTGGGCCAACAAAACTTCAGTGGTTACTCTTTCAAAAATAATTTCAGCCTTGGTGAAAGGCCTTGAAAGAGAGCAGATCCTCTCCCATTTAGTTAACTTAAAATGGGGATGCTCGCCAGCAAAATGGACAATTAGCATTTGATTCTGGTGCTGTAATGCCCACTCCCTGGCCTGGGCATACTCCATGGAACTCTGAGGGATGACAGGCTATGTCGATCATTTCACTGCAGCTGACTGATGACAAGTGTATACTCCTGAACCCAGACAGATGGGTTTTGCTTCTTTTCAGCCAGTTGCAGTAGCAAGTTTAGGCTTGTGCATCAAATTGGGAACAATCCTCACATACTCTCTGTGGGGCTCTTTAATGGCAGCTGAGAGTCTTGGCACCAACTTGCTCCTCTCTATTAGAGGCCAGAAAGCAAAAGGGCTGGATAAAGTGATGGAGAGAGACACAAACATTTCTAAAGGCCCCAAAATTCCAGTAAGTGAAAAGTGCAGATACAGTGTGACGTAGCGATGAGCAAGAGGTTCTGGGGTGGGTAGGGAGAGGCACAGCATTAACAGACAGACTGGTAAGCCCAACAGAAATGAGGTATCACAAACTTTTATTTGCCAGATTTTGAGTTTTTGCACCATGTCACGAGAGGCACTTGACAGAAAAACAACAACCAAACGTGACTTGCATCTAGATTCTGCAGGACCAGTTCAACGTCAGGCTCAAGGACAAGCCTTGTACAGTGTGTACCTGAGCAACTGGAGTGACACAATGTAACACGCTCTGGATCGCGCTGCGAGCTGCTTGCTTTGCTTACATCGCAAGCAGATTGAGCAGCTACAAAAGCAACAGAGGGTGGGAGGCTGCGATTGTAGTGACCCTTCTCTGAATCTATCCAGACAAATCTTCCTAAAGTCACTGCCAGGCAGGGTGGTATTTTTGCCTCTTTCACAGCTGATGAGAGGTGACACGGAAGTGAAACTTACCACTGGATGCTGACAAACACGTCCCCAAAAAAGATGCAGGGAACATGCTGATAAGTTAAGTTTATCTTTAGTAAAATTATCTACAGCAAGGCCACACGGGCCCAGATGTAAGGAGGATGGTGGTTCTCCATTTCCAAGGGACCTTTATGGAAAAGCTGTAAGATTGTGCAAGAACGACAATGGAAACATTGCACAGTGCTGGATACCTGTGAAAGCACTGGGCACTGACTCAGGCATCCCACGGGAGTGAGCAATCCATGCAGGCTGGGAGAAGGTCTGTCCTCAACCGAGTCAGATGTTTTAGTGCCCATTACTGTAACAGGGGGCTTCTCACTCACACCCATGCTTTGAAGATCTAAGCCTGACAACTTCAGAGGAAGTTGCTGAAAGCATCACAGCACAATTCTGGCCAGCTGGGCAGGTGACATGACACGTCAGCAACTCTAAGATATTGCTGATTACTTAGGACTGCGTCAGGAGCCAAGACCTCAGAACTGTACTCTTTTATTAAAAGAATATCACAAATAATGCCCTCACCAAGCCAAGTGGTATTAGCATCACTAGGGTATATGGGCCATTACCAGAAAACACAGTAGTAGTAGTCGTCTTTAGTAAGGATCTGAACTGTAATCAAAATGGAGATCTACAGTCAATGCACTGAGATCACAACAGTGCTGCACACACACGTCTTCCCAGGCGTAGTTCTTACTTTGTACTGTTCAACAGCAAGTCTCTCCCGCCACACGAAGCCAGACACTTGAACACCACACTTGAAACACCAGTCACATTTCCCTCAGCTACACCTGTTGCAAGCCACGCCACAGGAACATGACCTGATGACTACAGAAACAATCTTTTAGAGTCACAATGTGGCTCCCTAACTTCTGTCCAGCCGGTGAAATCTCTCTGTGCCTGTGTCTTAGCACAGGATGTTTCCTCACTAGCGATCATTACAATAACTGCATCAGATTCAAATTACCACAACTTTAAATGACACCTCCTTTGCATTCAGACACACAGACACATGTTGTATACATATACACACACACACACACACTGCAGCAATATATAGATATCATATATACACCCACCCATTGGCATGGTTTCAGATGTGACGGTTACCCTCATTTCCCTTTTCAGAACAGCTGTGTAAAGATGGGAGGTTTGTATTGGCACTTTACATAACCGAAAGAGAGTGTGAGTATGTCCAACTGTGGGCACAGTGTTTTGGGTGGGGAAAAGGGCAATGGTATAAAACCGGGATTGCAAACAGTCTTTACAAAGCTTTTTAAAATGCCGTATGATGGCAGGAACTTACAATAGCATAGCACCATCCTCAGTGTTTCCCTGATTAGTCTCATAACAAGGTTCAGCACCACTGGGTTAAAGAAAAGCATTGTTAAAATGGGTGTGGATCAATATGCATCATACAGACAAATCCACACACACACGTAGACTTAAACACGCTCTGGCCTTTGTTTAGGTTTCTCCCAGTGCTGTCACTCTTGCTTGAGAATATTGGTTACTGTTCAGGATTAAGGTGAAACTTTTTCAAATGAAATTTATTTTGGGCGGAGGTGGGGAATGTTTCCTTTAACGGGTCTGTTGCTCTTTCACAGCTGCCTATGCCTCCCCCAGTGGCATAACAAGCACAGACGTTACAGCCTTTACCGCTGTGAAGCCCCCGCCTGGAACCTGAGAGGTTAAGTCAATTAGTAATTAAATAAAAATCATGATTTTCCAAATCCCAAGTCTCTACATGATGTCAACTTTGCAAATGGTCCCGACTAGAGTTTTTCTGGAATCCAAAATTAAATTTTTTCAACATCCTGATTTCTTTTCTTTAATCGGAGGTCTTGGATATTCCCAGGGACCTCTGTAAAATCACCTTTGCCTGGGTACAAAATTGCACTGGCGGTCCAGGCCAGGTGTGAATTGCATTTCCCAGCTGTTTTATACCAACTGAATGTTTGCAGGCATCAAGCAGTACACAGTGCAGGGGAGCAGCGCACGGGAGATGTAGCTAACATCCAGGATTTGGTGGAGGCCAGCAGGAAAGTGCCTTGAACAAGCCCCACCCATCACCCTTAGTTACTATAAAGTGGTTTGTTTTGATGATGGCGAATGGAGTGTGCAAACAGTCTGGTCCTACCGGAGCATGGAGGTCTGAGATACCAACCAGGTCCTTTCCTTTGGCAAATGCTGTTCTGGAGCAGAACAGATTTCTTGGGGATCCAGAGGGAAATGCATGGACCAGGAGAGAGAGGCTGATCTCCGCTGCCAAGCTGTAAGCCACATTTTGCTATTTGCCACGTGCTTGTCTGTGAGGGCTTCTGAGCATGGAGCTAAGAGAAGAGTTATGCTGAGAATGGTGGAATTGCCTAGAGAGAAGGTCCCTTCTGGCTCAGGCTCTCGCTGGGGCTCGAGGAGAACTGACACCTGGCCAGTTTCTTCCAAGCCATGAGATCACATCTCTAAGATTCAAGGGCTGCCCAACTGGGTTGTGTTTCCTCCTCTCTGATACAGTCCAATTGCCTGGGATATGCCAGGAGAGGAGGGCAGCCTGTATGTTCTGTTCCTTTGGCAGCCCCAAGGGCGGAACTGCCAACAGCCCAACGAGTCCCCCCAAAAGACAAACAGCAAGAGAAAAGAAAGCACAACGTTACAAACCACGAAGAAGTATTTCCAGTGCCTGGGGGATGGGAGGGGACAGTTTCCAGGCAGAAACCAAGAAGATTTTATCCTTTGGAGAATTGACATCATGCAAACTTTGGCACTGAATCCAGGGGCTTTGTGCCTTGATGCTGCCATTCACAGCTGTGCTCACTGAGTGAGTGGGTTGCCAATTCCACAGGAGCAGTTTGGCTAGGAGACAGTCAAGCTGGCTAGTCCATTTCACAAGCAGTGGCCCACAGGCCTGTGAACCAGAAATAAAGCAAGTGGCAATACGAACAGGTTTGGTCTGGCTAATGCATTCTGTGTGTTCTTAGTCAGCATCAAATAAATTAAAAAGCTCTAATTCAGAACTGTTGGCTTTTTAAAGAGGTTACAGCTATTTTTTTCCATTTGATAAAAATTTCACCTTAATTTAAAAATAATAAAAAAAAGTAAAACCACGAGCAACACAAATACTCATTATGAAATAGCACCACGTCTCTGCTCCGGCAAGCTGGCATGCGGGGCAACGCTGCAGGGAGCAGAGATGGCAACAAGGAGAGTCTCAGACCAAACACACCATGTGTGGCCAGGACCTGGGGCAGGCCCAGGGTAGGTTCCCCTGTAAGAGTCTTTCACTCAGAGGGCAGGTGGGGTCTTCTCTCCCTTTGGTCAGTTTCCCCCCGGACGGGAAAACCCCACTAAAACAGGGCAGTTTATGCATTCCTCTTTCCATCAGACGTGTTGTCAGCAGCAATTTGGACATCTGCAGAAAAAGAGGAAAGAGTGGTGAAAGCAGACGACTGGGAGTCAGGACCCCTACACCCCAGCATCTAGACACACTGGTGTTACAGCCTGCCCGTTTTCACCGACATTCTGGGCTGAATCAGCACAAAGGGACATTTACTGTCCTAGATCTATTGGCAATGGAGAGGAGCGGCACTGCTGGTCCCCTACCTGAATCTGCCTGGTGCCTGCATTGGAGATCACAGTCCTCCTTGGTGTAGAAACGGTTGAGGTTCCCCCTGCAGCCGCTGTAGATGAAAGGCCGGCACTCTGCCACTTTTTGGTTATAATACCACCTGAGTGTGAATCTGCTGCAGTCTCCCTCGTCCAGGGGCAAGCTGCATGGGTCAGCTGGGAGGGGAAAAAAGTGAACAGAGTTGCTGGTTAGGTTCCCTGGGGCTGAGGGAAAAAAGAGATCAATGCTTAAAAATCTGCTCTGACATCATACCTAGCAAAACATCATCAGAAGACATTAGGATGCCTCTTGCCCTTCAGAACCCAAGGCGAACCCCCAGTAAGGTACCGCTAGAGAGAAATGGAAAGGAGCCAGATGGGATTGGCAGTTTTATATGTGAATGGAAGACACAAACATTTTGCATTGGTCAGACCTCTGTGGAAAGGAAAACGGAGGCATACCACCTCACTGATTTAATGGCTGAATGCCAAACTGATTCAACTCTGGAAAGCATTGGTATCTGCACTGTGTTCACACCCGCTGAAAGGGAAGACGTGTTGTCTGTGCTGCAAAACCACAATGTATTTTCTAACAAGCCACGAAAGACACCCTTGGCTGACTCAAAATCATTACAGAAAGACCACAGCCACCTCCCAGCAGAGCTACAGGGCCACTGGCAAGGTTCAGGAACAAACTTGTACAGAAATACAAAGCATGTTAGACCTGGGAGTAATTAAAGAGTCTGACAGCTTTTGGGTACCACCTGTGGTCTTGGTCCCTAAGAAAGATATCACTGTAAGGTTTTGTGTTGATTACAGATAACTCAGGGTGGGCACAGTACTAGATGCTTATCCTATGTCTAGAATAGGTGATATGCTAGATATCTTAAGCAAAGCTAAAAGATCTCAGCTTTTTTGATTTGGCAGAGATTATTGAAATATTCCCTTAGATGAGGCTGCACAGAAGAACGCCACTTTGATCACTGACAGGGCTCTCTGAGTTCACAATGTTACCATTTGGGATAATTAAAGCAGGGGCCACCTTTCAGAGGCTTTCAGCCAAGTGTTAAATGGTTCAGAGGTTTGCAAGGGCCTATGTCAATGACATTGCAGTGTTTGGCAACATTTGTGCTGAACACAAAAAACACTTACGAACGGTGCTGCCAAAGCTCAAAAAGGGAGGTCTACCCATAAAAGCCTCTTAAGTGTCAAATTGGAGCAGCCAGAGTTCCTTATTTGGGACACTGGGTAGGGAGAAGACAAATATCTCCTGAACCCTTGAAAGTTGAAACCACAGTAAATTGGTCTGTACCCAAACCAAAAAACAGGTTCAATCTTTCATAGGTCTGGTAAACTATTACAGAAGGTTTGTGTATCTGCAATCACAGGCCTATGTAAAAAGACAAAGCCTAACAAAGTTGTATGGACAAAGGCAGATAAGAGAATTTTGATAAGCTAAAGAAAGTCTTGTCTGAAAAAGCCTCTTCTAGCTAGTCCAGATTTTGATAAAATGTTTGAACTGTGCACAGATGCATCAGACCCTGGGTTAAGGCCTATCCTGATGCAGACAGGGTAAACAACAAGAAACACCCCATTGCTTTCTTAAGCAAGAAATTATTCTGTCATAAAGAAAGTATGTTATGCAATTGTGTGGACAGTCAAGCAGTTTAGGCCCTATCTTCTTAACAGGAAGTTCAGAGTTTTAAGGAATCATTATCTGTTGATCTGGTTAAACAAAATTAAGGCTCAAATTCCAAGCTTCTGCACTAGAGATTTATACTACAAGAACTTGATATGAAGATTGTGCATACCAAGGGAGAAGAAAACATGGTGGTAGATGCCCTGTCCGGGAAAGAGGGCCCTGACCTGCTGCCTCCAGGTCAGCCAGTGGCTAACCCTACTGCAGCTTTGTAAGGATGGAGGTCTGATGAAATACACCCCTGTATTCACACCCTATGCACTATTGTAATAATCTTTGTATAAGGTATGCCTTGTAAGGTATCATTTCAAAACTCAATTTGCTGGTCAGTACTGTCCAGATAAAATATGTGTGGAAACACTGTATGTGAAGTTGTAAGTGTTACACTACACCCTATATTTGTCATAGTAATATTATGATGATATGATTATGGCATAATTATGATGCATTTTGTAAAAGATGGGTCATGTAAGGTGTCATTGGAAAAGTTATAATTTGCTGGTTATGATTATCCTATTTGTATCCTATTTGTATGCATGTATCATTTTTGTATCTGAAGTGATGAATACTGATTATGGATCCGAATTTCAAATGGGATTACTCTGGAAGACACCCACAGCCAGCCTTTCAGGTACAACAATGAAGAAACCTGACAGTTAATAGGTCATCAGCAAAGACAATGGGCTGTGGAATAGCTTAACCTTCCTGTGGATGTTTCAGCCAACCTGTAAGTAATGGCTGCTATGACTCTGCAAGGGCATGTGACCAGACCACATTTCTCTAGACTCCATTTTGGGTGCCTGTATTTTTCCACAAACTGGGCTGGGAACTGTTTTTGACACAAAGGGTTCCTGCCGTATGGAATAGCTATATAAGGCAGGGAGTGACATCATCTGTTGTTCTTCACTCCCCCACAACTCAATACCTGAGAGAAGCTCCAAAAGAAAAGGACTTGGAGCGGGGGTGGGGATCCCACGCTGCAAAGCAAGTGCAGCTTGTGCCTTGAGAATCTGTAAGCCTGCTTGTATCATCAGTCAAGGTGAGAAATTGTTAATTCAAATCCTATCCTTCTAGTATGTTAATCTTAATTTGCTATAATTTATACGCACTTAAAATCTATCTTTTTGTAGTTAATAAACTTGTTTTATATTTTAACCTAAACCAGTGTGCCTTTAAGTGTCTGGGGAAAAACCTCCGCTTAGTTACCACAAGTGTGCATACTCCTCTCCCTACTGAGTGAGAGGCGAATGAGTAATAAATTCATATTGGTCGGGATTTTGATCTGGGCAGGACAGCTCCTTGGTTCGAGGCTGGGAGAAATCTTGGCTGTAGCCTTTCTATTGTTGGTTCATGCAATGGCTGGTCAAAGCCTGCATGTAACTGCGGCTGGGTGTGTCCCTGCCTGTGGAAGTGTAAGACCCGGAGTTGTCTAGAGCTTGTCACAGCAGCAGTGTGAGAGGGAGCCCAGGCTGGTCAGTCAGAGGGCTCAGTGGTACCCCAGTTCCAGGTGGCACTCTGGGGGGAACCCATCACAATAAGGTTCCCCTGTATCATGTTAAGAGTGCATGTTCAAGACCCACGTAGCAGCAAACTGATCGAACAGGCCTGCTGGGAACAAATAAGCGTATGTTTGCCTTAATTTGCATTTAAGCAGTAAACAGAGTCATCAAGCAGGAAGGGAAAACAAAGGAAGCTCAAACATATAGGAAAAACAGCAGGGAACATCCTGCCCCACAGACGCCGTCTCCTACTTCTCAGCTGGAAAATGTTTTTCAAGAGAGGGACAAACTATAAAAAGAAGGGTCAAACACCCCAGGACACCACCTCTTTCTCTCTCCCTCCGTCTGTCTCTAGCATTGCTCCTAAGATGACCAAAAAAACCAGCTGTTGGACTCTGGGGGTGGGGCATGTTAACATTGCTGGAAGCATGTGGTGAGAAATTTTGCTTGAATCTAATATAGTTTGTTAAGTTAGGCACTAGTAGGCGTTTTATCTTTATTTCTCTGGTAACCATTTCTGACTTTTATGACTCATTAGTTGTACTCACTTAAAATCTATCCCTTTGTAGTTTATAATCTTGATTTACTGTTTTATCTAATCCAGTGTGTTTAAATTGAAGTGTCTGGGTAACTCTATTTAAGATAATAAGTCAATATATTATTCCCTTAAAGGAATAACGGACTTAAAATATTTGTACAGTCCAGGAGAGGGTGGGCAGTACAGGACATACATTTATGGGGGGAAATCCAGGTCTGAGGGCACGTTGGGGTCACTCCGCAGTAGAAGCAAAGCTGATGAGAGCCAGGGTGTAACTGGCAAGGTGTGGCTTGCATGCAGTTTGTGAGCAGCCCAGGTGGGAGCTACTTCAGCAAGGTATTGTAAGGCACGCAAGGTTGCATGGCAAGGATGACACAGGCCCTCACTGGTCTGAATCGTTCCCCGATATGTCACAATACCGTCTCACCTAAACCTGAAGGTCAGTACCTGGATCCTATGGTGACTGGCACTACGTCAGCACTTTAGATAGCTTTCTCAGCCCTGAACCCTGATACTAAGATTCGCATCTGCTGGATAAACCACCAGCTCTTGAAAGCCTATGTGATCCATCCCTATGCTTCAAACCTTGTACTGGATTGGTAGCCAAAGCATTGTCAGAGAACCAAATGCAACTGCTGATCACCCTCACCTTTACTGTGGCTCTAACACAGGGACAGGCAAACTTTTTGGCCCGAGGGCCACATCTGGATATGGAAATTGTACAGCGGACCACGAATGCTCACGAAATTGGGGCTTGGGGTACGGCAGGGGGTGCGGGCTCTGGGGTGGGGCCAGAAATGAGGAGTTCAGGATGCGGGAGGGGGCTCCAGGCTGGGGCAGAGGGTTGAGATGCGGGTGGGGGGAGGGGGCTCCATGCTGGTGGTGTGGGCTCTGGGGTGGGGCTAGAAATGAGGAATTCAGGGTGCAGGTGGGGGCTCCAGGCTGGGGCAGAGGGTTAGGATGCAGGTGGGGGGTGAGGGCTCTGGCTGGGGATGCAGGCTCTGGGGTGCAGGAGGATGGGACAAAGGGGTTTGGAGGGCAGGAGGGGGATCAGGGCTGGGGTACTGGAGGGGGTCAGGGGTGCAGACTCCGGGCAGCGTTTACCTCAAGCAGCTCCTGGAAGCAGTGGCATATCCCCACTCCGGCTCCTATGTGGCGGTGCGGCCAGGTGGCTCTGCGCACTGCCCCATCCACAGGCGCTGCCCCTGCAGTTCCCATTGGCCGCGGTTGCCAGCCAATGGGAGCTGCGGGGCGGTGCTTGGGGCAGGGTCAACATGCGGAGCCCCCTGGCTGCTCCTATGCATAGGAGCCGGAGGGCGGACATGCCGCTGCTTCCGGGAGCCGCGCAGAGCCATGGCACACGTGGAATGGGGCAAGCCATGAACTCCGCTCACCGGCAGGAACTCAAGGGCCAGAATAAAACGTCTGGAGGGCCGGATGTGGCCCCTAGGCAGTAGTTTGCCCACGTCTGCTCTAACAGATGCCACAATGCAGTGCTGTGATCTGGATATTTGAAGCATTGCAGTTTGGGACCTGTAGTCTCTCTCTGGGTGGCTGCTATCTGCTCCATTTCATGCAAATTAAAAGAAACATTGCATTTAGCAACGTGCCAATATGATCTTTGCTGTACTGTACTAGATGCTTAGTATTTAGGGCATTGCTGTTTCTGGGAGGGGTAAGAATCCTCTATAGAATCCTCATTAACAACATGGCAGGGCACAGAGACTATAAGAGGAGGATCTTTGTTTTCCACCCAAAGATTTCCTTTTTCTTCCTTCCTTCTGCACAGTACAAAGAGTTTTATTCACTCAGCCATGATTGGACACTTAACAGTTGGGAGACCGGCACCATCTCCTCCCTGCAAAAAAAATGCCAGATCTCTACCACACTACTCAGGGGTCACTGTTAGCACAGACCACTAAACTTATTAGTCACTTTACTGGGAGGTGGGAGAAAAAAATCAGATTAACAGTTTCAAAAGAGGGTGGAGGGGGAGAGTGGTGGCTCCCCCTTGTGATAGGAGAGTTATCAGGCAGGTCTGCTTCTTATCTGCCTCAGAGGTCTCTCTCCTCTGCTGGCCGTGCTCAGGAGCTGCCCTGGGGATGATCACTTTTACAAACAGAAGTAAAGTACTTGTTTAGGAAGTCCTTGTTTGCCAGAGGAGAAGCCTCCTAAACCTGACTTCCCATATGTGAAGAAAAAGTGGAAAGGCTAATGGATGGACTGTGGGTTCAGGAAAACCTCTGGGTTTATTTCACAGAGGCAGTGCAAGATAGGAGGATGAGTGGGTCATATTCCAGAGCTGGCTTGCCCACAAGTATCAGGAATGAAAGGCGGAAGATGCTGGCTCCCCTGAACTGTAACAAAGCCCTCTCCCTGGCCACACCATGCACAGGTCACCTGCCCTTTCACCTCAAGATCAGAAGTCACAAAAATGGGGTCCCAACTTGCATGGGGACAAATCGCAACACGTAAGCAGCAGAGTTGCTTGAAAATCCTTCAGAACTTAACTATTGTACATCATTACTATGCTATCTCCTCTCTTGGTGGCAACCTTGTGGTCCTCCTTTTTGCTGGAGCTTTCTGTTGGAATCTACTTTTCATGAGACAGGGAAGTCCTGGAACCCTTGTGAAATACCTTCAGGGACCAAATTTCCACACCCAAATAGCCTTAGAGAATATCAGCAGCTTCAGACCTTAGAGAGAAGTCTTTTTCTCCTGATTATCCAACACCATTCAGTGAGGTCTCCATAAATGGCAATTTCAGAGTCATCACGCTCCCCATCAGATGTGGCATCTACAGTCCATGCCAAAATTATGGCTAAGTCCTGGGCTCATCTACAAGAATCTAGGCAACTAGCTCTTAAATCATATTTCTAACGTGTCCCAAAGCAGGGCATAAAGGCTTCCTTTCTTCCTCTTTCAGGTTACAAGGACTTCTTTTCTGCCCCATTGATTTGGGAGGTGTCTGCCTTGTTGCTGTATTACAAGAGTTGATTTTACTAAATAGCAATTACAATGCACGCGGGTTTTGAATTTTAAATGCAGGATACATAAGCTGAGGTTTCACATAAAATACTACCACCGAGCATATTTAACAGGAGGATCCCGCCTTTTTTCCTGAAGAGGCCACTTCTGTTGTGCCTGAGAAGGAGTTCGGCCTCCATGGCCCAATGAGCCCTTGGCTTCTCCGTCACAAGTGAGATCAAGCTGGAAAATGTTTGCAGCTGTGCTGTGATTTTGTTTTGTGGATGCTTGTCCACTAAGAACTGGACAGAGATCCACCCACTCCTTTCACATAGGCTGCCAAACACCCTTCAGATGGTAACAACTTCCACTGGGCAGGCTGGGCACAGTGACTGAGAGGTGAAAGGCTCCGTATCCTGTTCCCACCTCACATGCCAGCCAGCCTCACTGCAGGAAGCAGTCACGCACATCGACTTTACCGACCCCTAATGACTAGGTTAGAAAGGCAGAGGACCACATAAAACCAAGTCTGCTTCTTTTTCTCTGCTCCGCCCTCCACCCCCACCCCCCCCGAGAGTGCTGGCGGGTCTCATTTTCCTCAGAGCTGTCGGAAGGTTAAGGAAACTCACCATCACTCAACATGGTGCTCTCTGTCCCATCAGCTTCCAGGCTCTCTTCATAGTCCTCCATTGCGTAGACATGCTCGTACTCAGGGTCATTTGTGTTCACAACACGCACCTCGTGCCCTGGAAAATAACACCGGCCATATCAGAAGGGCCACAGGACAGGAAAGTGCAGGGTGGGAAGGGCAGGTGGATGAGGTCACTGGGCTAGTTGCCCGAGCCATGTGGGAATTCATCCCTCATCATTCCTAGGATGACGACAATTGGCCTGCAGCTTTGATCCTGGGAGGAGATTCAGTAACAGGCCTGGTCAACATGCCACTGAGTTGCCTGGCTGGTGCACTGGCTTGTTTGCACAAAGGTAGCCGGAGGGAGAGGAGTTGGCTGCACTGCTCAGTAACTAACCGTGCCACAGGGGTCACTTCCCTGAAGGTGCAGTGTCACAGCACAGGGACCTGTGTGGCTACAGCTACACTAGAACATGTTGTGCTCATTTTACTGGGATGGACACTATGCCTGGAAAACAGATACAAAATGTTCTAGAGCAGACAAGGGGTGTGTGGGGGCAGGACACAGGGAAGCGAAGAGGCTGTCACCGAAAATGCTAACAATTAAATAAATGGGGAATGAACACCCTCTCTGGAGACTTATCTCTGCAAATCTCTCTGTGCCCTATCTCAACGGGACAACAGAGAAGCTGGAAAAGGAGCTAGAGGGAGGATTTGTGCCACCTTCACTTACTACTGGATGCAATTCAGGTTTAGATGTTTACCCACCAACCTATGCTGCTTTACCAGCCATGCTGTAGCATCCGGCCAATCAATCCTTCCAGTCATTCTACACACTTGCCTTCACATTCCCATCATTCTTCAGACATTCCCTCTTCCCATTCCTTTCACCCCCTCTACCTATGAGCCCATCCATTCATCTACTCTCCATCCATATTCACTCACCCACGCACCCGTCATCCTGGACATTCACACATCCATTACATTCACATACCCTTCCATAAGCCATGTGACCATCCTGCAGTATCTATCCAAGCCATACACTTACTCCTCTACTCAGTCACTGTTTATCTTTCCATGAACCTACCCATTCATCCTGAGCACCTTGTGCACTCCAGCTGTTTGATAAACAACACTCCTTTCATTCTGCACATCACTCTCACTCGCCTGTCCCTCTGATCAGTTGATCCAAAGGTGGTTGGGGTTTGACGACATAGCAAAGACATCCCTATGTGTTCTGTGTCATTGCGAGAATGCAGATGCCCTTCATTAAGTCATAATACAATGGCCCATATCTAGGTGCAGCTTAGCATTAAGGTAATAAATAGCCAGAACTCTACTTTTAAATGGCCTGCAGCTGCCTTAGGTTCTCTGAGTTACTGTTACAGAAGGTGGGTATTGCAATCCCTTGGTACCCGCAAGTGAAGGACATTGTAATGGCAGAGCTTCCATGCAGGACTCACAAAGTCAGCACTGGAGAACGATTATGATGACAGGGCACAAAGAGACAAGACTCACCCTCCTCTTCTTCAGCGTGTGACAACTTAAGCACAGGGACTAGATGAGCATTAACAGACAGGAATGGTTGGGTGGATGGATAGTTGGGGAGAAGACCTAAGAGAGGCAAGGACACAGCACAGACATCAAACAGGACATAAGAATGACTGACATGGCTCCCCTCCCCCCGACAAGTCACGGGCTAATGCTCAAGAGCAGCATCAGCACTTTCCACTTCCAAGACTGCTAACAGCCAGACAGACATGGTGCAAAACTAGCATTGCGTTGGAGACCTAAGGGAAGAAATAGGCATCAGGGAGAGAAGCACCATAGACGGGCAGGTCTGGACCACCTCTTGCGGCCCGCCATTGGACACTGAACAGCAGCACTTTGTCTGCATCAGCCCTGGCCTGTGGCATAATCTATGTAATTGTATCCTCCTGCCTCTGATGGGACAGGACCTCCTGGGACAGAGGCTAAATAGAAAAATTCACCCTACTGACTCCACTGCAAGGTGATGGCAATATAGATGCTGGAAATACCAGCAGAAAGAGACCTGTAGGCAGGATGCATGCACAAAGGGAGATATATTCTCTTCAGATTCCCTTCATCCTAATCCACCCAATCCCCTCAGCAGAACTGGGCTTCCTGGAGCGGGCAGACATGCTCTTGAACACAGCCCTTGGTGAGTTAGAGTTTGAACAATATACAAAAACAACAAGGCAGCTGTCAAACACCAGTGGAGGACAAGACAGGACACAGACGAGCACAGCAAAGGTCTTCCCAGATATGAGGCAGGCTCACTCATGGCTCTGGATGAGGCATGTGGTCACAGATTCTACACACAAATAGGAAGGTACTACAGGAATGCTGAGAAGCCTATGAACACTGTGCCCTGTACGAATGATGCCTCCAATACTAAACTCAGCCTTTCCCCAGCTTGGTACAGCCTGCTGGGTCTGGCTGGAAACAGTGTGGAATTATCTACTAGAAGATAATCTCTCTCACTCTCTCTTGCCATTCAAGGATGGAGTCTGCTTGGCTCTGCTCTGGACCGGTTTGGCATGGGTGGTTTAGAAAGATGCTCTGCTTTCTCAATCACCTGTTCTGCCGTGATCCTGATTTCCTCTGGTATTTCTTCTTCCTCTCCTGGAAGATTTATGTCTGTTCCTTGCATGTGTCCCCCATCCTCCTTTGAGAACAATCAGGCAAATAATTCATTTCATGTTTGCCCAAACATTACCTACCTCTGCGTCAAAGCTCCTCCTTGCCAGGCTTACACTGCTGGCTGCCCTGCTGGCCTCCTCTTCCCTACAATCTTCAGCTGTTTTTTTATCATTTCTGGGAACCTGCTATGAAACCCTCCTTCCTTCTTCCCCTTTGCTTTCCTCACCAGCCCTCTCTTCCCTTCCCTTCCCCCACTCACCTCTCTCTTCCTCCCCTGATCCACACCAGGCTTAGCCCTTGTGCAGGAACAGATCTTACCCTGGATGAGTCTGTCAATGTCCTTGTGCCATCTTATTCTCCTTACTCTAGTGCAGGGGTCGGCAACCTTTCAGAAGTGATGTGCCGAGTCTTCATTTATTCACAAAAAGAAAAGGAGTACTTGTGGCACCTTAGAGACTAACCAATTTATTTGAGCATGAGCTTTCGTGAAGTGAGCTGTGGCTCACGAAAGCTCATGCTCAAATAAATTGGTTAGTCTCTAAGGTGCCACAAGTACTCCTTTTCTTTTTGCGAATACAGACTAACACGGCTGTTACTCTGAAACCTTTCATTTATTCACTTTCATTTCACGTGCCGGTAATACATTTTAATGTTTTTTAGAAAGTCTCTCTCTCTGTAAGTCTATATATTATATAACTAAACTATTGTTGTATTGTAAAATAAACAAGGTTTTCAAAATGTTTAAGAAGCTTCATTTAAAATTAAATTAAAATGTTGACCTTATGCTGCCGGCCAGCTCAGCCTGCTGATGGTCTGGGGTTCTGTTCACCTAGGCCGGCAGCGGGCTCGGGGGGCCGATGGCCGGGACCCCGGCTGGCAAGGGGCCGGCAGCCAGAACCCTAGACCGGCAGTGGGCTGAGTGTCTCAGCCCGCTGCCACTCAGGGGTTCCATCCGCTGGCTCCTGCCAGCCGGGATCCCAGCTGCAGGACCTGCTCAGCCTGCTGCCGGTCTGGGGTCCCGGCCCTGCCCACATACAGTGGGTGCCTACCTTCTCCCTGGTTCTGGCCATTCTCTTCCTCTCTCTCTGCACTGAGCTGAGGGTGGGAGTGCACTGAGCACAGGGCTGGGGGTGAAGGAGTAGGCTGGGGGTTGGGGTGTAGGGTCTGGCCAGGTGCTAGAATGAGGAAGGGGGCTCAGGGATGGGGCAGGAGGTTTGGGTGTGGAGCACTTACCTGGACAGCTCCCATTTGGTGCGAGGGATGCAGGTGGGAATGTGGGGGGTGGGGAAGGTGCAGGAGCTCCCATTTGGTGCTCAGGGTGGGAATGTGGGGGTGCAAGAGTCAGGATGTGGGGGGGTGCATGGGGTGTGGGGGGCCTGGGTATGTGGGGGGGTACAAGAATCAGGGCATGGGGTGTGGGGGGCTTGGGTATGTGTGGGGGTGCCAGAGTTAGGGCTGGGGTTGTGGGATGTGGATGAAGGAGTCAAGCAGAGGGCTGGGAGGGCGGGACAGGAAGCCAGCACACTGCGGAAAGAGACAGGGGAGCTGGCAGGACCAAGCTTCTGCCCCCTGCCCCCGTGGGATGGGGTGGGGAGCAGAGAAGAGCGGGCCAGGCAGGGCCAGGCCGAATTGGATTTTTAATGGCACGCGTGCCATAGGTTGCCGACCCCTGCTCTAGTGTATTTGCTATAGTGATTCCTCAGTCCTGGCTTGCACAATAATTGTTCTTTTACAAGCTTGTTACCATGTATTTGGTGCCTTGGTATCACAAGTATTGGCTTCTCCAGGCACGACTACCCATAAGTTACTCTGCCCACTGGCAGTCTGTTCAAAGTGTGTCGGGGAGAGCCGCATTAGACCCTGGGTCCAGAGAAGGGATGGCTGCTGTGACTCTCTGTTTGCTAATCTTGGCGTAGCATGTCAGATGCTGTCTCAGGTTGGTTGGGGACACCCAGTGCAGCAGTCTCCTTTTGCCATCAGATGCTTGGCCACGCATTCCTGTCCGGCCTCTGAAGCTCGGCTTTGAAACTGCCCTATTGGCAGTTCTAGGCTTGGAGTCTACTGAGTCCTTCTTGCCTATAGAGATTCGCTCCCTGGTGCTACCCCCTCAGAATCCCCACCGCACTCACTGACACCCCGAGTGCTGCCAGACGTGAGACCTTGCTGAGGAATGTTTCAAACTGCAGCATGTCACTCATCACCTCTTCTGCCCTTGCTACCCCAGCTTCCATCATCTCCTGCTCCTGGCCTAGTGAGTCACCCTCAATGACAGCTCCCCTACCAATCCAGCCACTCTCGCCAAGTCTCCTAGGGCTCAATGCCAAACCAGCATCTCCACAGGGCTGCCTCTTCTGTTGGCAATCTGCCAATGTGGCTGGTGCTACAGGGCTGAGCTAGCTGCATGTGACCTTCCAGGACGGGCCATGGCCCGTTCGTGAAACCTGCTACATATCTGGGAGAATGGACCTGCTCGTCAATGACAGGGCTGCTGCTCAGCACTGCAAACTGTGCATCCTTTAATCCCAAAGGGGTTACAAGAAATCAGTGCTCACGTGGTTCAGAAGAGGAGAACTGCCCGCCGCAAGCTGTGTGGAGAGAAAGAGAGAAAAGAGGAGGTTAATCCATGGGGAAAGCCTTCTCTAGCATCCTGGCACTTGGCACAGACCTGCCCCGCCACCAGGTATCAGGAAAGGGACATACTAGATTGATAGGCCCCTAACACTTGCATGGGGCTGGCACATTGTACTCTGAACACCTCCAGATGTGGGAGTCATGGTACATGCAACTTAACCAAAAGAAGGAGAGAGGAAGGAACAAAGGGACAGAGGGCAGAGGAGGAGACAGTGAAGGAGACAATTTTGTTTACCAGTTTCTGCCCAAGGAGCCCTGGTAGTGATAAGAGATCAGAGCCGGGGTGCTGCTGAGAAGTCAGTCAGCCCCAAGTGGAAGGTGAAGCCTCACTTACCGCAGTGCTGACTCATTTCCTGCCTGACAAATGCACGGATCTCTTGTTCCTGCAGACAAAACCAAGGGAATGAAGAGAGGGAAGAGATGCCTTCTGGCCCCCCCCAGCCCATCATGAGCCTGCCTCAGCTGCTTTGGGGATCACAGGGAAAAGAGCAGTCTCCCCCCACTCCAACAATCCAACATTTGAGCCAGACCTGGAGGGAAACCGTAAAGGGGAAAAAGGCCTCGAGCCTGCCATGCAGGAAGGCAGAACTCAAGGGCCAGTCCCAGCCCCTGGGAGAGGGAAGTATCCCACTTCTCTGACTGACTGCGCAGTAGCACGGATGTGTTGTCATTGTGGGTCAGGGCTTTGCTCCAAGACCTCAGGGAGCTCTCTTCTCACCGTCATGCCAGGGTCCCCCTTCTCTCCTCTCGAGCCTTCGAGTCCTGGATTCCCCTGAAAACAAGCCAAATGGGAAATCAAGAGGCGTGCTACATGGTCAGCAACTCCCTGAGCCAGGAGACACCCACCCTCTGCAGAACCCTGTCAACCCCCTAGGAAGCTCTCCTCTTCACCTGACAGGGGCGGGGTTCAAGGTACAGCGAATACATCCAGGCAGAGCCAAGCATTCAGCCAGGCAATGCACATCCAATGGGTCAGAAACATGCTTACACACCTGATCTCCTCTCTCTCCTGGAATCCCAGGGACACCTCGGGTCCCTACAGTCGACTCCCCTGGGGGGCCTCTTTCACCCTGCAGCAGGAAAATACACACTGAGACACTGGCCGGCAAGAGGAGTTCTAGGATTGGGCCATCCAGAGAAGGGCAGTAACTACCATCCCCCACACGCCCCAGAGCTCCCTCTTGCAGGGAATGGGGCTGTTCCCTAGACGCGGCTCTAAACGAGCTGGTACACATGACAGTCTCACTTATTTCGAGAGAGATTTCTCAGCCGCTTCCAAAACATTAGACTCTTCTGCTTTCATCTCCCTATCCCCAGTGAGAAGTCCTCAAAGGCGGGTCCCCGTGCCCTTGTAGGTGAGAACTGTCCCCTAGGGGAGCAATCCAACCTGATCAAAGATGTAGCTCTGGGGAGAGACATCACGCATGGTGACCTCGGGCTGGGTTCAGGGCAGCCCTGAAGCTGATCTTGTGGGTGAATGGGAGGTCATGAAATAGCAGTGCTCCAGAATACAGCCAGAATGAACACACTGCACCCCCACAGGGCACTTCCAGCTCAGGGTCGGAGGCATGCTGCTAGCATTCATTAAATGAACCCCACTGGCCCTGGGAGGCAAGGAAATCATCCCGGAGATACAGAGAGAGGTTACGAGACTGACCTGAGTCAACGCATGAGCCAGTGACAGAGCTGGGAATAGACCTCAGGAGTCTGACTCCCAGCTCCCTGCTCTAACCAGTGAGTAACACTGCCGTCTAACCAGTGAGTAACACTGCCTGTCACTCTAACAGCCTCTGCACATCACTCGCGCGGCACCGTTCATCAATTCAGAAGGTGGATGGAGCTGATCCTGCTTGAACAGAGTCTAACTACCACCTCCTTGCTGCCTGCTAACTGCAGACAGGTCCGGGACCTGCTCACTGCCCTGGGATGGGGATATGACCAGGCAGAACTGAAACAGACGGGAGGGGAAGGGGAACTGCTTCCTCCACCCTGTGCCTGCCAAGGGACCCCTGCAAACTCACTCTCGCCCTTCATGGGGTCTCTTGTTCCTGAATACTGCACGGAAAAGGGGCGGTTGCTCCCTCTCAGACTCTGGTGCCTTTGCTGCCAGGGCTGGGAGTGCACTGGGGTTTGTCGTCCAGTTTTGGTTTCCTTGTGGAGTTCCGGAGACAGGAGCTCGCCACCTGCTGGCCATTCAAGGGCAACACTGTCCTGGTCTGGAGGGGTGGGTAGAAGCTGTAGGGAAATGGCCATGCACAGTGGGGAAGAGGTTCTTACCTTCTGCCCTTGAATCCCCTCAGGGCCCTTAGGGCCAACGCTACCTGGTGGGCCAGGTGGGCCAGGTGCTCCATCATTGCCCCTAGGGCCTGCGGAGCCAATAATGCCTCGAGCACCCTGAGAAAAGAGGCAGGGGTTAGGAAGGGCATGACCCACACTGGGCAGTACAAACTGGGAGTGTGACAGACTGGCACCTTGGCCCATGCCGAGTCAATCTCCCGCAGCACTGACCTGCTCTGTACCCTTTGAGATAGGCATAGTCTATTGACAGAGAAGTGTGGCCAACACTCACAACGTCATCACAAGACCCAGCATATCTGAGGGTTTTCTTAGAACCCCAGCTCCTGACATTCTGTGATTACGTGAGAATTTCAACTTGCTTTTTAAAAAGAGTGAGGGCCTCGCCCTCCTGATTGCAGAGAGAAGCTGAAGAAGGTGTCCTGAGTGCATCCTTAAGGCCCCCCAAACCAGAAGGTAAAGAACCCAACATTTAGTCATTTCAAAAAAAGCCAGTTTTTCAGCCAATCTTGGGATTTTTTTACGGCTTGACGCCTGATTTTTGAACCCTTGGGGATGGCCATACAGCATAGATGCTCTACCCCCACCCCCATCACCCCCACCCCCCAAGCTGCAGGACAACCGTGGATCTGTGGGGAGGCACCAGACAGTGCCAGTTGTCAGTGGGAGAATTGCAGCTATTCTCCATCAGGCCTGTGACTGCTCTCACCAGCTGGGAGTTCTAACAGTGAGCTGACCTTGCTCCACTCCCACTTTTGCTACAGCCTGAAGCACCGGTTCTGCCGTGCCAGAATCCTCTGGAAGGGAGGATGTTGAGGAGTTTCAAGTCAATGCTGAGACCCGTGTCTTGGTTAGAGAATCACGGTTCCCCAGTTGGCCAGGCATATCCTTACACCCTACTGGACACATCAGTGTTCAGCTCTAGTTAACAGGCAACGAGCTACTGATGGTCAGCGTCTGAAAACTGTCCAGCAATTAGCAAGTCGGGGCACCAGACCTTTGCCATCATGCTAGGGTTTGCCACAGCAGCAGAGGGCTCCTGTGGGGAAGTTTCCAAACTCCTAAGCATTTAGGTATAAGCCCTGATCCCACCAACACAAGCTTCAAGGGCACTGGAGTTTGGCCCTTAATAAAGCACAACTCACCCGGTCTCCTTTCTCTCCCTGGTCTCCTTTGGCTCCCTGCTGACCATCAAATCCCCTGTCACCCTGGGAAGGCAAAGAACAAGGTGTTTTTTCTAGCGAGATTTGGGGTAGGGACACTGGCGGATTACAGTTTTGTTGGGCCAGAGCAGGCCACCATTTCTGGGACTCTGCCCTGGGGAGCAGGGTCGGGGCCCGGAGGCTTGCCCCACTCTGCCAGCCTGATGCTCCAGCCGGGGAGTGGGGTCAGGGCTCAGGGGCTTACCCCGCTCCACCTGCCTGGCGCCCCAGCTAGGGAGTGCTGTCAGGGCACGGAGGCTTGCCCCACTCTGCAGGAGCGGTGGACGGGCGAAGCGGGTTGGGGCACAGGGTTGCTCATTTTCCAGGGCCCCCCAGTTGGCTGGGGTCCCTGGGATCAGGCCCCGTGGGCCCAGTGGCTAACCCACAACTGGGTAGAAGTGCCATTGTCAGGTGATCTTGGGCCCCAAATGTCAGGTTTGTACAGAGTCTAACAGCAGTTAGGTTAGAAACATTATGTCCCAGCATCTAATTACTTCCCAATGCTCACTGAGTGCACTGGAAAGGGCTGCAGGGTCATCTTAATGCAGAGCCTCTGGCTGCTTTGGAGCCTCTATTAGCAGCACTGGAGAAATCCCACTGTCTGCACATAACATGGGCACGTGCTGTGGCGCGCTATTAACCAACAGTCAGTGAGGCAGCTCTGGCCAAGGAAGGCCATGATCTGAAGAGAGTGATCAGCAAGCCCCACAGCAGCCCCTCATCCACAGGCCTCACTCCACCCCTCCAAACATTATTGCTCTTTAATCCCTACCTTGGGTCCCATGAGACCTTCTTTCCCGGGGATTCCTGGGGTTCCAGGCATGCCCAGCTCTCCCTAGGAAAACAAACCAGATGTTCATTCTGGCCAGTCCAGATGTGCTCGCATCACATTGCCCTTGGAGCCAGCTGGGGGCACTTACCAGCTCGCCCTTCCTTCCTGGAAGTCCCATTCGGCCTGGAATCCCTGGATCCCCCTAGAGCAGACAGAAGGAGACACAGGTCAGTGGGAGACAGCCGTGTAATGGAGAACCAGACTGGACAGTGCCCTAGCCCCTCCATACTGTGCTCATGTCTAGAGCACAGACTGCTTTACTGAGGGAGTTATATCTAGCCCGTGGCTTCCCGGCCCTCCTCTACTCCAAAGGAAGCCAGTCCACTGAGCAGTGCTCTGGGCGATGCCACACAGCTCCGCCCGCCCATGGACTCACCCCTCCTGGGGTTCAGTTCCGGTTGGGGGTTGCTGCACCGTACAACCCCAGGGCTCCAAAGGGGTGGGGTTGAGGGTCCCCCCGCCTTCCTCAATCTCCTCAGTAGCCTCCACAGCATCCCGGGGGCCCTCCAGTGCTGCAGGGCAGGGCTGATACTTGGGGCTTCTCAAAGGCCCCTCCCTCGTCGACTACACAGACCCCCGCTGGTGGCTCAGAGGGCCAGTGCTGGTCTGACAGAGCTCAGTTCCATAGCACCCCAGCCCCTCAGCCAAGTGACACGACCAGGCTGCCCTGGGGGTGAGACTGGGCCCAGAATTAGCTCCACTGGGTTCTACCAGATGGGGATTGAACTGTCACCACTTCCCATAAGCCTCTTGGCCCCCAGGACAGCCTTTATTTCCTTGGAAGCCCTTAAGCATCAGTCATTTCCCCAGGGATCCATTCAGCTCCGCAGGGAGCACAGGGCTCTTGGGCGGCTCCACTGGCACGTCCCAACGCACTGTCGTCCCACCTTCCATTAGCGTGCTGGCTCTGCCGCCTCTGGAACCAAGTGTCCCCACCTCTGCTGTCTGGCTGGAGAAGGGGAGTCACCTGTGCAGACCCGTGAACACTCACCTTCTCCCCCTTATCTCCATCCTGGCCACAGGCGCCTTTCGGTCCCCGATCCCCCTGCAGTGAAGAGAGACGTCACAACACCGCTCCACGACCCGCTTCGACACTAACCCCTGGGGCAGTGGGCTGGTTTTGCAGACAGGGTCTGTGCTGGGTGTCGGGTATCAGGGGGAGAAATTCAGGCTATCAAGGCCATCAATGTCTTGCAGCTGATGCCACTGAACCCATTCTTGGGAGGCTACACTGCCCCCTTGGAAAGACCCCACTGCATCCGAGCCCATTCCCAGGGGCCAATTGGTGGCCTGGGGGTTCCCTGACATTGACCCTGAATGCACACGGGGGGTTCCTCTCTCCCCAAGGTGCTTGGTCCCAAGACACTGCCATGAGTGGGCTCAGCGTCCCTCTGGTCTGCCCTAGGGCTACGTTTGGCCCAGGCAGGCAGGCTCTCTCAGGGTCACAGGAGGACAGACAGACACAAGAAATGCCCACCTTAGGGCCTCGCATTCCCAGTGGCCCTATGTCCCCTTTCTCCCCTCTTGTTCCTGGGATTCCATCCTTTCCTGGCAGGCCCTGGAGAAAGAGGAAAACACAGAGTGACTCTCGGGCTTTGCTCTTGGACAATGGGCAAGAAACAGCAGCAAAGGACAGTTCCTCACCGACTCTCCGGGGTCTCCCGATTCGCCAACTTCACCCTGGAAAGGCAAACACACCAGGTCAGGGACGGAGGGGCTGAGTGCCTGAGTGACGCCCACGTGTACATGCCAGGATGGGGACAGCAGATGTTCTGGCAGGCCTGTGTGCACACGCACTTGCAGTCACACCTACATCTGCGCACAAGTGGCACATGCAGGGCTGTGCACACCTGTGGCTATTCTTACCTTCTGGCCCCCAGGGCCGCGTGCTCCTGGGAAGCCTGTAGAGCCCTTCTCCCCTTGCTCACCTCTTCCTCCCTGCAGGTGAAAGCACACATCAGTGCACAGCCTGAGGAAAACTCCCCCTGCTCACAGCAGGCAGCTGGAGGGACAGAACCAGCTTCTGAAATTATATTAGGTTCTAAAAAAAGGACCCCAAATGAGAGAAATAAAACGTCCCTGATTTGCTTCCCCCACCACAGTGACTCACTAGCCAACTCCCCTCCTGGTCAGACTGATGCACCTCCGGGAAAGCAGGTGTCCAGGGGCCACTCTCTGCTGAGCACCCCACCACTGCCAGTGGGATCGGGGAGCTGGCGCTGGCCAGTACAGGGTGCCCCTGAGCCATCAGCAGAGTATAATGCAGGTTGGGACCAAGCCTGTTCCGTCACATCTCGGCCCGTTCCCCTGTAGTCTCCAGTGACACGCCCCTCTCTTGTTCTCCTCCTTGCCAGTCTCCATTCCATAACCAGGGCCTGCAGCTCCCACTGCCGCCAGCCCAAAGCCCCTTCTCTCTCAATGGCTGCGCTCACAGCAAGCAAAGGGCACAAAGCATCCAGCTCCTAGCTCCTGGGGCCAGCTGTGCTCCACAGTGCCCAGTCATCACAGCACCTGCTCTCAGTCCTGCCAAGCCTTCAGTGCTCTGTGGCTTCTCCCAAGCCTCTGGGACAGCTTTCAGACAGGCATGCTCCCATACCTGCCTGTCCTCCAGCTGCTCGCTCACGTACCTTCTCTCCTGGGAGGCCCGGGTCACCCTTGTCACCTTTCTCCCCTTCCATCCCCTTCAGGCCACGGTCTCCCTGGGCAGGGAAAAGAGCGGAGGGTGCAGGGAGTCAGCCCCCTGACAGCACAGGGAGGATGACCCATAGGTGGGATTCAGAGAACAGCAAGGCACACATTGGGACTGGAGGGGAGATTCTTGGGGTGGAGTCTGGTCTGTCTGGCTAAAGCGACATGGAGACTTGGGGGAGGAGGTACACAGGGGAAGTGTCTGCTGAGATCTGGGGTGTGAACCCCAAGGCAGGGGCGGGTCACGTGCAGTGTAGACTGAACCCCAAGGCAAGAGAGGATCGTGGCAGGGGGATGCGAAGGGACGGACCTAACAGCTACAGGTTCAATAGCAGGAAATACCTCGAGGCTGATGAATCTCAAAGCATCCTGGGAACAGCCCATAGGGAACAGCCCACTCTGGCCCCTGGGCAATGGGCCCCTTCAGTGGTTTTCAAACTTTCTGAGCCAACCCGCACTTGGAGTTATAATTTTTGGTTGCACCCCGCCAACCCAGACAAAAATAGTCCCAATGCATGCCCCTCCCCACGAGGGTTTTCAGGGTGGGGGAAGGCGCATGTGATGGTCTC
Source organism: Eretmochelys imbricata (assembly GCF_965152235.1). Classification (NCBI taxonomy): domain Eukaryota; kingdom Metazoa; phylum Chordata; order Testudines; family Cheloniidae; genus Eretmochelys; species Eretmochelys imbricata. The sequence continues at coordinate 24,033,039 of NC_135578.1, forward strand.
TGGGGGCAGAGCCAGCGCTGGGCACAGAGGCTGCTGGGAACAGAAATCAGCGCAGCCGTGGTGGATATTGACACTGACCTGTAGGCTGGGTGGCTCGCTGAGGTGCGTCGGGGGTGGAGATGGTGTGGGGCTGGCTTGAGCCCCACTGTGCAGGGCTGGCCCAAGCCAGTTGCTGCTCACCCCCCCAAAACGTTCCTCCACACCCCCCTAGGGGGTGCACCCCACAGTTTGAAAACCTCTGCTCTATGGGGTAGGGCTCTTACCGGCTCCCCCTTGCTCCCCCGGACTCCAGCCGGCCCCTCCACAATGACAGTATCACCCTGCACATGGGGAAAAACAAACAGACCACACGGCAGCCAATGAGAGGTCAAAATAAACCACAGACCCACTGACCCATGCTGCAGTTTGCAATCCCATGGGTTTAAACAGGCTCATGTGCCCAAGGGCCATCAGCTGCTGCCCTCAAGCCAGTCAAGAGTCCAGCTCACACCCTACACGCACCACTGCGGTGCATGGCAGACGGCTTCCCACGCCGCCGGAGACCAAGGACCTACACAGCCCAGCAGTGAGAAACCCAGGGTTACAGGAGCAGCCCCAGGGCTAAGGACTGTCCAGTCAGGGCAAAGCCAAAGCTGGCCACTAGCACTGGAAGGTAGGTGGACCTGCTGTGGCGGCATTTGGGCAGGAGCACCTGGTGTGCAGGCAGCAGATGGAAAAGCTCTGTGCACTGCAGCTTTGCCAGCACAGAATTACTTTTTCAACTTCCTCTGGGGACTGGCTCAGACAGTCCCAGGTCTGAAGGCAAGTGGGCCTTTCTGGTGTGGCAGTTGGGGCTAGAGGTCAGCCAATGAGCCCCTAGCAGCATGTAAATGGGGAACTCACCTTGTCTCCTTTGGGCCCCATAGCTCCAATGTCTCCCTAGAAGGGAAGAGAGCGTGGGTGAGAAACATGCCTCGCACAGGGACATGTGGGTCTCACGACTGTCAGGCCACTACCAAACCCGAGGGCCTCCCTCAGAGCATCAAGGAGACCAGCCAGAACCCAGACCCTCAGAGGGGAGGAGAGTGGTTGGAAGGAGCCCCAAACCTGGGGCCTTGGGGACCCCAAACCTAGGGAAGTTCATGGGGTCCTGAGAGGCATGAGTGGAGGGCTCAGGATCAGAGAGAAACGGGTTCATACCTGACTTTATTAGAACTAGAAACTGGGAGAAATGAGAGCAAGAGGGAGAACAGGCCATGAGCTCCCCTGGAGAGAAGACAGCCCCTGGTCAGGCAGCAGCCCAAGCAGGCTGGGGGGTGAAATCCAGGGGCAGCTCTGGGCAATACCCTGCCTGACCCCATCCCATCAGCGTGGGATTGTACCCCATGGGCAGGTGCTTGTACTTCAATAGCAGCCTGATGGAGGGGGAGGTGGGAGAAGACTCCCCTCCCCCGGCCCCACCGCTCCCCACCAGTAGGTTGCTTACTTTGTCACCTCGCTCCCCTCGGTTTCCGGGAGGCCCCTAAAGGGAAAAGAGAAGGGGAATCACTGGCGAGCGGGAGCCAATCCCAGCCCCTGGTTAAAGAGCAAGGCAAAGGGAGGAGGAAGGTATTTACCGCAGGCCCACGATCTCCCTCCAGCCCTGGGCGCCCGTCTTCACCCTGCCGAGGAGGAAAAGAGCACAGTGAGACAGAGCACAGGGCCGGGAATGGGAGAGCTGGGCCCTGAGGGCACAGCGGGTCAATTCCATAGCCTGCTATCCTGATCCATGGTGAGGGGGGTGAGAGGCAAAGCCCCAGAGCAGTGACCTCGGCCTTGGGGAGGGTCCTGGGCACAGGATGCCTCCAGGGTACCCATTTGTGGGCTTTCCGCAGCCCCAGCCAGGGTGTGCACCAAGGGGGCGCTCTCCTCAGGGAGATGGGCTCAAAAGTGTCTTCTCCATCTCTAACCTCCAAGACTGCTCCACATACCCCTGGCCCATGAAGAGCCGTGTCAGTATCCCAAAGACACAAGGCCTGGTAGAGTCCCCAGTGCTGCAGGGGAGCACAGGCCGTGCTCCCCACTGCTGTACCGCAAGCTGGAAAGTCTTTCTGGCCCCATGGGATCGATGCGCTTGTCCCCTCACACACAGCAGTGCTGGGGAGAGGGGTGGGTTAGCATGGTCTGCACTCACAGCTGGGGGAGGCTATAAGGGAGATACGTACCCGTGGCCCTGGGTCTCCTCGCTCACCTCTAGGGCCCGGCTGTCCAGCCCCCACGTTCCCCTACAGGGCAGAGAGACAGAGCGTTAGTGATGCTGTAGCTAACAAGAGCATTCTCTGAATGAGCCGAGGTAAGCAGCAATCCTGCACACCTTGCCCAAAAGGCCAAGTCAGGCACTACCCGGGCCCTGCTGGATCCAGCCACTGGCTGCCCCTTTCCACGCCCTCTGCCTGCTCACTTTGTCCCAGCTCTGGGAATCTTCAGCATTATGGTCCATGGGACACTGCCCTGCACTAGGGTTGCCAACCCTCCAGGATTGGCCGGGAGTCTCCAGGAATTAAAGATGAATCTTTAATTAAAGATTATGCCATGTGATGAAACCTCCAGGAATACATCCAACCAAAATTGGCCACTCTACCCTGCACATACATGAGATTGCATGTCTTGACAACCAGACATGTGGCGAAGCCGGAAAGCCATGGCCTCTCCTCGCTGCTCCCTTGGTGCTCAGAAGTTTCCATGTGCGGGGCAGGATCCTCATGCCACCTGCACCTCTAGGGATGCTGCTGTCTGTTGGCTGCTTGAAGGGGATCCGGCTCTGCTTGCCCATGCCCTCAAACTGGGAAGTCAGGTCATGCAACAGGACAGGAGCTCATTTGCTCCTTGGTACCTGTACTGTAACAGCATTGCCAGCCCCAGGATCAACCGATGGGGCCTGGCACCACAGTCACACCCTACAACAGGCTTCTTCAGAGACAAGCGACTGCACCAGAGGCCAGAGGAAGAGAGAAGAACGGCCTTTGCAAATGGGTCAGAGATACACTTGGCCCCAAGGACTCCCCCTGTAGGTAGCTCTGAGATGTCCCTGTACCTCCGTCTATCAACATCACAAGCCCAGAAGCCGCACTGGGGGAGAAAAGTCTGGATTCCTCCAGAGACCCATCCCCCAAAGGGGGACAGGTGTTATTTGAAGGCAATAGGGAACATCCACCAAGCAAGAAAAAGAACACTCTAGCTGTGGCCCTTGGAGAATACATGCCCTTCTCCCGCACTCCAGGAGCCACAGGAGGCTGGCGCAGTAAGGGTTAAAGCAGAGCCTACCTTGTCACCCTTCAGTCCTGGGATGCCTTGTGCCCCCTGAAACAAGAGAGACAGATCAGTGGACCAGGCCCAGCCTGGGGGCCTCTGAAGCAATCCCCGCGGGCTTGCTATATCACAGGATACAGAGATCAGTGCTGCCCTGGTCTAGATGCCAACCACAATTACACCAAGGAGAGGGGTCAGACCTTGGCCATGTCACTTGTACGACTCACCTCACTTCCCTTTCATTTGTCTGGCCCTGGGTAGCACTAGTGGAACAGGAGGTTAACACAAGAGAACAAGCAGATGGAGGGAGTTTTAGTTGAAGAAATGCAGATAGTCATCTGTCTAGCCATCCCTCCACAACCCCAACCCACTCAAGGGAATAGTTCAATGATACTCATGTAAGCCTCTCACCCAGCTCTGAATCTGGATGCAAAGCTGCTCTGGCTCCAGTCCACAGGGAGACCCCTAAGGGCGTCTGCACTGGGATAAGCAAGAGATTTTTCTGTCACCCAAAGGTGAACCCCATGCTTGGAGGTGGGGGCTGGAAGATCTCACACAATCCTTGGGACTGTGTGTGCAAGTGATGAGCAAGAGTCACAGCATATATGCTATATGAGTCACTGTGGCAGTGGCCCAGGTGAATTAGACACCCAGCCTGCCTGCTTTTGGGCACTTGACCTTTTAAATCCCTCCCTCTGGAGCTGTGCAAAGTGGCATTGGCTTGGATTTCAGTGGCCTCCCTCCTGGCCCAGGGCAGCTGCCTGTCACCTCCTACACTGTTCATTTGCTCCCCGGAGAGCTTGGCAGTTTGACTTCTCTTGCCTGCTGCTCTGTCAGGGCAGCAGGCTCTTTCCAGCACCCTGCCCAGTTCTCCCTCCCCGAGGCTGTGCAGGGCACCTTCAGAAAGACACAGGGAGAGGCTTAGTTAGGGGGAGCAATAGCTGCACCTCCTGGAATCATCTTCCTCCTCCTGGCTACACACCCAGCCCTCTAGGCCCCAGGTGCCCAACACTCACCACTGGCCCTGGGGGCCCTGGGGGCCCTGGTGATCCAGAGGTACCATCTCTTCCAGGGAAGCCAATCAAACCCTAGCAAGAAAAATACATCAGTCAAGAGAGGCCTTGGCCATGATGAGGCCCCACTTCACAGCTAGCGAAGGCCCAGGAGTGGCCTTGGCTGTAAAGGGAGCACAGTTAAGGCCTCTCCATGGCAGAGGTCAAGCCCCAGGGCCCTGGGGCATCTCTCTTCACCGAGCCCCCCCATGGCAGAGCTCACACTCAGGGCACCAGGCAACTGCAAGTGCTCTCGTGGGAGGGGAACTGTGCAGCTCAGGGCAAACTCCGAGGTCCTGCCAGGAAAGAGAGCCCAGTTCAGTGCAGGGAGGAGTGAGTGGAGAAAGGACGTTTAATCCTTCAAGGGGGGTGCTGCAGACTCTCTGCACGTCGCAGGAGGGAGCTGATGGAAGCTGCTTTGCTGGAGCGTACTTCACACTGGGTCGGAGAAAGCGCTGCAGGGAAAAGTCTGTTGGGGGTAGCCAGGATGGTCCTACGTGGGCTTTTCCCTTGCTTCTTTCATCGACCCCTTGCACTCCGGCAGCAGGAGGCCCTGCCTGCCGGCACCAAGGAGTCCAGGACAGGAAGCCTCAGGGCTCTGGAACATCTCATGGACTCACCCAGTGGCCTCCCTTTGTAATCTGGCTCCCCTGCATGAACCTCCAGGGCCAGGCCCAGGGAAGAAGCTGAGGCAGCTGGACAGTCATGCTGCTGCACTGGCCCTTGGTGCTGAGCAGTATGTGCTATTGGGGCGAGTGGTCCAAGTGACTGTGCTTTAGCAGGGGTGAGATGGGCCAGAGCTCAGGGCCGGATGGTAACTGCACCTCTTACCCTCTCTCCTGGAGGTCCTGGTGGGCCTGGCTGTCCATTTTCTGCCCTCAGACCTGGCTGGCCGGGGGTCCCTGCGATGCCTGGCAAGCCTGGGGATCCTGGTGGGCCAGGTAAGCCAGTGTCGCCCTGGAGGGGAGAGAGAAGTGCTGCTGAGCCTGGTGCTGGGGAAGGACTCCCCCGATGCCAGACTGCTGAGAAAGGAGCAGTGGGATGCGGCCCACACTCCTCAGGGGACTTCAATTTCAGTCTGGAGGGAAATGCAGTACTCTAGCAGGGCAGAGCACTCAGCCCTGGGGGGAAGGAATGAAATGGAGGTGGGCTCAGCCAAACACCCACATGCTGAGGGTGGGCAGAAGCAGGGAAAAGGATCTCAGGCCTATACAGGTAGGCAGCACAAAAGTGAGGGGGTCAGGCCTGTATACGGAGGATGGCTGGCGTTGGAGTGGAGACATACTGATCCCAGCACTTGCCCGCTCTGCGGTTACACTGGGGTAGCTGGCTTTCCCTGGGTGTGCATAGCGGAGGGAGAGGCAGGTAATTTTCATTGGTAACTGGGCGCTGAAGATCTCTGCTGGGGGATTGGTTTGGAACCAGGAGTAGAGTGTCCCAGCTCTTCAGGGTCTCCAGGAGGAGCTGTCCAGCACCCGTGGTGCTGATGCCAAATGAGCTCTGTAAGCACCCGTGTCTCTCAGCCCTGAAGCTGTGAGGGGCAAGGTAGGCGGGGGGAGCGGGGGGATCCAGCCCTTCCTGTCCTGCTTCTAGAGTGGCTCCTGCCACCTCCCCATCTAGAGCGGTCCTGTGACTCACTCAAAGGGCCTGGAGAATCTACCAAATAATCAATTTCCCATGAAGGGGGAGATTATGGGTGTCTTGCTCGTGTTCACAGTATTCACAGTATTTCCTGGCTTGGCTGCGAGTCTGTGGGCTGGACAGGTCACACACAGCAGGAGACAGCAATGCTGAGCAGGGAGCAGTGCCAAGGCCAGCACGTGGCGTTTCACTCCATGTTTTAAGTTGATAACAATAATAATATGCACCTTCCACGCAGGTGTTTAACAACAGAGGGCAAGTGTCATTAACCCCATTATACAAAAAGGGAGACAGGCACAGAGCCAGGGAAGAGGCTTGGCCCAAGTCACTCAGCAAGCCAGAAGCAGAAGCAGGAAGAGAACCCAGAAGTTCTGATTCCCAGACTCCCCGTATGACTAAGGAGAGATTCTCTGTGCTAACAAAGTCTTAGGAGATGTTACCTTCAAACCTTGAGGCCCATCTTGTCCAGGGGGTCCCTGCAGGCCAATGCCAACTGAACCCTGAATGGTGCAGATGGAATAGAAATGGTAAGTCATGCCCCATGGAGGGGCAGAGGGGTGGATACATAGGGACATACAGGAGTTAGGAGTGGATGGGAATGGGACAGAATTATCCTCCAGTTAGCTATGCCCAAGCTGGTGACTAAGCACGGTTGCAATCTATGGCTGTTCACTGGGAGGCCTCAGTCAGTCCCCAGTGGGAAAGTGGCCACATCACAAGAACCTCACCAGCACACCCTGTCAGTCACAGAACAGGGTGCGTTCAGCTTGTGGTCCCTGGAGAATAAACTCCCCTCTCAGCCTTGGGGGGGTCCTGCCAGGACAGGAATGAGACACACACACTGTGACAGCCATTTCCACAGCCATGAACACTACAGTCACTGTTAAACAATGCAAGAAGAGCTCTGATTAGCCCATTTACATCAGCCTTTCACCCAGCCAAACACCAAGCAGAGCAGGCCAGCTCGTCCCAGTAATTCTGAACACACAGCTGGCGGCTGCTCCTGCTCCCAAGAGCTCTCTCCCTGTCTCATGCTGACTCAGAGACCTGCCCTTCTCACTGCTGCCATAATCTTCCCTGCTCCTCAGCCACCAGCACATGACAATCAAACTGCAAGGGAGATACCTCAGGTATATGAACCCGAATGCCATATGGAAGGTAACAAGTGACAGATGGGTGTTTGAGCCACCAAGTACTGCTAAACGCATCCCGTTCTGGGACTGACAGGGCATACCAGTGAGTTCTAGGCTCAGTACACTGGAGCCCAAGTACCGGGGCTGCTACTTACCTTTTCCCCTTTGACTCCAGGGGATCCTCTGGCTCCCTGTTAAAATACAAGCACAGGAAACAATGAAGAAAAACCACGCTCTGCACACGTACACATCTGAGGGCATGCACACACGCTGTATACCATTTTTCAGAACTAGATTACAATACACCAAGGTAGCCTTTCCCTGGAGCCAGATCTCAGACACGCTGGAGCTGCCCCATGCTCAGAGGTTTACTATGGTAAAGGCCAGGGCTTCTCATTCAGGTGGGGCAATGAAACAAATCAAAACCGCTCATATACTCCAGTGCTGGGCCCAGGACAAGAACCTGAACAGTACCAAGGGGGGGTTGAGCAGGTGGGCAGGGGAAGAGCCTCCCCCAGCCTCTAACACTGGGCCTGGACTCAGCATTCCTACAGTGGGGATCCCAGCCATTCCCAACACCCCATCTACGTGGTACTTACATCTTCCCCAGGGTCTCCAGGCTCCCCCTGTCTTCCAGGCTCCCCCTGGCAGGAAGAAAGAGAGTGAGACTCACCAATGGGGATTGAAATGGATCAGGTCACAAAGGCACCATGAGCCATCACAGGGAGGTGGCTAAGAGTGGAAGCCCCTCCCTGCACTGGGGTGTGAGGAAGTTCCTCACCTTCTCTCCCCTGGGGCCCGGTAAGCCTCGCTCGCCCTTGGCACCCTGCAGGTAGAGAGCAGAGTTAGTGTTTGGCTTTGGGCACAGAGTCTGAGATATAACAGTGGGAAGGAACATGAAAGGCCAACTTACCGGTTCACCCAGCAGGTTCCCTTCAATCCCTCCGGGGGCGCCCTATACACCAACACACAAAGGCTCAGCACATCAGGCATCCCTCCTGTGCTCCCTGCATCCCAACCCCTTTCCCAGCCTGAGCTGACATCTGGCCTCCCTTCTTCCACTGATCCTGGTCACCCCAAACCATCACTCCTGGTGCAGCCTGGGATCCCTGTGCTCCTGCTCAGACGCTGGAGTGGCTGAAGAGACACCGGGGAAGCTGGCACTGGACAAGCCAGAGCAGATGCAGCTCATGGCGCATGGGCAGCATGGCACTGAGAAAGCCCTGCACCAAAGGGCTGGTCACTCACTCCAGGCTGTTCCAGCCCCACCCTCTCCCTTTGTAGCTTTTACTGGGCTCTAACAACATTATTAGTAATGCAATTTCTGGGTCAGAGTTGGAAAAAGAACCCAGAAGTCCTGGCTCCTAGTCCCCACACTCCCCCTCTGAAGCTTTCTGTGCAGATTTCTCCTGAGCTAACCCCCAAGCCTCTTACCTTCTCGCCTTTCATCCCAGGAGGACCGACAATCGCCTAGAGACAGGGAAGGGGAAATATGGACATTTAACAAAAGAGTGACATCAGGGACTGAGGGAAGTTTCTCACTTCAAGGGCCAGGGTAGGAAGTGAGTGAATCACACAAAGGAGGACAGCAAGACAGCACAATGATAAGCATCGTTGCTTGGTCTATGGCTTAGGCAGGGGGATACAGACTCCCTACCCCCGTGTGGAAGGGCTGTCCAGCCCTGCTGAACCCCAGCTGCTGTCACCATTTCCTCACTGGGTAAGCTATAAAGTGATTAAAGGTCCCGACACCATCCCCGTATGGGACCTGCGTTCAGAATTCCGGCAGCAGGGGATGTTGGGGTTGGGGGGGGGCCTCTCCACAGCCCTGGAGAGGGGCCAGCTCAGCCCACCCCACCCAGCAGGGCTGGGCTTTGAATGAGTTACTCCCACCTTCAGAAGGAAAATCCTCTGAAAGGAGCTAGTAACCTACCACAGCTGGCTCAGAAAATGAGCCAAGGGAGATAGGAGAATGTCCCACACACCTGTCCTGGGAGCCCGGCGTCCCCTGGCTCTCCTTTAGGTCCGGCAGGGCCTGCGGGTCCTGGCACACCCTGTCATGCAATCAACACAACTGTTAGGCTTGGCCTGAGATGGACATGATGGGTGCTGCTCTGCCCCAACTCCATGCTCCCTTGGCTGCTCTGCCACCACCAGCTCCCTCAGGAGGTGGGGCCACCACAGAGGTAACCTGGCAGATCATACACGGCTGCTGACTTAGCTCTCTTGCATACCACACTCCCAGGGGTTGAATTTAATGTACTCTTCCACACACCATGCTGCCATGGAAAATCTAAACCATGCTGAATTCAAAGCCAAGCTTTCAGTGCCGATTAGAGGTGCCACATCCCCTGGAATTTGTGGTTTGATGAGACCTCCTGTGTCATCCAAACTGGGCTAGAGTCACCAGGGCATCCAGCTGCACAGACAGATGTAGAACAACTCCTGATCCACATGGTCTCCAGTGCCAGACACACAATGGGAGGGAAGGCCAGAGAGGCTCAGTGCAGCAGGATTGTGGCATTTCTAACTCCTCTGTCACCCAAGTATCTGGGGAATGCTGCCATTCCCCTTCCTGCTGGAGCTCACTATAGCAGACACACATGCCCTGCCAGCGCCTGTGTGGGACATACCATTTTCCCAGGCAGCCCTGGTTCTCCCTCCTTCCCTGGCACTCCATCTCTCCCCGGCACTCCAGGCTTTCCAGTCTCACCCTAGAAAACAGGAATGGAACAGCTGGAATTATCACAGGGAGAGAGAAGTAGACAGCACTGCGGACAATCCACTCCACAGCTAGCATCTCTATCGGACTCCTCCTGCCACTTCCAGGCCTCAGAGAAGGGCTACCTGGATCCTGCCCACTCAGCTAAGGGAGGCCCAGCTCTGCCAAATGGATGTGTACACAAAGGCAAAAGTTGCCAAGAGAAGAGATGCCAGTGGCAGGACATTGGAAGGGCCATACGCAAAGCCAGGCAGGTTGGGAAAGGCAATTCATACCCCCCATGGCAGCAAGGGAGTTATCGGGCACTGTGAACAAGCAATGCTCACCACTTGTCCTGGCAATCCTTGGGTGCCCTGCGGCCCCTGTTGGAAAACAAACACAATCAGGAATCAAAGGCAATGAAGGAGGAATTGCAAATCTCCCACCCTGGGCAACAGCACAGAGACCATTCAAACTCTGCTCCCTGATGGCACCCAAATGGGAGAGAACCACACCAACTACCTACCACAAGGCCAGGGGGGCCTGAGGGGCCTGGGAGGCCGACGCTTCCCTGGGGCCCAGGCAAGCCCTGCAATGGAACAAAGAGGCATGTGTTAGAGACCAGGGGAAGCCTCTCCCTAGGATAGTGGGTCCCCCCCTGACAGCATCAACCCCCAGGCAGTCACTCTGCAGGCTCCCAGGCCTTGGCCTGACACGGAATCAGGACACACCAGTTGTCCCCTGAGGAAAGGGCCCAGCACTCCCTTTAGGGCAGGTGTGTACACACTGGGTAAGGTCCCAGAAGTGCCTAAGATCAGGCCAGAGCCAGCCTGACTGGGGACGGGACACAGAGGGCAGGGCATGGCAGAGCTACTCACCCGAATGCTGGAGCCAGGCTCACCCACATCTCCCTGCAATAAGAGAGTCTGTTACAAACCCGCACTGGGCAGGTACAACAATCCCAGATTCAGCTGCAGGTGTCCATGAGGCCTCAAGCCAGCGTGCACGGGCATGTGGTTAAGTGAGGCAAAGCAGGGTAGACGCCCACCCACGGATGGGGGCAGGTACCCCCCAGGGTGCTCTCTGCAAAGACACACTCAGTGTCTCCCAGCCCTGGACTGCTGCTCTTTCCCTTCCATGGGCTTTGTCCTCGCCATTACTTTCCTACATTCAGCCCTGGGCTCACTGCGCTGACTCCAGGAACATGTCCCAAGGTGAATTTGGTCCATTACTGTGACTCACGCTCCCCTCACCTACTTGGCTGGAGAAGTGGAGCCTCCCCTGCTGTCACCCCTTCCCCATGTCCCTTGTGCTATGGAGTGCCCAAAGGCTCCAGCCAGTCTCTCCTGCAAGCCTCCCCCTCACTCTTTCCATAATGTGGGACAACGCCATGTAGGCCTTCCAAACATGTGGCACCCCTTTAAGGGGACAGCCTGCATCTCACACACACTGTGACCACAGTGACCAGGGGACGGTGTAACCCATAGGTGTGCAGTACTTGACCTGGAATCAGATCCTTGCAATCCCGGGTCTAAGCGGGGCAGCAAAGCCCTCCAGCTAGCACAGCATTCTGCATGCTGTGCAGCTCCACCCCCTCTGGCTTGCTCAGGGATGTGCCTATCACCCAAGCCTCATGCGTGGCCCTCTTTCAGCCCACATGCAGCTCTGCATGGAACCTGGTGCTCCCGGCAGCTGGAGGCCTTCCCCAGTGGATGCACAAGCCACGCTTGCGGGTTTCGTATTGATTCATTGATCTGCAGTGCTTCCTCCAGCTAACTCAGCCTCCTGGAGTCCCGAAGCCGAGCAAAGGCAGCAGGACTCCAGCTTCCTCTGGCCAGAGGTTCCAGCCTCCAGCGGGTTGGAAGCTGCTGCTGTCTGGGATGTACCTTTATTCCAGGTGGGCCCTGAGCGCCTGGTGCTCCAACAAGCCCCTGCAAGGAAAGAGAAGATGGTTATCCCAGGTACAGCTAGAGCTCAGCAGTGCAACTGAGCCAGTTCTGGAGCGCAGCACGAACAGCACTGAGGTGTTTCCTGTTTGGTTCACTGCCTTGTAATCTGCCACACACACAAAAGCCCTGTTTAACATCCTGGGCTCAGGGCTCCGCATCTCCCTAGCCCTGTAATACCACAGAGGGCTGTACCTCCGGCTCTGCAGGACATCATCTCTTGCAGGCCCCGTGGGGAGGGTTGGCAGGGAGGTGAATACTGAAAGAAAATGCTTTGTGTGCCTCTGGCAGCTCCAATGGATGTCACTGGGATTCTATTTTCTGTTCCCCTTTCCCAGTATAAGCTCTGTGCTGGGCTGATATCTCATGCCAGCAGGTTTCAGCCTCCAGGAACCATCTGGACTCTACTATGCATGTTGGGGTTGAGGCACTGGCAGATTCCCCCATGCCACCCGAGATGTGGCTCTGATACACACACGGCCATAGACAACAGAAGGTACAGCAGGCTGGTGTTACTTACAGCTGTGCCTGGTGGCCCTGGATCTCCCTGGTTGCCCTGCAGGACAGGAGAGAGATTGTTAGTGCTGGATGGGGGCTCTGATCACCTCTTGCCATTGCAGAGGCCAGATAGGCCAACTGACTTCTGGGTTTAACTGAGTTTTGGTTGGATCAGTATTCTTTAAAAAGGGTTGAGCTCTGGACTGAGTTATCCTCATGTGAAGTGTCCCTGCCACCATACCATAGCCCCCTCTCACGGCCCTGCCAAAGGAGGGAAGTTGCACTCAGCGGGCGACAGGGTTGTACCCACACTCTCCACAAGCTGTTGTGCATGTCACACCGTGTCTGGGACGATATGGGCAGCGGTGCAAACCCAGCCTGCTTTAGGTGATTTACAACCAGGGCCAGGCACAGACAGACAGGATTTTAATCCTCTCACTTTATCTGCTGTCGGCACTTCTTAACCAGCTGTGCGCTACACAGTCCGTCATTCTGGGCCTTGCTCTAGCACCATTAGCCAATGATCGCTGAGCTCTTTACACCTGTGAGGAGCCTCAGAGTCACTAGCCCCATTTTACAGATGGGGCAACTGAGGGCCAGGAGAGAGTAAGTGACTTGCCCAAAGTTGTGAGTCAGAACCAGGACTAGAACCCATATTTCTGGAATCCCAGTCCCTGCTCTAACCTCCAGATGCACGATCTCTGCCTCCCTGTGAAAAGATTACAATGCAGACTGCTCCTGAAAGCAGAAACGCCCCAGACTCTGCAGGAGAAGGATGTACTTGCTACATGCAGAAGGGGCCCAAGACAAGAGGGGAAGGCAATCACCTACCGGTCGGCCTAGAATTCCGGGAAAGCCTGGCATACCCTGCAAAGAGGCAATTCAAAGCCGGAGAATTAGCGAAACCACAGCAGCCCCTGAAGCAGCCCCAGTTCGGGCCTGGCCTTCTACACAATATGATGCCAAGACAGAGCTGCTGCACAGGATAGACAGAGAGCTGGGGAAGCCAACCTCAGCCAGGGCCCAGAACCAAGGCCTACCATGAAGGATTACTTACAGCTGGGCCGGGAGGCCCTCTAAAGCCCTGCGGGCCCTGGATGGAAGGGAAGGACACAAAATGACAACACGTGAGCTGGCAGCAAAACGTCACAGTGGGGAATGCTGCTCACGGGGGTGCAAAGGGACTGGAACAGCGATGCTGGCACCTTGTGCAGGAGGGTTTGCTGCACAGCTAGTGTCTCCCGCTGGTTAATGCTGGCAGACGTGTCCCAAGAACAAACTGGGGGCTGTCCGGGGTCCCCCACCAGCTCGATCACAGTCAGCACCGGGTACCTGTTCCAAACCCTCCCGGCACCGAGAGCACCAAGATACAGCACGACAAACAGAACAAAGGCAGCTGGTTTGGGGGCCCTTAGACATGTGCTGAGCCCTAGTCTCTCCTCCCTGCCTGAATCACATCCTGTCTCCCTGTGCTGGCAAAGGGCACCTCACCCACCTGCACGTGGGCCAGTGATGGTCTCAGCCATGCCCGCTCAGTATCCTGAATCCCTGCCGGCCCAGGGAATTGTCCCACAAACGTTCCAGAGAGCCCAGCTGTGGCACTGGGGAACTGGCAGTGTACTGGGGTGCTGGCATGTCTTGCGAGAGCCGCCCTGTGTCTGCAGCTGGGAATGACAACCTCCGCCCGCTAAACCCCCCGACACAGGGACTCTGGCTCCTGAGAAAACCCCAAGTGACCAACTCACTCCTCTCTGAGCAGCCTCCCAGCCAGCCTGTCACACACTCCTCCGGCCTCCCCATTTCCATGCGCTCCCTCCCACACCCCGCACTCCCAGGCTGACGCTTCCTTCCTTTACTCACCGGTTTCCCTTCCGGCCCAGCAAGGCCTCTTTCTCCTGGGAGGCCCTAAAGCAAACAAGGCAAGGGAAGACAGTAAAAAACAGGCACCGAGGGGTTAAAGGTCTTGGAAGCACTGAGCCCCCAGCCCTGCTGAAGCACCTCATTCTAGCCCTGGCTGATCCAGCCTTAACTCCACCACCAGCCCTGCCAATGCACATTAACCCCCCCTGTGCTAGACCAGCCTCGCCCCCCCCAGCTCTGCCGACACACGCCAGCCTGTCAGTGCAGCCTCGCCCCCCGAGCTCTGCCAATGAACCTTAGTCCCAGCCCTGCTGCTGCTCCAGTGGTTCTGGTCCCACTAGCGGTACTCACCGGGCTGCCATCCCTGCCTTTCTCGCCAGCTTCTCCTCTCTCCCCCTTCTGCCCAGGTTCACCCTGCAATTGGGACATGCAGCATGTCACAAAGACCGGCAGGAAATCACCATGACCCATCCCAACCCAAGATCCTCTCCGGTCCAGGGCAGGGGGAGGCTCACCCGCTGGAATATTGATCTGTTTGCTCCCTGAGGGGAGGCCAGAGTCCCCCCATCTCCCTAGTGCTGCCCAGCTCTTTGGGGAGGGGGACCTCACATGGGGACATAAGGTCTCAGCACAGCCCAGCCTCGGGCATTTATTGGAAATCGGCAGGGGAACTAGCTCCTATGGCTGCATAGGGAGCGGGGCTCATGCCATAGTAAAGTGCAGGGTACAGAAGCGCTCATGCTTCTTTGTTTATATGTAGGGCCTACAGGATAATGTGGACTTTTCCTTCTTTCTTAAAGAATAAATCCAGCATGATTGTGTGTGGAAGCTGCTGGCTTGACAGCCCTGGGGCTGAAGTCCACTGTTTATACGCTGAACAGGCAGTGGCCAGGCCAGCTTCCCCCGCACACCATCACCTGCTGACATGCTTTACACTTGCCCTGGAGGGCCCCCCTCGGGAGATGCAAGTTCTCTCTCCATGGACCACTCAGACTTAGCCTGAGGAGCTGCCATTGCCAGGAAAGAACCATTCCAATGGGATGATGAGCCACCAGTAATGCCTTGGCAGGGCACCGGAGCCTGGATTCCAACACAGAAGGGCCAGCTCCAGAGACCTGGGCCTGCTGAGCAGTGGTGCAGCCAGACAAAAGGATAGCGAGAGAGAAGCTGAGGGATCAAAGACAGAGTCAAGTGCCCCAGGCAGAGGAGATCCCCCGATGTGAGCGAGACAGAGTCAGAGAGGAAGCTGGTGAAGTGCAGGTGCCAGAAGACTTACTATACTCAGACCTTATCTCCTTTGGGTCCTCTCTCGCCATCCACAGCGGGCTCTCCCTGCACAGGAGAGAAGTTAGTATCAGAAAGCCCTGGCTCAAACCACAGACAGTCAGTCACCCGGCTCTAACCGTTGGACACACGCCCTCACAGAGCAGGGAATAGAACCCTGGAGCCTTGGCTCCAGACCACTCTCTCCCTACATCTCTCCTGAGTGGCAGCTGCCACCTCCTTCCCCAATCCAGAAGTACACAGCATTGCTGCCTCTGCTCCAAGCCCCACCATTGTTCCCACTTCGTGTTTCATTCACATTTTGTCCCATTTCACATTTTGTCCCATTTGCTGCTTTGTTCCCTTGAAAGTGCATTGATGGTTGTGGCAACAATGATGTCACCAGGGTGGGCTGAGCTCACCGTACCACAGTGTCCGTTTCCAAACTGGGCTGAAGGGAGACCCTGGTTTGGGAAATAAGGAGCTTATGGGGTGATCCCTATAACATTATAAACAGGGATCATTTCACCCACCACTGAAATGCAGCCACCTCTGGGCCAGGGGGGCTGCTGAATATCACACAGCACATTCACAAGAGTCTATGAAGGAGAATCTCTTAGCCAACTGGAAGTACAGGAGGAATCTAGGCACGCCCTGCTCCACACAGGAGTCTGGCCAGGACACCACGTGGCCTTAAACCCACGCTTGTGCAGTAAGCGCCATTAGCTCTCTGACGACCACAAAGGACCTCGAACATCCCACCTGAAACGCAGCAACGCAGCACCTCTTAGCACCATGCTGGGGCACTGGGCCAAATTCAGGGAGAGGGAAGAGTTACCAGCTCCATGTCCTTCAGCACCCTGGGAGATCTGGGGAGACAGGGGTACTGTGCGGTGCTGGGTGAAGTTGGTGATGGTGACAGACAGAGGGTCTCGTGGTTCCTTTGGGCCTTAAACTCTGACTGAGACATGGGTACAGACAGGGCTCCTCTCTCCTCCTTGGCACTAACCTTGGCTCCCTTGGGTCCTGTGGGTCCACGCTCTCCCGGAAGACCAGAGAGGCTCCCTTCCACCACATCTGCCTGGAGACACAAGAGCACAGTGAGAGGCAGCAGCCCAGGTCCAGCAACTCTGCTGCCAACAGCACTGGGAACCCTCCATGGGAACCTGGTTTCCTACAGGACACCTGCCAACCCCTCTCCCCACATGCCCTGGGTAAGACTCCTGTTTGTCCCCTGGAGCCACAGGAACTGCCAAACCAGATCGGACTGATGGGTCCTTCTTGTCCACGGGCCAATGGCCAGACCCAGCTGCTTCAGAGGAAGGTACAAGAAACCCCATAATGGGCAGCTCTGGAAGAACCTACCCAGCCTCTTCCAGCCCTGGGCATGGAGTGGCTGGCTGATGCTGTGAAGCAGCAGGGCTCATACCTCCTCTATGTTCTGTACTAGATTAATAGACCTGGGTGCCCCTTAGACCCACTGGGTCTGGAACGTCCCTTTCGGGGCCACATCCAGAGTTCAGAGCTGACTGTCACTGGTGGCCTCCTCTGGGACCCATGCAGAGATGTGCTGATCCTGTTAGACGGGTCTGAGGGAGACCAATCCTGCCAGGTCGCAGGGGTCTTCCCATGGCACCTGCTAGCTAAAAGGACAGGTCCTGGGGCAATTTGCCCCAGCTGCTGTCTCCTAGTTCAACTGGGGCTGCACAATGGCGAGGCCCCTGCTAAACAGAGTGATGTTAGTCACCTGGTTGCTGCCTGCAGTGGCTTCCCGACACCTGTGTCTGAGCTGCCTGAAGAGCAGGACCCCATGATAACACGGGACAGTAGGGACGCAAAGGCCCAAGGCCTGGGGAGGGTGGGGGTTGCATAGGAGCTGCCCTGTGTCACAGTGGCTCTGTCTCAGTTCTGGCCAAAGAGCGATGGACAAGGCTGTCTAGACCCAAGCATCTCCCAGGGGCAGGAGGCTGTGGGGCAGCATGGGGCACTCCCTTTCCCAACAGCTCAGCACATGGCCTTCACAGCTCTCCCGTCCCTGTCAGCCCAAGGAGCAGGGGAGTCAGGTCCTTTGCAGATGGCCCAGAGCCAAACAAGTCAAGAGGGTCATGTGCCACAACCTCCGCCCACCCAAACCCCTCTGGTTCCAGTGGGCAGACCTGGACAACACTGCCAGGCGGGGACTTACTCACCTTGGGTCCTGGGGGCCCTGGAGGACCCTGAGCACCATCTCTGCCCTGAGACAAGACAAACAGGACATGGATCAAAGTCCCAGATGATCCCCCAGAGGGCAGAGCGGAAGCCATCCCCGGAGGGAGACAGCCCCTCGCCCACAGCTCCAGGAGAAGGCAGCCCCTGTACACTGACCCTGCAGCAACACCCCAAGGGGGAAGGGTTGGGAGGAGGTGAAGGACTGTCCTTTATGCACCTCTTGGCCCGTTCTCCCCACCCTAGTTTGGGCCCAAGATCACAGGGACCTTCCATTCTGTGCCCCACAGTCAGTGCTGGGGCCTCCTCCCTTCAGGGCCGTGGGCACTGTCTCTGATCCCAGCCCTCCGAGGCTCCACCTGCTAGCCCAAAGCACAACACGGGTGGACGATGGTACTGCAGCACTTTGGTACACCTTCCCTGCTGGTGCACGTGCCAGCCAGCTGGGGGCTTCTCTGCGTGCCCTGCGGATTCCTGCTGGATTTAGGGTGGGGCTACACGAGGACTTTGAATCATCAGTAATATGCGTGGGAGGGTACAGAAGACAGCACCCCTGCCCCATGTCTTTGGAATCTAGCCCCATGGCCACAGGCTACATGCAACCGATGGCCTCTGTACCCCAATGGAATAATCCTGAGCCCCCTAAGTCAGAGGGTCAGTTTCCCCTACTGGCAATCTTGCATGCACGTGCAGGCACGGGCAGTAATAGCTGCCTCTGATCCCACAGAGATACAGATCATGGCATGTTTTCCAGCTGTGGAGAGTGCATGATATGGAAAGGTGCAGCAGGCTGCGTGCCTGGTGGGTCCAGGCCTCACTCACCGGCTCTCCCCGATCGCCCTTCTCGCCCCGATCGCCCTGCAAAGCAAAGGTGGGGCCAGGTCAGCAGTGCTGTCTCAGGAGTTCGGTTCTGCTCCCTCCTCCCCTCCCCAGCAAGGGTCAGTAAATGCCACAGGAGGGCCCCAGCTGACAGCTTTCAGAGCAGTCTCACCGGGAGCCTGAGACAGGACTAGGGGCCCTCAAGCAGCTGAGGTCCTCGCCTGGAAACCAATAGTCTGGTCACTGTGCAGCAGAGTCCTCTCAAAAGGATCCTTTCCCCCTGCACAACCTCCTCAAAAAGGCTCCTAAATCCCACAGAGGCACCAGTTGAGCCTGAGAGAACAGCCATGGCAGGCAGGTGTCGCCACATCCTTGGGTTTCAGGGGAGAGGGGTAGGGAGGGAAGCCCCCTCCATCCCTGTTCCATCCCCTAGCAGCTTCACGCACTGGGCCAGCTGCATAACTGGCCACCACTGACCTTCCAATCCTTGTTCCCTCTTTCCCATGTCTCACTCACCTTCTCGCCAGGCCTGCCAGCCTCTCCAAGCTCCCCGGCCCGGCCCGGCACCCCTGGGATTCCAGGCTTGCCAGGCTCCCCTGCCTGGCCAGGTGGCCCCTCTGGACCTCGCTCTCCGATGGCACGTCCCATGGGGCCTTGAGGGCCAGCAGGGCCTTGGTCTCCTTTGTCGCCCTTGGGCCCTCTCTCTCCAGGAAAGCCCATCACACCCTGAAAGAAACACACCACAACTCAGCTAGTCCCAGGACTGGCGCCAGCAGGTGAGATGAAATGATGGGGAAGCTCATGGTCTGGGAATGGATGGACAGCACTGTAGATGGAGTGCTGCTAGTGGATAGACAGGCTTCCTTCATGTGTTGCCCCGTCAATGGGTTTCAGCCCTGGCTTGGAGGGAGCCCTTTGGGGCCAGCGGGGAGTTCAGTCTCTAGCCAGCAAGAGGCTAAGTCCGGGCTGGCTGCCAGTGGAGCACTGGGCACAGGAAGCAGGAAAGTCTCGCTCAGTCTTGGGCAGCACCAACAGGCTAGGGTTGCACTTTCTAATGGAGTGTGATGGCAGGACTGTGCATGGGGAGACAAGGGTTAACCAGCAGGGCCCAGAAGCAGCATGAAGCAGATCTATGAAGTGGCTGGAACTGGAAAGCCCCAGTGAGGGAGGCAGCTCCCCAGAGGAGATGTTGCTGAGATTCATTGTATCTCTGAGCTCTGAGCCAGAGAGAACCAGGGAGCCATCGGGATTTCCCGCCCCCCTCCCCCCAGTCTTCCCCAGGAGACAGGGGACTCTAAAGCCATGTGTGTGAGAGTCCTGAGGAGAAGGGGCTAGGGACTCAACATGTCTCCTCTCCCGAGGAAAGAAGGAACCTGAGGAGCTGTTTGCTTGGCCATGTCCACCGAGGGACTCAGAGAGGCTTGATTTAACCCAGGCCTGAAGTGGGGCCCATTGGGACCAGGTATAGAGCAACCCCTAAGAAGGGCAGTGTTTTATTTCTCTGGGTGCTGGCTGAAGGCTTGCCCACAAGGGGCAGCACAGAGGCTCCAGAGGAACTCACCACCTACCCTCTGTACCTGCCCCAACCCTCTGTTGGTGGCTCCACCTTACCTCTTTGCCTGGAGGTCCCCTCTCCCCTGAGTCTCCCCTGTCGCCTTTTTGGCCTCTCCGGCGGTCAGGGTAGGGCAGGAATGGATCGGTGCTCCCGTCATAGGCTCCAGTGATCTCTCTGAGCGAGGCGATCTGAGAGAGACAGAGCGCGGTAATCACAACAGAGGGCAACGGAGGGAAGTCCCAGACCGTGGGTTGGGGGAGGGATAATCTATCCAGGCTCTGCGCCCCCTGACAGAGGGACAACCGGGACAGTCCATACAGCCCTGAGCAAGTGCTTCTCAATCCCACCACTGCACAAGAACAGGGTCCCCAATGAATACAGACAAACATGCTGGGATCCCATGATTTGTTGGGGGAAGATCTGTGCCAGGGACAGAAAATGGTAGGTCTGACCTTCACACTCGGATAACTTCTCCCCCTGGCACACATGGGAACGATACCATCATAACACCCTGCAGCCATGGCCTACCACTGCCAAAAGCCTGCCACCAGCAGAACTGCTGGGATACCAGGCAGATGCCGGCCAGAGCCCCTGGCCTTCCCCACCACTACCCCATGGCCCAGTGGCTGGGGACCCTAGGCTTTCACTCCCTCTCCCCTCCCCAGGTGCACCAGCCAGTATCCCAACCTTCCCCACACCACATGCTCGATGGCTCTGGCTTCTCTCTCGGTTGTGCACTCACCAGGCCCTGGTCTCCTCCACCCATGAGCCTATTGGCCAGGGCTCTGGCATCCCCCTATATCTCAGTCTCCCCTTGTTCCTCACCCACCCTGACCAGGCTCAGGCCTCCCTCCTGCTGGTTTCTTAATGGCCAGGGACAGTGTCCCCACCCCAAGTCCCGTGTTTCCCCTTCCCCTTTACAGATGCCCTGTGAGCAGAGCTGGCTGTTGCTTTGCTTCCTACCTTAATCCCATAGGCTTCCAGAGCACGTTCAACGTTCTACGAACAGCAAGGGAAAGACAATGAGAACAAAAAGAGGGGCAGCCCCTAGACAGGGTTGCTGAGGCATAACCCCAACCCCCAACACTGCCAGCTGTGAGACCCCAGGGCCTTAACCCTCCTCACATCTGCCAGGGCTGAACTGGTTGCACCAGTAGATGCCCAGGTTATTTTGCGGGTGTAAGTAGCTTCCCCGCTCTGAGATGGAAGGGACTGGCCCCACACAGTGACTTACCGAGACCGTCCCAGGCTCACCACGCTGTCCAGGATCCCCGGGTCTGCCCTAGTCACCATGAGAAGAAGCAGAATGACACCAGATTAGAACAGTTCTGCTCACTGACCACCTGGCCACGTCACATAGAAACCCCAGGGAAGGAAACAGCAGGAGTTGGGGGGCTGACCTAGTGAATGCGGGGGAGAGAGAATCCTCCCCATCTGGGAGGACAGGCCTGAGATCTCACCCATCAGTTAGTGCGATGACGCCGTTCACAGGTCACTACTGCACTCTCCCTGGTACTGCAGGTCTTACACAGGCCCCGATCAACTGCCTTCGTAAAATACGCAATCACTTGCATTAACTCTTCATACCTTGCATACCCTTCATACCTGCTGCAACCAGAGTCTGCTAATTCTCCAGCAGTGTCACACTCAGAAAGTGAGTGCTTGCCTGAACTACCCAGGGGACTGGATTAGCCCATCAGCTAGAGGGAAGACGCAGTAGTGACTTCTACCCCAGGGACACGTGGGAGCCCACAGCACGTTGGGTTAGCTATTTGGATATCAAAGTCCATTTTACACTGCCCCCATTTTCACTGGGCTGCAGGCATTTGTATTAACGCAGAAGCAAAGCCGTTGGGGAAGTTGGAGATTGGGACAGCTGAGGCAGTTAGCACCGTAGGAGGTGGTTTGGAATTGTGAAATAGCAAGAGCTTCAGACAGATTTTGCTGCTAAAATGATCAGCAGGGAAAGAGATACTATGTTGCTATTAAATTGACCTTATTAAGTTCCAGAGTTAAACACAGGATCAAGATGAGTGGGGCAGAGTTCTTTCAGGCTGGCATTGCTGCATCGGCTATGCTCGGGTCACACTCCCAAGCATTTCTTCACAGCCACCGGGGCTAGGAGAAGGCTCCCTTGGCAATGAGAATGAACACTGCAGGGCAGTGTTCTGCTGCAGGGGTGGACTCAACAGGCCTATAATCACCCTGTTCTTCCTGCTCCCAAGTGGCAGTGACTGGCAAGGGTCTATTTATCTCAGCTGATGGAGCTGCTCCAGAGTCCCAGAGCTGCATTCAGAGGGGATACAGAGGGGCTGACCAAGCTCTGGGTTCCCCCGCACACACCCCAAAGGACATTGCACTGTGGGGAGGGGAGGACTCAGCGCTGGTGGATCACCCCAGGCAGTGCTGGGTATTCACCTGTTCTCCTTTGGATCCAGCCTCTCCTCGGTCGCCCTGAAACAGAACAAGAGGAGTCAGGATCGCCTCCAGCCCTGCGATGGGAGAGTAAAACCCCAGAGGAAGAGTTCAGCCCCGCCTCCTCTGGAAGAGCCCCCATTTAGGTCTAGGCTGAAGTGATACAGCTCGGGGAGGGCCCTGGGGAGGAACAGTGCCAGGTGCTGGAGGAAGGGCAGATACCCAAGTTCCCTCCCCAGACAGGTGGGTGAACACACGAACCAGTGCTCCACCCCCAGCTAGCCCAGCACATGGGCTCTGCAGCCTCAGAGAACTTCCACCTGGAACCAAGTCTGGGCCAGACATGCTGGGAACCCCCACTGGCCTATTGCAAAGCCTATGGCACCCCAGAGAATGTGGGCAGAGCTCCCTTACCATTCACACCTGGGCCCCACTGCTCTCCACGCAGGCCCCCCAGGAAGCACCTTAGTCCCTCCTAGCCCCCAGCTCCTCCAAAGAAGACAGCTCACAGGAGGACACAAAGCCACACCCACCAGCTGGACACAGTGGGAAAGGGGCTCAGGGAACTCACAGGATTAACCCTTGAGGGCCCAGAAGTCTGTGCTCTGGCACAGCAAGCCAGCCCCTCTCCAAGTGGGGTCTGCCAGGAGAGGCTGTTCTGCTCTGTTCGTTTTCCAGTGGCCTGATGGGGGCTGGGAAAACACTCACCTTTTGTCCAGCCACCCCGGCGAGGCCTGGAGCACCCTGGAAGGAATAGAAGAAATGTGAGCAGACCGTGGACCTGCAAGTAGCGGGAGAGCAGCTTCACTACCAATGGGTGGGGTCCGCAGGCACTCCCAGGGCTGGGGAGAGGAGGCCACGCAGCTTGGGGTGTCTGTGAGCACCGAGACTGGGAGGAGGAGCCCACTCAAGCTGGGGTACTTTCCCTGCCCCGGGGTCTGCCCCCTGAGGCAGGTCAGCAGTCCAATCCCAAGTGGTCCTGCATGGCTGGAAGGAGCTTGTAGCTGCAGCTGGAGAGGAACAGGATTTCCCCAAGGAATCAGAGAGGGATCCAGGGTATCCATGCCATGGCACAATGAGCCATTACTCTGCTGTCCAGACCCTGGCATCTCTGGACTTGGCCAGGTCTGTACTCCAAGCTCAGCCCTGGGCATATCATCTAGTGGCTAGAGCAGGGTCTGGGAGACAGGAGTCCTAGGCTCTGAGCTCAGTGTGATTTTGGGCCAGTCTCCTCTTCTCTCCCTCTGTCTCTCCACTCCCCCAGCTAGTGCTCTCCCCACCCCCAGTTCCCATGCAGGCTATGGGGCTCCAATCCCAAATGACCATGGGCACAGCAAGCCATGCCAAGCAGCTGGTATTAGGAGTATTATTCTGGAGGTTACACACCTGGCCTGGGGGTCCAACCTGCCCAGGTACACCGGGGACACCAGGGGGTCCCAAGGGGCCTGGTGCCCCACGGTCTCCTCGCTCGCCCTTGGGGCCTTCTTGACCCTGCCAAAGAAGAACAGACGCATCACCATCTGGTGCTGTTCCCCATGGCCATCACCCCACATTCCTCCTTACCCTCACCCCCTCCCAGCTGGGAGGGCTACAGAGAGGTACTACAGCCAGATGACTGCTGAAAGGCCCGTCACTGTCAAAGAGTGCCAGCAACCTGGGGTGACAGCAGAAGGCATGTACCTCCCCTTGGCACTATCACCACTTGCTGTGGGTGGGGGCACCAACTGGGAGCAGGCCAGCATCTTTTAGTGACGCTTTAATGGAGGTGCCAAAAAAGGAGCCCAAGAAACAACTAGGGCCTGTAAGCAATGGAGTCACTGAGGCCCCAGTCCCACCCTGATCCACTCCCACCCATCACTATCTCATTAGCCAGAGCTGGAGCCCCCTCTGCCCTTTCCAGCTCAGCAGAGCCTGCCATCTAAACCCAAGCCTCTATAAGCCGGGGAGCATAGGCCAGAAGGCGCAGCTCCCCTCATACAGTGTGTGGTGGGGGGAGGCCTGAGGACACCGCCTGCACTCCCCTCCCCTGCCGGTGGGTAAAGGTCCTGATGCACTGGATCACTACCGACCACCCCTGCCTGCCTATGGGCAGCAAGCTGGGGAGACCCATCAGAGTTGCCCCCAGGTTTGCTAGATGGGGTCTCTGCCACTGGCACCATCCAGACGGTGCAGCCCCCAGTGTGATGGATTATCGGAGCAGAGAGAAGGGCCTAACTGACTGTGTAGGCAGCACATGGAAGAGTCACATGTGGAGCCACCAAACACAGACAGACCCTGCGCCAAGCCCCTAGGCTGGGGGGCAATTTGTGACTGAGGTAAATCCAGGGCAGGTGGAGGAAAGGAGCCGGGGGAAAATCATAGGTACTTACGTCTCTGCCAGGGGCTCCAGCTTCTCCTTTGTCCCCCTAATCAGGAAAAGCCAAGAGAAAATGGCTACCTTACAGCCTCATTCCATTTCCAAATGAGACAGTCAAAGGGACTCAGGTAGGGCCCAGCCACTGTGTCCGCCTGCCCTGCCCCCACTGAGGCAGGAACCCTCGCCCAGAGCCTGGGTCTGTTTTCCCAATGGCCCCTCTCCTGTAGCCAGCAAGGTCTGAGACTGCTACTTAGTGGGGAGGAAGTAACATCAGGCCTGACCTCACCCACCCCTCCTGCTGGGTAAGCAAAGCTGGAGCAGCCCGGAGCTGCATGTTGGCACCAGGAGGAAATGCATGGTGAGAGGTGCCTGGCAGTGACAATGGAGCAGCAGGAAAGTCTGTCACCCAGGGGAACCCCACCTGCTAGGACGCTTGCAGGCCTGCCTAGCAAAGGGGGCTGGCTAGTCCAGGGGAGAGGGGCCCTTGAGCTCATTACCTTCCTCCCATCTTCTCCTGGAGTCCCATCTTCTCCCTAGGAGGATAGAAACCATTAGTCAAAGCCCTGTTCCACACAGGCCCTGCACACTAGGGGGCTGGGCCCTGGGCAGGTGTGGGGAGAGAAGCCCAGATCAGATTGTCACCTCCACACTGGGGAGCACAATACATCCCCTTGGGTCCCCCAGCCCTCCTGACATCTGCCATACAGTCCTCAGATGAGCCAGGCTCCCTCAGGGCTAGTGGAGCTGAGGAATGGCGGGCAGCAGGGAGATGGCAGACTCTGGCCCTGGTGGTTACCCATTGCACACTGGGTGCCCCACATAGGAGGGTTGGGGAGAACCCACACTCTGGGCTTGGGAAGCCCTTTGTTATGCCCCTTTGACAACCCATCAGTGGAAGGTCCTGGCAAGCTGAGGATCTGTTACAGGGGTTGCCAATATTTGGTCTGTCGGGGGCGGGGGGTGCAGCGGCACCAGCGTCTGATAAGGAGCCCTCTGCCTGCGTTCAGTACAGTCTCATGGACGCTATAGCTTTACAGGCAGCAGTCTCTTCCTCTGTCCCCACACCATTGCCAGCACAGCTCCCTCTCGCCTGGGCAGGTCCTTGCATATCAGGCCTAGAGACCCTGCCCACCACAGCCAGGAGCTGCCCTTCTCCAGCAGAGGCTGGCTCCTTTACTCACGTTCTTCCCATTCAGGCCGGGTTTGCCGTCGTCTCCGGGTTTGCCCTGGAAGGAAGCGCAGGCTGTTAGGAGAGTGAGGGGCCTTCCCCGTGCCTGAGACGGCAGCAGACTCCTCTGCAGGCCCCCTCTGGGCTCACCCTGACCCACAGTGTGGCTGGAGTCCAATGCTGTCATACCACAGGGCAGCAGCTCCTAGGGGAGGCTGGGTCAGGATACCTGCCTTCGCTGTGACCCTGCCCAGAGAGTGATTAGCTGGGGCATGACAGCTGACTGGAGAGAGCCAGACCCAGGGTAATAGCATGGGCTGAGCTGGCAGAGCAACCAGCCAAACGGGGCTGCTGGGAGCTAAGGGCTGCCAGGAGCTAAGGGCTGCCCTAAACCCTCCTGAGAGATCAGAAAGTTCTGGGCAAGCAGCCCCAGGCCCAAGCAGGCCTCACATCA
The DNA here is from genome assembly GCF_965152235.1 of Eretmochelys imbricata. Taxonomy (NCBI): domain Eukaryota; kingdom Metazoa; phylum Chordata; order Testudines; family Cheloniidae; genus Eretmochelys; species Eretmochelys imbricata. The sequence goes on from NC_135578.1 coordinate 24,059,372, forward strand.
GACTTGGGTCAGGCTGCTCAGGGCAAAATGATGGGCCAACGGGGCAGCATAAGTCCTGGGAACAGGCCTCCCAGAGCATGTGAGACATGGTGTGGGGCAGGGTCAAACCCCTCAGGTCAGGTGCATAAGGGTGAGTGGAGACCATGGATGAGAGGCTGCTGGAGAACAGGAGTGACCTCATAAGGAAGCCCCTGGTAGGGAGGCAAGGCAGGTGGTGGGTTATCTGGGGCCCTGCCAGTGCAGGGCGACACCAGAGGAGATGCAGGGAACAGCCAGCAGGGATGGCCCACAACAGTCAACCAAATTACTTACAGTCAAGCCTGGTGGTCCTGGGGGGCCGATGGCTCCTGGGGCACCTTGCTCCCCTCGTAGGCCTGGCAGCCCCTGCAACAATAAAAGATCAGGTGAGAAGCAGATCCCAGCTGGGTCACAGGCAGACACGAGGGGCAGCAGCTCAGCAACAAAGGGAGAGGAGGACTGGTAATCGTAGGGGTAAGCAGTGCCCTCGGGCCAGGGACTCTGCAGGGTCAGATGGCCCCCGGGACAGCTCCACCATGCTCAGGATTTCAACACACAGCTCCAGGCCTTGGGCCCGCAGGGTAAAGCATCAGTTGTTGGTCAGAGGAAGGATACTGGAATGGATGGACCCCTGTGACAGGGAGGTGGGGCACAGAGCTAGCTGAACCAGTGCTTTGCTCTGGTGACTCCTGGGCCCATTGCTGCAGTGTTATTCAGATACTGGCCTCGTGCATGAGACTTCGGGGTGCCCCAGGGAAAGCGGGGAAGCCCCCTGCCTTGTGTGACCCACCACCCCTCAGAAGCAGGAGCTCCATACTTACATCTCGGCCAGGATCACCCTGCTTGCCTGGGTCACCCTAGAAAAACAACAGAACATGGCCATGATCATTGGGGCTGGGCTCAGGCCTGTCAGGGTACTGCCGGGGGGCTCCAGAGAGGCCTGGCTCATTTCACGGCATGAAAGCAGGAGAGGTCACCACCACACAGGCACCTCTGCTAATAGGGCCCCTAGACTGACTGGAAGGGAGCAGCAGCCACCCAGGGAAACCCAGCAGCACCCCTGAGCTAGCCCGGCAGCAGCCACTCAGGGGGCACAGACACAAATGAGCACAGAGCACCACATGGCTCAGCGACATAGACCCTCCCTCTAGGCACCGACTCAAATCCAGCTCAGGCTCCATGGCTCTGTGGCTGAAGTGAACGAGCTGATGGTCTCCATCTAGGTCCTCAAGGACAGGTGCCTGCACTACTGAGCCACCATCACAGCTGGCACTAACTGGTGCCGTTATTGGCATCTCAGCAGAGAGGCCAAGGATTGGGTGGGTCACCCTAGAGACTGCACTTCCCTCCCACCCTGGGGGTGTTACTCCAGGGTGCGCTGGCACGGCTGGGGCAGCTGTCAGCCTGTATGCGGAGAGCCCCACATGGCCCTGCTAGGCAATGCCTTCTCCTGCCTTCCTACCACAACCCTCAATATTGAGGCAGCTCCTTCAGCTACAGCGGGGGGCCTGGAGCCTGGGCAAGGGGTCTCCTGGGCACCTGCACAAGCTGCTGTCATGTGGCAACGCTGTCAGGGGGCAGGTCATGCTGCTGGGGGCATGTTACATGGCTAGTGGGACCTGGCGATACACCGGTACTCCGGTTAGTGGCTCTCCTTGCAGGGAGCAGAGCCTCTCCTAGGCCCCTCTGAGGGGCAGCCTCACGCAAGAAGGATGGGACCCCCCAGCGAGGCCACACTTACCCTTTGCCCAGCGGGGCCCATTTGCCCAGGTTTGCCATCCAACCCGTTCCGGCCATCCAGCCCCGGAGGGCCTCTGTCTCCCTGAAAGAGAACCAGGCAGTGACAGCTTCGCCCCGAGGCGCCCCTGTTCCGACCTCCCCCGAGAGTCCACCAGTGGGGCAGGCAGCAGCATTAGCCGGGAGAACGGATGGTGCAGCACTGGATGCAGCGGAAGTAAGGACCCTCCAGCAACAGTGCTGCAGGCCAGCCCTTCGGCCCTCAAGCTGGATGCCCCCTCCCTGCCCCCTGCAGATGGGCATGCTGCACTCTGCACCCCTCACCCGGGACTGCGAGCACAGGCCAAGCAGCAGGGATATATCCCTCCTTCCCCACGAACAAGGCAAAGAGGCCCTGCCGGCTGCGGGTCCTGGTGAGAGCTCCACTTATAGACATGGTACAGCCCAATGGGGCACCTCCAACACACCCCAGCTCCACCCTCCCGCCCACCCCATGCTGGGCCCAGGCAGACCTGGCATGTCTCGTGGAAGTGAGGCTCTTACCTTGTCTCCTGATTGGCCTCGGTCTCCAGGGTCACCCTGAAGGGTATGAAACAGAAGAGAACACGGCTGATCACAAGGTGAGGGGCAGAGCCAGCCAAAGCTCCCCAGCACCTGGGTGGGGAGCAGAAAGTGCTGCATCCCTCCAGAGCAGCAGAGAGGAAAGGGAACAGGGACTCACCCGAGCTCCAGGGGGGCCTCTGGGGCCTTCGATCCCCTGCAAGAGGAAGGAGATGGTTCTGCTCCAGGAGTGTCAGGAGGAGATGTCTGGGGCCCACTTTCCCCCATATATTCATCACCCGCCCCCTCACCACATGAATACCTGAGAGATGACCCAGTTCTCTGTGCAGGCTCTCCCCACATGCACACGCTCCCCAGAGGTACCAGCCCCCAGCATGCTCCCTTCTTATGTGCACCTATGCCGCAAACCCAGCGCTACAGACTCCCCAACCCCTGCAATACACCCCCCTCCCAATGCAGCCTCCCCACGCTCCCCTGGCAGGCATTCCCCCATCCCCCACATGGGCATCCCTTCCCAGCGAGACAGCCGCCCTTATTCTGTGCTCCCAGGAGCTACACCCAGACCCCCAGCTTCCTCTGCCACACCCCCCGTCCCTCCCTTAGAGCTCGGCTTGCAGAGACTTTCAATCCAATGGCATTTCAGTTCCAAGCGGCACCTCCTGAGACAGATACTCCCAGGCACTAGCACCTACCCTCTCTCCAGGCAGGCCAGGTACCCCGGCCTCACCCTTCGCACCCTTCATCCCGTCCTCTCCAGGGTCCCCTGGCTCCCCCTGAAATGGAAACAGCCAATCAGAACAGATTAGACACAGGACCACTGACATTCAGTGTTTTCAGGCAGGTGGACCAGCTCTGTTGCTCCCCTGGAACCAGATTGTCCTGTATCCTCCTCCAGGTGCACCCCCAGAGCCTAAGCCCAAGTGAGCCATGCCCCTGCCAGGCAGGAAGGGAACAGTTCCACTCCAGGACAGTCTCTCTGCAGGGCAGGTGTGGTCCATACTGCAGAGTCCTGAGTGGTACCAGAACACACAGAGTGCTAGGCTACAGCCCAGCCTCAGGCCTGGGGCCCTCAGCTGGGCTGTCCCACTCCTGCAGAGAGAGGGCAGCTCCACCGCGCTCATCCTACGGCAGCCCTCAGGAGATAGTAGCAGCGTTACCTTCTCGCCTCTCTCTCCAATTCCTCCTACAGCTCCTGAATCGACCTGTGGGGAAGAGAGAGGGGTCACATGCTATGGGGCCCAGGGCACAAACCCAACACAACCAGGGCAGGGACAAAGAAATGCTGAGCTTACTATTCGTCCTGGGGGTCCAGGCAGCCCCTGCAGAGAAGAAGAGAGAGCCCAGTATTAATGGAGGCCTCCAGGACATCTTCACAGACAGCCCAAGACACAGCAGCACCCTGTGGGGGCAGGGGGAAAGCTCTGCAGGGCTCCAAACCACCTTAGACATAGAAGAGCTAAACAAGAGCTTTGGGAGCCCACACCCAGCATGGAGCCTGAATGGAGCCCAAGCTCCACATCTTGCCCTGAATCAAGAAGCTGCACTGGCGGGTTCTCATGGCCAGGACCAGCTGCGAAGGGGTGGCAACTGGTGCAAGCTTCTCCACGCTGCCCCCTTGCCCTGACCTGGCCCATCTCTGGGGACCAGCTAGCCTTTGGGTACTCTGCTGAGACTGCCCATTAGAGACTGGGCGAGACATCAGGCTTAGCACATCAACTTAGCTGCCAGCACTGCTAGCCTGGGCTGGCTCCAAACCAGAGACCTGGGAGGGAAAGATCATCAAACCCAGGTGCCCTTGTCTGAGCTTGGGATACTTGTGCAGGGTCTGGGCGAGCATGAGGGAGGACACGTGCAAGCCTGGGCAGCACCACACGGGCCAGGGCAAATCAGTAAGTGTACAAGTAAGCCTGCGTCTTTGTGGGGTGAGCGTGCAACAGGAGCAGGGGTATGTGCACGGAGCATGCAATGGACACCCTGAGCCTGCAGTGGCTCCTCTCAGAGGATGGCGATCCTCCTATATGCCTGGATTTCCATTGTGCGTGGGTCATGGTGGTGCTCCTGTGCCCTGTTTGCAGCCCTCTAGGTGTGACACTGGCAGCCCTAGCCTCACCCTACTGCAGTGCCCCAAGGAGAAGGGTCTGTGTGGGGGTGGAGCACCCCTAGGCTGAGCACTAAATGCTTCATTCCAAGCATGGCAGAAGGGGGTGCAGCTACTCACCGGTTCCCCGCGGTCGCCCTTGGCCCCTGGTACTCCAGGACTGCCCTGCAAGGAGAGAAGGGACACAGTGAGGGGAGGGGAGAGTCAGGCAGCCGGCTGCTGGGGAAGGAGGAGGTGGGCTGCAAGTTGGGAACTTACATTTCTGCCATCATCGCCTGGGTCTCCCTGGTCACCCTTCTCCCCGGGGAGGCCACGGTTTCCTGGTAGGCCCTGGTGGAGAGACAGCAGGTGAGGCAGCAGGTCCAGAGCACTATGGTGACCCCCACGCTGGAGTGAGAGGCTGGGGAGCCCAGACCCAAGGAACAGGGCTGGGGAGGAGCAGGTGCACTCAGGTCTGAGCAGTTAAGGAGCAGGGGCCAGGCAGAGGCCCTCCAAGAGGTCCATGGGACATGCAGCGATGGTGCTGCTGCCCCTACAGAGGCTGGAATTCACCAGGCTCCCCAAGAATGGAGGGTACCCAGCAGCCCGGGCGGGGACAAACTCTACTGTAACATCATTCCCCCAGGCTGCGCCTTCTGGAGTTCACCCCAGTCAGTATCTCGGCTGCTGTCTCGCCCCCAGGCAGCACACAGGGCTCAGCTGGGTCCTTTCTGCAGCTCCCCACTCACATGAGCTCGGGGAGCACGACAGCATGGAGTCCCATGGAGGGGCAGCATTTTGTCCATCCTCATGTCCCCACTCGGTCCCAGCAACCCTGGCCCCTTGGGGAGCCCACATGCAGGCCTCCCATGATCTCTTCCTCCCCGCCACCCCATGGGATACACCCCTCACAGCCCCCTCACTTACCCGTGGGCCCCGGTCTCCAGGTTTGCCAGGCTGACCCGGCTCTCCCTGAGAGGGAAAGAGAGGGAAGTAAGAGAATGATGGGAAAAGCCAAGTCTGGCCAAGCAGGGGAGGGGCATTGCCACAAAGCGACAGACTGATCACTTACCAGGGTCCCCTCATCACCCTTCTCACCACGTTCACCCTGCAGCACACACAAGAGAAAAAAAGAGTTACCAGTAATCTTCCCTGACCAACAAAATAGAGTCACCCACTCAGTGCACCCTGTGTGCAAACCCAGCACCCTAAATATCTCCATATGCACAAGCCCCCGTCTCCCTGGAACATGCCTCCACTCCACACAGCCCCTGCCATCACCCTGAACACATCTCTACTCGCTACACCCCCAGGAACACGCCTCCCCTCGATACACCGCCAGGACCACTCCTCCACTCCACACAGCCCCCACCATCACCCCGAACACTCCTCCACTCGGCACACTCCTCCACGCCACACAGCCTCCTCCCCAGGCATATGCCTCCACATAACCCCACCCGCACCAGCCCCTCAAACGAACCTCCACCGGATACACCTCCACTGCACACAGCCCCCTCAAATACCTCTTGGATCCCCTGTTAAAAATAGCCTGTTGATGTTGTCATGACAATCTGGCACAGGGTCTCCATGGAAACTCCACCATGTTGTATAATCACTGTGGCCAGAAACAGGCTCTCCACCAGCAGGAACTGTCTGAGGCAACAGTCAGAACTGTAGACCCAAGAGCCCCATCTGCCTGCTCATGGGCACCCTGGAATGCACCCAGGTCATGCCCTCCTCATCCAGAGCACCTCTACATTACCTCCTTCCCTCGCAGGCCCATCTGCCCTGGAGCTCCTGGTCTCCCCAGCTCCCCCTTCTCACCGGGTTCCCCTGGGTCACCCTGGACAAGAGAAAAATCACAGCAGAGAGAGGAGAGGCTGAGTCAATGTACAGCCAGTTGGCTACAACCCAGCACCCAGCTAAGAGAGCCCCAACCCACAGCACCCATGTGAACAGTGTAGAACAAGAGGAGCCCACCAACACACCCCACAGTAACCAGTGAGCCCCCCCGCCACACAAACAGTGAATGCCCAGAGGCACCCTCCCTCCCCCTCACACAACACAACCCCCACACATGCAGGGCAGGGCAGGGCGAGTCCCCCTCACAACACAGCATCCATGCAAATGGGGCAAGAAGTAAGGAACCCCTCCTCCCATAGGACAGCACCTGCGGAGAGGAGCCCAGTGCACACACACAACGCAGTTCTCAGGGCAGCCAGGCAGAGGAGCCCTCCCCGCACCCCCCATCACCCCACAGAGCCATTACCTTTGGGCCACTCTTGCCAGTGAGGCCGACAATCCCCTGGTTGTCCGGAAAGAGAGAGGTTGTTATTGGTGACCTGGCTGCCTGCAGGGTCTGTGCTGCCCCCACTGGATGTGGTCTCAGGGGAGGCTGTGGGACATGGAGCAGAACTCGCGGGGCCTTGGGGACTGCTCCTGGGCCTTTCCATAGAGCCCTTCTTGCACATGGGCGGTGGGGGTGCAAGTCCCCAAATCCCTCCCCCACCCAGAGTGCAGGTGAGCCAGGGCCCCACACCTGTGCAGAGATGGGCTCCCACCTGTTCTTACACCAGCCACTTTCATATTTACCAGTGGCTCTCTAGCCCTTTACCCACCACTTTGAGGGAGAGAGGGGCACAGCCCTGGGCTGATCGATGCCACCCCAGCAACCCTGGCCCAAAGGATAGAGACCAAGCAACTCCCTCCTCACAGAGAGCTCTGAGTCAGACATAATCCCAGGGACAGAGACGAGTGGGAGCATAGCCCCATGGCCCTGATGGCACCTGGCCCAGGATGCAGGGCACAGCCAGCTGTGGGATGCCAGCCACAAGGCAGGCAGGCAAGACTCACCCTGTCGCCCTGTTCTCCTTTGGGGCCAGGTGGGCCAGGGACACTGAATCCAGGGGGGCCCTGAAACAAAAAGAAAAGCAGGTCAGAGCAAGGCAGGCAGGACAAGCCCTTTCCAGGCTCCTCACCTGGCCAAGCTGTGATTCTCTCTGCGTCCCCCCAGCGATGTTACACCCAGAGAGGATGGTGTAGCCTGGCCTGCCCTCAGGGAGAGATGGATTCCAGCTCCCAGAGCACAGAGCTACACAGGCATGTTGGGGAGCCCCAAGCACAGGCCCAGATTTCAGACTCACCCCTGAAGAGCCTCTAAGCCACGGCGCACTGAGGGGCCACCTTGCGGGATGCAGCATTGGTGGCAGAGACCCTCTTTCCTACCCAGCTACGAGAGCTGTACCCCCCTGTCCCAGAGCGATCACCCTCTCCAGCGCCAAGAGCTACTCTGGTCTACTCCCAGCAGCATCCCTGCCCCTCCTGAGCAGGCTGCTGGCTGCGGGACTTGGGCTTCTGCCCACTAAGTGGGGAACTGAGCCCCAGACTCACTTCAGCGAGTTGGCCCTGAGCCCGGGTCTCAGAGGGGACAGGAGAGATGGCTTTATCCCCTGGGCCCCCGCTGAGCTGCCTGCCTCCGCCAGAGCTCCTGGCTGTGCTGACAGCCTAAATGATACTCACGCGGGCTCCTTTATCTCCTGCGTCTCCCCTGGGACCTGGGGCCCCCTCTGCTCCTGCAGGGCCTCTGTCACCCTGGAACAGAGGAAACAGCACCATCAGCCACACAGAGCTGATCCCCTCTGGACCCCAACACTGACCCTCCCCCCACAGGCGAGACAGAGCTGCTCACCTGCTTCCCAGGGCAACGGGGGCAGGCGGGGCTCAGGATAGGATGACACTAAAAGGAGCCGGCTGGCCTGACCACAAGTGACTTGGAGCCGGGAGTGGCGGGGGGGAGGGGGGTGGTGGAAGGAATGTGTCTGGGATACTGGAGAGAGCAGTGTCAAAGCTGCCTCTGTGCAGGTAAAGTTCCCACACTGCCCCCAGAGAAGCCAAAGCCCCCTCTGCCCCTGAGCATGGGGGCTCCAGCCTGCCTGGCCTCAGCTTTCATTACAAGAAATAAGTTTCCAGCCCTCCCAGCTGCAGAGAGCCTTCCAGTCATGAGCTGAGCACAGCCACTGCAGCGATGGCTGCCCACGTCTGCAGAGAGCCTGCCGCGATGACCCAGTGGGCGAACACCCCTGCCGATCTGACTGGAGCAGCAACTCTCAAGCCCAATGACCTCACGTGAGTGTCAACTCTAACTTTTTCACTGCTGATGATTTGAGCAGACAGAAGGGGATGGGAGTAGGAGTGACACCCTCAGGTCCTGAGAGTTGCTGCAGGAAAGGCAAGGCAGTGGGAAAAAGAGAGACATAGAACAGAGTGGGTGAAGAGGGGAACACAGGGCAGGAATATGGCAGCCTAAAGGAGGTGTGTTCTCTCACCCAAGGCTGACCCGAGTAACAAGGCACTGAGCTGATAACAGACCAACCCTAAGCTACTACACAGAGGCTGGCCTCTCCCCTCGACCTTTGGGAGCATCTCCTGGTCACTGTGGGAATGTGCCATCCTAACCAGAAACCCTGGCCCACGGAGCAGAATCAACATGTAGTTGAGCTCGCCAGCCCTGCTGGGTAACTGCCCCCTTCCTGGGTCACATCAGCCACCACCATGCCACAGGCCCAAGCCCCATGGCTGCACTCTGCCCTGCCCTAACACACAGTGCCAGCTGGGAGTGCATCTTACACACTGTACATTTGCAAAAGAACTGAGAGAGGCCCCTCCCACGCCAGCGCCCCACTTCTGGGGACAGGATCATTTTCAGTTACCTTCTCTCCTTTGACCCCAGAGACGCTGGAAGCCTGGAGGAGAAACACAAGGAGAGAAACTGCTGAAACCTGTGCACCGCTCCCTGCTGGCAAGGACACACGGAGAGAGCCCTGCCTGCCCTTCATGCGAATTGCTACCTCTCACAGCCACCAGGGGGAGCACTTCCCCTTGGCCGGGTATCCACAGAAGCAGCCTTCTGCCCATCCCCTGGCTGAGGTCAGCACTCAGGAGAAGGGTGGTGGGGTACAGAGGAAGAACCTCAACTGCTGGGTGCAGTAGGACCCAGTAGGCAACGCCCCACTCCCTGAAGTGAGTTATCTCTGCACCGACCTTCCCGCAAGCACCAACGCTGGGGGCCATTGTCCCAGCAACGCGGTCCCGTGGTGCCTCTCCTGCCCCTTTGAGGGTCAGTATCCACCCTACGTGCTGGGAGCCCAGTAACACCCTTCCTGGCCCTCAGGAATGCAGTTTCTGCCTGGCAGAGAGGAGGCCACTTACCGGCTTTCCAGGTTCCCCAGGAGCACCTTGATCCCCCTAAGGGAAAGAATGACAAAGGCCACGGGTCAGCCACCCCGCCCAGGGGGCAGAGCCTTCCCAAGGGGCAGCAGCCCACCCTGTCCTGGGAGTGTGAGGAAGCCATCAGAGAGCCCTGCGTTGCGATATTGTTTTCCCTATTGCCCCACACCACAGACTTTAAACACCCAGATCCAAAGAGCTCAAGGATTCCCCTTCCCCTGCAGCGCTGGGAACCCACGCCCAAGGGCACTGGGGCTAGTGCCAGAGACCCAGACAGTGACAACGGCCAGGAGAGTGCTGTTGCCCCAGCTGAGTGACAGAGCATCAGTGGTCCCATTCTCTGTGCCCAGTGAGCACAGATGGCACAAGTCACACAGGGAGGACATCTGCTTTCTGCCCTACCAGCTCCTCTGGCTGGAGAAGACAGGCTGGTATTGATGCGATAAGCCAAGCGGACTGCACGCAATGCCACCTCCCTCTGCAGGGCAATCCCAGCACAGGGGAGACACCTCCTCTCTAGAAAGAGCCACCTGGGGAACATTATTTCTTCTAAGAGCTTCTCCAAGATCCAACAGCCCTGTCCACCAGTCTTGCCTATCAAGGGGGATTCCCAGCACTTCTCTCCCCCAAGACCTAGAGCCCTTCCCTTCCTACCTGGACTCCTCCTCCACTCCTCATTTAGCCTCCAGGCACCCACCAAATGCCAGTGATGAATGCAAAGGAGCAGCAGTGTGGCAGCTGACTCCTTGTCTGTTGCATTAAGGACACTCTGAGTATTTTCTGCACTTAGACCCAGGGTTCCTGGCCCCTGAGGCCCAGATCTGTGGGAGGGACATTGACGAAGGTAACACTCAAGATGTGCAGGCCCAGAGAAGACACGCAGAGGAAGAGAACTCTCCACATTAGGAGCAATGTTGGGGGCATGGGGGGAAAACAATCAGTGCAGCTCAGGGGCGGGCACTGTCATCTCTCACTTCATGGATGCCCCACAAATGCTCTGCTCACCCCAAGAGCTGACTAAGGGGCCCAGCAAGCAGGCAGGATACAGGCCATGTCAAAGGGTCCCTACCTTTTCCCCTCGCGGGCCGGACGGTCCTGGCAATCCCTGTTCCAGAGATTAGAGAGACAAGAGAAGCCCATGAGAGAACTGGCGGTACCCTCGTCTATCCATGCAGGGAATGCCAGCCGCCCCAGAGACTCATGCCCCAGGCCAGAGCCAGACTGACCAAGAACCATGGATGGGACTCCAGCCCAATTTGTGCTGGGGCCCATTGCTTAGGAGCTGGAGGGAGGATCCCTGATCGCCGAACTCCCCCAGTGACTCAGTGTACTAAGCCAAGGCCTCAGCAGGGCAGTTACAGGAGGTTCCAATAGTCATTTCTGCTCCTTCTCTGTCCCCTCCACCCATCCCCTGGGCCTGTCAAGCTCAGCGGAGGGGTAGGGGAGAAAAAACACAGTGCCAGATCAGCAGGGGGCGCTGCAGCAGACACATCTCAGCACAGGCGCATTCCTGCCCAGGCTCTGTGACAGTGTGGGGCTGGCACTGCCATGTTCCACCTGGGCTAGGCGGGGTTCCCCACACTCACCTCTCTGCCTGCTGGGCCCAGGCGGCCTGGGGCTCCCGGCTCCCCCTGAAACAGGATAGAAGGTGTGAGTGGAAGCAGGACAGGCTCTGTGCACACTTGGCATTTAGAAGTGAGGAAGGACCATCACACCCCCACAGCCCAGCAGGAGCCAACCTGCACCCAGAGCACACCCCTTGCTCAGCTTCCCCACCTCACCCAGTTCTCTGCTCCTCCCCCAACCATTCCCCGGCTGGGATCACACAGCACTGCTTGATCTAAGCCTCTGGCCAGCGCTCCTGCTCTCCTGAACTGCAGGACATGGGTGGGTTTGGGGGAAGGGGACCCTTTTGGTTGTGCAGAAGCTTCCAGCATCCTGACGGAAGCACAGAGAGCAAGCGCACTGACCCGCTGCATTGGCACAATAGAAGAGCCGCTCTCCCCAACCAGCTGCTGTCCCTCATGTGCTGATCAGAGGGGGCCACAAAGCTGAACAGAATGAGCCAGGGCCATGGACGGGGCTGACCCAGCTTCTCTGGCAAAAGCTGTCCTGCCTACTACCCACCCCCAGTGATCGCAGGCCCTTGGCTGTGAAAGGTTAACCCAGAGCGAACCTACCTTTGTCCCTTCCGGCCCAGGGAATCCGCGATCGCCCTGCAGAGGAAATGGAAAGAGAAAGGACATTGCAGCCGGGTGCATACTCGCTGGGGCCCCTTGGATAACCCTGCCCCCTGCAGCAGCACCCTAGCAGCCAAAGGGCACCCTCTTTGGAGACCTGGTTGAAACAGACTAGGGCAGAACATCCATCTTCTAGAGAGTCTTCTGCAGGGGTTTCGAGCTACGTGGCCATAGCACAGAACACAGTCCTGCCCATCCCAGGGCCCAGCAATCCACATCCAGTTTGTCCACGTCTCTAGCGCACCTGCAGACTGTGAGCCAGTCTGTCACTGGGGAGGCTGTTGGCAGACAGGGATGGTCACAGGGAAATCCCAGCCTCTCCCGTTCAGGGCTCCGGTTTTCTCCATCACTTCTGGGGCAGAGCTTTGGCTTGGAGCAGCAGTAACAGGCAGGGGGCCAGAAAGCCCCAGAAAGTAAACTGCAGACCCCTGTTCCCTGTGCAAAGGGAGCACTCTCGGGAGGTGGGAGCAACAGCACTCAGCCTCAGCTCAGGAGTCCTGAGTGTGGTGCCTGCTTGGTCCCAAACTCTCCTCTTGATTGGACGGGATGTCGTGACTCAACAGCACTGTCCAAAGGGCACAGGTGAGGCACTGCCCGATACCCCTGATCCCCACAGCATAACCCTGTGCTCCAGCAAACTCTCACCTTCTCCCCTGCTTCTCCAAGCTCTCCCGGCTGCCCACGGTCTCCCTGTTACAGAAGAGATAAGTGCATCAGTGTTGGAAGGCACAAAGACCACGCCCAGCAATGGGACCTAGGTGGGAGGAGCCCCAGGGGTAGCAGAGGTCTTCGGCCTATTTCATCCTGCAGAGTTTCCAAGAGGCAGGAACCACTGGGTGAGCAGCCAGCAGATGCCTCCTGGGGGGACCCCATGAGCAGAGTGGACTGTAGCAACTCCCCACCTGCGTGGCCCTGCCTTCACTCCCTGGCACAGGAACACACAAGAGGCTCGTGGCCTCAGCAGCTCGTTGGCTCCCGCTGACTTTCCCCACTTGAGGCTGCAGTGCTCTGTCTCAGACTGTCCCTGGGCCATCACAGGCAGAGGGTTTCTGGCCAGGAGCCCATGCACCAAAGAGCAGGGCCTGGGAGCAGTGCCCCATCACATCCAGCTTCCCCAGAGAGTTCAGGGGGAAGGCTCAGACAGGCATCCTTGTTACAGGGCAGTGACCATGTACAGCGGGCAGGCCACCTGCGTAATAACAATTCACACACAGCACCTCCTTCTGGGATCTCCAGGCATGTTATCCCCATGGCCCCAGGGACACAGACAGCATCCCCTCCGTTTAGAGGGGGAAACAGGTGCAGAAGGGAGGAGAAGGGGCCGTCCCAAGGTCGCAGAGCACAGGACTGGCAGAACTGGATACACCACCCATGAATCCCAACTCCCCGTCTCCACCTGAACCAGCCTTCCAGCAGGGAGGTCTCCCAGGACCCACCTTGCTTCCTTGTTCACCTGGAGGTCCTCTCGGGCCCTAGGAAAGCGAAGCAAGAATGTTACATCTCTCCACCAGGGAGTCCCTAGCAAAACCTGCTGAGGTGTGTTTTCAGGGGCGCCTGGACCTATCTCCCTGCTTGATCGGAGCGAGGCATGGGCTGGGTTGTCTAGGGGGCAGCCCGGTGGGTCAGTGGCTGAGGAGGTTGGAATCCAGGACCCACTCCCCCACTCCTGCAGGCTTAGCCTCTGACTTCCTCAGGATACCTGTGACATGACTATTTCCTGCCCCTGTTCAGGCCCTGTTGCCGGCGGTCTGAGCCAGGGCGTGAGCAGCCCCCCAGCACTGCGCCTGCTCTGTGCACACCCCAGCTGGAAGGCTGCTTTACCAGAGCTGAGAATGGGGAGGCTCCTGGCTGAGGAGGCTTTTAGGACTGCCATCGGACTGGTGTAAGAGCAGCCAGCCGAGTACATGAGCTCCTCCACCCCTGGGGCAGGGCTTGCCAAGCTGCCATCCAGCTGAGGAGAGGCAGGGCTGGCTCTAGGGAGACAGCCAGCGGAGCGCTGGCCCAGTGGGCCTCATGCAGTCTCTGATTAAGAGGCTCTCTCCTGCCCTGCTTGGGGCATGGACTCATGGGTCTAATAGGCCTTTCCCAGCTCTGACCACGTAGCCCTAGAGCGGTTCGCTGTTCCCCACTCAGGGGGCCTGCTGTTCGAGGCTCCACAGGTGCTCCATGCCAGCTGGGTTCATTCCACCAGGGCATGGCTTACCTCCTCTTAGGGGACTCACCCGATCTCCTGGGTCCCCTGGGCGACCCGGCGGCCCTGGAAAGCCTTCTTCCCCATCACCCTGGGGACAAAGAGCAAAGGAAGTGTCCAGAAAAGACAAAGGCATCATATCTCAGGGAACTTGAGGGGACAGGAGCCAGCGAGGATGGCTCCCTTGCTCCTCCAGGTTAGCAGGGTGGGATCCAGGGAAACGAGGTCACTACAAGCCACAGCAGTCTCCTACCATGTGTGCATCGCCCTGGTCACGGCATCAAGTGCCTTTGTGCAGAAGGGAGACCAGAGCACAATCCCACAGCAGACTAGGGGGTGAGGGATGGCAGCAGATCCTGTACTAGCACAGCCTGGGCTTTCCTGCGACCCCTGCCTCTCACCACAGCCACTCCTCTTACCTTGTCTCCTTTCTGTCCTGGGGGCCCAGGAGGTCCCCGTGGCCCAGGATCGCCAGGCAAGCCCTGAGGAACGAGAGAGAAAGAAAGAGCTGAGACCAACCTGAGCAGCGTGGAGACCAGCCCTGAGTGACATGGTGTTCACGGGAAGCCAGCCTCAGCACAAGATTAACACTGCCCACATCTAGCAAAGGGGATTTCCCTTTCTATGGAGCCTTATTCTGTGTCTTCCCTAACTCATATCCCCCCCTAATCCTCCTTACCCCACTTCCCCCGCACCACACACCACCAACAGAGTCACCCTCACCCCATCCCCACCCACCTTGCTCACCCATGCATCTCCACTCCCAGCCCTGGCATGGCACGGGGAGGTACTCACCGGGGTGCCTGGCTCTCCTCCGGGAGGTACCCCATCAATCAGCCCTGGGGGGCCCTAGAGAGACAAACACAGGGAGCTCAGATATCACGTCACACTCCTACTACCCCTCTCACCCGGCTATGCCCTGACGGCCCCACAAGCTGGCTCTGCACCCAAACACAGCCCCTCCACCCAGGGGAGCGTGTCTTGGCTCAGCCCTGTGGCTAACTGGCTGCAGCTCCCGCAGGCCAGCTCTCCACAGGCCAGCTCCACAATGCAGAGAGCAGAGCCCGCTGCTGCCCTGTCACAGCATTGCGGGACCCCACCAGCTGGCATGAAGGGGCAAGTGCTGCTGAGCGTCACAGCCTGTCAGCCTCCCCCAGGCCAGAGCGCAGCACTCAGGGGAAGAGCCAGGGAAGGAGGAAGGTCACTTACCCGCTCCCCTCGCTCGCCTTTCGCCCCCTGCAAGAGGAAATACACAGGGTTAAAGGGAGGGATTCCTGCACCTGGCAACCTAGTGGCCCCTGGGCGGCCCTGGGAACGCAATGCTCAGTGGGCTTGGTGCATTCACAGCCCAGGGCACCTGGCAGGGAAACCACAAGCAAAGATAAGCTCAGCATGATACCCACTCACCAGGAGCAGCCTCAGAATATCTGGCTTGTGTGTACACACCTGGCCAGGGACCACGGTGGAGCCACGTGTGCACGGGTGAGAGATCCACAGGGACACACAGTGTGCACACGTGGTGGGATGACGATGCACATACAGCAGGAGGCAGCAGAATCAGGGCGGCAATGGGGGCTAATTTTCATTGTGGGGGCGGATGTGTTTCCACCCCTGTAGCCAGGGAGGGTGTGAGATGGAGCATCCTGGGGAGAGGGAATGCCTGGAGGCAGGGGCTGGAGCCGAGCTGGGCGGGGAAAGGACAGCTGGGCAGACCCACATCATTTAGGGGACAGAGAAGGGTTGTTTCCCTTCCAGGACAGGACCCACTAGCTGTTGCATAAGAGCAGCAGCCAGGAAGGGGAAGAAGCAGCCAGGCGGGTGGCTGCTCTGGGTGCCCGGGGCAGGGGTGCAAGGATTCCGTGCCACCGCAGCTGCCCTAACCGTACCGCTTCCTCAGCCTGCCATGTGCCTCCGATGCTAAGGTGCATGCCTGCCCCTCCCCCTTTCCCCAGCCCCGCTGCTGCCGGAGCTTCTTCTGCAGTTCAGGCTTCTTGGTGCACACCCCAACCTGAAACCTCAGCCCACCCCAGGCCAGGCGAGCTTACCACAGGCAGGGCATGGCTGTGTGGAAGGTGCTGGGGCAGGCTGCTGTATGCATGGGGTGGGGTGGGAGCTGCATGCCCGGGGAGGCAGGGCATGGCAGGGCCTGCATGCATGGAAGGAGCTGTAGAGGGGTTGCACGGGGGCTGCCGTGCGGGCGCATGGTGTTGTGGAAGAGGCTGTTTGTGTGCATGTACAGGGGAGGGGGCACGATGTGCCTCAATCTAGCTGCCCGGGGCAGGGCCTCTGAACAGCTCCTCCCAAGCGGGAGAGGGAAACGCACCTTGACAAACTCTCCGGCAGGTCCTGACGGCCCTGGAGGTCCACTGGGCCCAGGAGGTCCTGGATCACCGACTGCTCCTCTAGGCCCAGGGTTCCCAGGCAGGCCAGGATTTCCCTAGAGAATCAGAGAGGCTTCATCAGTGCTCTGTGCTGGGAAGAAAGCGCACCACGGACTGGGGACCCTGGATTTTGGGATGAGCCACAGCAGCCAGCCATGCAGGTCTGTGAGTTTCCAGCCAGTGCTCAGGGTGTTCATATACTGCCCATACTGTCCAGCATGTCTGCGTGCAGGCTCTGCTGTAGCCTGGCACAGCTTCACCCTAGAGGCAGGGCCCCCAGTCTCTGTGGAATGGGGTTATGGCAGAAGGCCTCTGCCCTCCACGTGCTAGCAGCCCCAGAGTTGGTGGACCGGCAGCAAGGAGTCTAAGAACCTCAGTGTGAGGCCTAGAGGGTGACAGACCCAGGCAGGAATGCTGAGAGGGTTGGATCCCTGCTCATCTGGCACTGGGCAAGCCTGCGAGTCCCTCAAACCTCCACCCCTAGGCAGGGACAGCACAGAGAAGCACAGGCATAGTTTAACTTCTATATCTGGGGGGGCAGCTCCAGTCCGGCTAACGGGGCTGCGTGCGAGGGGCAAATTCCACGCCTGCCTGAGGCTTGCACTTTGGGGGGGGCAATGCCCCCCCACCCTCCCAAATGACACCCATGTTGAGGAGGCCTGAGAGGGCAGGGTCCATAGAATAAGAGCTGAGCACAGATCTATTCAGAGCAGAAGTGCCCTGGGCGCACCAATCCTCGTGCAATCGGAGAGTCATTGGAACACTCCTGGTGCCACTGAATGGATTCCAGAGGCTCACACCATGGGGCAGAGAGATGCAAAGCCCCCCCTGCAGTCCCACTGTGGGTGCCAGGGCCCTGGGCTACAGGACCTCTCCTTTCGTTCCTGTACCCCAATGACCACACAGTCCAAACCTGCTTTCTATTACATACCGGACTCCCAGGCTCCCCTTTCCGGCCAGGCAGCCTCCCTCCTCCGTTCACAATCACCCCTGGATCTCCCTACACAAAACAGAAAGCCAAACCTCAGTGCACCAGCCCAGCCCCATATACAAGCCTCAGCTTCTCTGGGAGAACACATGGCAGCTGTACAGCGACACTGTACCACGGTTCAGGACAGGCAGTGAAGAAGAAATCGGGGAAGACTGCACAGAGTCACCAGAGCTGGACTCTGGCCAGGACGTGGAGGAGAGCACCAGACTCTTGGGCAATGGGCCAGGGGACTGTTAGTGATCACAAGTGGCCAAGAACTCAGTTTTATGACTTATCCAGCAGCACAGTGCCCTCGGCACCAAGATCAAAGGAGAGCAATCCCTACTGAGCTGTTCATTGGCTCTGGAGTGCTGTGGAGTCTCCACTCCAAGCATTGAGCTGGTTCCACCCTGCTCAGCTTGGGAGCGCTGCTGTGACCCCAGTATGACGTGTGCGTAATTTACAGGGAGGTGTCTAACTGGATCTAAGGATGAAGGCCTCCCTCTTGCCAATGCCAGAACCTGCTCACGGCAGCACTGCCTAGTAGGGCTGCGGGACACAGAGCTTGGAGGGATCAGGGGTCACATAAAGTTGGGGGGGGGGGGAGGGGGCTGTGGACCACCCCACATGGCTAGGCGCCGGCAGAGGCTGTTGCAGACAGAGCTCTCTCTCTCTCTTTCCAAGCGGAGCCTTTGGGATTGCCCTGCTTGGTGGGGAATCCAAGATGGTGGCCACGTTAGGCGGCACTGGACGGGATGCACCTCTACCTACCGGCTCGCCTTTCTCTCCCCGCAGCCCGGGAGGCCCCACTGGGCCCTGGTCCCCCTGGAAGGCAAAAGCAACAGTGAGCAGGGGTGCTCCAGAGCAGGGAGCAAGGCTAAAGGGGAAGCAGGAGCTCTACGTACCGGGGACCCTCTGAGGCCAGGAATGCCCTGTCTACCCTGAAAAAAAACACAACAACAAGAAGATGAGGAGCATCCTCCAGCCAAGGGAGCAGGAGACTGAAGCCGAGGGAGGAGGTACACACGTGGTCTGCACGCCATGCATGGAGCAAGACGCAGACACAGGAACCATGGAGCAGGGTAACCGCTACAGTCCATGGCACTGAAGTTAGCCACCACAGGCAGGAGACAGCACCTGGAAGGGGATTGACACGGGGCACAACAGGGGCAATGTGGGTCTCAGAGACCCATTTAATTTGGACTTCTGCAACCCTTGTTACATGGGATGAAGCCAAGTAATAGCTCAGTGCTGCAAAGCATCATGGGAAGGGGGATGTAAATCACCCGGCAGGCAAAGAACAATGGTAAATATGGCCCAAGAGGAGGAACTAGGAGGAATTACTTACCGGCTGGCCAGGGGAGCCAGAGTTGCCAGGGCGACCAGGGCTTCCTGGGATCCCATCCACTCCTGGGAATCCCTGGGA
Organism: Eretmochelys imbricata; assembly: GCF_965152235.1. Taxonomy (NCBI): domain Eukaryota; kingdom Metazoa; phylum Chordata; order Testudines; family Cheloniidae; genus Eretmochelys; species Eretmochelys imbricata. The sequence continues at coordinate 24,078,199 of NC_135578.1, forward strand.
ACAGAGAGGAGAATAAACCAGCAGGTCCTGGCTCTGCTCTGGCCACTGGCCTCACCATTCCCAGCCTGGTTCACGCCCCAGAGTGAAACCTATTTATGTTCAAAGTCACCCCAGAGTGCTGATCCGTGCCAGGGCAGCCACGGGGGCTGAATTTGGGACAGGGCATCTCAGCTTAGAGGGTCCCCTCAGCTGGGATTTGGCCAAAGCTCTCACTGCAGAGCCCCATTTGGACTTGCTTTTAGCTCCCCAAGGGATTCCATGGGGATAGGATCCCTCCTGGGTCCTAGTGCCAGAGAAACCCCAGAAGAAAGGGGGTTGTGAAAGATAGTTGCATCCCCAGCACCGCCAATGGCCCCGGTACCTCTGACCCAGCCTGCCCGTGCCCCCGCCACCCAGCACCGCCAATGGCCCCGGTACCTCTGACCCAGCCTGCCCGTGCCCCCGGCACCCAGCACCGCCAATGGCCCCGGTACCTCTGACCCAGCCTGCCCGTGCCCCCGGCACCCAGCACCGCCAATGGCCCCGGTACCTCTGACCCAGCGCTGTCCGTGCCCCGGCACCCAGCACCGCCAATGGCCCCGGTACCTCTGACCCAGCCTGCCCGTGCCCCCGGCACCCAGCACCGCCAATGGCCCCGGTACCTCTGACCCAGCCTGCCCGTGCCCCCGGCACCCAGCACCGCCAATGGCCCCGGTACCTCTGACCCAGCGCTGTCCGTGCCCCGGCACCCAGCACCGCCAATGGCCCCGGTACCTCTGACCCAGCCTGTCCGTGCCCCTGGCACCCAGCACCGCCAAAGAGCCTGGTGCTCAGTGCCTTGTGCCCAGCATTGTTGGTGCTACTGGCACCCAGCACCGTCAATGGGCCTAGTGCCTTGTACTCAGTGCTGTCCATGCCCCTCGTGCCCAGCACTGCCAATGGGCTTCAAGCGTCCACAAATAAGGACACCAAGGGGCTCCATAGGGGACATGGGCATGGAGGATGCACCCAGAGGGACCCTCAGGGCACCGGCTCTGAAAGAGATCAGAGTTGAACAAAGTGGATGTTCTGCCCCTACAATGCAGCCATCCAGTGCCCTGGCCCCTCCCCCCAGCGTGGGGCGTGAAGGGCACTCACTCACTCTGTCCCCCTTCTCGCCGGGCCGCTCGATGATCTCGCCTGGGGCACCCTGGGGCCCCATTGGTCCTGGGGGGCCCGGAAGCCCATTGAGGCCCTAGAAAGAACAGAGGAGAGAAAACAGCCAAGGAGAAATGACATGGGGTTATTACGTGGAGATGCACCCCCGTGGTAAGGGCAGGCTCGGGGCCTTGGGAGGCCCCTCTGTGCCCATCACCCTGCAGTGCCTCCATCTCCTGCTCTCTGCGTCTCTCCAAAGAAGAAGCAGGACGATTGGCTGCCACAAGAAGCTTTCCCAGGGCAGGCCAATGAGGACTCCTAAGGAGCTCAGCACAGCAGGAGGCCCAGGGAGGGGTCCCTAGATCTCCTCCTCCCTGCTTACTGGGGTGACACAGGGGCTTTGTAATAAGGCCCCCTAAAGGCCCCTGCGCTACTCCTCACACGAGCCCCCACTGCGCAGAGGCCTTGGGACTGCCAGCAGCAGCACCCCTTAGCTGAGCTCCCCAACCCCAGTCTATTTCCAGGCATGCCCTGTGCCTTGGAAAGGTCCTGACTCTAACACAGGGTCTGCACCCGACCCACACTGAGTGCAGGGAGAGCTCAGCACCACAGTCCCCCCAGCCCAGGGGCCCACACACAGAGGGGAGTATTACCGGGCGTCCAGGGGGGCCGGGCTGCCCCACACGTCCTTTCTGCCCCTGCACAGAGAAACAAAGACAGGAATGTATGGCCATTCCCACTCCCAGGACGCAGGCTGATCAGCAGTCAGAGCTTCTAAGTCCATCAGCTAAGCCACTAAACTAAAGTGGCCTCGCAGCCCCTGGGAGGGGAGCACCTCAGCACCCCTCCAGCAAATCCTGTAATACTCACAATCTGGCCGGGCTCCCCCTTCTCACCCTGCAGCAAAAACAGCAAAGAGGCCAGTTAGGGGGCAGTGCAGCAACAGGCAGAAGAGCCACCCGTGAGCATCTCCACCTCCTGCACCTCGCCCAGCCATTCCCCAGGGCAGCACAGACAGTGATGGGGCTGGCCAGGCTGCACCAGGAGTCAGTGCAGAGCTGGCAGGGAAAAACCATCACCCAGCCCACCTCTCCCCACTTTCCTGGCCAGGGGCCTGGCGCTCTCACCTCCACCCCCGTGGCCCAAGGCTCTGGGCTGGAAGCAGCCCACTCCCTCTGCAGATACACCTGGGGGTGGAGTGCCCTCCCCCCAGGTGTTTGCTCACCTCCCAAGGGCACCTCAATGTCCCCTGACTCCCCACTTTACCAGAGCCTGGAGTCCTCTTTGCAGCCCCCTCTCCAGTATGCTCCCCTGCCCCAAACAGGCCTTTCACACAGCCTGATTCTTCCACGCTGCCTCCCCTCCCACCGCTCACTGCACTGATCCCCCCCAGCTCCAGGGGGGCTCCCATCCCTTCCCCCCCAGCTCCAGGAGGGGTCCGGCTATCTTCAGTCGCTCTCCTGCAGCCCCCTCTTCATGGGAGGAAGCTGCAGAGGTGCTGACTGGTGTGGGACTCACCTTGGGACACTGCTCCGTGCAGGGCTCCAGCTGAGGGGGAAAAGTTCTGCATTAGAGAGGGCCTTGGGCAGCCATGTCAGCTCCACCCCATGCCAAGCTGCTGGGGCAGGGAGCAGCACCCCCCACCTGCAGGGGGACATTATACACATGGGCCACGGAGATGCTGCATGTGCAGGGGGAGGGGAGAGCTGCCCCCAGCCCCACGGCTTCAGTCACCTGCAGCTCCCTATGCCCCACCCGACAGCAGCTCCAACCTGGCTCTGGGATAGCTCCGGGCCTGCAGTTATGGGCAGCCCTGGGGCTAGGGTTGCCAACTGTCTAATCACACAAACCCAAACACTCTTGCCCCATCCCTTCTCTGAGGCCATGTCCCACTCATTCCATCCTCCATCCCTTGCTCTCCCCGACCTTCACTCACTTTCACCAGGCTTCCGAGTAACAGCCGTGTTAGTCTGTATATGCAAAAAGAAAAGGAGTACTTGTGGCACCTTAGAGACTAACCAATTTATTTGAGCATAAGGGCTTATGCTCAAATAAATTGGTTAGTCTCTAAGGTGCCACAAGTACTCCTTTTCTTTTCACCAGGCTGGGGCAGGGGGCTGGGGTGCGGGCTGCAGGCTCTGGGAGGTGGGGCAGGGGATTGGGGTATGGGAGGGGGTGAGGGATGCAGGCTCTGGGAGGGAATTTGGATGTGGGAAGGGACTCAGGGCTGGGGCAGGGGGTTGGGGTGCAGGAGGGGGTGGCGGTTACCTCAGGCAGCTCCCAGTTGGAGGCGCAGCGGGGCTAAGGCAGGCTCTCTGCCTGCCCTGGCTCTGCGCCGCTCCTGGAAGCGGCCAGCATGTCCCTGCGTCCCCTGTGGGGGTGGGCAGGGGGCTCCGCATGCAGCCCCTGCCTGCAGGTACCACCCCTGCAGCTCCCACTGGCCACAGCTCCCAGTCAATGCTGGGGCAGGGGCAGCACATGGAGAACCCTCCCCCCCAGGGGCTGCAGGAACATGCCGGCTGCTTCCGGGAGCAGCACAGAGTCAGGGCAGCCTTAGCCCTGCTGCACCACTGGACATTTAGCGGCCTAAAAATCTCCCAGTTTGGCTTCAGTAGCCTCCAGGAGATAGAGATCGATTCTGGGAGACTCCCAGCAAAACCGGGAGGGTTGGCAACCCTACCTGGGGCAAGAAGGCAGCGTCCCTCTTGCAGGCCGCCCTTCCCTCTTACCCTGTCTGTGACAGTCACCCTGCAGAGGGTGCTGGCGAGCCCGTCCTCCAGCTCCGACAGGCCGGCCCTCGAATCCTTGACATAGAAAACATGGCGCGGGTCTTCACTGGTGACAATGCGGCGCAGCTGCTCGTGATCCGCCCCGTCCATGCCCACCGCCAGCACCTGGATCCCTACACAGAGCAGAAAGGAGTCTCAGGGGGCCAGCCTGGTACTAACCCCCCTGGACTCACCACTCAGGAGGGTGAAGGGAAAGGGGTTAAAGGCTCTGGCACCCCGGCAAACTGCCCTGGGCAGGGGTTTTGACCAACCCAGCAGTAAAGAGGAGAGGGAGAGGGTTCCCACACAATCCTCTCCCTTCCTGTCACTCCCCACCCCTCCCCACACACACCCCTCCCTTCCCACCATTGTAAACTCCTTCCCTACCAGCCTGCCCTCTCCCTTTTTCCCCACACCTTCCCCTGCCCCCCAGCTATTGCCCGATGTGACAAAGTGGGAACATTTTCTAATACTTTTATGAGTCTGGCTGGTGCCTCGGTTTCCCCTATATGCTGAATTGTTATCTAGTGGGTAGAAAAGGACTGTTTGCTCTTGGGGCAGGCTAAGACATAGACGTGAATGGCGCCTAGCTGTCTGGGACTTATGCCCTATATCAGTGGAGCATCTGAGAAGACAATGGCAAATCCAATTGCTCAGACACTGGCACTTAGCACCCAATGACCCAGGGGGAGATGGATTTTCCTGCCTCTCTTTAGGGAGGCTGAACAGCATCTCCCTAGGGCGAGAACAAAGGACTGGGAAGGAGTGAGGTGGGGGATCAGAGCTGGCTGCTGGAAGGAGTCTAGGCTCTCACCTGGGGTCTGATGGAGAAGATCAGACGGAGGGAGACAGACACAGCTTGAACCAAGGGGTCACTACAGCTTGGCTGGGCTCTCGACTAACCAGAACGGTCTGTGCTTTACCCTTCAGTTCTCTCGACTACCCTAAGGCCTTCCTACGCTGTGCTCCAGTTAGCGAATTAACCCAACTGTGGAAGTATCACTGCAAACACTCAGCAAGGTGCATTGATCCCCCCAAGAGCGCACAAGGCTCCCGTGGGGTCTGTCTCAGTTGGACTTGAACAATGTGAAACAGGAGGGCTGCAGGCACTGAGGACCAGTCAAAGGAGGCGGTGAAGCCGAGTGGCTTGCCCTGGAGAAAGGGCGAGACCCACAGGGGGACCAGCGTGCTGAAGGGGTTCCAAAGCTGGGGGTGTAGCACGGATCATGTGGGTCTGCGACACCCATCCCACCCTCTTCACCTGGCTCAGACGCCACATCCCAGCTCCAGGGATTCAGTTCTCACCTGTCGCCTTGATCTCCCTGGCCGGCCCAATGGCATCGTCACCGGAGGGGCTGTCTGCCAGCACCACCAGCACCCCTGGCACACCAGGCCGGCGCCCTGCACTGGGGCTCAGCATGTAGGTCCTGGCAAAGTTGATGGCAGCTCCTGCAGAGAGAAAGGGTATCACTACCAAGCAGGTGTGATGCCACCTCTATCTCACCCCCCATAGGGCCCTGCCACCTCCATCCCCTTCCCCATCACCACTCACCCCCACCCAAGGTTAACTCCAGAGCGGGACGCCAGCCAACTGGGAAGGTGTTCCCATGGCCTGGGGTTGCAGAGTCCAACCCGCCACTGCATAAGGCTCTCGGAGTACAGGGCCCCCTCCCTTCCTGCCCCCCCCAGACAGTGTTCTGTCCTCATCCCCTGGCACTGTGGCATCGAAGAAGCACGACATCCAAAGCTGGCATCACCCCCACCCCACAGCAGGCACCATGGGGCACCATGGGGGAGCCCAGGCTGCAGGCATGGTGCCCCTTACCCAGGGCGTTGCCGCTGGGCTCCTCGTAGTGCATGGTGCGGATCCGCTCCAGGACAGTGCCCAGGTCACTGGAGCGATTCAGCAGGACCCACGGGACGCTGCGGTAGCTGTAGATCGCCAGGCCCACCTGGGGAAGAAAGCAAGAGGTCAGCCAGGCCACTGAGATCACAGCCATGATGTGGTCCCAGGACGGGGTGGGACCAGCCCCAGGGCGGAGGAAGGGGAGAGACAGGATGGCCCAAGGCAGCCCCCAGGGGAGGTGGAGGAACAAGGGGTATGTGTGCAGGGTGCACGTTCCACCCCTCCACATCAGTGGGGAGAACCAGAGCTCTGCTCCCAGGCCAGCCCTGCCCCCCAGTACCTGGGCGGCATCAGGGCCCAGCTGGCCCAGCGCTGAGACGGTGTTGGAGAGCAGGGCTCGGACGGCCTCGGCACTGTAGGCACTGTCCCGGGTGCCATGCACTAGGAAGATGATGTCACCACGAGCATCCCTGCAAACTGCACAGGAGAAGGAGATGAGGGAGCCCCTGAGAGGCAGGGGGACAGGAAGAAAAGCCCAGGGCAGCTCACCTCCTGTGGGTGGGTTTGACGGAGGAGCTGCTCCCCGCACCTCTGCTCTGGAGGGCCACTCCCCTGTGTGCAGGGCAGGCTCCTGCCTGCTGCCCCACTGCTCAGGATCAGGGGCAGTGAGTGCTGAGGAAGCCTCCACAGCCACCAAAAAGACCCAAGCGGTAGCAGGCTCCAGTTGAGGCCTCACTGCCGTGCGGAGATGCCAGCTGACTAGTGAGAGCCCCTGTCCCAACAGCGACCAGGCTGAGCCCCAAACCGCTAAGTGCCCCAATGGAGCAAGGCCCCACAGTCCAGTCCCTACCCCTCGCACAGCCGAACTGGAGCCGGACTGGTCCTGGGAGCCAGCCAGGCTGCCCTTTACCTGTGCGGTCGGTGAGGGTGGACTCCGCGCCCTTGGCGCTCCCGAACAGCGGCCGGATGGTGAAGAGGTATCTGTGCCCCAGCCGCAGCCCCGACACCTGATGGGAAGTTGCTGACCCGGGCAGTGTCCTCTGTGTCTCGCCTCCCTCTAACCCAAACAGGGACAAGGGACCTCAGCATAGACAGGGTCTGAGGGAGATGGCCCTAGTGTGGGCCCTGCTACCCATCCCCTCTGCCTCCCACCTCTCTGCTCAGTGCTGTCTCTCTTTGAAGGGGTATTTGAACTGGGGATGGTCAAGATCCCACAGCAATGGAAACAGAGACCCTCTTTCCAGACTGGGCTCAGGCCAGAGAGCTCCACCCCATTCACCCTGCCGCAGAGCGACCCCCCAGCAGGTCCCCATTCCCAGCAGTGACCTGGCCTGTCTGGAGCAGGCTGCCAGCTGGGGGAGTTGGGCTCCTGCCCACTAAGGGGGGGTCTGAGCCCCAATCTCACTTCAGCTCGCTGGCCTTGAGCCTGGGTTTCCTCTAGGGCTTTGCACAGCCTTACCAGGACTTCTGCAGACCTTGTTTTGAGCAAGCAAGGGAGCCCCAGAGGTGGGGGCTAGCTGTGGCCCAGCACGGAAGGGGGGTTCCTATCTCTTCAGGGGGGCCCTTTCTTCAGGCAGCCATGGGGCGCAGCTCCATGCAGGCTCTAGGGGTCCCTGCTGTAGCTCTGCAGCCCCAGAGGCAGCCGTGCTGGAAATCTGTTCATTACCTCGGGGCAGCTTCCAGGTGAGGAGGTAGCCAGTGGCCCCGGGAGCCGGAGTCCAGGCCAAGGTCACAGAATCATCTCGGGTCGCCGTCACCCGGAAACTGGTGACTCGGCCCAGAGGTGCTGGAAGGGCAGGAAAGAATAGGGTGTAGAGTGTGCCTCCCACCCCAGCCCAAGGGACTGGTGTCACCCCAACCCCCACCAACAGTTGGTGAGGGCGTGGGGAGCAAACCCAACCCATCAGGCAAGGGAGGAGGGGTCGGGGAAGCACACTTCTGCATTTCACCACAGGGTGGCCCCCTGGGTCCAGACATGGCTCAGCCAGACAGGGTCTCCAGGGGGCAGAACTGGGCTCCCCTTAAGAGAGACGCCCGCAAGGTAGTCTCAGACTCCAGAGAGGGCAAAACCTGTCCCATCCCACCCCCCCGATGATATGCCAGTGAACAGCCATGGTCGGAGGTTCCCTTCCAGGCCCTCAGACCCTGCACTGGGTGAGATGGGGCTGGCCTGTGGGAGAGTTGCCCATACCAGTGTTGGCAGCGATGCCCACAGTCTCGCTCTCCCGGCTGCCCACCAGGCTGGTGATCCGGATCTCATAGCGCTCTCCCGCCTCCAGGCCTTCGATGTCATAGGAGTTGACGTTGGGGGCGAGCAGCTGGCTCCTCTCCGGCCCTCCTGCCCCAGGGGAGAGACGGGGTTAAACGGGGCAGGGCGTGCCAGGAGAGCTGCGGGGAAGGTGGGGAAGGAGCTCACCATCTGCTGGCCTCCAGCTCAGGCGGTACCCGGTGCTGCCCGGCGCTGGGCTCCAGGTGAGGCGAATGCGCTGCTCCGAGGAGTCAATCACCCGCAGGTTCCCCACAGGCTGGGCTGGGGCCACCTCTGCCGCTGTGGGGCAGCAACACAGAGGGACAGGGTCAGGGGCGTAGTGGTCTTGCTGCAGCTGTCAAACCAGGTGCACAGAGAGGCTCCCCACTGGGATCTGGGTGTCCTGGCTCACATGGGCAGGATGGGGAGCACTGCGCGGGGTTCCTCGGCTCTCTGTCAGGGATCGGAGAGGTTCTGGCAGGGCTGGAGCTGTGTCACAGGGCCTGGGAAGAGCTCTCTGGGCTGCATGGGCAACTCTTGCCGGGGCAGACTTGCTGCTAATTCTCTGGCACAGGCATCATCACCTCCAGCTCTCATAGGCACTGCCCACCAGCTCAGGCCACAGATCTTAGAGCAAGGAGCAGATGGGAGTTCCAGTTCCCTGCCCACACCCCGCTGGGAGGGCACTGCCCAGGGTCAGGGGACCCTGGACAATGGAAGTCACCAACTCCACCCACAGCCCAGTCTAAGCCCAGCAGGGATCCAAGACTCCCATGGCCAGGCATCAGCACCTACGTGTGGTGACGACGATGGAGACAGGGTCACCCTCGCGGTTGCCAATCAGTGCTGTGACCTTCACGGTGTAGCTGACCCCACCCTCCAGGTTGAGAATGTCAAAGGAGCTGGTGTCACCAGAAACCACCTCGCTCGACTCAGAGCCCCCTGCAAAGGAACAGAGGGTTAACATGGCACCCAGAAGGGGCAGAGCCAGCAAGGATGCCAGCCTCACTCCAGGTGCCCAGAGTGGGGGACAGAACCAGGCTCTCCACTAGCTGATGATGGCGAGTGATCCCATCTCATCAGGGGAGGGAGAGATTCATCTCACGATGCCCAACTCCAAGGTTTGTGCCAGTCAGAGAAGAGACTCCAGGGCTGGAGACAAAGGCTTTCTAAGAGTGCAAGAGGAGTGGCGTGATGGGATCTGCAGGCCAGGGCAACCACGGGACTCCAGGAGCTCCCAGCACAGCCAGGACAGAGCTGGGCAGAGGTCTGGGGATGTGGGCACCACAGGCAGCGTGTTGACCTGGCTGGGTACTTTACCATCTCGACGGCTCCACACCACCTTGTAGGCTGTCGCCCCAGGCACTCCAACCCAGGTGACCCGGACAACGTTGCTCCTGGACGAGAGGATCTTGAGGCTGGAGACCATCCCCACCTGCTCCGGAGCTGTGACAGAGGGCACACAGGAGGCCTGGGTTACTAAGAGATCAGTATCGCACAGAGTCACAAGGGGCAGGGAGGAGCTACACCCTGAGACCAGGCGAGGCCTCACCTGTTCTAGCCGCAATGGTGACAGGGCTGCCTTCCCTGCTGCCAACCAGGGCCGAGACCCCAATGACATAGACGGCCCCAGCCTGCAGCTCCTCGATGCTGAAGGAGGTCCTGTCGGCTGGCAGGACCCGGGAGATCTCCTGGCCTGCGGGAGAGAAAGACAAGCTGCAGGGGTTGGATTTCATAGGCAGGGCAGGTCTGGGAGGGCGGAGAGGGCTAAGATGCTGCCAGGAATGTGGACGGAGACTGCAGCAGGGAACCTGCTGGGTGGGTTTAGTTTCAGTTTGGGGCTGGGTGGAGGAACACAGGGAACCCCAGGCCTGGGGTCTAAGCTCCCTGCTCCCACAGAAGGACTTGACTGAGGGGTCCTGGGTGTACCCACAAGCTCTGTTTTGGACTGTGTTCCTGTTGTCCAATAAACCTTCTGTTTTACTGGCTGGCTGAGAGTCTCAGTGAATCCCAGGAAGAGGGGTACAGGGCCTGGACTCCCCCACACTCCGTGACAGGGACACCCCAGGCCAAGATGCTGCGACAACCAGGGAGGACCACGGCCAGCATTTAATGGCCACACCCAATCCAGCGGGGAGGGAATGGCAACAGCAGCTGTCATTTGGAGGTGAGCCACCAATCTGGAAGCAGCAGGGGCCAGGATTCCAGTCTGTGCTCTCCCCAGGGAGCAGCAGGATGGGGTCTCCTCAAACAATGAATGGTGGGTTAGCCAAGCACAGGCCATTGAGCATGGAATGGCCAAACCAAGCCCCACCCTGCCTGCAGCAGGCACTGGCCTGCAAATCTCCGGCAGCAGGATCTGCTCTGTGAGGCTGTAGCTTATTCCCGCCTATGGCACAGCCAGTCCCGCTGGCCCTAGAATAGGTTGGGGCAGCAACATACCCCAGGCCAAAGGCACTTCAAGCTCTGGGCTGCCAGTGAGCAAGGGGGTCCTGTCACCAGCTCTAAGCAAGAAGCCAGGCACAGACACCAGTCCCCTGCTCCAACTGCTAGATCATGCTGCAGTGTGGTGCCTCCTAGCAGAGGCAGACGGGTAACGGGGGCATCTCCCAAGGCAAGGAGCCAGTCTGGATAGTCTCACCTCAATGGCCCACCTGAGCCCACGTGCATTCAGTACACCTACCATCACTCGCCCGCCATGTCAACTTGTAGCCACTCGCCCCAGGAAGCCCACTCCATGAGACCCTCAGCTGATTGGGTCTGATCTCAGCCACCCGCAGGTTGGTGACGCTGCCCACAGATGGCGGATCTGCAGGGCCGGAGACTGTGTCAGCCTGGACCCCAGAGACTTGTCTGTCATGCCCGGTCCCCGCAATCAGCCCAGCCAGAGGGCAGGAACAAATGCAGGTGCTAACCAAGGGCTGCATACCCAGAGCCTTCACTGGGAGAGCCGGACGCCCCGCAGTGGTGACACTCAGCCTCGCAGGCTTGCTGGGAGAGCTGGACCATTCAGCCCAAGTGCTGAGCTAGCTTGGTGCCCCCCCAGGTGCTAAGCCATGCCCCTGCACAGGTCCCCATGCAGACGTACCCAGCTGGACAGTGATAGTGGCAGGGTCACTCTCCTGGCTGCCCACCAGGGTTGTCACCTGCACCAGGTATGTGACTCCTTCCTTCAAATCCTGCAGCTCAAAGAAATTCCGGTTGCCGGGGATGCGCCTGGTCTCCTCTGAGCCATCTGCAGCAAGGAAGAGCACTGGGGAGTTGGCCTCTGCGCCCCAGCAGGGAGCGAGGCTCCCACAGCACGGCTACTGCAGCACGGGGAAGGGCTCTCAGACACCCTGACGCTCCCAGGGGAGATGGCCCTAATGTACTGGTGCATGCCAGGCTTGCCCAGTACAAAAACCCCCATCACAGCCACCCGCAGCCATGTCCTGCTCCCCCTCATAACTCCCAACCCCTCCGCCCTGCCCTGTCACAGCTGCCTACAGGCCCTTCCCCTCTGCCCTGCTCAGTCACAGCCCCCCATTCTGCCCACCTTTTATCCGTGTTCTTCTGACGTCCCTCCAGGTGCCTCAGCAGACACCCCTGCGCAGCAGAGCTCTGCCAGGCAGAGAAGTGGGTACCAGCAGGTATGGCCCCCATACCACAGCCTATCCAACACCCATGCCCACACTCTGCAGGCCAGCTCTTACCCTGCCTGTTGGTGATCACCAGCTTGTACTCAGTGGCCCTGGGCATGGCACTCCACAGAAGCCGCACACGGCCCACACCCACAGGCACCACTTGCAGGTTGGACACGCTGCTCACTGATGGCTCTGCCATAAACACACAAGGGACCCCCCAGTCAGAGCAAGCCCAAGGGGCCTGGACCAAAGCCTGTTCGGGGAGCAGGCATGACTGCCCTAGGGGAAAAGGGAGCGTTCCCAGCCCCTGGGCAAGGGAGATGCAGCGACCAGGCCCCTGGAGTGGGGGTAATATCGGACATAGCACGCACAGCTCATAGAGTGGAGCTGGGTGCAGTGTCCAGGGCTCATGAGCACCCCGGGTGTCTGTTCTAGACAGACACTGCTGGCTGTGCTGAATGCCAGCTGATGACTGCTGAGCCTGCTGCTGGGGGAGGGAGCATGGGAAAGGAGCTAGAGAAAGAGGGACCGACCCCTGTGTGAAGGGACAAGAGCCCATCTCCCACCCATGCCCCCGGCAGAGCCCCCAGGGTTGCTAGTAAGAAATCCCATCTGACTGCCTGGGGCCAGCTCCATGGGAAGAGAACACTCACTCTAGCCTATCCTCCCTGGGGCCTCAGGTCCCACCCACCCACCGGGGCTAGCTGGCACTCACCGATCCGGACACTGATGGGGACGGCGCTGCCTTCACGCCTGCCAATCAGGGCTGACACACGCACTACATAGGTGACCTCCTCTCTCAGGTCCTCGAGCTCCAGCATGGTCTGGGTGCCTGGGATCTGCCTGGTCCTGTCAGTGCCATCTGCAGGGGTGACAGGAATGGGGAGGCTTAGGGCTCCCTCCAGCTCTGATGTCACATCAGCTATGACAGAGTCCCTCTGTGACATCCCTGCTACCCTCAGACCCAGGTACAAAGCACTGCACCCCCACCCACAGGCCAAGCCACGCTGACCCCAGGTGCCTCCTCAGCCTTTGGGCACAGATCTCCTGGCTGGGGAGCTGACTGGGCTGGAGAGCAGAGTGGGAGCAGGTACCACTCCTTCCCCATCACGTGCACACGTCTCGTCCGATGGGCAGGGTGAGCGCGCTTCCCTCAGAGCCCACTTGCATGGCCTGGAATCACACATGCCATTCCATATCACCCAGCAGAGGGTGGCCACACGAGTAGGTGCCCGGCCAATGGTGCTCTGGAGGAATGCCAGGCCAGGGGTGGCTAGAGCAGCTGGGGCTAGTGGACTGGGGACTGGTAACTCCCCCCGCTACTGAGCATGAGTTTGTGAACACGTGCTCCCAGTTCACGGCATCAGTTCTGTGTCACACAATTCAGCTGTGGCCTGACAAGTGCAAGAGAAACCTTCAAACTGTGACCCCAGGGTAGCAGACAGCAATGCCTGCCTGAGTCTGCCAGCAGCCTGAAACAATAGCTCAGAGGCGGGAACTGCTCTATTCACATGAGCATGTACTGTTGACACTGGAACCTAACGATAACATTGTACATGATAACTCTTAACCATTTCAGTGTTGCTTGTTTTGGCAAAAGCATCCCGCTAATGGGTTTGTGCCACTAATCCAAGCTGCCTCTTTCAATTCCCCAAGGGACAAAAGTCCCAGCTGGCCCCTACCAGGCTCCCCCATCACAGCTTCAGTGCAGCCTCAACACAAGCCCGTGCAGCACACAGAGAATTGAATGGAGGGACAGCGCAGAATGCACTGCAGTGAATAGCCAAATCACAGCACCAAGGAGAAAGGGGGAAGCCAGGGGGCACTGCACTGTGGGCTTTAGTCACTCACAGACTTAATGCCATCAAAACCTGCGGTCTCAGATTTAGCATCTACCTCAGAATCTCAGCCAGCTGCTCCCAAGCACTCAGCACAGGGCTAGTGCCAGCCAACTAAACAGTCAGGGCCGGCTCTAGGATTTTTGCCGCCTCAAGCAAAAACATTTTTGGCTGTCCCCGCTTTTTTTTTTTCCCATGTCCCCCTACCCCCAGCTCCACCCCTTCCCAACCCCTTCCCCAAATCCCCAGCCCCGCCTCCTCCCCCGGGCGTGCCACATTCCCCCCCCCATTGCTTCCTGCGGCTCCCCCGCCGCAACCCCCCGCCCTAGCTCACCTCCGCTCCCCCGCTCCCCTGAACATGCCGCCACTCCACTTCTCCCTGCTCCCTCCCCAGGCGAGGGAGAGGCAGCATGTTCAGGGGAGCAGGCGGAGCGGAGGGGGGGTGGGGAGGGAGCGCAGGAAGTAACGGGGGGGTAGAGGAACTGCTCCCCGCCCCAGCTCACCTCCACTCTGCCACCGCCGCCTCCCCCGAGCGCCGTCGCTTGGCTTCTCCTCCCTCCCTCCCAGGCTTGCCGGGCGAAACAGCTGTTTGGCGTGCGGCAAGCCTGGGAGGGAGGGGGGAGAAGCGGAGCGACAGCAGCGTGCTCAGGGGAGCGGGTGAAGGCGAGCTGGGGCGGCAGGGGCACATTTCTAGGGGCGGCATGGCCGGCGCCGGACTGCCACGCCTAGAAATGGGCCGCCCCAAGCACCTGCTTGTTTTGCTGGTGCCTAGAGCCGGCCCTGTAAACAGCGAACAAGCTCCCACCCATCCTCCCAGCAGGATCGGGAGATAGAGGACTGAAGGGCTGCTTTGCAGAAGCACTGGTGTGGGGTGGATCTCTAGCTGTCTGTGCGAGGGTCATTCCCACGACTGCAGTTAGCCTCCACTGGGTATCTAGACACCACGGTGTGTTCTCCAGGGCTCTGGCCTGTCCCACCCCCCCACCACTGGGCCTCAGATGCCAGTCAGGAGGTAGGTGGCACTCCAGAGAGTCAGCTCTGGATGGGTCTGGAGTCCAGCCTGCAGCCACAACTCCCCTGTGGCCCCCAAGCACTGGCTCCCCGCTGGAGACTCACCCTGGGAGCTGCGCAGCACAATCTTGTACTCAGTGGCACCCGGGACCCCAGTCCAGGCCAGCCGGATCCTCTTCCCCACGGTATCAATGACCCGCAGGTCAGAAATGCTGCCCACTGGGGGCTCCGCTCCTGCAAGACAAGACAGCGCTAACGCCATGGCTCACAGCTGGGCAGGCACAGCCTGGGGACACCAAGGAGCACTGGAAGGAGGGGCGGGGCACCACAGACCTATGGAACAGTCAGAGCAGGCCTGGCAGGGCCAGGAGATCCTGCCCTCGCTCAGTCCATGGGGTTCCTGGCACCCCCGTTGCTGAATGGACGGAGGCTCCAGTGTAGGGGAAAGGGCAGGGCAGGGATCTGTTTGATCACTGTTTGCCCAGCACCCAAGTCGCTTCCTTTGAAAACCTACAGTCAAAGAGCCTCCAGGGAAGGGGGCAGGTCTTTCAGCCCCACACAGTCTGGGCCTGGCAGGGGGCCCAGCATTCAGCAATGACTCCACCCATGCTGCCATGCCACAGCCCAGCGGAGTGAGCCGGGAGAAGAGCAGGGGCCCTGTGCTGGGGATGTCACTCACTTGGAGGGCTACCCACCCCAAAAAACGCTGGTAGGATGTCACAGAGCCACTTGCATGGTGCACTGGGCACCTCTAGGCTCTGGGAACCCTCCTCTGCCCACTCCACCCAGGTGGGCCCAGGGGCGTTCACTCACCTGTCTGGGAGATGGTTACGGGTGTGGCCACCTCCCTCCCGTCGTACAGGGTGTAGAGGGTAATGCGATAGTCCGTGGCTGGCTGCAGGCCGGTGAGCTGGTAGCTGTTGATGTTGGTGGGCAGGGACACAGTCTGTGGGGGGTCAGCACCTGAGAACCAGAATGGGATGGGGGGGGCGGAAATGAGGCAGTCACTTGCTGCTTCCCAGCCCTGAATCTCAGCACCTCTCCTCCCCTTCGTCCTCCCAGGGACTCCTGCACCAGCAGCTGGATCCCCCTGAACCTGGCCGGCCTGTGAACCAGACCTGGAGCCCAGCTGAGCCTGTGGAGATCCGGGATGGGGATCTATCACCCTACCCCCACGCAGACACAGGGCATTTCAGCCTCTCCAGTAGCCTTCCCCACTCCCTGCCCTGGGGACCTGGCCAGCCTACCTGTTGCTCTTCTCCACTCCAGCCGGTAACCACGGGCATCGCGGATGATATTCCAGGCCACCTGGATGGAAGTTGGGCCCAGAATGACGGTCCTCAGGGACTGGACTATGCCTGTTTCTAGAGGAAGGAGAGACAGGCGGCCAGGCTGAGCTCAGCAGCATGAAGGCTCTCGACAGAGCCTAGCGCCCACAGAAGGGAAACACTTAGGCTTCCAAATCCATCTCTCAAGCTGAGCCTAAAGCTGGGCACCCCGCCAGAGTAGCCTTTTGGGAAGTGAGGTGGTGGGCCTCAGTCCAGTGCCCACCACCACAGCTGTCGCTAATTACTCCCCAGCTGGGCTGCATACCCTCCCCACGGGAGGGTCCTTCCCTGGCAGCTCATGGGGGAAGCCAGCTCTGGCACTGCCTTGGCGGAGCCTGCTCTGAGTAGGGATTCAGTCTGCAGGGCTGGCAAACTGGAGGGCTGCACTGGCAAGAGAGCCACTATGCCAAGAGAGGGGATGAAGAGCCAGGCCTGGAACAACTGACGCTCCCAGCCAGAAAAAGACACAGGGAAAAATAACTCCCCATCTCCCTCTGCTTTAGAATGTGTCCAGAAATATCTGTGCCATGGGGGCACTCCCAGGGCTGAGCCCCCCCTTACAATAGGGGCCTCCCTCCCCAGAGACCTGTGGGAAAGGAAAGGCCACGGTGCCCTGGCCTGGAGAATGGCATTAACCCCCTGGAGACCCAGCCAAGGGCACCAGGGATGGTACTGTCAGGACTGTTTCTGCAGGAGCAGCCCCAGTCCCAGCCTCCTCCCCACTCGACTGTAGGTGCCACCTCATCCCGCTTTGTGGACATTACAAAGCGCTCTCTCAGCCAGGATCCCTTCAGTACCATATCAATCCGCACCCAGCCACACCGGGATGCAGAGCTGCTGTCTCCCCCTGTGCATCGCTCTCCCATGAGAGGGACACCAGCCAAGCCTGGGGCCATGTGCATTGCTAGTACTTTGTGCTGCCCCAGCTGCTCGTCCTGTCAGCCCTCTGGACATTCTCAGAGCATAAGCTCTTGGGGCCTTGACCTCTCTCTTCATTGCATGTCCATGGGTGTTTATCTGTGTGACACAAGAATCTCTTCTTGCCAACTAGCAAGGAGCACAGAGGGGGTGCACAGGGCTTATGGGGATCTCCTGGATCTGGTACATAACTTCTAGTTCACCAAAGAGTGCCATGCGAGGTCACAAACAAAAGCCAGTGTCGCACTCATCATCAGTATCGGGAAACGCATGTACAGAGGTTTCGTAAGAAGTTGTTATGTACATACACTGAAAATTATGTTCTCTAGGTCAAGTCAAGGGGACTGGTCATCCGCAAAGATGAAAAAACAGGTTTTCCGTCAGTCAAGAAATGTTTCTGTCTAGCTGCTTACATGGATATTAAGTATTGTCTGCTTCACATTGGGTCTCCCCTCAGCCGGCTGAACGGAATGCAGACAAAGGGTTGCAACGGCTTCAGCGAGGAAAAAGCAATAGGAAGAAGTAAAGAGTGGGCAGGGAGAACAATACTTGAAGTGCACATGTGACGTTATGGACTTGAACTGAGACCGTATAGATCATGGTTGCAACCAAGGTCCTGCAGTGGCACCAAATCTTATATAAAGGGGGTCAAATAATAAATTTCTAAATAAGAAATAAGAAGCGATGCAATGGGTAAGACCGAGTCCGTCTGGGCAAAAATTACATTGGGGAAGAAAACTATTAGAGCCTCCCCTGGGATAGTGCTTGGGGTGTACAGATATTTGGATACGGATAGAGCCCTTTTTAATGTTTTTAATAAAGTAAATACTAATGGAAACTGCGTGATCATGGGAGACTATAACTTCCCAGATATAGACTGGAGGATAAGTGCTAGTAATAATAATAGGGCTCAGATTTTCCTAGATGTGATAGCTGATGGATTCCTTCATCAAGTAGCTGCTGAACTGACTAGAGGGGATGCCATTTTAGATTTGGTTTTGGTGAGTAGTGAGGACCTCATAGAAGAAATGGTTGTAGGGGATAATCTTGGTTCAAGTGATCATGAGCTAATTCAGTTCAAACTGAACGGAAGGATAAACAAAAATAAATCTGCAACTAGGGTTTTTGATTTCAAAAGGGCTGACTTTCAAAAATTAAAGGAAATTAGTTAGGGAAGTGGATTGGACTGAAGAATTTATGGATCTAAAGGCAGAGGAGGCCTGGGATTACTTTAAATCAAAGCTGCAGAAGCTACCGGAAGCCTGCATCCCGAGAAAGGGGAAAAAATTCATAGGCACAAGTTGTAGACCAAACTGGATGAGCAAGCATCTCAGAGAAGTGATTAAGAAAAAGCAGAAAGCATACAGGGAGTTGAAGATGGGAGGGATCAGCAAGGAAAGCTACTGTATTGAGGTCAGAACATGGAGGGATAAAGTGAGACAGGCTAAAAGTCAAGTAGAGTTGGACCTTGCAAAGGGAATTAAGACCAATAGTAAAAGGTTCTATAGCCATATAAATAAGAAGAAAACAAAGAAAGAAGAAGTGGGACCGCTAAACACTGAGGATGGAGTGGAAGTCAAGGATAATCTAGGCATGGCCCAATATCTAAACAAATACTTTGCCTCAGTCTTTAATAAGGCTAAAGAGGATCTTGGGAATAATGGTAGCATGACAAATGGGAATGAGGCTATGGAGGTAGATATTACCATATCTGAGGTAGAAGTGAAACTCGAACAGCTTAATGGGACTAAATCGGGGGGCCCAGATAATCTTCATCCAAGAATATTAAAGGAATTGGCACACGAAATTGCAAGCCCATTAGCAACAATTTTTAATGAATCTGTAAACTCAGGGGTTGTACCGTATGATTGGAGAATTGCTAACATAGTTCCTATTTTTAAGAAAGGGAAAAAAGTGATCCAGGTAACTATAGGCCTCTTAGTTTGACATCTGTAGTATGCAAGGTCTTGGAAAAAATTTTGAAGGAGAAGGTAGTTAAGGACATTGAAGTCAATGGTAAATGGGACAAAATACAACATGGTTTTACAAAAGGTAGATCGTGCCAAATCAACCTGATCTCCTTCTTTGAGAAAGTAACAGATTTTTTAGACAAAGGAAATGCAGTGGATCTAATTTACCTAGATTTCAGTAAGGCATTTGATACCGTGCCACATGGGGAATTATTAGTTAAATTGGAAAAGATGGGGATCAATATGAAAATTGAAAGGTGGATAAGGAATTGGTTAAAAGGGAGACTACAACGGGTCCTAGTGAAAGGTGAACTGTCAGGTTGGAGGGAGGTTACCAGTGGAG
This sequence comes from Eretmochelys imbricata, assembly GCF_965152235.1. Lineage (NCBI taxonomy): Eukaryota > Metazoa > Chordata > Testudines > Cheloniidae > Eretmochelys > Eretmochelys imbricata. The sequence continues at coordinate 24,097,208 of NC_135578.1, forward strand.
TTCCTCAGGGATCGGTTTTGGGACCAATCTTATTTAATCTTTTTATTACTGACCTCGGCACAAAAAGTGGGTGTGCGCTAATAAAGTTTGCAGATGATACAAAGCTGGGAGGTATTGCCAATTTAGAGAAGGACCGGGAAATCATACAGGAGGATCTGGATGACCTTGTAAACTGGAGTAATAGTAATAGGATGAAATTTAATAGTGAGAAGTGTAAGGTCATGCATTTAGGGATTAATAACAAGAATTTTAGTTATAAGCTGGGGACACATCAATTAGAAGTAACGGAGGAGGAGAAGGACCTTGGAATATTGGTTGATCATAGGATGACTATGAGCTGCCAATGTGATATGCCTGTGAAAAAAGCTAATGCGTCAGGAGAGGTATTTCCAGTAGGGATAAGGAGGTTTTAGTACCATTATACAAGGCACTGGTGAGACCTCATCTGGAATACTGTGTACAATTCTGGTCTCCCATGTTTAAGAAGGATGAATTCAAACTGGAACAGGTACAGAGAAGGGCTACTAGGATGATCCGAGGAATGGAAAACTTGTCTTAGGAAAGGAGACTCAAGGAGCTTGGCTTGTTTCGCCTAACCAAAAGAAGGTTGAGGGGAGATATGATTGCTCTCTATAAATATATCAGAGGGATAAATACCGGAGAGGGAGAGGAATTATTTAAGCTCAGTACCAATGTGGACACAAGAACAAATGGATATAAACTGGCCACCAGGAAGTTTAGACTTGAAATTAGACAAAGGTTTCCAACCATCAGAGGAGTGAAGTTTTGGAATAGCCTTCCAAGGGAAGCAGTGGGGGCAAAAGATCTATCTGGCTTTAAGATTAAACTCGATAAATTTATGGAGGAGATGGTATGATGCGATTACATGGTTTTGGTAATTAAATATTCATGGTAAATAGGCCCAATGGCCTGTGATGGGATATTAGATGAGGTGGGATCTGAGTTACCCAGGAAAGAATTTTCTGTAGTATCTGGCTGGTGAATCTTGCCCATATGCTCAGGGTTTAGCTGATCGCCATATTTGGGGTCGGGAAGGAATTTTCCTCCAGGGCAGATTGGAAGAGGCCCTGGAGGTTTTTCGTCTTCCTCTGTAGCATGGGGCACGGGGCACTTGCTGGAGGATTCTCTGCTACTTGAAATCTTTAAACCACGATTTGAGGACTTCAATAGCTCAGACATAGGTGAGAGGTTTTTTGCAGGAGTGGGTGGGTGAAATTCTGTGGCCTACATTGTGCAGGAGGTCAGACTAGATGATCATAATGGTCCCTTCTGACCATAGTATCTACGAATCGAGGTGTCCCAGAAAAGGTTATGGTTTGCTGGTTATGATTATGCGATCTGTATGTGTGTATCATTTTTATAGTTGACATTATGAATATTGGCTCTATACTGTCTGTATTTCAAACTTATGCTTCTGTGTGACACCCCAGAAAAGTTGGTGTCAGCTCTGCCTAGCCTGCTTGATGGCCCATTAAGGACCATCAGCTGTACAATTGACCCATTGAGAGAAGGCAGACATGCCTTGTGACTCAGCAAGGTGTGCAGGGACATGCCTATGGACAGAACGCTGAGGTTTTTCCAGGCCACGTGAGGGACAGCTTGTCTTTGGAACAAAGAAAGCAGAGACCACATGGCAAGAGAATATAAAAAGCTGCTGCAGCTCCTCCATCTTGTCTCCAGTCCTGCTTCATACCTCTGGAGGGACTTTGCTACACTGAAGCTTTGAACCAAGGACTGAAAGACCCATCCCAGCTGTGGATGTCCTCCAGAGACTTGATTTGAACCTGCAGTTTATTCTACCACTGCTGCAAGCCTGAACCAAGAACTTTGCCATTACTGTGTGTAATTGATTCCATTTAACCAATTCTAGCTCTCATCCATCTCTTTTTCCTTTTATGAATAAACCTTTAGATTTTAGATTCTAAAGGATTGGCAACAGCATGATTTGTGGGTAAGATCTAACTTGTATATTGACCGGGGTCTGGGGCTTGGTGCTTTGGGATCGAGAGAACCTTTTTTCTTTTACTGGGGTACTGGTTTTCATAACCATCTGTCCCCATAACGAGTGGCACTGGTGGTGATACTGGGAAACTGGAGTGTCTAAGGGAATTGCTTGTGTGACTTGTGGTTAACCAGTGGGGTAAAACCAAAGTCTTCTCTGTCTGGCTGGTTTGGTTTGCCTTGGTGTGCATAGAAACCCCAGCCTTGGGCTGTAACTGCCCTGCTTTAAGCAATTTGTCCTGAATTGACACTCTCAGTTGGGTCCCGGCAGAACCAGCATCATTACAGCACATCAAAGATTTGCTCTAATAAAGACACCCTGGCATCCTTCACCTAGGAAGCTAACAGACCGTGAGTTTACTTCATGAAAGAAGGGTCTCCATCAGGCTTGGCTGACAACACTGGAAAGCATGTTGGGCAAGATCTGCTTCTTCAGACAGGAGGAGAAGTTGTTAATGTAGTTACCTAGAAAGCTGGTGATGATTTTGTTTTGTATGTAACCATTTATTTCTGATACCCTTACTCACTATTACAGGAATCTCTGTTCTAGTTTTCACTATCAATATATCTCAGTGCTGTGTGTTAAGCAAAGTGCTGCTCCTGAGCTGACAAGCTGGTGCATACGATTCCTTTGGGAACAGCAGGCCTGGTAATTCTAGGTGGCCGGTGAATCAGGGGCCGGACGGTGCACTGCACGCTCTGAGGACTCAGGCATTGGTGTATGCCGATTGCTACCAGTACAGAGAGCAAGGCCTGCGGGGATCTGGAAGGCAGTGCTTGGGCTGCCAGTGGCTGCCGGGAGCTGATCCACAGCACGCACAGACGTGACCTCCTCATGCTAAAGACAGGTGATGGTGAGGTGCCTCGCTCCTGGGGAGTGTCACAATCGAAACAGGGCTTGGCACAATAGAGCCCTGACTGGGGCTTCTGGGTGCTACTAGAGTACAAATACTACAGTTATCCCAAAGAGCCACCAGCTTCCTGGCACAGACCCTGCCTCTTGCCCCTCAGCAGTGGGAAGCCTCTCCCATGGTCATGCACACACCTGTTCTTCTCCTAATAGAGGCTGGGGGCCCCTCCACTTGCCCGTAGAGTGAAATGACCGTCAGCAGGTAATCTGTGTCTGGCTGCAGCCCTGTCAGCAGGTAGGAATTCTTGCTGGCATCCACATCAAATTTCCGAATGTCCTGGCCTGAGATAATCCAGAGAAAAAGGGTTTAAGGCACAATTCCAGGTCTTCCGTTCAACTGAGAGCCCCATGCAACACCAGGGACTCCACATCAGACCAGACCAACAGCCCTTCCAGTCCGCTATCCCATTTCTTGATTGCACGGGGCCAGAGCCGCGCTGCTAATCCAGTATCCTTGTGTCTACGACATAGCAGATGAAGTCTAGTCTGGCATCCAGCCTCCCCCCATACACCAGGCCATACCCCCAGGCCAATCTCATCAGGTTTTGGATTCTGGGCTGCCAAAGGCCAGCAAATATCCTGACACTACTCCCACACCCAGCCATAAGTGGCTTTGTCAGTAAAATCTGTTCATGTTAATAGAGAACATGGGGGATGATTGAACAAGAAAGCTTCCTGCACTCCACCCCACCTCAGACACAGGTGACTAACATACAGGGCCTGATCCTACCCATCCTCCACAAGCAGGACTCCCAGAGTTCTATGCCAAGAGGTTTGCAGACCTGGGCCCTGCACCTGTGACCCAGATGTGTGGGCCTTCCTGGAGGGATTCAGCAATGGGCTCTGTACAGACAATGTGGCTGACCTGGCCAAGAAGCTGCGCAAACCCCAAAGCTCGTGGTGAGGTCATTTCCGGGAACACATGGATCCCTTTCAGTCTGGTGTGATTTGGCCTGGTTCTCCATGTGTCTCGGGGCAAAAGGAGAGATCCCCAGTACTCCAAGAGCAGGGCTGCGCAGAGTCTCCCAGAGAATGGACAGAGAGCCTGGAGCATGGCCCCTCCCCACCATTCCCCCAGGCTGTTACACCCCTAGGACTGGCACAAGGCCCAGCAGGAGAGCAGGTGTGGATCTGAATTGCCTTCAGAGTGATAAAGATTCTCTTGACAGAAGTTCATCACCCCGGCCCCCTTTGCTCATTCCACCACCCCGCCCCCAAACTTTCTTCCCCTCACCCCCAACTTCTCAAGCAGCTCTGCCACCTGCCCTCCTCTTCTCCCCCTGTATGTGCTTGCCTGTCACTTGGTCCCTTTCTGTCTTGGGCATCCTGCCCAGCCCCCTGGTCCCTTTCTCCCCTCAGCATGCTGCCTCACTCGCCTCTCCTCCAGCCACTCTGGACTCTCCAGTCTCTCCACACTTCAGCAGCAGGTGCTCCAGAGAACACAGTTTGGGACCCTCTGCCCCATAATGCACCTGACTACAGAAGAGTCCTGTCCCATGGGAGGGGTGTATCTGCTCTGCTGGAAGAAAGGCATGCCAGCCCCCCACCCACACCCACCCACTCCTTAGAGCCTGCACCACAGCTCAGCACCCCACCATCCAGCCAGAAGGTCTAGAGAACCGTGTCCACCGTTCAGTTTACAGCACCCTGCCACTGGTTTTTGGTATGGGGAGAGAGCTCTAGTTAGTCCGGTAGACTTACCTGAGGGGAGCCCCCAGGAGACCCGGTATCCAGTAGCTCCACTCACACCCCGCCAGGTCACCAGCATTCTCTGCTGGGAGACGTTCTGAACCGACAGCTGCTGCACCCCTTCCAAACGCACTGGAGGGAGAGGGAATCAAACAAAACACAACCATGGCACAAATGTGAGACCCAGAGAGCTCAGCCTCCATGCAACCTGCAAGGCAGCCAAATATACTGCAGAGTCCAGCCCAGCCCAGCCACCCTTCTGCATTGCCAGCTCACATAAGAGACACAATAACCTTAACTCTGCCCCTAAATAAGCACAGTTCCCTTCACCGGTAATCTCAAAATATAAATACCCCACAAAACTCTTTGGAAAAATACACCCAGGAATGATGCATGTGCACTTCATGGACATGCACCAATCAGCTTCAAATGCAAGTCCACACACATGCATTATTTTAAAAGTGGATTGCGTCACATAAACCATATATCCAATACTAGTCTCAAAATACATCAGAGATACTTTACCAAAAAATTCTATGCTCAGGTGATTAGAGAGAGAGAGAGATCAAAATCACTTCTTCATTTAAAAATCCCCGGGTCAAAGTGAAGGGTGTTATGCTGCATCTGAGATATGCACGTTTTGTACTTGACCTGAGTTAGATATGGTTGAAAAAACACAAGCTAACAATTTCACAACATGTGGGAGTGGTGTTCATTTCAGTGGGTTCGAAGTGGACCCATTTTCCAGTTTGCCTGACACTTTTCACACAGCTGGATTGACATTTTTATCAAAAGTGTTTTAGAAATGTTTTGCCTATTGAAAACCATGGTTCCTTCCTGGAAACCAGGATTTTGGCAAAGAGAAAATGTTGATGATTTTGAGAACTATGTTGATAGAGTTTTTATAAAAATATGGAGAAAAGTCCTATGAAAAACTAACATTTCAATAATCGGACAATTATTTTGCAAAAAAAAAAGAAAGTTCCTTTTTAAAAAAAAAAAAGAAATAAAAAGTCATTTTTGGCTGGAAGAAAACCCAGTCAGATGCCCTCTGGCAGCCCCAGGCTCTGGCTGTCTGAGCAGATGGTACTTACGGGTTCGGCCCGTTAGCTGGGCCGGCGCTGCCGTCTGCCGCTGGGAGATAGGCTGAAGTGTGACCATGTAGTCAGTGTTGGGGCGCAGATTGCTGAGTGTGACAGACACAGCGTTGGCCCCCAGGCTCATTTCCTCCGCTTGAGCCTCACCTGGGATGGGCACAGACAGCGACGCATGAGTGGGGCCCAGCACGAGGGGGGACTATCCATTGGAAGGCAGGGGGCTCTGGTGCTGCCGGACACTACCCCAGCCTTGGGCAGGCTGCAGAACACAAGCTTTGTGGGGCTTCAGACAGGCCTTTCCTTCATGCAGTAGGTCAGGACTGGAACACTCTGGTGCCCAGGTGGGTTGGCGAGGGGGAGCACATGCAGCACAGAACACACTTGGCCTCCCACACGTGTGCAAGCACATGGCTGGCAGCATGAGCAGACATGCTATGTGCGCTCAGTGCGTTCAGCCCGGCTCTGTGCCCCCATTCCCAGCAGCAGGGCTCAGCCAGTGCAAGAAGCTAAACAAAGATCAGGGGCTCAACCCAACCAGGCAGGGCTGGGAAAAGGGAGCAAGGGCCCTGCTTGCACTCCCTGGCAGGGAGCTGTAGGCAAGTCCTGGCACTCCCTTGCAGATGCCATGAAAGGAGAGGAAGATGGCAGGCAAATCTCCACACACAGTTCTAAGCTGGCCCCCTCAGTTAGGCACGGGGTCTGGGCAGGGCACAGGGGTGGTTCAGATGAGCTCAGCAGTGGTTTTGTGCCCTCAGGGCTAGCATTCTCTGCTGGGGAGATGCACTGCCATGGCAGCCGGGTGTGGCAGCATGTAGGGCGAGGCGCACTGGGAGTGCTGCCAGGGCCACATGCACTGGGATGGCTGCAGGCTGGGGAGGGGCAGCTCCAGGTGCAGCTTCCTACAGAAAATAGCACTGGGGTGGGGGGCTTGAAACCATCTATACCCCTGCCCAAACCCCAGCATGCTCAGAGAGCCCCTGTACACACACACTCTTCTGAGCACACACTGTACCCCATGTACATACCTCCACATGTACACCCCCAGCACATGTACTGATCTCCTCCCGTACACACAAACCAGTCCTGTACATCCACACCCCAGGACACACACCCAACCCCTTCCAACCCCCTCCCCCCTGCCACACACACACACACACACACACACACACACAAGCACCTGGGCCCACACATTCCCCCACAACAAATACAGCTGCAGCGAGAGGAGAGCTGGGGCTGGAATCCGCTCTCACCTATGGGGTGCCTGGGCTTCACTCGGCCACGTGAACGCCACACACCACATCACAGAGATCCTGGCAGCACCACCCACCCCCTTTGGGCACAGTGGATGCCCTGCACTGATCCCGGCACAGCACGGCCTCCCATGGGAACAAGAGGCCATTCAACTGGCTCTGTGTCTGCCTGCCTCGGAGGGAGTTCATACGTCACAGCTGTCTGCTCCTTGGGGTTTGTGGCTAACAAAGTTGCTGGACAGACAGGGTGTGGGGAGGAGGTGGTGCAGCCAAAGAGCGAAGGGAGCAGAGATCCGTGCTCGCTGATTCTCCTCCAACCCTCCCACTCAGCCGAGTCCTAGGGCAGTGGAGAAAGGCCTGCCCAGGCTTGGATTCCCCTGCCCTCCTGGAATGGATCCAGGCTCCACACCCTACACATGCGGGACAAGGGTCTGTAGCCGGGCTGGCTGGCAGCTCTCCTGTGGCAGAGAACACAGCCCAGGGGGATGTTCCCACATTGCAGAGCCACAGGAGAGGCAGCGCCTCCCCGGCCCAATCGCCCGCACTCTGCCCTCACCTCGGGCCATGTAGGTGATCCGGTAGCCCTGCAAGTTCTCCAAGGCAGCTCCCCAGGCCAGTCTGAGGAAGGACGGCCCAGCCTCCACCACTCGGAAATTCGACACTCCAGACAGGGCCCCTGAAAGAGAATGGGGGCAAGGCCATCACCCTCACACACTCCTGCCCCAGAGAGCCGCCAGCCCCTCGCACGGGGTCAAGAGGCGCCTTGGTGCCAGGAGAAAAGCAAGCTGCCCTGGGGCAATGCAGGAGGGGACAGGGGCGGTCATTAGCCAGTCTGGGGCCAAATCCCAGCATGTGGCGGAGCAGCCCTAAAACTGTCACGCTCCACTGGGCAGCATCCTCGGGATACTAAACACTGACTCAAAGACTCCCCATATACAGTTCATCTCTCCGCTGCCAAGCCCACCAACGCCCCAGAGCTAACGCTATTGTGGGACCCACCAAAAACCATCAGCGCGAGAGCCCAGTGCCCGGCTCGGCAGCGGCACTCACACCCTATCAATCCCATCCCAGCACGGTCATCCAGCCACAGAATCCAAGATGGTGGCAATGATGGAGTGAGCACATGGTGAGGCCAGAGGGAGTCACCCATTCCCATGGGAAGCCATTCCCATTCCCATGGGAAGCCTGCCAGGGTCACAGGCATGAGGAGTCCCACTCACCTCAAACTGAGCTGGAAGCGGGTCCAGCAGCCCTGTCCCATCCTTGGGTGGGCTCAGCCAGGCCCCATCCCTGTAATGGGGCCCATCCTCAGACAATGGTGCATGGACATGGTAGCTGACCTTTCTAGCCCCAGGCTGGACTCCAAGCTCACCAGGCTCTTCCATCAGGAATCCCCCTGGCTCAGAGGGCACCAGGGAGCCTGGGAGTGCAGGCTGGCTCCTGCTCTGGGCAGGTGGACTAGGTGTGAGAGTGCGGGGGGTGCTTGGATGGGGAGCAGGGCAGGTTACTCACCAGTGCGTCCTTTGCCAGAGACCGACTCCCCAATGCTGTTGGCATACTGGGCGATGACAGTGACCAGATAATCCGTCCCTCCGTTCAACTGGCTCAGCATGGCACTCGTCTCCCCGGGGCTCAGGTTGACCTGTTCAAAGGCACCCAAAGGCATTCTCCTCTTCAGCCAGAGAGATCGAATACCCTGCCTGCTCACCAGCCTCCTCCTGCTGTCCAGATGGCATGGCCCACTGAGCCAGGCCCCACGGAACAGGTGGGCTCCATATGAGATTTTGCACCATTCACTTCCCTAAGGGGTTTGGTGCTGGAGCAGGAGTCAGAGCCGCCGCCACGAGAAGCCAACAGGCTCTATCCACCCAGAGGGCAGGCTGTAGGCACACCCTTTCCAATGTGCCTCAGCCAGAGAAACCCCCTTTCCCAACAAGGGGGGGGCAGCTCAGTCCCACTGGCCTCTCTGCCGAGCCTGCCCAGCAGGCGGATTTCCGGCCATAGCTGGGAAGGGAACTCTCACCTCTTGCATCTCTGCTGTAACTTGCTGCCCCAAGCCCGTGAGCGGCACATACTGGACTTTGTAGCCTGTGACCGGGCCACCCGCCGCAGTCCAGCGGATCCTCAGCATGTTGACCGCCTGCTCCACGAAGACCAGATTGGACGGGCCGCTGTACACCCGCGGACCTTAGGGGAAGGGAAGCAGCAGTCAGGCTCCCTGCTGGCACCCCACCTTCCCCAGGGCTGACACGCACAGAGCCACGGCGCAGACTCTAAGTCCCAGCTGCCCAACGCAGGGAGCCCGCTCGGGGACGGATGGCCTCTGCCACAGCGAAGGACGTCATCAGAAGAGAATCATGAAAACGTTCTCACTCAAACTTTCTGGGTGGGGGGGAATCAACTGGGTAGGGCAGCGACCGTGGGGCCAAAGCGAACCAACACAGCGCCCCAGTCAGCGCCCCATCACCACAAAACAATGCCACAGCGTGACATAGCACTGAGCCCTAGACACCGGGATGTACTTCCAGGATGGGGCTCATCTCCAGAAACACAGGGGAAGGTGGAATTTAACCCTTCCACTGCAGCATCAGAAACAGCTGCGACAGCCAGTGCCCGAGACTCAGAAAGAGAAGTATCTTGCCAAGCAGAGCCAAGTGGGGAGACTGCCAAAATCCCTCAGGCTGTAGTGGTCTCGTGGGTTAGAAGGGCACAGCGGACAGGAGAGATGTGATCAAACACGGCATTCCAAAGCACGTCCAGGGCTGAGCCATCGCAGGGGGGAGGCCGAGAGCACTAGGTGCAACACGCCCCTTACCCGTCTGCAGGACCCCTCCAGTGCTGGCACACACCCTCTGGGACACCAGCGGCAGCAGGGTGCCCAGGATCTTAAAGTCATTGACGTAGAAGAAGTAGTCCTCTGTGGGAGTGGAGGCCACACGTGTGAGCTCCGCGCGGTCTGCGTTCTTGATCCCTGTAGGGGGTGGAGAGCCAGTGAGCGGGTGAGTCTCTCTCCTAGGAATAATCCCCAGGTATGCCCTGAGCCATGTCCCCCTCCACCCACCGGCTGGCACAGTGGCACCCCCCCCATTCTTACTCGCCCTAGCTGGCTGCTACAGTGTCAGACATTCACAGCGAGCTGCAGCACATGCCATGGTGTGCTGGGTTCCCGGGGCCCTTGGCCCATCGCCTCAGACTCTCCCACCTCCCACCCCCCTTGCAGTGCCCTGTAATGTCCTGCAGTGGCCAGCAAGCCAGAGCTCCCTAGCCTCACACCCCTGTACCATCCACTCCCCCTGCCCTCCCATGCTAGAGGATCAGGCTCATTCCAGGCCTGGCCAGGTGCTTCCACTCTCATCCAGCAGCTGCACTGGCCAAGATCAGAGGACGGATGCATGGCTCTGCCTTCCTCCTAGAGCTCCCCTGCACCAAAGGGACACTTTGGCCAGCGGTGGGAGTCCTGAGCAGCCTGATGAAGGCAGACACACCCCTGGGCTCCTGGAGTCACTTACCCACAGCAAAGACCTTAGTGCCCTGAGCCTTCAGCTTCACGGACGGCTGCTCAGTGTCATCTTGAGACTTGCCATCTGTGATGAGGATGCAGACCTGCCAGGAAGGGGCAAGGGCAAGTCAGGCAGGGGCTGGCCAACTCCACACCAGCTGCCAGGCTCAACACGAGCCATGGGGCCCACCTCAGGGAGGAAGGGCCCCAAGGCCAGTGCCCCCATCTGGCTCAGCCAAAGCACAGCAGATGTGAGACTGGGACCCCCAGAAGCTGAGTTTGGAGGGGCCCACACTGGGAAGAAGGGGAGCAGCAGTCAGACAGTCCCACTGGGCTGGAGCATGTTGCCTCCCCATGGTCTCCCCTGTTATGGAGAAAGACTTGGAACTGGATAGATGTTACACGGGGGTTCGAAGAAGAGAGGATGTAGCAACCCACCCGTTCCTGCCAAGCACCCAGCTCTGCTCCCCTCCAGCACAGAGGGAGCCGAGTGACCGGCCTAGCCATCAGCATTCTCTGGCCCCACTGGAGGAGAACCGATAGGCCAGCGTTTTGCTCTCACATTCCCTGGCCACGGCATAAGCAGGGTCTCTCTAGAGGTACCTTTGGGACTCCAGCCCGGATCTGAGTGGGCCCAAAGAAGTTGTCAGCGATGTACCGGAGGCCGGCACCTGTGCGTGTGTTCCCACCCTTGTAGCTCAGCTGCTGGATGGCCCTCTTCACCTCCGTCCCGTTGGGATGCTGGGAGAACGTGAACTCGACCCTGGGGACAAACGCAATCCCAGGGGGATGGGGGAAAACCACAACACAGCCAACTCCCGCTCTGAGCAGGATCCCTACACAGTAACTGCATGGTCCACATGCTTCCTCAGGGGAAGCTACCAGGGCACCCACAGGGTTCCTGTAGGGGATGGGTCATTTTCCATGTATCCCTAGGGTGCGGCTCCATGGAAGCGAGGCAATGACACTGCAGAGGTGGTCAGTGGGTTATCTGTAATGGGGCTCCTTAGAAAGTGTGCTAGGGGCTGCAGGGGCAATGGGGGTAATTAGATATTTTATTCTCCCCCTCCCCCTGCCCAGCCTGGGACAATGAAGGGGTTTCACTGGCTACCAAGGGGCACCGAGCACAGTGCCCATGAGCAGAGGCTGGGCCTCCTCTGTCAGTAGCAGGTGTGAGGCACTCGCAGCACTCCCTCCCCCAGCAGATAGCTCTGCGGCCACTCCAAGCATCCCGAGCTCCCTTGGCGACTGGAACCCCAGGAGCCACCCCCAGGAGCACAGAGAGGCGCCCCCACCAGGGACAGGGCTGCAGGAGCCTCCCGCACCCCGTGTGCCTGGCAGGGGGGGACAGGACCATTGGGACTCACCTGGGGTCGTCGCTGTACTGCACTGCCCCGAATCGCACCGCGCTCTCACCGACCACATGGACAAAGGGCCTGACCAGGTCCTCCATGAAGGCTCGGATCATGCGGAAGTTAGCCCTCCCAATGCTGGAGGATCCATCCACCAGGAACACGATGTCGGCCGCATAGACATTGATGCATGTCCCTGCAAAGCAACCATCAGCAGCTCAGGGCTGACTCCCTTTGTCCCAGCATGCGAGGGCCAGAGGGAACTGTCCCAGCCCTGCCATGGAAGCTCCCTCTGCTGATTTAGCCCTTCCAGCCTCTTACCCCAGGAGCCCTCACTCCTCCCACAGAGAGCTCCAAGACTGCCAGAGTCCATGAGTCAGGGCAAGGAAGCCCAGACCTCAGGGCCACATTCTCTAGCAAGGAGACAGGTTCAGTGCCAGAGGCCATGACAGCCTATCCCTCTATAGGAGTTTCAGGGCCAAGCGGGTGTGGAGCAGACAGGGCCAAGCAGGTGTGGAGCAGACAGGGCCAAGCAGGCAGGGGTGGGGATATCCCATGAATACGCAGGGGATGAGCACTGCCAGCAGCCAGTGCTTGTGGGCTGACAGCTCCCCGAGGGCCCACTGACTAGGGGCCCCCTTAGCAGAGAACACAATGGATTTTCTCAGACTAGTACCCCATTCCTCCCTGCCAACCACAGGCCTTGCAAAGGGGCCAGGGACTCACCAGCGAGGCAGCAGCTGCCCCTCCCCTGGGAATCACTCCAGCCTCTCACACATCCCACATTCCTTCAGGGATAAGTCCCTGCCAAGAGGCAGCTGGGACTCCAGGTCCTATATGGGCTGACAGAGGCAGCTCCATCACACAGGACCATGCATCCTTCCTCCTCCTCCCCCCCTCATGCCACAAGCATAGGTGCTGGAGCTCGGGGTGCACCGCACCCCCTGGCTTGAAGTGGTTTCCATGGGTTTACAGTTTGGTTCAATAGCTCTCAGCACCCCCACTGTACAAATTGTTCCAGCACCCCTGGCCACAAACCTCCTCTGAATGTCAGCACAGGGCACCTCCCAGCCTCCCCCAGGATAAAACCCCTGGGCCACTCCATGCCCCAGCTCATGGGAGGGGGCAGTCATCAAGCCTATGGAGGAAGGGAGAGACACCAACTCCCAGGCTGAGCATCAGGGAAGCGCAGTCTACACCCTGGAGCAGAACAAACCCGCAAGGAGCCCTCTGGCCTATCCCAGGAGCACAGGGGCAGCAGCAAGTCAGCAAGGGAGATGCTGCATTCCCCCCACTCGCAGTTCTGAGGGTTGCCAGCTGCCTAATAATCACACAAACCCAAACACCCTTGCCCCACCCCTGCCCCAAGGCCCCACGGCTGCCCCGCCCCTTCTCCAAGGCCCCGCCCCTACTCACTCCATCCCCCCTCCCTCGCTCTCCCGCACCGTCACCAGGCTGGGACAGGGGGTTGGAGTGCAGGAATGGGTGCGGGCTCTGGACTGACAGGTTGGGCCAGGAGATTCAGAGTGTGGAAAGGGGCTCTGGGCTGAGCCTGGGGCAGAGGGTTGGGGTGCAGGAGGGGGTGTGGGCTCTGGGAGGGAGTTTGGGTGTAGGAGGGGGTTCAGGGCTGGGGCAGGGGGTTGAGATGCATGCAGGAGGGGGTGCAGGATGTAGGCTCCGGCTGGGCAGTGCTTACCTTGGGCAGCTGCCGGGAAGCAGATGGCATGTCCAGCTCCTAGGCTCAGGGGTGGCCAGGCAACTCTGTGCACTGCCCCCATCCCAAGTGCCGGCTCCACAGCTCCCATTGGCCACTGTTCCTGGCCAATGAGAGCTGCAGAGTCAGCACTCAGAGTGGAGGCAGCATGCAGAGACCCCCTGGATGCCCCTGTGCCTAGAAGCTGGACATGCTGTTCACGCCGGGAGCTGCGCAGAGCCAGGGCAGGCAGGGAGCCTGCCTTAGCCCCGCTGTGCCGCCAGACTTTTAGTGGCCTAAAATCTCCCGGATTGGCTTCAATAGCCTCCAAGAGATGGAGGGTTGGCAACCCTAACAGTCCTCGTTTCAGGGACGGGGGCTCTCAGTCTGGGGATCTAGCCCTTATCCCCTCCAAGGAGGGGACCTCCCAGGTGGTGCTGAGAGTGGGATTCCAACCTGACCTTCTGTAGGGAGCAAGCAAGATCCTGACAGCTCACAGGTGGGGCCAGGAGCTGAGCACTGGACAAGCCCCACTTCACCTTGCACATCAGCAAGCATGGTGGGGTGGGGTGGTGGGCCAATAGGGATACCAGAAAGGCATGAGCCGGAGAACTGCAGAGAGCAGCAGATTTGTGACACCTAACTATGCAACAGCATGCCATGCTCCAGGCAGACATCCCAACCACAGACACAGAGGCCAGCCTCGAGGCAGCAGGGGCGCAGAGATCCCCTACTCTAGATCATTTCTCTGCCCCATCCAGTCCTGTGTCCGGCATGTGGGGACTTGGGGAACCATGAACCACTCAACAAAGTCTGTGTCCCATCCCCTCCCCCACATACACCCCACCCACCAGACCCAGTACAATTCAGCATGGTGATGGCTCAGATCTGCCTGGGCAGCCTGCCAGCGAATCTGTGCTGGGAGGAGACACCTGGTATCGGACTACAGGGCCCAGGCTGGTTTGAGGGGTGGAGCTGGGACCAGTCTGAATTCACCCTCCCAGCTGACTATGTGGGCCAAATGCCCCCATCTTCCCTCCCCCAGCTTCTCTGGGGCCACGCATTGTTTCCAGCAAACCCAGTGATGGTGCCACAAGTGGGCCCAGCCCCCAGCCCTTGCCTCACGTACCCCCACCCTCCCCACCCCCTTGGAGAACTCAGACAGCACCAACCTTGGTTTCTTTTTTGTGCCGTAACTGGTGCTGGAGCTAGGAGCAGAGCGAGGAGCAGGATCCACCCTCTCATCATGGGAGCCTGCAAGACATAACAAGTGGGAGGAGTGGATGCCCACCAGGGAACAGGAAAACCAATGGGGGGCTCATGTCTCAGCAAAGCAATGGGATGGGGGCAGAGACACAGCTGAGTTTCATGGAAAAAGCCCACCGGACCCTCCCAGACACCTTACCCACAGCAGGGGTTGCCACATTAGGCCAGTGGCCTGTCTCTGATCAGTGGCCAGATACAAGAAACCCCCCTAGTGGACACTTATGAAAACCTCCCCCAAGGGAAGTGCCTACTAACCCCAGGTGGTTGGTTCAGGGCCTGAAGCAGGCATTTTTATGCTGAGTAACCGTGGACACTCTTATTGTCGATATAAAGGTCTAATCTGGGTTTGAATTGTGCTGAGTTCTGGGCCACAACGACCCCTCCTGGCAGCAGGTTCTCCAGATTCACTGGGTTGAAAAGTGTTTCCTTTGGTAAGTTCTAAACGAGCTGGCGTTCAGTTTCCCTTGGCCGGCCCTATGTTCTTGTGCCAGGAGGCAGGGTGTATAGGCGACCCAATCTGCCATCTCTAAACCAGTCACTATTTTGCATACGTCTAGAGCAGTGTTTTTCCAACCCATGGGGGCAGGAGCGTCACACAGCGCTGCCAATTTCATTACATTCTGAAGCTCCCCCATGCCTGGCACATCCAGACCCTTCATGGTCAAGTTTTCTCTGGCAGCCTCTGACCACATGCACATACTGAGGCAGCTCAGCATTGCTACCTTCGATACTCTGACTTCTGTAGCCAATGTAAGTGATGGAAGGGGATCACCAACAGTTGTTATTTCGGGTATGGGGTCACCACCTCAGAAGGCTGCGAAACACCAGGGGAGAGCATCCCTGTTCTCTGAAATACAATGTCCCCATCATGTCACCTCTCCGTGGGCAGCCTCTCCCCATTGCTGTATCCTTTCTGAGGTTGCCAGAACCGAAAACACATTCCAGTTCACATGTTAGTACTCATTTACATGGAGGCATCCTAGTCCTTGCAGCATTATTATTATTCAATATTGTCTCCTAGCCCACTCCTTATGCACCTTGCCATTCGGTTTGCTTTTTCTGATAGTCAGATATCTCAGAGCTGTCCACAGTGCCGTACATGACTTTTCCCTGAGCTGTCACAGTTCATTTAGAACCCAGCAACAGGTGTGATTCATTCAAATGATTCCCTCCAGTGTGCATTAATTCACTCAAGCTGAAGGGCAACAAATTTAACTGCTAAAAAAAAACACTGTTAATCTATGGGACTTGCTGATGCAGGATATTACAGAGGAAAGTAGTTTAGGAAGATTCCACTAAGGGTTAGACATTTATCTGAAGAAGAACAGCATCTGCAGTGACACCAGCTGGGACAAAGACTACCCCAAGGGCCATTGATCCTGATGCTTCAGGAAATAGAGTTATCACCAGCTTGAGTAGGTGAGTGAAGAAATCTCTACCCCAGGATAATGCTGTGCACTTATGCATAGGCCTGGGTGTGGGAGGGACAATTTCTTTTCTATCAAAAGCACCATCCCCCATTGGCCTCTAGAGAAGAGCAGGTAATGGTCTAGACGGACCCTCCATCCCTCCTGCAGTCAGACACCAGACATGACAGGCTGTTGGGCCCAGTCCAGTATAACATTCCCCATACTGCTCTGGCACCATAGGAAAGAGCTAGACTACCACAGAATTGGCTTGTTTTTATGTCCCTTTCACTTATTTCTCTCTGTTTGAGCTCTTCCGTGTCCCAGCCCGGACCCCAGCAACCCGGAAACAGAGCAGAGAGATTGGCAACAGCGCAGAGACTGGGGGAACTCACGGAGGGGCGAGAAAGGATGACACCTGGCACCAAGGGCTCCCTGGAACTTTGGTGGCAGTTTGTAAGAGCTCCCATTTCCCCGAGCATTGCACCCCAAGATGGAGAATAGAGAGAGGCTGCAGTAACCATCATTAAAGGCAGAGGGTAACTGCAAGCTAAACCCATCCCCCACCATGTACCAATCCTCTCCCATACCCCACCTCGGGCTTCAGGCATCCACTAATGCCCATAAAGGGGATACTGAGGCTTGCTTTGCACACAGCGTTGCACTGGTTTGACTAATGGGGGATGTTGCACTGGTTTAGATGAACTGGTGCAGCCCCATGTGGACACACTCCCATTGGAGTGGTCCGCTATTAACTGATGTGAGCCAGATTTAAACACAGACAGATTGAAAGCCACATCCAAAGCTTCCCCAGTTTAAATTGTCCCACGGTTGGTGAAACGGGTAGGAGTTCAGCCTGAGGACGAGCCCGCGGAAGGCAGCAAGAGCCCAGCCCATTTGGGGAGGAAACTCTCCCCCGCACTTAGCTTCTCTCATTTGCCTTGAGTTCAGAGCTGGCGAAAGGCCTGACTGACAGCCTGGCTGATACTTGGGCCTCACACTGCACTTTTCCACTGCTAGCTCTCAAAGGGGACGGTCAGCAGCGTTCTTATCTCCATTGTGCAGAGGGGAAGGACACACAGCGAGTCAGCATCAGTGCTGGGAATGGAACCCAGGTCTTCCCACTGCCCCGTGCTCTACCCATGGGACCGTGTTGCCTCCCCGCAGAGCAGCCAGCAGCAGTGCAAGCTTTACCCAACACTCCCTTCCCCCTGCCCCCCCACCCCCGAGCCAGTGGGCCTTAGCCATGTCATACAGGGATCTGCTCGAGGGGGCAGAGGGGCGTTTGTTCTCTGCATCGCAGCCCTGGGCTCTGGGATCCTTCCCTCTAGAGCAGCTTGGGCAGTTCTGCATAGAGCTGTAAAAGGGAGATGCCTTGGCAGGGCCCAGGGAATGAGTCAGATGGACCTGGGCTGCGTTATTGCATGTTGCAGTGGTTTGGTGAGGAGCCTGGAGTGCCGCACATGTGGTGCCATCCAGAACAGGGAGGACAGGTATTGGCAGAGCCAGCCAAAGAGGAGGGGAAACTCCTCTCAGACCAGGGGGCTCCCTTCCAACATGGGCTGAACACATGCCTGGAATCCAGGCCCATCAAAACTCTGCAGCTGGCAGAGGCTCACATGAATTAACGATGGGGGGCACTGCTTCTCTTGCCCCCACAGCTGATGAACACCAGATCGTACCCCAAAGTCCACAGCTGGGGCAGAAGAGCTGTCAGTGCTGCAGGCCAGGAGTGATGGGAACTTCTCTACAAATCTGCACTGGCAGAAGCCTGGGAATCGAGGGCTCTCATGCAATGCAAATGGGGCTCTTGCTCCTCCCTCTAACATGTAGCTGGAGTAGTGCAGCCCTGAGACAGCTAAAGAGGGTCATTGCATCCTCAGCAATGCAGAGTCCAGCTTTCCAATGGGGACAGAGGCATAGCCAGGGCTGAGGGCCCACACATGCTAGCCATCACTTTCCACCTCTTGCTTCAGCTGCACAGGAGCCCCACACCCCTTCTGCTCCTAGGCAAAACCAAGCAGGTGCTTTCCCCCATGAGACTAAGCAGGGTCTAGAGACTAACAAAGTAGATCAAACCAGAGACACCTGAAAGTAAGAGCTTCTGGGGCACCGACAAACCCTGCCCAACACAGCCAGGCCAGATCAGATGCCCCCTCCTCACTGAGCTGAGACAATCCCAATGAATCCAAACAGGAGAGAGTCCAGGCTCACTTACACATCTGTGATCTCTCTCCCCAGGATTCCCATTGACACCAACAGGAGGTGGGGGGTGGAGGGGAGGAATGCAGGGGAAGAGGGCAGAGAAAGTGAGGGGCAAAGGACAGGAGGCAGGGGTAGAGGCACAGGTCCCCTGTTGGAGCTTTTAATCAGCAAAGCCAGCACCCCTGATTCCAGCCCCAATGAGGAGGGGCCACCTCTCCAGCATGGCACAACTCTGTCCCCCTGGGAAGGAGAGAAGCCAAGTTTCAACAGGACATGGGTGCCCCAGCGCTGGGGAGAGGGGAACGGGCAGGGCAGGTTCCCCCGGCAGAAGTGTCACTGCATACGCTCACACCAAGGCAGCGAGCTAACAACCCCACGCCGGCCTGCCAACCTCAGGCCTTCCTGCTTCCCAGCGGCCATTCCCAGCTCTCTCCAACCAGGCTGTGTACACCCAGGAGTGCAAGTGTGCAGCTGTGAGTGTGCAACAGCATGAGCGTGCGCTGTTCTGACCCTCAGAGGATGAGTGGATGGTTGTGGTTGCAATGCAAGTATGTGATTGTGCATAGTTGAGAGCGCAAGCACGCACAGCGGCATGAGCGTGCAGTAGTGTGCACTGCTATGAGTGTGAATACTTGGGCGGGATCCCTTCGGATCTTACCTCTCCTGTCTCCTCCCTGTAACTGTTTGTTAACGGTTGTCCGGCTGACGTCCCTCTCCCCTCGCGTGTTCCAGGGCCCAGTGAAAGCCAAGGCAAACCCAGAGCCTGAGAGAGATGCTCCAAGGAGCTCTGTAACCTGTCCCTTCCCCAAACCCCTGCCAGCTCCAGAGTGGAGAGTCAGCTCAGCTGTCCAGGATGCATTGCCCCTTCCTGTCTCCCCATCCCCAGCTTTTGGCCCCTGTCCCTCACCAGGCCCAGGTAAGCAGTTCCCCTGACATACCCTGGGACAAGCTTTATACAGGGAGCTGCAACAGGATGGGGACCACAGCACCAGTGCACACTGGCTAAGCTTCCCACTCAGGGCAGCTCCCCCCATCTCCCCACGGAACTGGTCTCCTGCCCGGGAGGCCCTGTCGGGAGGACTCTGTTCGGACCCAAGACCACCCTTCTGCTGGGTGCCTGCAAAGCCACGGTGCATCCAAAGAGCTCCCAGACCGCGCGGGGCGGGGAAATGGGCAGAGGCTGCAGGGGCAGCGCGTGGGAGGGGAACTGGAGCGAAGGGGAAGCCGCAGCGGATGGAACGGACCAGACCAGGGGTTTCCCCTGGAAAGTTCCCAGCGCTGGTGAAGAGGGAAGCGTGTGTCCAGGGCGCTCTGGGGCTAGGGAGGCTCCTGCTGGGGCTGTTCCCCGCCCTGGAGAGGGGCAGAGGGGGACACGGGCAGAGGCGCACGAGAGACAAGCCCGGCTGCACAGAGAGGCCCTGGGATTCCCCGGGGGCGCCCAGCCACCTGGTTCCCGTCGCAGCCCCGCAGCTGCTGCCCCTGCCCGGCCCCCGGTGCGCGCGGGCCCGCCCGGGCTCCCCCAGGGAGCGGCGCGGCGTTACCTGCTGCCCGCCAGCATACTCCGCAAATCCCGGCTCTCACGCCCCTGGGAGCCGGGCTGGGACCCGGCGGGCGCTCGGCTCCGGCCCCTCAGCGAGATCGCCGCGCTCCTTGCCCGCCACGCATCGGGGAGGAAACTCCCGAGGCTCCCCGAGCAGTGGAGAGGGAGGCTGGAGAGAGTCTCGGAGAAGCTGCTGCCAGGGGGGGCCGGTCCCTGCCTCCTTCCGGCTCCTGCCTCTCTCCTCCGTGCCCCCAGAGCCCCTCCACCAGTAAGCCGGGGCCCCAGCTTTTGGGCAAAGCGCTGCAGGCTGCACCCCCGGCCCAGCCCCTGCTCCCGCGGCAGCCAATGGCCACCCGGCCCTCCCAGGTGCAAGGGGCTGCTCCCCTGCTCGCGTGTCAGGGCGCTGGGAGTGGAGCTCAGCCGGCCACACCCGGGACGGGAGGCTCCAGCTCCAAGCGGGACACCGGGCCTTCCCTGCCGAGGAAAACGGGACATCCCCTTTGAGGGACAGCGATGGCCTTTGATCTAGCAGAGCAACTGAGCCGGGGCGGTGAATGGGGCAGGTGGTGGCCACTGGAGGCTGGGTCCTGGCCCACACTGGTGGAGACCGAAGGGGCCGTAAGAAGCAAGGATGGGTCTCTGCTCAGATCCTTCTTTGGCCAGATCAGCCCACAGCTCCTTGTGGGTCGGGGGCTGAGGAGACTGCACCCACCTCGGGACCCCAACAGGCAGGGCTGGTACACATAGACTCAGCACCCCCACACACACACACACCCGCCCCCGGAAAGGCTGGTTGACAAAATGAACATTTCCCAGAGAACTTTCCCTTGGCTGGAAATGTTTCGGATTCCTTAATGAAAAATCAGCACCCAGCTTTTATAGTCAAACTATCTAGGTTCTGTTAACACTTGGGGGGTTGGGTTTTTCACCGCTCAGCATCTTTCCCCAGAAAGGTTTTTGACAACTGAAAAAATGTAGGCATTTGGGTTCCGTTTTTGTTGAAAAACTGGAAAAATTCACTAGAAATTCGGGGGGGGGTGATTTATTTTTGGTTCAAATTTCCCATGAAATATTGGCATTTGGGGCCAGTTTTAACTAGAGGGTCCCCCAGGTCAGGGCAAAGGTGCACTGGTCGTTTCCCCCCCACACACACTAATCTGGACGGGGTGAGAATCATAGAACTGGAGAGGTCACCTAGTCCAGTCCTCTGCATTCATGGCAGGACTAAGTATTATCTAGACCATTCCTGACAGGTGTTTGTCTAACCTGCTCTTAAAAATCCCCAACCTCCATAGGCAATTTATTCCAGTGTTTAAGCAGTGCTGGCCCCTCCTCCCCATCCCAGAGCAAGGACCTAGGATAGTCAGTTGGGAGAGTTCTTTGGGCTTTCAAATCCCGCTTCACCCCACAGTGCCGGGTTTGCAATGGTGCCCGTGGCTCCATGGAGCCAGGCCATGCTCAGAAGGGGCCCAGGCCTGCTCTGCTTGCACTGTGCCCTGAGATCCCGCCAGCCTGCTGGCTCCCCTGCACACACATAATTGCTCCTCTCAGGAGGGTTCCTCTCCACCCCCTGGCCCTATCTGCTGGCTTCTCGCTGCCCCCTGGCTGGACCCCAGTGCACCTCTGGCTCCGGGCAGTCTCTGCTTCCCAACACCTGTGGGGCTTTGCCTGTCTCCCTAGAGCTGAACCGCCTGGAGACTGGTGTAGAAGCCTGGCCAGTCTTGGCCAGTTGGGGCAGGGGGACAGTGTGGGGGGCTTGGCTGGGCACCTTCACACAAGTGGGTCCTGAGGGAGCCTGGCTGGGGCAGGCCCTGGCCTGGCTGATCACACCACTCCCAAGGGGCCGGAGTGATTCCCCACCCCAGGACCAGCCCTGGCTGCACCGCTGGCTCAGCCCAGCAGACACAGTCACCTCCCAGCAGGGGTGGTGAGTGTGGCCGGGAGGCAGGACATGGGGGAGTGGGTCTCTGGAGGACCAGGTGTGTGTGTGTGTGCTGGGCTGTGAGGGGGCGGGGAAGATCTCTGTGTGTTGGGGCACTAAGGAGTGGGGGTTCTGTGGGGGAGGCTGTGGGCGGGGGGCCCTGGGCAGGGGTGATGAACAGGGTGCTGTGCAATTGTGGCACAGTCCTTGGGGGGCCCTGAGCATAGCAGGTCTGGGGGGGCTCTGGCCATAGGAAATTGGGGCAGGGTTCCGGTGTTGGGTGGGAGGGCTGTGTGGCATGGCATGGCGTGGCATGGCATGGGCCCACCCCTGCCATATAACCTCACGAAGGATAATCGGGTAGTTCTGTCTGTCCAGAGGAGCCAGCCCATTTGGCCACACAAACAGAGTCGACACTGGCCACATTTGAAACAATAGACTGAGAAACCAGAGGCCACTGACTCCATCAGCTCTGTGCCCTGCCTGGAAGAAGCCAGTAGCTGATGTTCTTGAGGAATGTGTAACCTGCCCATTATGCAGCTGGCTCATTGTGTAATACTGTACATGATGTGTATGTGTGGGGAGGGGGGTCTTCCTGACCCTTGCTGTGAGCAGTTTATGTATTAGAGCATGAAGATTGATTCTCCTCTCATTTTAGTTACGAATCTTATGGATCGGTGTAACATTATCCAGCTGCATTTTCAATCCAGGCACCGGGAAGTCACTCAGCGAGAGACAGCCAGCAACTTTTCTAAGCCAAATCCCAGCAAGAGAGACTGGATCCGTTCTGCTTCTGGTGTAAATCCCTGGCTCTCGTGAGCTAACCCAGCCTGGGGCCTCTTGGCCTAATGCTAAAATAAAATGTAATCAAGTTACCCCACCAGAACAATCCTGTCTCCCCTTCCCTCCCTTACCCAGTCAGAACAACAGTCCATCCAGACCAGGGTCTACTTCACTAGGTATTTCCACGGTGCTCCCACCCCTGCAGTACTTAAGCACTTCAGGGACTCACAACTAGGAGCGTCAAGTGTTCTGTAGCCCTGGTCATGGTAGATCAGACTGATTAGCCCATCTAGGCCAGTTTCCTGTCTCCAGCAAAAGCCAGTACCAGATGCTTCAGAGGAAGGTGCAAGAATACATACAACGCCACTGTATGTACTATCCTTTCCTACAGGAAGACGGGACAGTGTGGTCAGCTAATGCTCTGAGTCAGGCAGGGGACTCAGAGCTGTCTGGGGAATGTGCATTATCTGCTTTTAAATCCAATTCACCATGCACCCCTGGTGATTTTGAATTGGGTTGTCTGTCCATTACAGTTCCACATGACCAGTCCTATAAGGAAAAAGGCACCTTTCAAAACTATTGCTGTAGGGTATGATTCAACCTCAGTCCCTGCGATAAAGCAATGCTAGCTCCCCCCACCCTTGGCTCTCTAGGGCAGCAGGCTCACTCCAGGCACTTTGCCCTTTGACTCCAGCACTCCCAGCTTCTGCCTGGTGAACTAAAGGGAAGCTCAGCTGGAAGAGAGGGGACTGACAGGCAGGTTTGAGGCAGGTTAACCAGCAGAGGGCGGTGGGGCCAACACCTCACTGCAGCATGAGGTGATCAGGTATCATCCTGCTCTCCTCACAAGCAGAGAATTACCAGTCATCTGCCTCTGGGCCCCCAAGTCAGTTAGCACTCTGCCTCCCCACCCACCAGACACCACCTAACATGGAGAATTAGACCCCCCCAGCCCGCACCAACTGGAGATCAGCACATGGCTCCATGCCCACACCGCTGGGCTGCCATTCATTATGTAGAAGCACCTAGAGGCTCCGGCTCCAGACTAGGAGCCCATTATGCTACAAGGAACCTTGAGGAGAGGCCATTCCCTACCCTCCAGGAGCTCTGTGTCCAGTTCATGAGAAGGCTAGAAAGACCCCACTTGGTTTCAAAGCGATTCCCAGGGTCCCTTTTAAAGCACCTCTGCCTTGGGAGTTTCCACAAAGGCGATTAAAGGGCCCAGGACCCCACCAGATAGGGGGAGGGATAGCTCAGTCTCAGTGGTTTGAGCATTGGCCTGCTAAACCCAGGATTGTGAGTTCAGTCCTTGAGGGGGGCCATTTAGGGATCTGGGGCAAAAGCAGATTGGTCCTGCTTTGAGCAGGGGGTTGGACTAGATGACCTCCTGAGGTCCCTTCCAACCCTGATATTCTATGACTCTATGATTCTATGACAGGCTACTTCGATCACTCCAGCAGCACGGAAGGTTAATTCTCCATTGAACTTTCATTGGACCATTTGACCAACCCCTGACTGCCCCCATTCCGCGGGCACCAGTGTACTGCATGGCTAAAAGCCCTCTCCTGAGCCTGGCATGCTCCAGAGGGCAGTCTGGACAGGGCTGAACCAGGCTGCAAGGGGGAATGGAGCCACAGAAGGGCTGGACTGGGTAAGTCCCATCCTCCTGATCTGGTCCTAGCCATGACTTTGCAAGCCTGGTAAAGTTCAGCAGGAGCTAGAGACATCAGCCATCCTGGGCTGCCTGGCATTGGCCCAAGTGGCTTTGCTGTTCCCATCCCGTCAAGGGAGTCTGGGGAGTTCCGGGAGCCTCGGCTGCAGCCCTGCTCACATACTCAGATCGGTTCAGCCACCAGAGAGAGTCACCAGAGAAATGTCTTCAACAAACAAACAGCCGGCGGGACGGCTCCAGCATTTAATTAGATTATCCAGAATGACCACCGGAAAGAAAACAAACAGGAGATGCTGGGGCTCCCAGGCTGCTCAGTTCCCAGCAGTGTGCACACTGGCCAGGAAGCCAGGGGCCTCTTTTCCCCACATCCCTCAACACTGGGACAAAGGGTCACACACCTAATCAAAGGAACAACTTCTTATGTAACTTGCAGTTAACCCATGGAACTCACTGCTGCAGGATATTACAGAACACCACAGAGTACGTTTCAAAACAGAATTAAACACTATCAGAGACAGGCTGCCCTTGGTTCTGTATGGCAGGATGGAGAAAGCTACACTAGATGGTTCCCACGTGGCAACTCCTATGGAGAATGGTGCTGGGTTACTGTGCAACCAGCCCTAGACATGCGAGTCCTGGAATCTTAGCTTTCAGAAAGACCAGGTGCAGAGGGAGACCAATGATCAAGATTAGTCCATGATGAGGGGCATTGTGGAGCTGTTATGGGGAACATCACTGACCTTGGGACCCCAGAGGGCATGCTCAGTTTTCCAGGCTGTTGAGCTTGTGTTAAGTCTCATAGGGAGCCAAACTGAGAGGAGATGGGCTATGGAATTCCCTACTGGGCTGGACTAGTGATCCAGCGAGCAGGTATCCCGCCTCCTACAGTGCCAGCACTGTCTGCTCCAAAAACCCTACAGCAGGCAGCTCTGGGATACCCTGCCCACAGGGAAGGCTCTTCCCAATACCAGGCAGTTAGTGGCTGGGCTGTGCCCTGGGGCAGGAGGGCTTGGATCTCTTCTCTAGCATAATTGGGAACATTCTCATCACCTGACAAACATCAGCTCCTTTTGGGAATCCTCTGCCCTCCCCACCCCAAAGGGTATCCCTCTAGTCAATCCCCCTCCCCCCACAGTGCATTTAAGGGCACCCCCAAATGCTGCGTCGTGTTTCCAGTCCTGTTACCACCCCATGGCTTCTCTCTGGCTTAGCTGCTCGTCTCCTCTATCGTGGGTCCCACCCCAGCAGGGCAAGAACCCAGTGGCTTCTCCCCACACTACAGCAGCTCAGGGCAGGCTGCATCTCAGAAACAGCTTCATTGGTGCCACACCTTCCCAGCAGGTACCAAGCCACCTCCCTCCTCCTCCTCCTCCTCCTCCTCCAGGCCTTTGGTATACCTGTGTCCTCACCTCCTCTCTTGGAGACACAGATCCTGCAGGCTCAGGAACTCCCCCTTCCACTCCTTCAAGAGCGATAAGCAGGTCCACATGCATCTTCCAGCAGGGGGTGGAGGCCCATTACCCTGAGTAGCACCATGGAACCCCACAGCCAAAGCACCTTCAAAGCTGTGTCAATGGATCAGTGCTACGCACTTGGGGCCTTCTGTCCTCGCAGAGATGCAGCCTGCCCTGGGCTCCTGAAGCACTTTTCCAGACACATAGTTTCAAAGGCCGGGGAGGGGCTGCCATCTCCCAGCTCCCTCTTAAAGGCACAGCACCAAGAGCACCCCATGCCACCTCATTAGCACGTCTTTGCATATAGACCTGTGTTCAGTCCCCTCCCCCACACGGTCAGTAGCTCCAGGGCTGGTGGCCTTTAGCTTCCCTTATTGACTAAGCTCTGGGTGGGCCTGGCTCTGGGTGTTGAGGTGGCTAACTACACAAACACGCACACTGCACCATGCTCTGTAATCAGGGTGATCCCTGTGCCCTCCTCCCATCTGCCATCCAAATGGGAGCAGCCTCCTTCTCAGCAGCCTGTCCAATGAAAGCAGGGGAGCCTGTCCCAATTAGAAGAGGGGCTTCATTAAACAAGGAGCAGAGGCAGCTGCCAAGAGCTCTGAGGCTGGCCCCAGGCCCAGAGCAGGAGTGGTAGATTCTTTGAGAGGGGGATTGCCTAGATGCGATGGCTGAAACAGCTCAGAATTTGACACCCCCCCATCGCTGATGTCCATGGGGCAGCCACAGTAAAGGGTTCAGTGCCTGGCAGCAGTGTGCATCTCCACAGCATGGCGTTTACCCGTGTCCTCACGGCCCTGCTTGTGGACACAGATCCTCCAGGCTCAGGAGAAGCACTGCTGGGAATTGTGGCGTCGCGGTGGGGGGAAGGTGTGTGCCAAGAGATGGGCC